>NC_035170.2:22449189-23051189 GCF_001659605.2 Manihot esculenta
TCTTGAAGATCGAGGGTTGAGGAGATCTAAACTTGGAGATGGGAGAAGTTCCAACTTTTGGTCTCCAAGTTCCAAAACTCGTTCTAAGCTCAAAGATCTTCAAAACCAAAGTTATAAACTTGTAAAGATCATGGAAAAAGGAAGGAAAAACTCAAGATTGGGGATGGATGGCGGAATGCTCACCTTGGCCGAATGGGGAGAAAAAGCTCGCCCATTTTCGGCTAAGGGACCCTTTTATAGGTGGCTGGCCAGGCCACGTTCGGGGGCCGAATGTGCCTCCGCATCCATGCAATGTTCGGCGGCCGAACTTGACTTTCGGCGGCCGAACCTGAACTTCCCTAACTCTTGCTTTCGGGGGCCTAACGTGCCTCCAAAACGCATGCATGTTCGGCGGCCGAACTTGACTTTCGGCGGCCGAACCTGGGTTTTCCTCCAAAGACTTTTCATGCAAAACTCGTTTAGTTTCATACTTTAAAACCATTAAAATCATGAAAACATTTTATAAAACATGATTCTACCCTTCTAGGGGTCTCCGACATCCGAGATTCCACCGGACGGTAGGAATTTCGACACCGGAGTCTAGCCGGGTATTACAACCTGGACTTTCTCTTACATAGTGCCAGGGACGTAGAATGGGTACAACCTGGACTTCCATACCATCTCATGCCGTAGCATCATCATACCATATGAGGACTAAAGGATCATTCAATGACCAATCCACATCAACATCATAAATGCAATGCAACATATTCGTGAATTCTAATGCAGGCAACCTAATTCATCACATGGCATTCATGATGCATGAACATGCTCAACTTTATAATTTATTTGCTTTAAAAACATAAAGGTTTATTCTACTCACCTCTGGCCGAAGCTCTACTGACTCAGAAGCAGCTGAACTCACTGCTGGGGTCCTCGGTTCCTCGGGTCCGAACCTACACAGGTGGACTCAAATAAGGGACCAAACAACTAGAACATAACTCTAAAAACATCCCCCAAAAACCCCCTAAAACACCTCAAAACAATCATACAAAAACATGCAAAGGAAGGCAGAACAGGGCAGGTTCGGCGGCACCTTCGGCGGCCGAAAGTCCCTCCAGAGTCGAAACCCAGGCAGGTTCGGCGGCACCTTCGGCGGCCGAAAGTCCCAGACAGAGACGAAAGTCTCTTTTCGGGGGCAACTTCGGCAGCGGAAAGGCCTGCCTCCCCAGCCATGTTCGGCGGCCGAAAGTTCCTTCGGCTGCCGAACCTGGTTTCTGCCAAAGGGCAGAAACTTGGCTCCTTTATGCACATTTGCCTCCCATATCCTTCAACATGCATATAACTCATCCAAAACATGCAAATATACATAAATTGGCTCCTAGGGGCTTCAAACTAACTTAAACCCCAACTACAACACACAACAACAACACAAATCCAACATACATGCTCAAAACATAACATTAACTCAAAAACCTAACTATGAGCTAAACATGCATTCTTCCCCATAGATCTTGCATAAAACTTACTTTAAACATGAAATGAGCTTAAGATCGGCTCTTACCTCTTGAAGATCGAGAGAGAGACGTCCTAAACTCGAAGGTGGGAGATTTTGAGTTCTTGAACCTCAAAGCTCCAAAACTTGCTTTAAACTCGAAAATCTTCAAAACAAAGCAAAAGCTTGTGAAAAACTTGAAAGATTTGAAGGAAAGAACTCAAGGATGGTGAGGAATGGCGGAAGGACTCACCTTGGCTGAAAATGGGGAAAAAGCTCGCCCGTTTTCGGCTAAGGGACCCTTTTATAGTGGCTGGCCAGGCCACGTTCGGGGGCCGAAAGTGCCTCCGCATGCATGCCATGTTCGGCGGCCGAACTTGAGGTTCGGCGGCCGAACCTGGACTTTCCTCACTTTTGCCTTCGGGGGCCTAAAGCACTCCCGAAGTGCATGCATGTTCGGCGGCCGAACTTTGAGTTTCGGCGGCCGAACCTGAGTTTCCTTCAAGGGTGTTTTCATTCAAAAACTCATTTTCTCTTTACTTAAAATCATCAAAAACATTAAAACATTTCATGAAAACATGGTTTTACCCTTCTAGAGATCTCCGACATCCGAAATTCCACCGGACGGTAGGAATTCCGATACCGGAGTCTAGCCGGGTATTACAGACATATTGATAGTGGATGCTCACGTCACATGACTGGAGACAAGACCTTCTTCAGTCAACTGATGATGAAATCAGAAGAATTTGTGAGATTTGGAGATAAAAGTAGAGCGCAAATCATTGGAAATGGAACGATCAGACTAAAACCATGTATTGAAAATGTAGCACTTGTTCAAGGTTTGAAATACAACTTGCTGACTGTAAGTCAACTCTGTGATAAAGGATTTAAGGTAACATTTCTGTCTACACATTCTGAAATTCTTGACATGAATAATAATGTCATGTTTAACATATAGAATAGATAATATTTATCTACTTGATCTTAGATGTTTTAAAAACATTAAAGAAAAATGCATTGCTAGTATTGATGATAATAGCCGATTGTGGTGTAGAAAATTAGGTAATGCAAGCATGCATCTGATTTCAAAACTTTTTTTAAAAAAAATATTGTTAGAGGTTTACTAAAATTGAATTTTGAAAAAGATCATCAATGTACAAATTGTTCAATGGAAAAACAAACAAAAATATCTTTTAAACCAAAAAAATGAAGTTTCAACATCAAGACCTTTAGAGTTGTTGCATCTTGATTTATTTGGACCAATAAC
This sequence comes from Manihot esculenta, assembly GCF_001659605.2. NCBI lineage: Eukaryota > Viridiplantae > Streptophyta > Magnoliopsida > Malpighiales > Euphorbiaceae > Manihot > Manihot esculenta. The sequence continues at coordinate 22,451,931 of NC_035170.2, forward strand.
TCCTATAAGTTTTAGTGGAAAATCTTATACTTTTGTAATTATTGATGATTATTCAAGATTTTTTTAGATTTTCTTCTTGGCACATAAAGATAAAACATTTAATATTTTTAAAACCTTTTACAAACGTGTTCAAAATGAGAAATATTATTATATTATATTTTTTGAGAAGTGATCATAGCAAAGAATTTGAAAATCATATGTTTAATAGTTTTTGTTCAAATCATGACATATTTTACTATTTTTCGGCTCCTAGAACTCCACAACAAAATGGAGTATTAAAAGGAAAAATAGAATATTGCAAGAAATGACTCGAGTTATGTTAAATGAAAATCATTTTTCAAAATATTTTTGGACCGAAACCATTAATACATCTTTTATATTGTCAATAAAGTAATCATTAGAGTATTCTTAAAGAAAATATCCTATGAGTTATGGAAAAAAAAAAAGAAACCAAACATATCATATTTTCATATCTTTGGATGCAAATGTTATATTTTGAATAATAAGGAGTATCTTGATAAATTTGATGGTAAAGTTTTTGAAGGTATTTTTTTTTATATTCTTTTACAAGCAAATTTTACAGAGTTTTTAATAAAAAGAGTTTGGTAGTTAAAGAATCCATTAATGTGGTGTTTGATGAATCTAATTTTGTTTTAAAAAAAAAGATACTTTAATAGATTTTGAGCAAAAAGAAAATGAGTGAGAAAATTATGGATGAGCAAAATGTAAAAATTCAAAATGATCATCATGGAGAAACTTCAAATGATAGAGATAAAAAAAAGTAAGAAACAACAACCGAATGTGAAAGAATTCCAAATTAATGATCAAATTCATGAAGACCTTTTACAAAATTGGAGATATTACAAATATCATCCAAAAGAGGATATCATTGACAGCCTAAATAAAAAAATGATGACAGAGGGTCAATTGAGAAGATATTTCAATAATGTTGCTTTCATTTTAAAATTAAAACCTAAATCTTATAAAGAGGCTCAAAATGATAAAAGTTAGATTTTTGCAATACAAAAAGAACTAAATCAATTTGAAAGGAATAAAGTTTGACAACTTTTTCCTATGCCTAAAAATCAATCTTTATTGGAACAAAATGGGTTTTTAGAAACAAAATATATGAAAAAGAAAATTTAATCAGAAACAAAACTAGATTAGTAGCTCAATGATACAACCAAGAGGAAGGAATAGATTTTGATGAAATCTTTGATGTAGTTGCTATAATTGAGGTTGTTAGGATTTTTTGTGCTTTTGCATGTTTTAAAAATTTTATACTGTTTCAAATGGATGTTAAAAGTGCATTTTTAAATGGATATATTGATGAAGAACTTTGTAATACAACCACCTAGTTTTGAAGATTCGATTTTTCTAAATTATATTTTCAAACTCTCAAAAGTACTTTATAGATTGAAACAAGCTGCAAGAGCTTGGTATGAACGTTTGAGTAAGTTTTTGTTAGAAAATGATTTTACAAGAGGAAAAGTAGACATTACTCTGTACACCAAAATTTAAAAGAATGATATTTTAACTGTCCAAATTTATGTTGATGACATAATCTTCGGTGCTACTAATGATTCTTTGTATAAGAATTTCTCTAAGTTAATGTGGAGTGAATTCGAGATGAGCTTAATGAGTGAACTTACATTCTTCATTTGATTACAAATCAAACAAATGAAAGATGGAATATTAATAAATCAATCAAAGTTAATCAAAGTATATCAGAGACATGCTGAAGAAGTTTAAGATAAATGAGCTGAAAGGAATTATAACTCCAATGAATTCAAGAATCAAATAAGATAAGGATGAAAAAAGGTAAGGATGTAGATCAAAAGCTATATCAATATATGATTGGCTCTCTTCTCTACCTTACTGTATAAAGACCTGACATTCATTTCAGTGTGTATTTGTGTGTCAGATTTCAGTCTAGTCCTAAGGAGTTTCATCTAATTGCTGTTAAAAGAATTTTTAGATATCTAATTAATACTTCATTTGTTAGTTTCTAGTATTCCAAATGTGAAAATTTTAATCTTGTTAAATACAATGATTTTGATTTTGCTGGAAGTAGAATGGACAAAAAGAGTACTTCTAGAACTTGTCAGTTTCTTAGTCATGCTTTAGTTTCTTAGTTTAGCAAGAAACAGACTTATGTAGCTCTATCCATAACTAAGGTTGAGTATATAGCTGCTGAAAGCTGTGTTGCTCAAATCTTTTGGATGAAGTAACATCTTAATGACTATGGTATAAAGGTTGATCATGTACCTATCAAATGTGATAACACTAGTGCTATCAACTTAATAAAGAACTCTGTCCAATATTCAAGGACAAAGCACATAGAAATTAGACATTATTTCATAGAGATCATGTGCAAAATGGAGATCTAGAATTAGAGTTTGTTCCTACAGAAAAATAACTTGTTGATATTTTTACAAAACCTTTAAGTGAGGATACATTCTGTAATGTATCTGTCATTACAAAACCTTTAAGTGAGGATACATTCTGTAATGTATCTGTCATTACAAAACCTTTAAGTGAGGATACATTTTTTTAAAAAAAAATTATCTGTGATGTATCTGTCACTTGCCTATAAATATGAAAATATTAAAATCTAAAAGTACTCATCTTCTCTTCTTAAAATAAATGTAAAGTTGAAATATTTTTTCTAGTGTTAAATTATAGTTTGCTTTTTTTCAATTTTTATGTGTTATTTTTTTTTTTTATATTGTCAATAAAGTAACCATTAGAGTATTCTTAAATAAATATCGTATGAGTTATGGAAAGAAAAGAAACCAAACATATCATATTTTCATATCTTTGGATGCAAATGTTATATTTTGAATAATAAGGAGTATCTTGATAAATTTGATGGTAAAGTTTTTGAAGGTATTTTTTTTTTTATATTCTTCTACAAGCAAATTTTACAGAGTTTTTAATAGAAAGTTTGGTAGTTAAAGAATCCATTAATGTGGTGTTTGATGAATCTAATTTTGTTTTAAAAAAGAAAGATACTTGTGAAGTTGATCTTGAATAGATTTTTAACAAAAAGAAAACGAATGAGAAAATTATGGATGAGTAAAATGTAAAAATTCAAAATGATCATCATGGAAAAACTTCAAATGATAAAGATCAAAAAAGTAAGAAACAACAACTGAATGTGAAAGAATTGCAAATTAATGATCAAATTCATGAAGACCTTCTACAAAATTGGAGATATTACAAATATCATCCAAAAGAGGATATCATTGACAGCCTAAATCAAAAAATGATGACAGAGAATCAATTGAGAAGATATTTTGATAATGTTGCTTTCATTTTAAAATTAAAACATAAATCTTATAAAGAGGCTCAAAATGATGAAAGTTAGATTCTTGCAATACAAAAAAAACTAAATCAATTTGAAAGGAATAAAGTTTGGCAACTTTTTCCCACGCCTAAAAATCAATCTTTATTGGAACAAAATGGGTTTTTAGAAACAAAATAGATGAAAAAGAAAATTTAATCAGAAATAAAGATAGATTAGTAGCTCAAGGATACAACCAAGAGGAAGGAATAGATTTTGATGAAACATTTGATTCAGTTGCTAGAATTGAGGCTATTAGGATTTTTTGTGTTTTTACATATTTTAAAAATTTTATGTTGTTTCAAATGGATGTTAAAAGTGCATTTTTAAATGGATATATTGATAAAGAACTTTGTAACACAACTACCTGGTTTTGAAGATTCGATTTTTCTAAATTATGTTTTCAAACTCTCAAAAGTACTTTATAGATTGAAACAAGCTACAAGAGCTTGGTATGAATGTTTGATTAAGTTTTTGTTAGAAAATGATTTTACAAGAGGAAAAGTAGACATTACTCAGTACTCCAAAATTTAAAAGAATGATATTTTAACTGTCCATATTTATGTTGATGACATAATCTTCGGTGCTATTGATGATTCTTTGTGCAAGAATTTCTCTAAGTTAATGCAGAGTGAATTCGAGATGAGCTTAATGAGTGAACTACATTACTCCTTGGATTGCAAATCAAACAAATGAAAGATGGAATATTCATAAATCAATCAAAGTATATCAGAGACATGCTGAAGAAGTTTAAGATGAATGAATTGAAAGGAATTACAACTCCAATGAATTCAAGAATCAAATAAGATAAGGACGAAAAAAAGGTAAGGATGTAGATCAAAAGCTATATCAAGATATGATTGGCTCTCTTCTCTACCTTAGTGCATCAAGACCTGACATTCATTTCAGTGTGTATTTGTGTGCCATATTTCAGTCTAGTCTTAAGGATTTTCATCTAATTGTTGTTAAAAGAATTTTTAAATATCTAATTAATACTTCATCTGTTAGTCTCTAGTATTCCAAACGTGAAAATTTTAATCTTGTTGAATACAGTGATTTTGATTTTGCTGGAAGTAGAATGGACAAAAAGAGTACTTCTAGAACTTGTCAGTTTCTTAGTCATGCTTTAGTTTCTTAGTTTAGCAAGAAGCATATTTCTATAGCTCTATTCACAACTGAGGCTGAGTATATAGCTGCTGAAAGCTGTGTTGCTCAAATCTTCTGGATGAAGTAACAGCTTAATGACTATGGTATAAAAGTTGATCATGTACCTATTAAATGTGATAACACTAGTGTTATCAACCTAACAAAGAACTCTGTCCAACATTCAAGGACAAAACACATAGAAATTAGACATTATTTTATAATAGATCATGTGCAAAATGAGATATAGAATTAGAGTTTGATCCTACAGAAAAATAGCTTGTTGATATTTTTACAAAACCTTTAAGTGAAGATACATTCTGTAGAATCAGAAGAGAATTAGAAATGATTGATCTTGAATGATGTGAATGAGTTGAATGTATGGAAATTTTATTATTTTGATTAGATGACATGACCATACTTCTCTGTTCTGTTTTGTCATTTAGTTTGATTTTAAATGTTTATTTTTAACTTATTAATTTTTAGCACATGTTTTAAAATTAGATTGCTAAAATTCTGTCTTTTTTCAATTCTGAAATCATGCAAAAAAGTTTTTTCCTTGTTAAAGAAACGAGTTTTGACTAAAACGATAAAGTTTAATCTTTAATGAAACTATGCATTTAATGGTTTAAAGAAACGATGAGTTTAATGGTTTAAAGAAACGATGAGTTTAATGGTTTAAAGAAACGATGAGTTTTGTATTTAAATGAAACGTTATGCTTTAAGATTTTTTGAAAAGACTGTTTAATCCTTGATTCTTCTAAATTTAAAACTTCTAAGACAAGGGTATTTTTTTTTTCTTTTCTCATTTCATAATTTTAGGCGGCAAAGAAAAATTTTCTCAAAATTTTCTTTCAAATCAGATATCTAAATTCATGATTGTCTGACATCTATTCCTAAATCTAAATCTTATAAGTAGATCTAAAATTATCTTTCCCTTTTAATTTTGCCAGTTACACTATTAACACGATCAATAAAATTTTTAAAACTCACTTCTCAAAGCATCTTTTGAATGTGGGGGAGTGGAAGTGAAATACGTTTTGCTCTATGTTTTTGCCTCTTTAAAAACTCAAAAAATTTTCAATCTTAGTTTTATCCTCTCTGTTTTAGCTATCTGCTTTCTCTCTTCTCTTAACATTCATTTCATTTATCTTTAATCCTTCTTTCTTTACAAAATAGTGAAAATTAAACATGCAACCAATAGAAAATTGAAGGAAAAAGTTATTGAAGAAGAGTACAGTAGTTTGGAATTGACTAAAGAAGAAGTTCCCCTCTCAAAATACAAGAAAAGAAGCAGTGGGATCACAATTTCTGAACCAGCTACTAAGAAGAAAAATCAATGGATAAGTCCACTTTTGTCAAAAAGAATATCTTCATACCAAGGTACATTCAAAGGAACTCCTTCTCAAATTTGGATTTCGAATTGATTGAGTTTCAAGGATGGAAAAATTTCATGAGAATTAATGAGTATTACTATCCTAATCTTATAAAGGAGTTTTATGAATCTCTTGAAGAAGTTGAGAAAAATGAAGTCTTTAGAGTTAAAATTAGATATCAAATGCATGATATTTCTGTTGATAAGTTGGCTTCTGCCTTTAGGATTAAAGTTAAAGGAAATATGATTGGATCTTTTAAAAAAGTAAATCGGTTGAGAGGATATGATGAAACCTAGGGGTGAGCATTCGGTCGGTTCGGTTCAAAACCGAACCGAACCGAATAAATCGAAAACCAAAATTTTAGTTTTTATGAAAACCGAACCGAACTGATTTTGGTCAAAAACCGAACCGAACCGAACCGGTCTGATTCGGTTCGATTCGGTTCGGTTTGATCGGTTTTTGATTTTTAATATTTTTAAATTTTTTACACTTTATTTTTAGTATTTTAAAATTTAATTAAAATATTTTAATTTTAATATAATTTAATTTCTCTATATTATTGAAAAAACATATTATTATCTCTAATCGGTTCGGTTCGGTTTTTTCGGTTTTTTTTCTGATCAAAACCGAACCGAACCGAAATAACCGAAATTTCTGAAATTTAAAACCGAACCGAACCAAAATGTATAAAAAACCGAACCAAATTTTCAAATCGGTTCGGTTCGGTCGGTTTTTTCGGTTTGAACCGGATTCTGCTCACCCCTAATGAAACTGCTTTTATAGACTCTCTTATACCAAATAGTAACCTATCTAAAGAGAGAACAAATACTGCCTCTCTGCCCCAATAAATTCAAATCTTGTATAGTTTCATCATATACTTTCTTTGTCTTAGAATGGGTAGCCACACCTACTTTAACAAATTTGATTGGTGCATTTTTTGGCATTTGCTCTCTAAACAAAACTTAAATCTGTCATATTTGATTTTCAAAAGAATTCTTAATAATAACATTGTGAGAAGTCTTCTATATGGAATGATTCTCACTTTGGTATTTAAAAAGTTAAAAATTAATCTGACCAAAGAAAAGAAAGGAGCTCAAATTCTAGTGATTAAGGAAATATATGCTGGAAAAGTTGAGAAGAAAAGGACGGATGAGAAAATTGAGAAAGGAAAAGAAAAAATGACAATAGATGACTTTATATCTAGTTTTAGTTCTAAGAATTCTCAGGATATAAGAATCAAAATTGGTGAGAAAATTTAGGTCCTAAAGATACATTCAAGATGATGAAGAACGTTTAAAAGGCTTTAAAATTGGTAAACACCATTTTGGATGACTCTTTGAAGCTTCAACAAGCAATAACCCAGGACAGAGATGCTTTGATAAGCGGTTGTCGAAGCCGTCAAAAATAAACCTATTAAACAATCAACAATAAACTTGTAGATAGTGGCAATAGGGTCGAACCACAGGGAATTGACACCAATGATTTTTCTAATAATGACTAGGTCAAGTAAATAACAAGTAATTAAAAGAGGGGGGTTTTGAGTTGATGGATTAACACTAAATAACAAAAGAAAGCAATAATTTAAAGATGAGTAAATCAATAAGAGAAAAGCTTCTAGTTGAAGTATGGATCTATTTCAGATTGTTTAGAATTAATCATTGATTCTTTAATACTCCTATTTATCTCAATAAATTAGTTTAGGATGTGTAAGACGCTTCTCACGATCCAAATTCCTCCTTAGTTCTAGTTTGATTAGGAAACGTTCGCTAATCAAACACTAGTTAACAAGTTGCCAAGGAACGTCCTTGGGGCCTTTGGCATCGAACAACTGTTAACTGCATTAAGACTTAGAGAAACCTAATTCTAACCTTGCCAACCGCGTGGTCAAGTTTAGATCATGCAACTTGATTAAATTTGTGTTCAAATAATATAAGCAATTACGGACTTAAATTATTCAAACAATTGTTACTCAAGCAATTAAAAGCAATAGGCCTAAATTGATTCTAAAAGCAAAGCAACAATTATAGAAAGATCAAATTGCATAAATATTGAAAATAAATAGAAGTTTAACAATGGAGATTTAAATCTCCCAATTCATCACAAATTTGAATTTTCCAACTTCAACTAGAAAGGAAAGTGTTTAGCCACTCATGGTGGACAAAATCACAAAAGAAAAGAAAGAAGAGATTGCTGCGTTTCTGGAGAGTTTCTGAAGCTGAGAGATGATCAGAAGATGCTCTGCTGGTTTGGAGGCTCTCCTTTTATAGCTGAAGAATTCCATCCATCTAGGGTTTCAAAATCCCTTTTTGATTTGGTGTTTGACTCCTCTTTTGATGTTGAATTTAATTGCAATTGGAATTTCTTGGATGAGAAGCTCTTTCGTGGCTCTTGGTTTTATGTTGGTAGTGATTGGGTTGGAATTGGACTTCTGAAAATTCGGATTTCTGTTTTCTGCCCAATTTCCCGCTCTTCTGTCAGTTTCTGCTGTCAAAGTGATTTGCCCGGTGATTTGAGTGTTTTGGGCAAATCACTGACCAATCACTTTTCTGTGAGTCAGTCCAGTTTTTTTGCTCTCTGTCTTCTGCGAGTGATTTGGCCAGTGTCTTCGAGTGTCTTGGGCAAATCACTTGCCCATATCACTTCTGCCTGTTGCCTCCAGGTTTCTACTGTCAAAGTGATTTGCCCGGTGATTTGAGTGTTTTGGGCAAATCACTGACCCAATCACTTTTCTGTCAATTTTCTGCACTTTTTCTCCAATTTTCCAATTTCTTCCTTTTCTGTAAAAAAAAGATAAAAACCATAAATTAAACTAAAAAATGTGTAAATAAACAATAATAATTATGATAAAAATGTGGCTAAATTATGCTTGATCAAATACCCCCACACCTAGCTTTTTGCTTGTCCTCAAGCAACAAATAACTTAGTCAATCAAGCTCCTTTTTCTTTTGAGCCTAAGTACCACTTAATCAGCCCCCCCTAGACTCCTAAATTGAAGTATCACAGTATAGAATACATGCACCAAGGTTGTTCTTCTCTTTTCCTTGTTTCCCCTTACCTATCATGGTCAAAGGAAAGGTTTTTGATTCATTCATGCTTATTCTCTTTGTATAAGCTCAATGCAACCTCTAAGAGAGACTTGCCCTTTTTTGAGCATTTTATTTTATTCAGCAGCACTTTTTTTTTTATTCTTGCCTGAAAAAGTCACTAACCTTTTTACGCGAAGGTGCATATTGGTGATACCCACCCCCGGTTACTCAGTTAGTCACTTCTTCAAGTGGCTACTAGCTCTGTTCATAGCTTATTTGGCCATAGGAACAGGTTTTATGATTTGTGCTTTGTGCTGGTTTTTCTTTTTCTTTTCTTTTCATGACAGTTTGGGCAAATCACCTCATAGGGAGTTACACAAACTTTTTATTTGCATGTATTTATATTTTTATTTCCCTTGACCAATGCAAATTTAGAGATTCAATTTAAGAAAAGAACTTCCAAAGTGAAGGTAGCACACTATAATTGATTCAATTTAGGCTTAAAGGGGTGGAAAATCAATGGGGTCATGAGATAGGAAGCTCTTTTAACCTTGTTATCTATGCTGAGTAGAGCAAAAGCTAAGTCAAAATTCTGTGTGTGTGTGTGCAAAAAGTGAAAAAAAAATGTGTGAAAAAATTTTGGTGTGTGTTTATGGGGCAAAAAGATGCAAAAAGAAATAAAAAGAAAGCAAAAAGATAATGTAAATGGAAAAAATATAACCTAAACCTAACAGCAAATACCCCCACACCTATCCCAAACATTGTCCTCAATGTTTAAACATAAATATGAAAAAATTAATAAGGAGAAGGAAAGGGACTGCCTGGGATGTGGGTGATTTGAGCAGGTGATTTGGGCAAATCACTGGTCAAATCACTGTCGTGGCTGGTCTGTGGGCAGAAAATGTTGAACCAACAGCTGCAACATGCTTTCCATGTGCTGCATCCTGTCTTGAGCCTCCACCGAATGGTCTTGAGGTGCCTTTTATGTCCTCCAAGGTCCACCCAATTGCTTTCTTGTGCTTCCTCAACAGATCAAGGAGCTTTTCCTCTTCTTCTTGGCTGAGCTGGTTAGAAATAATTGCTGGAAGTGAATTTCCAGCTCCCAAGTAGGCATATTTGAGGTGGCTGGGCAATGGTTTCAGTTCTGGTGCAGTTGCTGTTTGTGCTGATTTCTGCTGTTTGCTGTCTGATTTGGGCTGTGATTTGGGCAGATTATCTGGTGATCTGGGCAAATCACTGTCTGTCAAGTCTGTCTGCTCCAGTGATTTGGTCTGTGATTTGAGCAGATTATCTGGTGATCTGGGCAAATCACTGGGCAAATCACCCACATCCAGCAAGTTACAGTAGTCTGTTGTTTTTTCTGCTTCAGTGATGTTGTTGTCCACTTCTCCTTTCCTGCAAAGACCATCATAAAGTAAATTTTCTTAATCAAAATAAAAAATTTCTTGACTTAAATCATCAATAACATCAAGGCCATAAATAGGAGAAACATCATTGGGGAATTTCATGGCATCATAAACATTAAATTCGATAACTTCCCCTTCAAACTCCATAGTCAATGTGCCATCATGCACATCAATTTTAGTTCTTGCTGTACTTAAGAATGGTCTTCCAAGTAGGATATCAGAGGTGATTTTGCCTTTGTCTTCCTCCATGTCAATAACATAAAAATCTGCTGGAAAGACTAATTGGTCCACTTGCACCAACACATCTTCTAACACTCCCTTGGGGTAGACAACAGATCGATCAGCCAATTGGATCATAATGCTGGTGCCCTTGAGTGTACCTACATTCAACAAGTTAAAAATAGAAAGAGGCATGACATTTATTGAAGCTCCAAGGTCACACATGGCCTTCTTTATTCCTATGTTGCCTATTTTGCATGAAATGGCAAACATTCCTCTATCCTTGCATTTGGTGGGAAGTTTCCTTTGAATGACAGCTGAGACACACTCCCCCACACTTACCTTTTTATGTTCAGCAAGTTTCCTCCTATTGGTGCATAGCTCTTTGAGAAATTTAGCATACCTTGGTATTTGTTTGATAGCATCAAGTAGGGGTATGTTGATTTCCACTTTGTGAAGTGTCTCCAATATCTCTTTTTCCTCTTTTTCTTTTTGGGACCTTGCAAATCTCTTTGGAAAGGGAGGAGGTACCTTGAATTTCTCTGCTGGTTGCTGTTTCTGCCCTTGACTGGGTTCTGCCTGATCTGGTGATTTGGGCAAATCGTTTGGTGATTTGGGCAAATCACTTTCTGTCAAGTCTGTCTACTCACTGATTTGGGCAGATTGTCTGGGTGATTTGGGCAAATCACTGCCCTGATCACTTTCTGGCAGATTTTCTTCCATGGCCTGTTTCTTCAATTTCTCAACCTTGCTATCTTACAGCTCTTTTCCACTCCTCAATGTGATGGCACTAACATTTTGTCTTGGATTTATCTCAGTTTGGGAGGGTAGCTTCCCTTGAGACTCAAATTTGCTCATTGAAGAGGCCATTTGACTCACTTGTCTCTCAAGACTTTGCACAGTATTTGCTAAATTCTTCACAATCTCTTCAAGAGGTGCATTGGGATTCTGAGGTGCAGCTTGAGCTTGGTTCCTTTGCTGGTAGCTTGGATATTGATTTTCCTTTGCATAACTGAAATTTGGATGGTCCCTCCAACCTGGATTATATTGCAGATCTTTTTGGTAGTCATGGTAGTGGTCTGTCCTAGCATAGCCATAGCTCAGATTGTCTCCCCAACCTGTATTGTATGTGTCAAGGTAGGGATTATGTCTTGGCTGTCCATAGAATCCTTTAAATGCATGTGCTTGTTGAAGTTGTTGAACTTGTCGAGCTTGACCATAATTTCTCACAATAGAGGTTAGTTCAGAAATCTGAGAAGAGAGAAAAGACATACTTACCGTAGCCATGCTTGTAAGGTCTTGGCAGTGTGTTCAATTTCTGGATCGTAAAGAACTTGATCATAAAAGGAAAATACGTTAGTTTAAATCAATTCCCCGGCAACGGCGCCAATTTTTGATAAGCGGTTGTCGAAGCCGTCAAAAATAAACCTATTAAACAATCAACAATAAACTTGTAGATAGTGGCAATAGGGTCGAACCACAGGGAATTGACACCAATGATTTTTGTAATACCCGGCTAGACTCCGGTATCGGAATTCCTACCGTCCGGTGGAATCTCGGATGTCGGAAACCTCTAGAAGGGTAAAAGCATGTTTTCATGAAATGTTTTCATGTTTTGATGATTTTAAATATGATTTTAAAAGAGTTTTTGCATGAAAAGTCTTTGGAGGAAAACTCAGGTTCGGTCGCCGAAAGTCAGGTTCGGCCGCCGAACTTGCATGCGCTTCGGGAGTGCTTTAGGCCCCCGAAAGCATGAGTGAGGGAAGTCCAGGTTCGGCTGCCGAAAGTCAAGTTCGGCCGCCGAACATTGCATGGATTCGGAGGCACATTCGGCCCCCGAACGTGGCCTGGCCAGCCACCTATAAAAAAGGGGACTTAGCCGAAATGGGTGAGTTTTCTCCCATTTTCAGCCACAGCTAGCTTCCAACCTCCCTCTCCCAAATCTTTTGTTCTTCCTCCAAATCCCCACCATTTTTCTTAAGTTTTGAGCTTGCATTGAAGGTTTTGAGCTTTTAAAACAAGTTTTGGAGCTTGGGAGAATCAGGAGCCCATTTGCTTGGATCTCCGAGTTTAGATCGTCTCTCTCTCGATCTTCAAGAGGTAAGAGCCGATCTTGAGCTCAATGTATGTTTTTAACAAGTTTTAAGTAGATTTATGGGGTAGAAATGCATGTTAGGGTTATTTGAATATTTGGGTTTATGTTATGATTTCGAACAATGTGTGTTGATTGTGTGTGTTTGAAGTGTTGTAGTTGGGGTATATGACTGTTTGAGACCCCTAGGAACTTGTATGCATGTCCTAGTTGAGCTTTATGCATGATTTGAGGTTTTGGGAGGCAAGAGGTTCATGTGAACCAAGTTTCTGCCCTTCTGGCAGAAACCAGGTTCGGCAGCCGAAGGGAGTTTCGGCCGCCGAACCCCCTTTGTGGAGGCAGCATTCGGCTGCCGAAGTTGCCACCGAAAAGAGACTTTCGTCTCTGTCTGGGACTTTCGGCCGCCGAAGGTGCCGCCGAAAGTGCCCGACTTTCGGATCTGTCCAGGACTTTCGGCCGCCGAAGGTGCCGCCGAAAGTGCCCTGTTCAGCCATTTCATGCATATTTCTATGTAATGTTTTCCTGATGTTTTAGGGGGTTTTTGGGGAGTTTATTAGAGTTATGTTTATGTATGATTGGTCCCTCATTGGAGTCCACCTGTGTAGGTTCGGACCCGAGGAACCGAGGACCTCAGCAGTGAGATAGCTGCTTCAGAGTCAGTAGAGCTTCAGCCAGAGGTGAGTGGAATAAACCTTAAGTTTTTAAATAAATGAAATATAACTTTTTGAGCATGTTCATGCATCATATATGCCATGTGATATTATAGGGTGTTTGCATTAGTAATCACGAATATGTTGCATTGCATAATATGATGTGGATGCGGATTGGCTATTGGATGATCCTCTAGTCCTCCTATGATATGATATGATGAGGATACGGTATGGATTGCCAGTGAGGCCCATTCTACGCCCCTGGATTATGTTAAGAGAAAGGCCAGTGAGGCCCATTCTACGCCCCTGGCATATTGGAATGTTATGTTATGTTATGTATGTAAGAGAAAGACCAGTGAGGCCCATTCTACGCCCCTGGCACGATTGGACTATGTTGAGGACTATAGGTGACAATACCATCCTTATGTGATATGTTTGTGATGTGTTGCATTTCATGGAAGCATGAAATATTTTAATATATGTTTTCTCTATTCTGCTCACTGGGCTTTATAGCTCACCCCTCTCCCCTAACCCCAGATGTGCAGGTACCGGGTAGATCAGGAGGTTAGCCAGAGTATGGAAGCTATGTTTATGTAATAGTTAGATTGTGGACATGACAATTGTATTATGATGTAATGTAAAAGTGTTTTAAGTTATGTTATGTAATTTGAATATTGAGGATAGAGTTGTGCTTGACCAATACAGATTGTTAATCCCACTTGTATGTACATGGTCTTTATGATATGAGATATGAGGTTATGTGTAACGACCCGGAAATCCGACCCGTTACCGGCGCTAGGATCCAGATCGGCTTAAGGCCGCCGGGACCCGTAGCAAGCCTACATACCTCCTGTAAACCTGTGGAATCCCATACATAACAACATATACATGATCTGAAAAAAAATTTTTTCTTTTCTCTTATCCAAGCAAAACCTGTGCATGCACAAAATCATACATAAACCCCACACTGGAGTCCTCATCAAATACTCCAATGGGGTATCATCATCATACATATCAGCTTGGATAATCATGGTCATTAACATCATTACTCATTAAACATTCTGTACATAATGGGGATTCACACATCTCTAGGTCAAGCACTACTATAATCCTCAATACATCATCAAATCATTCAATACATTACATGGTCATAAATACTCATTACATCATGTTCATGTCCACTACTATCTATTACAACATACTTGACTTAACTTCACTCTAGCCGACTTCCTGATCTATCCTGTACCTGCAACTCTGGGGATAAAGGGAGTGGGGTGAGCTACTAGAGCCCAGTGAGCAGAATAATAAAACATCAATTTAAATCATGCTTTCATGTATGCGCCATAACACAAACATTTCACAACAAGGATGAACTTGTCACCATTTAGCCCCTATCTTTCTTACTTATACATGCCGGGGGCGTAGAGCCGTAGCAGGCACACCCGGACTTCCATAATCTGTCATAGTGCCAGGGGCGTAGAGCCGTAGCAGGCACACCTGGACTCACATAGGCTATCATGACATACAAGGGCTAATGGATCATTCAACATTCATCCACATCAACAACAAAGTATGCAATGCAGCATATTCGTGAATTCTAATGCAAACAACCTAATATATCTCATGGCATTCATGATGCGTGAATCATGCTAAAACATTTCATTAATTTGCTTTAAATCTTAAAGTTTATTCCACTCACCTCTGGCTAGCTCTGAAGAGACTCTGAAGCAGCTGGCTCACTGCTGGGGGTCTCGGTTCCTCGGGTCCGAACCTACACAGGTGGACTCAAATGAGGGACCTAACATACATGAACATGACTCTAAAATACTCCCCAAAAACCCCCTAAAACATCCTGAAAACATCACATGAAAACATGCAAGAAATGGCTGAACAGGGCACTTTCGGCGGCAGGTTCGGCGGCCGAAAGTCCCTCTGCAGCCGAAAGTCATGTAGGTTCGGCGGCACTTTCGGCGGCCGAACCTCCCAGACAGAGACGAAACTTGAGTTTCGGGGGCAGGCTTCGGCAGCCGAAACTGCCTCCACAAGGGGGTTCGGCGGCCGAAAGTCACTTCGGCGGCCGAACCTGAGTTTCTGCCGAAGGGCAGAAACTTGGCTCCCTTGTGTCCACAGCCTCCAAAACGCCTCAAAACATGCATAAACTTGTTTCTACACATGCATACACATCATACATCACACCTAGGGGTCTCAAACTACAATATACCCCAACTACAACACTTCAAACAACACATTTCCAACATACATTGTTCAAAACACAACATAAACCCATAAACCTAACAACAAGCCTAAACATGCATTCTACCCCATCAACTTGCATAAAACTTTCATAAAACATAAAAGAAGCATAGATCGAAGCTTACCTCTTGAAGATCGAGAGGAAGAACGACCCTAGCTCGGAAAATGGAGGGATTTAGCTCCAAGACTTCCAAGCTCCAAAACTTGTTTCAAAAGCTTAAATCTTCAAAACCAAGTGAAGACAAGTGAAAATCTTGAAAGATTTAGAGGAAGAACATCAAAAATGGGTGAGAGACGGCGGAAAGCTCACCTTGGCTGAAAATGGGAAAAAGCTCGCCCGTTTTCGGCTAAGGGACCCTTTTATAGTGGCTGGCCAGACCATGTTCGGGGGCCGAATGTGCCTCCGCATGCATGCCATGTTCGGCGGCCGAACATGAGGTTCGGCGGCCGAACCTGGACTTCCCTCACTCATGCTTTCGGGGGCCTAACGTGCCTCCAAAACGCATGCATGTTCGGCGGCCGAACTTGACTTTCGGCGGCCGAACCTGGGTTTTCCTCCAAGGACTTTTCATGCAAAAACTCATTTAATTTCTTACTTAAAAACATGAAATACATGAAAACATTTCATAAAATCATAGTTTTACCCTTCTAGAGGTTTCCGACATCCGAGGTCCCACCGGACGGTAGGGATTCCGATACCGGAGTCTAGCCGGGTATTACATTCTCCCCCCTTAAGAACATTCGTCCCCGAATGTTCCTCAACTAACATACAAAGCATGGCATCAATCATAACATACAACATAGCATACAATATATCATACATGCAACACATAGAACAACTAACACTCACCTCAAAACAGATGGGGGTATTGCTGGAGCATGGACTCCCGTGTCTCCCAGGTGCATTCTTCAATATTGTGGTGGTTCCAAAGGACTTTCACCATCGGGATTTCCTTGTTCCTCAGCTTTCTGATCTGAGTGTCTAGGATCCGTATTGGCTGTTCTACATAGGTGAGATCCTCTTGGATCTCTACATCAGGCTCACCAAGAACCTTGCTCGGATCTGACACGTACTTCCGTAACAGAGAAACATGGAAAACCGGATGGATTCTCTCCATCGAAGCAGGCAAGTCTAGCTTGTACGACACATTACCGACCCTCTGAAGCACCTCGAAAGGATCGATGTACCGTGGAGCTAACTTACCCTTCTTTCCGAACCGAACCACTCCTTTCATAGGAGACACCTTGAGCAAAACCAAATTCCCCTCCTGAAACTCTAGCTGTCTTCTGCGGATATCTGCATAACTCTTCTGCCGACTAGCAGCAGTCTTGATCCTCTCTCTGATTATGGGTACCACCCTGCTGGTAAGCTCTACTAACTCCGGACCCGCAAGAGTCCTCTCTCCTACTTCCTCCCAGCAGATAGGTGATCTGCACTTCCTCCCATACAAAGCTTCATATGGAGCCATCCCTATGCTAGCATGATAGCTGTTATTGTAGGCAAACTCCACCAAAGGTAGATGCTGCCTCCAAGAACCGCCAAAATCTAGCACACACATTCTGAGCATATCCTCTATTGTCTGGATGGTCCTCTCTGACTGTCCGTCTGTCTGTGGGTGGAAGGCAGTACTGAAGTCTAATCTAGTACCCATAGCGTTCTGCAGACTCCGCCAAAACCTGGAGGTGAACTGGGGCCCTCTATCTGACACTATAGATACCGGGACCCCATGCAGTCTGACAATCTCATCTACGTACACCTGCGCCAACTTGTCCACAGAGTAACCACTCCTGACAGGGATGAAGTGAGCAGATTTGGTGAGTCTGTCCACAATCACCCATATGGAGTCCAATCTGTTGGACGTCGCCGGTAACCCCACTACGAAGTCCATAGCTATATTCTCCCATTTCCACTCTGGAATCGGTAGTGGATTCAACATTCCAGCCGGCTTCTGATGCTCTAGTTTCACCTTCTGACACACATCGCAGGCTGACACGAACAGTGCCACGTCCTTCTTCATAGCTGGCCACCAATACACTCTCTTCAGATCCTGGTACATCTTGGTGGCTCCAGGGTGAACACTATACCTGGTATTATGGGCTTCCCCCATAATATCTCCCTTCAGACCAATGTCATCTGGCACACATAATCTGTTCCCGTAGCGGAGGATCCCCTTATCATCAAACTTGAACTCATTACTTTGGCCTGACTGAACCGTTCTGGCTATCCTGACCAACTCTGGGTCCTCATGCTGTTTCTGAGCTACCTGCTCCAGAAACACGGGTGTCACTCTCATCTGAGCCACTAAGGCACCTGTGCCAGACAGCTCCAACTGTAATCCCTCACTCATAAGTCTGTGGAACTCCTTCACCACCGGCCTCCTCTCTGCTGAAATGTGGGATAGACTGCCGAGTGATTTCCGGCTTAGGGCGTCTGCCACAACATTCGCCTTACCCGGATGGTACTGAATCTTGCAATCATAGTCACTCAACAGTTCTACCCATCTCCTCTGCCTCAAGTTCAGTTCCCTCTGACTCAGGATGTACTGCAGGCTCTTATGATCTGTGAAGATCTCACACTTTACCCCATAAAGGTAATGCCTCCACATCTTGAGTGCAAAGATCACTGCTGCCATCTCTAGGTCATGTGTGGGGTAATTCAGCTCATGCTTCTTCAGCTGCCTAGAAGCATAAGCGATCACCCTCTCATTTTGCATTAGCACACAACCCAGTCCCACACGGGACGCATCACAATATACTGAGAAGTCATCATCACTTTTTGGCAGAGCTAACACCGGTGCTGAAGTCAACCTCCTCTTAAGCTCCTCAAAGCTTTCCTCACACTGATCGGTCCATATGAACTTCTGATTCTTCTTTGTCAATTTGGTCATAGGAGCAGCAATCTTTGAGAAGTCCTGAACGAACCTCCTGTAGTAACCTGCTAAACCCAGAAAACTCTTGATCTCGGTCACTGTGGTGGGTCTAGGCCAGTTAGCTACAGCCTCTACCTTCTTGGGGTCTACTTCAATACCCTGTTCTGACACAATGTGCCCCAAGAATGAAATGCTCCTAAGCCAAAACTCACACTTGGAGAACTTGGCATACAAGCCATGCTCTCTCAAGGTCTGCAAAACTGTCCTCAGGTGATGGGCATGCTCCTCTGCATTTCTGGAATACACTAAGATATCGTCTATGAAGACAATAACGAAGTGATCCAGATACTGACTGAATACTCTGTTCATGAGGTCCATGAATGCTGCAGGGGCGTTGGTCAACCCAAACGGCATCACAAGGAACTCATAGTGCCCATACCTGGTCCTGAAAGCTGTCTTCGGTACATCTTCATTCCTTATCCTCAGCTGATGGTACCCTGATCTCAGATCTATTTTGGAGAAACAACCTGCTCCTGCTAGCTGGTCGAATAGATCGTCGATCCTCGGCAAAGGGTACTTGTTCTTGGTAGTGACCTTGTTCAACTGTCTGTAGTCGATACAAAGTCTGAGGGATCCATCCTTCTTCCTCACAAACAAAACCGGAGCACCCCAAGGTGAAGTACTCGGTCGGATGAAACCCTTATCTACCAGCTCTTGCAACTGTTCCTTCAGTTCTTTCAATTCAGCTGGTGCCATCCTGTAGGGAGGGATAGAGATCGGTCTGGTATCAGGCATTAACTCAATCTCGAACTCTATCTCCCTAGCAGGTGGTAACCCTGGCAGTTCGTCTGGGAAAACATCTAAGAACTCACTCACCACAGGCACTGAGGCGGGCTCTCTGACATGACTATCTAACTCCCTCACATGAGCTAGAAACCCCTGACATCCCCTCCTAAGCAACCTACGAGCCTGAAGAGCTGAGATCAGACCTCTAGGTGTACCCCTCTTGTCTCCTCTGAAGACGACCTCTGACCCATCCTGATCTCTGAATCTGACTACCTTGTCTCTACAGTCCAAGGTAGCACCATGGGTCGATAACCAATCCATCCCTAGAATGACGTCAAAATCTGTCAAATCTAGAACCACGAGGTCGGTGGAAAGGCATCTTCCCTCTATGAAAACTGGACTACATTGGCAGACTGCCTCTGCCACTGACGGGTCACACTTGGGTCCACTGACCCATAGGGGACACTCTAACCCAGAGACCATCAATCCTACTCTCTCCACGACTCTCGGAGCAATAAAAGAATGAGATGCACCCGGGTCCATTAAGGCATACACATCAGAACAACCAATGATGAGATTACCTGCCACCACGGTGTTGGATGTGTTGGCCTCCTGCTGAGTCATAGTGAAGATCCGTGCCGGAGCTGATGGACCTTCACCTCTGTATCCTGCTGATGAAGAGGCTGACCCTCTCCCTCTGCCTCTGCCACTGGCCTGTGTTGCGGCTGGAGCTACTGGCTGTACCACACTGCCGAAGGCTGTCTGCTGAGACGGTGCTGCAAAGGCTGCCCTAGGACAGTCTCGAGCCAAATGGCCCGCCTGTCCACATCTGAAACATGTGTTTGTCCCTGCCAGACATACTCCCTTGTGTGGTCTCCCACATCTCATACATGCTGTAACCTCTGCGCCAGAGCTTGAGCCACTGCCTAAACCCAGACCTGATTTGATCTTGTTCCAGAACTTATTCTTTTTAGATTTTCGGTGGCCTCTGTCCCACTTCTTACTGCCTGCAACTGCTGCACTTAGAGAAGAAGAGTCTAACCTTTCCCCACCTGGGGTCTTGGAACCAGAAGACTGTGCCACTGACTGTTTTACCTTCCCCTCAACGATGGCACAAGCCTCCATTCTCCTAGCCATATCCACTATGGCATGGAAACTCTCCCTCTCTGCTGACTGTATCAAAGAGGAATACCTGGAGTGCAGCCTCATAATATATCTACTTGACTTCTTTTGATCTGTGTCCAAATTCTGCCCAGCATACGGCAACAACTCCAAGAACCTGTCTGTGTACTCCTCCACACTCATCTGTTCAGTCTGCCTCAACTGTTCGAATTCTATTATCTTCTGCTCTCTAGAGCTCTCAGGGAAAGCCCATCCTGCAAACTCATTTGCGAACTCCTCCCAGGACATACTGTCCGCTCTCGGGTTCACATAGTTCTTAAACCAACCACGTGCCTTCTTGCACTCCATTGTGAACCCAGCCATCTGAATGGCTCTACTGTCATCAGCCCCTATCTCATCTGTAATAGTCTTGACCCTGTTCAGATACTCAAATGGGTCATCACCTGCTCTGTACTGAGGAGCACCCAACTTCATGTAATCGGTCATCTTGACCTTGCTCCCTCCAGATGAGGTAGGTTTGGGTACTTGTGTTTCCGGGACAGTAGGTACTGGTGGTGGTGGAGGTGCAACATCCCCTGGGGTAGGGTTTGCTGTACTGGTATAGGGAGGTGGAGGTGGGTACATGGGGTACTGAGAGTATGGTGGGTAGTAAGGTGGGTATGGCATATGTGGAGGATAAGGGCTAAAACTGGGGTAATCCGATGTACCTCCCATCGAATACCCTGGATGGTGTGAATAGGGTGGGTAGTGATGTGGCTGGACATAACTCGAGGCCTGAGTGCCTCCTTCTGATTCTCCCATGCCCTCTTCTGGCATGCTCACACCGAGACTGCCATCCCTCCTCTGATCTACTTCCATATCCTCAGACATTCCTCCCTGCACTGTTCCCCTTACTGATCTGCTTCTACCCAGATCCAAAGACCTTCTAGGGTCTCTAGCTACTCTGTCTCTGTTGGACCTACTGGACATTGCCCTAGGCAATGCTGGAGGACGGGCATCTGCGCCCTCGTCCTGAGGTGGCACTCCAGTCAATCGTGCAGATCGACGAGTTCCTCTCATTCTATCTTCTGAAAAACAGCACATAGCACAAACATTAGCATCATATGGTTCATGTGGGCACACATGAACCCTCATCACATACATAGCATCACATCATAGCATTTATGCACATGCATATCATCATGGCATATCATATCATCATATAGACAGGACTCTACATCCTATCCTAGTGGACATGATTTTCCTAGTGTGCTTGACCTTCTAGAACATCTATGAGCCCGACACTCTAGGTCCGACCATATGAACCTAGGGCTCTGATACCACTCTGTAACGACCCGGAAATCCGACCCGTTACCGGCGCTAGGATCCAGATCGGCTTAAGGCCGCCGGGACCCGTAGCAAGCCTACATACCTCCTGTAAACCTGTGGAATCCCATACATAACAACATATACATGATCTGAAAAAAATTTTTTTCTTTTCTCTTATCCAAGCAAAACCTGTGCATGCACAAAATCATACATAAACCCCACACTGGAGTCCTCATCAAATACTCCAATGGGGTATCATCATCATACATATCAGCTTGGATAATCATGGTCATTAACATCATTACTCATTAAACATTCTGTACATAATGGGGATTCACACATCTCTAGGTCAAGCACTACTATAATCCTCAATACATCATCAAATCATTCAATACATTACATGGTCATAAATACTCATTACATCATGTTCATGTCCACTACTATCTATTACAACATACTTGACTTAACTTCACTCTAGCCGACTTCCTGATCTATCCTGTACCTGCAACTCTGGGGATAAAGGGAGTGGGGTGAGCTACTAGAGCCCAGTGAGCAGAATAATAAAACATCAATTTAAATCATGCTTTCATGTATGCGCCATAACACAAACATTTCACAACAAGGATGAACTTGTCACCATTTAGCCCCTATCTTTCTTACTTATACATGCCGGGGGCGTAGAGCCGTAGCAGGCACACCCGGACTTCCATAATCTGTCATAGTGCCAGGGGCGTAGAGCCGTAGCAGGCACACCTGGACTCACATAGGCTATCATGACATACAAGGGCTAATGGATCATTCAACATTCATCCACATCAACAACAAAGTATGCAATGCAGCATATTCGTGAATTCTAATGCAAACAACCTAATATATCTCATGGCATTCATGATGCGTGAATCATGCTAAAACATTTCATTAATTTGCTTTAAATCTTAAAGTTTATTCCACTCACCTCTGGCTAGCTCTGAAGAGACTCTGAAGCAGCTGGCTCACTGCTGGGGGTCTCGGTTCCTCGGGTCCGAACCTACACAGGTGGACTCAAATGAGGGACCTAACATACATGAACATGACTCTAAAATACTCCCCAAAAACCCCCTAAAACATCCTGAAAACATCACATGAAAACATGCAAGAAATGGCTGAACAGGGCACTTTCGGCGGCAGGTTCGGCGGCCGAAAGTCCCTCTGCAGCCGAAAGTCATGCAGGTTCGGCGGCACTTTCGGCGGCCGAACCTCCCAGACAGAGACGAAACTTGAGTTTCGGGGGCAGGCTTCGGCAGCCGAAACTGCCTCCACAAGGGGGTTCGGCGGCCGAAAGTCACTTCGGCGGCCGAACCTGAGTTTCTGCCGAAGGGCAGAAACTTGGCTCCCTTGTGTCCACTGCCTCCAAAACGCCTCAAAACATGCATAAACTTGTTTCTACACATGCATACACATCATACATCACACCTAGGGGTCTCAAACTACAATATACCCCAACTACAACACTTCAAACAACACATTTCCAACATACATTGTTCAAAACACAACATAAACCCATAAACCTAACAACAAGCCTAAACATGCATTCTACCCCATCAACTTGCATAAAACTTTCATAAAACATAAAAGAAGCATAGATCGAAGCTTACCTCTTGAAGATCGAGAGGAAGAACGACCCTAGCTCGGAAAATGGAGGGATTTAGCTCCAAGACTTCCAAGCTCCAAAACTTGTTTCAAAAGCTTAAATCTTCAAAACCAAGTGAAGACAAGTGAAAATCTTGAAAGATTTAGAGGAAGAACATCAAAAATGGGTGAGAGACGGCGGAAAGCTCACCTTAGCTGAAAATGGGAAAAAGCTCGCCCGTTTTCGGCTAAGGGACCCTTTTATAGTGGCTGGCCAGACCACGTTCGGGGGCCGAATGTGCCTCCGCATGCATGCCATGTTCGGCGGCCGAACATGAGGTTCGGCGGCCGAACCTGGACTTCCCTCACTCATGCTTTCGGGGGCCTAACGTGCCTCCAAAACGCATGCATGTTCGGCGGCCGAACTTGACTTTCGGCGGCCGAACCTGGGTTTTCCTCCAAGGACTTTTCATGCAAAAACTCATTTAATTTCTTACTTAAAAACATGAAATACATGAAAACATTTCATAAAATCATAGTTTTACCCTTCTAGAGGTTTCCGACATCCGAGGTCCCACCGGACGGTAGGGATTCCGATACCGGAGTCTAGCCGGGTATTACATTATGTTTCAACCAAGCTTATGTATGATGAGATACCCCATTGGAGCATTTGATGAGGGCTCCAGTGGAGGTTTATGTTATGTTTATGTTTATGTACAGGTTGAGCTTGGTTGTTATATGAGAATGTTTACAGGTTTATGAGTATTGTTGATCATGTATGGGATTAAACAGGATTACAGGTTATGTCAGGCTTGCTACGGTTCCCGGCGGCCTTATGCCGATCTGGATCCTAGCGCCGGTAGCGGTCCGGGTTTTCGGGGCGTTACAGAGTGGTATCAGAGCCCTAGGTTAATATGGTCGGACCTAGAGTGTCGGGCTCACAGATGTTATAGCAGGTCAAGCACAATAGGAAAGGTCATGTCCACTAGGATAGGATGCGGAGTCCTGTCTTACATGATGATGTGATATGCCATGATTATATGCATGTGCATAAATGATATGTTATGTATGCGATGTATGTGATGAGGGTTCATGTGTGCCCACATGAACCATATGATGCTGATGTTTGTGCTATGTGTGGTTTTTCAGAAAACAGGATGAGAGGAACTCGTCGATCTGCAAGATTGACTGGAGTGCCACCTGAGGATGAGGGCATGAGCGCCCATCCTCCAGCATTGCCTAGGGCAATGTCTAGCAGGTCCAACAGGGACCGAGCAGTGAGAGACCCTAGAAGGTCTCTGGATCTGGGTAGAAGCAGATCAGTACGAGGAACAGTTCAGGGAGGAATGTCAGAAGACGTGGGAGATGACATGGATGTGGACCAGAGGAGGGATGGCAGTTTGGGGATGAGTATGTCAGAGGAAGGCATGGGAGAGTCCCAAGGAGACACTCGGGCCTCGGGTTTTGTTCAGCCACCTCATTACCCACCTTTCTCACAGAATCCCGGGTATTCGATGGGAGGTACATCGGATTACCCTAGTTTTAGCCCTTACCCCACACAGATGCCATACCCACCATATTACCCACCATACCCACAGTATCCTATGTATCCACCACCACCCTACCATCCAAATCCAGCAAACCCTACTACAGAAAATGTTGTACCTCCTCCACCAGCAGCAGCACCTACTGTCCCAGAAACCCAAATACCTCAACCTAGCTCATCTGGAGGGAGCAAGGTCAGAATGACTGATTATATGAAGTTGGGTGCTCCCCAGTTTGAAACCGGTGATGACCCGTTTGCGTACCTTGAGAGGGTCAAGGCGATAACAGATGAGATAGGGGCGGATGACAGTAGAGCCATTCAGATGGCTGGGTTCACACTAAAATGCAAGAAGGCCCGTGAGTGGTTCAAGAGCTATGTGAAACCGAGGGTGGATAGTCTATCATGGGAGGAGTTTGCTAATGAATTTGCAGGATGGGCTTTCCCTGATAGTTCAAGGGAATTGAAGATGATAGAATTCGAGCAGTTGAGACAAACTGATGACATGAGTGTAGATGAATATACTGACAGGTTTATGGAGTTGCTGCCATTTGCTGGGCAGAACCTTGATACAGACCAGAAGAAGTCAAGGAGGTATATCATGAAGCTCCATTCCAGGTATTCCTCCTTGATACAGTCAGCAGATAGAGAGAGTTTTCATGCCATAGTAGACATGGCTAGGAGGATGGAGGCTAGTGCTATCATCGAGGGAAAAGTCAAACAGTCAGCAGCACAGCCTTCTGGTTCCAAAACCCCAGGTAAGGGAAAAGTGGATCCTTCTTCCTTAAGCTAAGGTAGTAAGAGGTGGGGCAGTACCACCAAGAAGTTTAAGAAGAACAAGTTCTGGAACAAGATCAAGTCAGGTCTGGGATTAGGAAGTGGCTCGAGCTCAGGTGCAGAGAATGCAGTATGTAAGAAGTGTGGGAGACCGCACAGAGGAGTATGTCTGGTTGGGACATCAGCCTGCTTCAGATGTGGGCAGGAGGGACACATGGCACGAGAGTGTCCTAGAGCAGCTTTTGTGGCACAGTCCCAGCAGACAGCTTCTGGTAGCGTAGCACAGCCAGTAGCTCCAGCCATGACACAGGCCAGTGGCAGAGGCAGAGGGAGAGGGTCAGCCTCTTCTTCAGCAGGGTTCAGAGGTGAGGGTCCGTCAGCTCCAGCGAGGATCTTCACCATGACACAGCAGGAGGCAGATGCATCTAACACCGTGGTGGCAGGTAATTTAGTCATTGGGTGTTCTGATGTGTATGCATTAATGGACCCTGGTGCATCTCATTCTTTTATTGCTCCGAGGGCCGTAGAGAGGTTGGGATTAATGGTCTCTGGGTTAGAGTGTCCTCTCTGGGTCAGTGGACCCAAGTGTGATCCATCAGTGGCAGAGTCAGTCTGTCAGTGTAGTCCAGTTTTTGTTGAGGGGAGATGCATGTCCGCCGACCTTGTGGTTCTAGAGTTGATAGATTTTGACGTCATTCTAGGGATGGACTGGTTATCTACCCATGGCGCTACCTTGGACTGCAGGGACAAGGTAGTCAGGTTCAGAGGTCAGGATGGATCAGAGGTCGTCTTCAGAGGAGACAGGAGGGGTACACCTAGAGGTTTGATCTCATCTCTTCAGGCTCGTAGGTTGCTTAGGAGGGGATGTCAGGGGTATTTGGCTCATGTGAGAGAGCTAGACAGTCAGATTAGAGAGCCCGCCGCAATGCCAGTGGTCAATGAGTTTTTAGATGTGTTCCCAGACGAGTTGCCAGGTTTACCACCTGTTAGGGAGATAGAGTTCGAGATTGAGTTGATGCCTGGAACTAGACCGATCTCTATCCCTCCCTACAGGATGGCCCCAGCCGAGTTAAAGGAATTGAAAGAACAGTTGCAAGAATTGGTAGACAAGGGCTTCATCCGACCGAGTACCTCACATTGGGGTGCTCCAGTGCTGTTTGTAAGAAAGAAGGATGGATCCCTTAGACTTTGTATCAACTACAGGCAGTTGAACAAAGTCACTACCAAGAATAAGTACCCATTGCCAAGGATCGACGATCTATTCGACCAGCTAGCAGGAGCGGGTTGTTTCTCCAAAATAGATCTGAGGTCCGGGTATCATCAGTTGAGGATCAGGGAAGAGGATGTGCCAAAGACGGCTTTCAGGACCAGATATGGGCATTTTGAGTTCCTTGTAATGCCGTTCGGGTTAACTAACGCCCCTGCAGCATTCATGGACCTCATGAACAGAGTGTTTAGCCAGTACCTGGATCACTTTGTTATTGTCTTCATAGACGATATCTTAGTGTATTCCAGGAATGCAGAGGAGCATGCCCATCATCTGCGGTTGGTTTTGCAGACCTTGAGGGAACATGGCTTGTATGCCAAGTTCTCCAAGTGTGAGTTCTGGCTAAGGAGCATTTCGTTCTTGGGGCATGTAGTGTCAGAGAATGGTATAGAGGTAGACCCCAAGAAGACAGAAACTGTGGCTAACTGGCCTAGACCCACTTCAGTGACGGAGATCAGGAGTTTCTTGGGTTTAACAGGTTACTACAGGAGGTTCGTTCAGGACTTCTCAAAGATAGCAGCTCCTCTGACCAGACTGACCAGGAAGAATCAGAAGTTTCTGTGGACCGACCAGTGCGAAGAGAGTTTTGACGAGCTTAAGAAGAGGTTGACTTCAGCACCAGTTTTAGCTCTACCATCTAGTGGAGAGGACTTTACAGTCTTTTGTGATGCGTCCCGTGTGGGACTGGGTTGTGTGCTTATGCAGAATGAGAGGGTGATTGCTTACGCTTCTAGGCAACTGAAGAAGCATGAGTTGAATTACCCCACACATGACCTTGAGATGGCAGCAGTAATCTTTGCACTCAAGATGTGGAGGCACTACCTCTATGGGGTAAAATGTGAGATCTTCACAGATCATAAAAGCTTGCAGTACATTTTGAGTCAGAGGGATTTGAATTTGAGACAGAGGAGATGGGTAGAGTTGCTGAGTGACTATGATTGCAAGATTCAGTATCATCCGGGTAAGGCGAATGTTGTGGCTGACGCCCTAAGCCGGAAGTCACTAGGCAGTCTATCCCACATCACGGTAGAGAGAAGACCAGTAGTGAAGGAGTTTTACAAGCTCATGAATGAAGGTCTACAGCTAGAGTTGTCTGGTACAGGTGCTTTGATTGCACAGATGAGAGTGACACCCGTGTTTCTGGAGCAGGTGGCTCAGAAACAGCATGAGGACCCAGAGTTAGTGAAGATTGCCAGGACTGTTCAGTCAGGCAAAGATAGTGAGTTCAGATTTGACAGTAAAGGGATCCTTCGCTATGGGAACAGATTATGTGTACCAGATGACATAGGGCTTAAGGGAGACATTATGAGAGAAGCTCATAATGCAAGATACAGCGTTCACCCTGGAGCCACCAAAATGTATCAGGATCTGAAAAGAGTATATTGGTGGCCAGCTATGAAGAGGGAAGTGGCACAGTTTGTGTCAGCCTGCGAGGTATGTCAGAGGGTGAAGCTGGAACATCAGAAGCCGGCTGGAATGCTTAACCCGCTACCTATTCCAGAATGGAAATGGGAAAATATAGCTATGGATTTCGTAGTGGGGCTACCGGCGGCGTCCAACAGATTAGACTCCATATGGGTGATTGTGGACAGACTTACTAAATCTGCTCACTTCATCCCAGTTAGGAGCAACTACTCTGTGGATAAGTTAGCGCAGGTGTATGTTGATGAGATTGTCAGACTGCATGGGGTCCCGGTATCTATAGTGTCAGATAGAGGGCCCCAGTTCACCTCCAGGTTTTGGCGGAGTCTGCAGAGTGCTATGGGTACCAGGTTGGATTTCAGTACTGCCTTCCATCCCCAGACCGATGGACAGTCAGAAAGGACCATCCAGACAATAGAAGATATGCTCAGAATGTGTGTGCTGGATTTTGGCGGTTCTTGGAGGTAGCATCTACCTTTGGTGGAGTTTGCCTACAACAACAGCCATCATGCTAGCATCGGGATGGCTCCATATGAAGCTTTATATGGGAGGAAGTGCAGGTCACCTGTTTGCTGGGAAGAAGTTGGAGAAAAGGCCTTGGCAGGGCCTGAGCTTGTTGAGATCACCAGCAGGGTAGTACCCATAATCAGAGAGAGAATCAAGACAGCTGCAAGCAGACAGAAGAGTTATGCAGACATCCGCAGAAGACTAGTAGAGTTTCAGGAGGGGGATCTGGTATTGCTTAAGGTGTCTCCAATAAAAGGGGTGGTTCGGTTCGGGAAGAAGGGTAAGCTGGCTCCGCGGTACATCGGACCCTTTGAAGTCTTGCAAAAGATTGGGAATGTATCGTACAAGCTGGATTTACCTGCTTCAATGGAGAGAATCCATCCGGTTTTCCATGTTTCTATGTTGACAAAATTCGTGTCAGATTTGGGCAAGGTTCTTAGTGAGCCTGATGTGGAGATCCAAGAGGATCTCACCTATGTTGAGCAGCCAGTACGGATCCTAGACACCCAGATCAGGAAGCTGAGAAACAAGGAAATCCCGATGGTGAAAGTCCTTTGGAACCACCACAATATGGAGGAATGTACTTGGGAGACACGGGAGTCTATGCTCCGGCAATATCCTCATCTCTTTTAAGGTTAGTCTCTATGTGTTTCATGTGTATGTTATGTTGTTTGCTATGCATGTGCTAGTTGAGGAACATTCGAGGACGAATGTTCTTAAGGGGGGGAGAATGTAATGAGACACGGGAGTCTATGCTCCGGCAATATCCTCATCTCTTTTAAGGTTAGTCTCTATGTGTTTCATGTGTATGTTATGTTGTTTGCTATGCATGTGCTAGTTGAGGAACATTCGAGGACGAATGTTCTTAAGGGGGGGAGAATGTAATACCCGGCTAGACTCCGGTATCGGAATTCCTACCGTCCGGTGGAATCTCGGATGTCGGAAACCTCTAGAAGGGTAAAAGCATGTTTTCATGAAATGTTTTCATGTTTTGATGATTTTAAATATGATTTTAAAAGAGTTTTTGCATGAAAAGTCTTTGGAGGAAAACTCAGGTTCGATCGCCGAAAGTCAGATTCGGCCGCCGAACTTGCATGCGCTTCGGGAGTGCTTTAGGCCCCCGAAAGCATGAGTGAGGGAAGTCCAGGTTCGGCCGCCGAAAGTCAAGTTCGGCCGCCGAACATTGCATGGATTCGGAGGCACATTCGGCCCCCGAACGTGGCCTGGCCAGCCACCTATAAAAAAGGGGACTTAGCCGAAATGGGTGAGTTTTCTCCCATTTTCGGCCACAGCTAGCTTCCAACCTCCCTCTCCCAAATCTTTTGTTCTTCCTCCAAATCCCCACCATTTTTCTTAAGTTTTGAGCTTGCATTGAAGGTTTTGAGCTTTTAAAACAAGTTTTGGAGCTTGGGAGACTCAGGAGCCCATTTGCTTGGATCTCCGAGTTTAGATCGTCTCTCTCTCGATCTTCAAGAGGTAAGAGCCGATCTTGAGCTCAATGTATGTTTTTAACAAGTTTTAAGTAGATTTATGGGGTAGAAATGCATGTTAGGGTTATTTGAATATTTGGGTTTATGTTATGATTTCGAACAATGTGTGTTGATTGTGTGTGTTTGAAGTGTTGTAGTTGGGGTATATGACTGTTTGAGACCCCTAGGAACTTGTATGCATGTCCTAGTTGAGCTTTATGCATAATTTGAGGTTTTGGGAGGCAAGAGGTTCATGTGAACCAAGTTTCTGCCCTTCTGGCAGAAACCAGGTTCGGCAGCCGAAGGGAGTTTCGGCCGCCGAACCCCCTTTGTGGAGGCAGCATTCGGCTGCCGAAGTTGCCACCGAAAAGAGACTTTCGTCTCTGTCTGGGACTTTCGGCCGCCGAAGGTGCCGCCGAAAGTGCCCGACTTTCGGATCTGTCCAGGACTTTCGGCCGCCGAAGGTGCCGCCGAAAGTGCCCTGTTCAGCCATTTCATGCATATTTCTATGTAATGTTTTCCTGATGTTTTAGGGGGTTTTTGGGGAGTTTATTAGAGTTATGTTTATGTATGATTGGTCCCTCATTGGAGTCCACCTGTGTAGGTTCGGACCCGAGGAACCGAGGACCTCAGCAGTGAGATAGCTGCTTCAGAGTCAGTAGAGCTTCAGCCAGAGGTGAGTGGAATAAACCTTAAGTTTTTAAATAAATGAAATATAACTTTTTGAGCATGTTTATGCATCATATATGCCATGTGATATTATAGGGTGTTTGCATTAGTAATCACGAATATGTTGCATTGCATAATATGATGTGGATGCGGATTGGCTATTGGATGATCCTCTAGTCCTCCTATGATATGATATGATGAGGATACGGTATGGATTGCCAGTGAGGCCCATTCTACGCCCCTGGATTATGTTAAGAGAAAGACCAGTGAGGCCCATTCTACGCCCCTGGCATATTGGAATGTTATGTTATGTTATGTATGTAAGAGAAAGACCAGTGAGGCCCATTCTACGCCCCTGGCACGATTGGACTATGTTGAGGACTATAGGTGACAATACCATCCTTATGTGATATGTTTGTGATGTGTTGCATTTCATGGAAGCATGAAATATTTTAAT
The DNA here is from genome assembly GCF_001659605.2 of Manihot esculenta. NCBI lineage: Eukaryota > Viridiplantae > Streptophyta > Magnoliopsida > Malpighiales > Euphorbiaceae > Manihot > Manihot esculenta. Next base: position 22,483,247 of record NC_035170.2, read on the forward strand.
ATATGTTTTCTCTATTCTGCTCACTGGGCTTTATAGCTCACCCCTCTCCCCTAACCCCAGATGTGCAGGTACCGGGTAGATCAGGAGGTTAGCCAGAGTATGGAAGCTATGTTTATGTAATAGTTAGATTGTGGACATGACAATTGTATTATGATGTAATGTAAAAGTGTTTTAAGTTATGTTATGTAATTTGAATATTGAGGATAGAGTTGTGCTTGACCAATACAGATTGTTAATCCCACTTGTATGTACATGGTCTTTATGATATGAGATATGAGGTTATGTTTCAACCAAGCTTATGTATGATGAGATACCCCATTGGAGCATTTGATGAGGGCTCCAGTGGAGGTTTATGTTATGTTTATGTTTATGTACAGGTTGAGCTTGGTTGTTATATGAGAATGTTTACAGGTTTATGAGTATTGTTGATCATGTATGGGATTAAACAGGATTACAGGTTATGTCAGGCTTGCTACGGTTCCCGGCGGCCTTATGCCGATCTGGATCCTAGCGCCGGTAGCGGTCCGGGTTTCCGGGGCGTTACAATTTTCCTAATAATGACTAGGTCAAGTAAATAACAAGTAATTAAAAGAGGGGGGTTTTGAGTTGATGGATTAACACTAAATAACAAAAGAAAGCAATAATTTAAAGATGAGTAAATCAATAAGAGAAAAGCTTCTAGTTGAAGTATGGATCTATTTCAGATTGTTTAGAATTGATCATTGATTCTTTAATACTCCTATTTATCTCAATAAATTAGTTTAGGATGTGGAAGACGCTTCTCACGATCCAAATTCCTCCTTAGTTCTAGTTTGATTAGGAAACGTTCGCTAATCAAACACTAGTTAACAAGTTGCCAAGGAACGTCCTTGGGGCCTTTGGCATCGAACAACTGTTAACTGCATTAAGACTTAGAGAAACCTAATTCTAACCTTGCCAACTGCGTGGTCAAGTTTAGATCATGCAACTTGATTAAATTTTTGTTCAAATAATATAAGCAATTACGGACTTAAATTCTTCAAACAATTGTTACTCAAACAATTAAAAGCAATAGGCTTAAATTGATTCTAAAAGCAAAGCAACAATTATAGAAAGATCAAATTGCATAAATATTGAAAATAAATAGAAGTTTAACAATGGAGATTTAAATCTCCCAATTCATCACAAATCTGAATTTTCCAACTTCAACTAGAAAGGAAAGTGTTTAGCCACTCATGGTGGACAAAATCACAAAAGAAAAGAAAGAAGAGATTGCTGCGTTTCTGGAGAGTTTCTGAAGCTGAGAGATGATCAGAAGATGCTCTGCTGGTTTGGAGGCTCTCCTTTTATAGCTGAAGAATTCCATCCATCTAGGGTTTCAAAATCCCTTTTTGATTTGGTGTTTGACTCCTCTTTTGATGTTGAATTTAATTGCAATTGGAATTTCTTGGATGAGAAGCTCTTTCGTGGCTCTTGGTTTTATGTTGGTAGTGATTGGGTTGGAATTGGACTTCTGAAAATTCGGATTTCTGTTTTCTGCCCAATTTCCCGCTCTTCTGTCAGTTTCTGCTGTCAAAGTGATTTGCCCGGTGATTTGAGTGTTTTGGGCAAATCACTGACCCAATCACTTTTCTGTGAGTCAGTCCAGTTTTTTTGCTCTCTGTCTTCTGCGAGTGATTTGGCCAGTGTCTTCGAGTGTCTTGGGCAAATCACTTGCCCATATCACTTCTGCCTGTTGCCTCCAGGTTTCTGCTGTCAAAGTGATTTGCCCGGTGATTTGAGTGTTTTGGGCAAATCACTGACCCAATCACTTTTCTGTCAATTTTCTGCACTTTTTCTCCAATTTTCCAATTTCTTCCTTTTCTGTAAAAACAAGATAAAAACCATAAATTAAACTAAAAAATGTGTAAATAAACAATAATAATTATGATAAAAATGTGGCTAAATTATGCTTGATCATGCTTCCTTGGTGCTTCTATCCCAGAGAATTGAAAAGATAGAAAGGAAGGTGGATGTAATTCTTGAAAGGTTATTTTCAGATAGGACCGATGGATCTGGTTTGAATTTTGCGTACTATAATTCCTTTAGTGTAGATCCCTCAGCAAAACTATCTACTCAATCACGACAACCCACAACTGATGAACCTTTTACCTAACCATCTCCACTAAATACTATGCAACCTTCACTTATGGTCTCACTTAAAGAAAAATCTGTTGAAAAATAACCCACCTCACCAAAAGAGCTTTTGAACACTCAGAAGTAAGGTGAAAGCACTTACATCCTCTATTCCAAAACCATATGCTGATATTATTGCTCCAGTCCCTGTAAGAAAATTTTCAAATGATGAGAGTGTCATCATGAATATTTATTTTCGTTCTAACAGTAGATAAAAAGGATCTTCCTAGCAAAATATCAGAAGAATTTGAGGATTTATTATCCTACATAGGAACCACGTAAAAAGCAGCAGAGAATATCAAATTATCTACTTGCACTAAAATATCCTCTAACACCCCATTAGGATAAACAATAGAGCGGTCAATCAATTGAATCACCACACCCTTTTTTTTAATGGACCAATATTCAAAGATTGAAAAACTGACAAAGACATGATATTTATTGAAGCACCTAAATCACACATTGCTTTTTTCATACCAACACTACCAATTTTAATAGGAATAGCAAATATAACTTGATCTTTGCATTTAATAGGAATCTTTCTTTGGAACACAACAAAAATATTTTCATCCATACAAACCTTTTGATAACCTACCAGCTTCTTCTTTTTGGTGCATAATTTCTTTAAGAATTTCACATAGTGAGGTACTTATTTAATTGCATCAAGCAATGATATATTTACCTCTACCTTGTGAAATCCCTCAAAGATCTCCTTCTCTTCTTTCTCTTTCTTTAATTTGGCTAGCCTTTCTGGAAAAGGAGGTTTGATTATCCAGGTATCAAGTTCAACATGTGCAGGTGTTGGAGCTGATTTACTGTCTAATCTAAATACTGCACTTTCAATCTCCAAGTTTGCACTTTTGTCGTATCCACGGCTTACCTCACGAGGTTTATGTAGTAGGTCTTTTTCACTTTTCAGTGTAACAACACTTACATTCTCTCTTGGATCGACTATTGTTTGGGAAGATAGCTTGCCTTGAGTCTCAAATTTGCCTACTGAGGTTGTTAATTGACTCATTTGCGTCTCCAAGTTGCGAATGCTTGCTCTTGTTTCCTGCTGAAATTATTGAGTGTTAATTGTTAAACTTTTGACAATATCCTCAATAGACATACCTGAATTTGATGAAGGTGTTGGTTGTTATTGAGGTTGTCTGGGCTGAAAATTTTTGAGATCCTGGCTTAGCTCCATAGCTTAAATTTGGATGGTCTCTCCAACCTGGATTATATGTATTTAAGTAGGGATCATATTGTCTTTGTGGAGGACCAGAAAATTCACTCATTACTTGCACTTCTTCTTTTAATGAATGACACATGTCTGTGGGATGATTAGTATTAGTGCAAATTGCACAAGCTTTGACTTGTGCTTTTTCTATAACAAGAGCTTGAACCAAAGTGGTTAGATGAGAGAGTTTAGATTCAATAGAAGAGGCGTTTACCTTATTAACTCTCCTTAAGAGCCTTGTAAGGGTCCAAATTGCTGTGAGTTTGCTGCCATGATGGATATCAACTCTCTAGTCCCTTGGGGTGTCTTTTTCACTGTCGCACCTCCATTTGCAACATCCATCATGCGCCTTTCCATGGGTGTGAGTCCCTCATAAAAATGGAGCATGAGTTTTTTATCTGAAATGTCATGTCTAGGACAACTTGGATATAGACGTTTAAATCTCTCCTAATAATTATGAAGAGTTTTTGTGTCCTTTTACTTGATTCTCGATATTACTCTTCTAATTGCAGATACTCTAGAAGCGAGAAAAAATCGATTTAAAAATAATTTCACCATCTCTCCCATGTGGTGACTAAACCTGGAGGTAAGTCATATAGCCAATCTTTTGCATTATCAACTAAAGAGAAAGGAAAAGCTCTTAGCTTGATTTGCTCTTCTGAAACTCCTTATGGTCTCATACTGGAATATACTATATGGAACTCCTTTAAGTGTCTATGAGGATCTTCCTTTCAACATCCCCAAAAATTAGGAAGGAGATGGATTAATCCCGATGTAATACCCGGCTAGACTCCGGTATCGGAATTCCTACCGTCAGGTGGAATCTTGGATGTCGGAAACCCCTAGAAGGGTAAGACCATGTTTTTATGAAATGTTTTAAGATATTTTATGATTTTAAGCAAGAAAGGAATTGAGTTTTTAAAAGAAAAAGACCAAGGAGACATTTCCAGGTTCGGCCGCTGAACGTGGGATGGTTTAGGGGGACAAGTTAGGCTTCCGAAAGTTTCAAAGGTTCGGCCGCCGAACCTCATGTTCGGCCGCCGAACTTCATGTTCGGCCGCCGAACTTGTATGAGTTTTGGAGGCACTTTAGGCTGCCAAAAGGTGGTCTGCCAGCCCCTATATAAGAGCTCTATGGCCGAAACGGGCGAGTTTTCTCCCCATTTTCGGCCACGGTGAGTTCTTGCTCTCCTATGGTTGTTTTCAACGTTTTTCCTTCCGATCTTTCATGTTTTAACAAGCTTTACGTTGATTTGAAGATATTTGAACAAAAAGAGCAAGTTTTGAAAACTTGGAGACCAAAGAGCGGATTTCTCCCCATCTCCGAGTTGGATCGTCTCACCTCTCGTTCTTTAAGAGGCAAGAGTAGATCCATAGTTCCTTTAATATTTTAAGTAAGTTTTATGAAGTTTCATGGGGTAGAAATGCATGCTAGGTTATTTTTGAGTTCATGGGTTTATGTTGAGTTATTGTGCAATGTGGATTGTTCATGTGTGTTTGATGTGTTGTAGTTAGGGTTTAGGATAGTTTGAAACCCCTAGGAGCTTATATGCTTGAGTATGCATGTTGTAGAATAGGAAAATGCATGTTTGAATGAGTTGGGAGGCGTTTATGCATGTTGAGCTGAGTTTCTGCCCTTCGGGAGAAACTCTGGTTCGGCAGCCGAAGGTTCTTTCGGCCGCCGAACCTGCCTGTGGTAGCATGAATCGGCTGTCGAACCCTGCCCCCAAAAGTGGACTTTCGGCTCTAGAAGGGAGTTTCGGCCGCCGAAGGTGCCGCCGAACATGCATGAGTTTCGTCTCTGGAGGGAATCTTCGGCCGCCGAAGGTGCATGACTTTCGGCTCTAGAGGGCCTTTCGGCCGCCGAACCTGCCGCCGAAAGTGCCCTGTTCAGCCCTCCTTTGCATGATTTATGTGATTGTTTTAAGGTGTTTTAGGGGGTTTTTGGGGAGTATTTTAGAGTCATGTTTATGGATGTTAGGTCCCTCATTTGAGTCCACCTGTGTAGGTTCGGACCCGAGGAACCGAGGACCCCAGCAGTGAGATAGCTACTTCAGAGTCAGTAGAGCTTCAGCCAGAGGTGAGTGGAACTAAACTTAATGTTTTAAATTGAGAAATTAAATGAAAGTTTTAGCATGACTCACGCATCATGAATGCCATGAGATATATTAGGGTGTTTGCATTAGAATTCACGAATATGTTGCATTGCATAATATGTTGTTGATGTGGATGAATGTTGAATGATCCATTAGCCCTCATATGTTATGACATGATGATATGATATGGAAGTCCAGGTGTGGCTTGCACTACGCCCCTGGCACTATGTAAGAGAAAGACCGGGTGTGGCCTGCACTACGCCCCCGGCACAGTTGGTTATGTATGATATGTTATGTATAAGAGAAAGACCAGGTGTGGCCTGCACTACGCCCCTGGCATGATTGGAATATGTAGAGGGCTAAATGGTGACAAGTTCATCCTTGATATGATTAGTTGTGATGTGACGCATTCCATGAAAGCATGAACCTTTAATATAAATATTTTATTATTCTGCTCACTGGGCTCTAGTAGCTCACCCCTCTCCCTTAACCCCCAGGTTTGCAGGTACAGGGTAGACCAGGAGGTCAGCAAGAGTAATGAAGTTATGGTCTTGTAATAGCTAGTGTGGACATGATGAAAAATGTTGATATATAATGTTTAGTACAGTTATGTAATGTAATGATGATGTTGAGGTTTATAGTTGTGCTTGACCCTAGTTGTTTATTAATCCCTTTTGTTTACATGATCTTTTAAATGTAATGATTTTAATAGATGACTATGTTTAACCAAACTCAATGTATGTTATGTCACCCCATTGGAGCATAGTTGAGACTCCAAAGAGGGGGTTAATGTTTATGATTATGTTTAGTGCTTCCACAGGTTGAGTTTGGTGATTGAATGGAAAGAAAAGTTCAAATTTTTATGTATGTTGTTGATCATGTATAGGATTAAGCAGGTTCACAGGATGAATGTTTGGCTTGCTACGGGTCCCGGCGGCCTTAAGCCGATCTGGATCCTAGCGCCGATAGCGGACCAATTTTCGGGTCGTTACAGAATGGTATCAGAGCCCTAGTTTCATATGGTCGGACCTAGAGTGTCGGGCTCATAGATGCTCTAGAAGGTCAAGCACAATAGGAAAACCATGTCCACTAGGATAGGATGAAGAGTCCTGTCTTGATTGATGATGTGAAATGCCATGATCATATGCATGTGCATTAATGATATGCTATGTATGTGATGTATGTGATACGGGTTCATGTGTTTGCACATGAACCATTTGATGCTAATGTTTACGTGATGTGTGCTGTTTTTCAGTAAACAGGATGAGAGGAACTCGTCAATCTGCTCGATTGAACAGGATGAGGGCACTGATGCCTATCCTCCTGCATTGCCTAGGGCAATGTCAAGTAGGTCCAGCAGAGAAAGAGCAGTAAGAGACCCTAGAAGGTCTTTGGATCTGGGTAGAAGCAGATCAGTGAGGGGAACAGTGTAGGGGGATATGTCAGAGGATGTGGGGGATCAGATGGATATGGATCAGAGGAGGGATGGCAGTCTTGGAGTTAGTATGTCGGAAGAGGGAATGGGAGAGTCCCAAGGAGGCACTCAGGCCTCGGGGTTTGTTCAGCCACCGTACTACCCACCCTTTTCACATAATCCCGGGTATTCGATGGGAGGTACATCGGATTACCCCAGTTTCAACCCTTATCACTCTCAGATGCCATATCCACCTTTCTACCCACCGTACCCACAGTACCCTATGTATCCACCCCCACCCTACCATCCAGGTACAACAAACCCTACCCCAGGGGATGCTGCACCTCCTCCACCACCAGCAGCACCTACTGTCCCAGAAACCCAAATGCCCAAACCTAGCTCATCTGGAGGGAGCAAGGTCAAGATGACCGAATACATAAAGCTGGATGCTCCCCAGTTTTAAACCGGTGATGACCCGTTTGTATACCTTGAGAGGGTCAAGACAATTACAGATGAGATAGGAGCTGATGATAGTAGAGCCATTCAGATGGCTGGGTTCACACTAAAATTCAAGAAGGCCCGTGAGTGGTTTAAGAACTATGTGAACCCGAGGTTGGACAGCCTATCATGGGAGGAGTTTGCAAATGAGTTTGCAGAATGGGCTTTCCCTGACAGTTTAAGAGAATTGAAGATGATTGAGTTCGAGCAGCTGAGGCAAACGGATGAAATGAGTGTGGATGAGTTTACAGACAGATTCTTGGAGCTGTTACCGTTTGCTGGGCAGAATTTGGATACAAATCAGAAGAAGTCAAGGAGGTATATCATGAAGCTCCATTCCAGGTATTCCTCCTTGATTCAGTCAGCAGAGAGGGAGAGTTTCCATGCCATAGTGGATATGGCTCGGAGGATGGAGGCTAGTGCAATCATCGAGGGGAAAGTTAAACAGTTAGTGGCACAGCCTTCTGGTTCCAAGACCCCATGTGGGGGAAGGTTAGACCCTTCTTCTCTGAGTTCAGGCAGTAAGAAGTGGGACAGAGGCTCCCGGAAGTCCAAGAAGAATAAGTTCTGGAGTAAGATCAAGTCAAGTCTGAGATTAGGAGGTGGCTCGAGCTCAGGTGCAGATAATGCAGTATGCAAGAAGTGTGGGAAGCCGCACAAAGGAGTATGTCTGGTTGGGACGACAGCCTGCTTCAGATGTGGGCAGGAGGGACACATGGCTCGGGAGTGTCCTAGAGCAGCTTTTATGGCACAGTCTCAGCAGATAGCTTCTGGTAGTGTGGCTCAGCCAGCAGCTCCAGCCGCGACTCAGGGTAGTGGCAGAGGCCGAGGAAGAGGGGCAGCCTCTTCTTCAGCGGGTTTCAGGGGTGAGGGCCCGTCAGCTCCAGCACGGATCTTCACTATGGCTCAGCAGGAGGCAAACACATCCAACACAGTGGTGTCAGGTAATCTCATCATTGGTTGTTCTGATGTGTATGCGTTATTGGACCCTGGTGCATCTCATTCTTTCATTGCTCCGAGGGCCGTCGAGAGGTTGGGATTGATGGTCTCTGGGTTAGAGTGTCCCCTATAGGTCAGTGGACCCAAGTGTGACCTATCAGTGGCAGAGTCAGTCTGCCAATATAGTCCAGTTTTTGTGGAGGGAAGATGCCTGTCCGCCGACCTTGTGGTTCTAGATTTGACAGATTTTGACGTCATTCTAGGGATGGATTGGCTATCTACCCATGGTGCTACCTTGGATTGCAGAGACAAGGTAGTCAAGTTCAGATGTCAGGATGGGTCAGAGGTTGTCTTCAGAGGAGACAGGGGGAGTACACCTAGAGGTTTGATATCAGCCCTTCAGACTCGTAGGTTGCTCAGGAGGGGTTGTCAGGGTTTTCTAGCTCATGTGAGAGAGCTGGATAGTCATGTCAGAGAGCCCGCCTCAGTGCCCGTAGTCAGTGAGTTTTTAGATGTGTTCCCAGACGAGCTGCCAGGTTTACCACCTGCTAGGGAGATAGAGTTTGAAATTGAACTGATGCCTGGAACTAGACCAATCTCTATCCCTCCCTACAGGATGGCACCAGCAGAATTGAAGGAGCTTAAGGAGCAGTTGCAAGAGTTGGTAGATAGAGGATTCATCCGACCGAGTACCTCACCTTGGGGTACTCCAGTGCTATTTGTGAAAAAGAAGGATGGATCTCTCCGACTTTGTATCGACTACAGGCAGTTGAACAAGGTCACTACCAAGAATAAGTACCCGTTGCCAAGGATCGACGATCTATTTGACCAGCTAGCCGGAGCAGGTTGTTTCTCCAAAATAGATCTGAGATCGGGTTACCATCAGCTAAGGATAAGAGAAGAGGATGTACCGAAGACAGCTTTCAGGACCAGATATGGGCATTATGAGTTCCTTGTAATGCCGTTCGGGTTAACCAATGCCCCTACAACATTCATGGATCTCATGAACAGAGTATTTAGCCAGTACCTGGATCACTTCGTTATTGTCTTCATAGATGATATCTTAGTGTATTCCAGAAATGTAGATGAGCATACCCATCACCTGAGGTTAGTTCTGCAGACCTTGAGGGAACATGGCTTGTATGCCAAGTTCTCCAAATGTGAGTTCTGGCTGAGGAGCATTTCTTTCTTGGGGCATGTGGTGTCAGAAAATAGAATCAAGGTAGACCCCAAGAAAGTGGAAGCTGTAGCTAACTGGCCTAGACCCACTACGGTAACAGAGATCAAGAGATTCTTGGGTTTAGCAGGTTACTACAGGAGGTTCGTTCAGGACTTCTCTAAGATTGCAGCTCCTATGACCAGACTGACTAAGAAGAACCAAAGGTTTGTGTGGACCGACCAGTGTGAAGAGAGCTTTGAGGAGCTCAAAAAGAGGTTGACTTCAGCACCAGTGTTAGCTCTGCCAGCTAGTAATGAAGACTTCTCTGTGTATTGTGATGCATCCCGTGTGGGACTGGGTTGTGTGCTAATACAGAATGAAAGGGTGATTGGTTATGCTTCTAGGCAGCTGAAGAAGCACGAGTTGAATTATCCTACACATGACCTTGAGATGGCAGCAGTAATCTTTGTGTAACGATCCGAAAATCGGACCGCTACCGGCGCTAGGATCCGGGTCGACTTAAGGCCGCTGGGACCCGTAGCAAGCCTAACATACAACCTGAAAACCTGTTTAATCCCATACATGATCAACAACATACATAAAATTTAAAACTTTTCTTTCACTCATGTGCCAAACTCAACCTGTGCATGCACTGAACATACTCATAATCATAAACATGACCCCTCAGTGGGATCTCCTCAATACCCCAAAGGGCAAAACATCATATGTTGAGTTGGTCTACATAAACGTTAAAAAGGATCTAAGATCATGTATTAAAAGGGATACCTCATACATAAAGTCAAGCACAATCTCTAATCCTCAATATCATTACATGACTGAAACTGTACCTTTACATAACATTAATACATTTATCATGTCCACACTATCTATTACATAAACCAGACTTTATCACTCTTGTAAACCTCCTGGTCTACCCTGTACCTGCAATCCTGGGGAAAATGGGAGAGGGGTGAGCTACTAGAGCCCAGTGAGCAGAATAATAAAACATTTTAAAACATATGATAACATGGAATGCATCACATCACAGCTAATCACATCAAGGATGAACTTGTCACCAATAGCCCTCTACATGGTCCAACTGTGCCAGAACGTAGAATGGGTCCTGGTCTTTCCCTTACATATCATAACATAACAGTGTCCAACTGTGCCAGAACGTAGAATGGGTCCTGATCTTTCCCTTACATAGTGCCAGCGAACGTAGAATGGGTCCCACTGGTCTTACGTTCCGTACCGTACATATCACATCGTCGTATCATAGATCGAGGGCTATGGATCATCCAACATTCATCCACATCAACATTTAAAATATGCAATGCAACATATTCATGAATTCTAATGCAAGCAACCTAATTCATCACATGGCATTCATGATGCATGAACATGCTCAAACTTTACGATCAATTTGCTTAAAAACATAAAGGTTTATTCCACTCACCTCTGGATAGCTCTGACCAGACACTGGGGCAACAGACTCACTGCTGGGGTCCTCGGTTCCTCGGGTCCGAACCTACACAGGTGGACTCAAATGAGGGACCAAACATACATGAACATGACTCTAAACTATTCCCCAAAAACCCCCTAAAACATCATGAAGCAATCATGCAAAACTTGTAAAAGAAGGCTGGACAGGGCACTTTTGGCGGCAGGTTCGGCGGCCGAAAGTCCCTCCAGAGCCGAAAGTCAGGCAGGTTCAGCGGCCGAAACTCCCAGACAGAGGCGAAACTCATGCATGTTCGGCAGCACTTTCGGCGGCCGAAACTCCCAGACAGAGACAAAAGTCTCCTTTCGGGGGCAAGTTTCGGCAGCCGAAGGCTGCCTCCACAAGCATGTTCGGCGGCCGAAAGTTCCTTCGGCTGCCGAACCTGGTTTCTCCCTTAGTGGCAGAAACTCAGCTCTCCTATGCATATTTGCCTCCAAAACTACCCAAACATGCATAAACCTATTCTACAACATTCCCAAACATACACAAACAAGCATACAAGTTCCTAGGGGCATCAAACCATCAAAAACCCCAACTACAACACCTCAAGCAACACACATTGATCATAAACACATAACAAACCCATAAACCTAACTATGAGCTAAACATGCATCCTACCCCATAGATCCACTTAAAACTTACTTAAAACATGAAATGAGCTTAAGATCGGCTCTTACCTCGTGGAGATCGAGAGAGAGACGACCTAACTCGGAGATGGGAGGGGTTGAGTTCCCTTGAACCTCAAAGCTCCAAAACTATGCTCAAAGCTTGAAAATCTTCAAAACAAAGTAAAAACTCATGAAAATCGAGTAGGATTGGAAGGAAAGAACTCAAAATCGGTGAGGGACGGCGGAGAGCTCACCTTGGCCGGAAATGGGGAAAAAGCTCGCCCGTTTTCGGCTAAGGGACCCTTTTATAGTGGCTGGCCAGGCCACGTTCGGGGGCCGAACGTGCCTCCGCATGCATGCCATGTTCGGCGGCCGAACTTGAGGTTCGACTGCCGAACCTGGACTTTCCTCACTTATGCTTTCGGGGGCCTAAAGGCGCTCCCGAAGGCATGCATGTTCGGCGGCCGAACTTGAGGTTCGGCGGCCGAACCTGAGTTTTCCTTCAAGGTTGTTTTTATGCACAAACTCATTTTCATTTTACTTAAAACCATGAAATACCTTAAAACATTTTATGAAAACATGGTTCTACCCTACTAGAGGCTTTCGACATCCGAGATTCCACCGGACGGTAGAAATTTCGATACCGGAGTCTAGCCGGGTATTACATTCTCCCCTCCTTAAGAACATTCGTCCCCGAATGTTCCTCAACTAGCAAATAGCATGGCATAAAACATAACATACCTACATAGCACATAAACACATAGAGATCTAACCTTAGAAGAGATGAGGGTACTGCTGGAGCATAGACTCCCGTGTCTCCCAAGTGCATTCCTCCAAATTGTGGTGGTTCCACAGGACTTTCACCATCGGGATTTCCTTGTTCCTTAACTTTCTAATCTGGGTGTCTATGATCCGTACTGGCTGTTCAACATAGGTGAGATCCTCTTGGACCTCCACATCAGGCTCACTAAGAACCTTGCTCGGATCTAACACAAACTTCCTCAACATCGAAACATGGAAAACCGGATGGATTCTTTCCATTGAAGCAGGTAAATCCAGCTTGTACGACACATTCCCAATCTTTTGCAAGATTTCAAAGGGTCCGATGTATCGTGGGGCTAGTTTACCTTTCTTCCTGAAGCGAACCACTCCCTTCATAGGAGACACCTTGAGCAATACCAGATCCCCCTCCTGAAACTCTAACTGCCTTCTGCGGATGTCTGCATAACTCTTCTGTCTGCTTGCAGCAGTCTTGATCCTTTCTCTGATTATGGGTACTACCCTGCTGGTAATCTCTACTAGCTCAGGCCCTGCCAGGGCCTTTTCTCCAACTTCTTCCCAGCAAACAGGTGATCTGCACTTCCTCCCATACAAAGCTTCATATGGAGCCATCCCGATGCTAGCATGATGGCTGTTATTGTAGGCAAATTCCACCAAAGGTAGATGCTGCCTCCAAGAACCGCCAAAGTCCAGCACACACATTCTGAGCATATCCTCGATAGTCTGGATGGTCCTTTCTGACTGTCCATCAGTCTGGGGGTGGAAGGCAGTACTGAAATCCAACCTAGTACCCATGGCATTCTGCAGACTCCGCCAAAATCTGGAGGTGAACTGGGGCCCTCTATCTGACACTATCAAAACAGGAACCCCATACAGTCTGACGATCTCATCGACATACACCTGCGCCAACTTGTCCACAGAATAGCCATTCCTGACAGGGATGAAGTGATTAGATTTGGTGAGTCTGTCCACAATCACCCATATGGAGTCCAATCTGTTGGACGCCGCCGGTAACCCCACTACAAAGTCCATAGCTATATTTTCCCATTTCCATTCTGGAATAGGTAGCGGGTTAAGCATTCCAGTCGGCTTCTGATGTTCCAGCTTCACCCTCTGACACACTTCGCAGGCTGACACAAACTGTGCCACTTCTTTCTTCATAGCTGGCCACCAATAAACTTTCTTTAGATCTTGATACATCTTGGTGGCCCCGGGGTGAATGCTGTATCTTGCATTATGAGCCTCTCTCATAATGTCTCCTTTTAGCCCTATGTCATCTGGTACACATAGTCTGCTCCCATAGCGGAGGATCTCCTTTCTGTCGAATCTGAACTCACTATCATTGCCTAACTGAACAGTCCTGGCAATCTTCACTAACTCCGGGTCCTCATGCTGTTTCTAAGCCACCTGCTCCAGAAACACGGGTGCCACTCTCATCTGGGCCACTAAAGCACCTGTACCAGACAACTCCAACTGTAGACCTTCCTCAACGAGCTTGTAAAACTCCTTCACCACTGGCCTCCTCTCTGCCGATATGTGGGATAAACTGCCGAGTGATTTCCGGATTAAGGCGTCTGCCACAACATTCGCCTTACCCGGATGGTACTGAATCTTGCAATCATAGTCACTCAGTATACAGTTTTGGTGAAGAGGCTTATTTTCTCATTAGCTGAATAGGTAATTATATGCAGTGTTTACAGTGTTTGACTATAACTCTAAGTCTAAGATAAATATACAGCTAATAGAATTACAAATACAACAAATAATAAGGCCTTATCGTCTAACATGCCCCCGCAAGTTGATTTATCGATGTGGAACGATAGTCAACTTGTCCCGTAATAAGAAAAACCGGCCTTTAGCTAAAGGTTTCGTTAAAATATCTGCATTTTGGTCTTTTGTGGATAGATAACGAACCTGTAACTCTTTGTTGGCTACTCTATCACGAACAAAATGGACATCAATCTGGACATGTTTCATTCGACTATGATGAACGGGATTGACAGTCAAAGATGTAGCTCCCATATTATCACACCAAAGACTCGGTGTTTGCACAGAAAGACCAAGCTCGTGGAGCAAATTTCGAATCCACAGAATTTCTGATGTAGTATTAGCAATTGCTCGATACTCCGCTTCAGTGGACGACCGAGATACACTCTTTTGTTTTCTTGAGCTCCACGAAATTAAGTTGCGACCCAAATAAATAGCATATCCCGTGGTAGATTTTCTATCTTCAACTGACCCGGCCCAGTCAGCATCACTATAAGCATGCAACTGATTTAATGTAGTCGGCCGCAGAATTAACCCATAATCAGAAGTTCCCTTAAAATATCGAAGTATACGTTTGACCTCTTGCCAATTTAGTTCAGAGGGAGAATGCATAAACTGTGCTAATCGATTAACTGAGAATGCGATTTCTGGCCGTGTAAAAGACAAGTACTGCAAACTCCCAATTGTACTTCGATAAAGTGTTATATCAGACAATGCAGTAGTTGCTGATGTAGCCTCTATTTTCGAAACTATAGCTGGTGTGGAAACTTGTTTGGCTTCAGTCATTTTCACTCGATGGAGCAAATCTTTGATATACTTTGTCTGAAACAGAAAAAGATTGTCATGCTGCCATGTTGCCTGAATCCCAAGAAAATAATGTAGAGGTCCTAAACTGTTGAGCAAAAATTTGGCCTGAAGTCTCTTCTCTACATTTTGAAGAAGCCCAGAATCATTCCCTGTTAAAAGGAGGTCATCAACATATACTAAACAATACAAAACAGAAGAACCCTGCTTAAGAATAAATAAGGAATGATCAAGCTTAGATTGGTAAAAACCACAATCCTTCAACGCATCACGTAAGCAATGATTCCATTGGCGAGGTGCCTGTTTTAAGCCATACAAAGAGCGATGTAGCCGACAAACTGAATTAGGTTGTGAAGCATCAACATAACCTGGTGGTTGCATCATATATACAGTCTCATTAAGTTTGCCATGGAGAAATGCATTTGAAACATCATATTGAGTGACTGTCCACTTGTTTGAAACTGCAATACAAAGCACTGTGCGAATAGTCGTGGGTTTGACGACCGGTGAAAAAGTTTCAGCATAATCTTCACCCGGACGTTGATGGAAACCTTTTGCAACCAAACGCGCCTTGTATCGCGCAATAGACCCATCCGCATTCTCTTTAACCCGGAATACCCATTTACAACCCACGACATTTGCATCCTTCGGCAGTTCAGTTAACTCCCAAGTACCAAGTTGTAACAGAGAATTGAGTTCAGATTCCATAGCTTCACGCCATTCACGAAATTGCTTTGCTTCAGTAACACTTTTAGGCTGCCTTGGTGGTAAAACAGACACAAGAACCTTGGGCTTCGAATGACCTGTCTTAGAACATGTTAACATAGGATGAGCATTAGAAGAAACAGGTTGCGACGGAGCTTCAATAGCAGGTAGAACAGTATGTTCAGTCGCAACACTAGAGTCAACAGCAAGCGGAACCACCGAAGCAGCAGGCACACAGTCTTGACCCGAACCAGAGTTGTCAATAAGACCAATATTTGGAGTTGTCACCGAACCAGAGTTGTCAGTAACAGCAGAAGCAGGTATGTGTGAATGTATAGTTGATGTCGCAACACCTGTAGCAGATGGAAAAATCCGATTGGTGCGATCCAGAGGAGCTGGTGGTGGCCCAAGGATACCAGAATCTGAATTCAAAGGAGGTGTGAATTTGGATTTGATCAAAACCTGTTGTTCCTGCACTTTAGGAAAATAAAATTGCTGCTCATCAAATACCACATCACGAGAGATATATAACCTGTTGGAAGTGACATCTAGACACTTGTATCCTTTATGTATGGCACTGTACCCAACAAACAAACACAAAACAGATCTATTCTCAAGTTTATGCTTATTATATGGTCGTAGAAGAGGATAGCAAACACAGCCAAAGGTTCGAAGCTCATGTAAATTTGGTTTCTTCTTAAACAATTTCTCAAACGGTGAACAATTAGGTAACAAAGATGTGACAACTCTATTCATCGCATACACAGCCGTTTCAAACGCAAAATCGCAATATCGAAGTGGAACAGAAGCATGATTTAATAAGGCAAGACCAGTTTCCACTATATGACGATTTTTTCTCTCCGCACACCCATTTTGTTGCGGTGTATAAGGACACGAAACCCGTAAAGAGATACCATTGTCACGAAGAAAAGGTGCTAACGACCTAAACTCCCCACCCCAATCACATTGGAATATTTTAATTTTCTGTTCAAAAAACTTTTCAACAAAAGCTCGAAACTGCACAAAGGTGTTATAAACTTCAGATTTAGTTTTTAAACAATACACCCAAGTGTACTTACTATAATGGTCATAGAACAAGACATAATAACAATTTCCATTGGCAGAAACAACTGGGGATGGACCCCACACATCAGAACAAACAAGTTCTAAAGGAGCAGAAGCAGTGAAATTAGACAAAGAAAATGGCAAACGATGAGCTTTAGAGACACTACAAGCAGAACACAAAGAATTTTTATTTGATTCAAATGAAATATTATTTGATCTCAAAGTTGAAATAACTGCTCGGTCATGGGCATGTCCCAGCCGAGAATGCCAACATGAAACAGAAACATGATGAACAGAAGCAAAAGGAGACTTTGAAGGGAAGAACTTGTAGAGACCACGATCAACCGGACCTTTGTGAAGCACTCTCTTCGTGCGGATATCCTTAACAAGAAAGTAATCAGGAAAGAATTCCAATGAGACCAAATTATCACGAGAAAAAGCATTAACAGACATAAGACTAAAGGGAGATTGCGATGAATATAGAACATTATTCAAGCGAAATTTAGAGTTGTCACATAAAACAGTGCTACCAATATGAGTAATCGGAATTGTATTACCATTGCTCACAGTTACTTCATCGGGTCCATGATACTCAGCTTCCAGTGACAGATTACTCAGAGACCCAGTCAAATGATGTGTGGCTCCTGTATCCGCGATCCATGGCTGAGCCTGTGGTGAGTTCGAAGTTGGAACAGCATGATGAACCTGTGGAGTTTTGCGAGGACTAGGGCACTGACGAGACATATGACCTGTGCCATTGCAATTATAACATACAACAGTACCTCCAAAAGACTGTTGTAGTGTAGAACGATCAGATGAACCATAATGATCAGAGGAATTATAACCACGACCACCCCGCTGATTCCTCCCACCTCTGCCACGCTGACCACTGTTTTGTCTAGAAAAAGATTCCTTACTACTATACAACGCAGTAGCAGGGGACAAAACAGCAGCTTTTCCTAGTTTATTAAGTTGTTGTTCTTCAGACAGTAATAACCCCCGCAACTCATCAAAACTGATTGGCTGTAAACGTGCTTCAATAGAACGAACAAAAGGTTTATAGTCGGGACCAAGTCCGTCAAGAATAGCACCGACAAAATCTTCATCAGATATAGAACTTTGTAATGCCTGCAATTGATTAAACAATGACTTTGCCCGTTGCAAATACACTTCAATAGACTCACTACTTTGATCAAGATGATGAATCGCGCTTTTGAGGTGGCGGATCTGAGTTCGACAACCAACAGAGAAAGATGTAGCCAACTTATTCCAGGCTTCCAAGGCAGAGGACACACCAACAACGTTGTTTAACAACGGCTCAGTTAAGGAGGAATTGATCCATCCAAGGACAATCTGATCCTCTAAATACCAGGTAGTGAACGCAGGATTTGGAGTATTATTAGCAAGCACAGGAGGTGGAGGAGTGAAATTTGGGTTAATATGATTTTCAAGATTGTACCCTCTTATGATAGGCAAGATCTGGGTTTTCCATAGAATATAATTGCTAGAAGTCAATTTGACACTAAGCTGATTGGAGACATTTGGAACAGAGGAAAAAGAAGCAAAGACAGAAGGAGTAATCGAAGATTCACGAGCAGGAGAAGTAGAAGAAATAGAAGGGGTTGTCGTATCTGAGATCTCACTACTTGAACTCATGGTAATTAACCCTAGATGGGCTCTGATACCATATACAGTTTTAGTGAAGAGGCTTATTTTCTCATTAGCTGAATAGGTAATTATATGCAGTGTTTAGAGTGTTTGACTATAACTCTAAGTCTAAGATAAATATACAGCTAATAGAATTACAAATACAACAAATAATAAGGCCTTATCGTCTAACACTCAGCAGCTCCACCCATCTTCTCTGTCTCAAGTTCAAATCCTTTTGACTCAGGATGTACTGCAGGCTCTTGTGATCCGTGAAGATCTCACATTTAACCCCATAGAGGTAGTGCCTCCACATCTTGAGTGCAAAGATTACTGCTGCCATCTCCAGGTCATGTGTGGGGTAATTCAACTCATACTTCTTTAGCTGCCTAGAAGCATAAGCGATCACCCTCTCATTCTGCATTAGTACACAACCCAGTCCCACACGGGACGCATCACAAAAGACTGTAAATGTAATACCCGGCTAGACTCCGGTATCGGAATTCCTACCGTCCGGTGGAATCTCGGATGTCGGAAGTCTCTAGTAGGGTAAAACCATGTTTTTATAAAATGTTTTAATGTGTTTTATGTTTTAAGCATGAAAGAAAATGAGTTTTTGCATGAAAATAGCTTTGGAGGAAAGCTCAGGTTCGGCCGCCGAACCTCAAGTTTGGCCGCCGAACATGCATGCGTTGCGGGTGTGCTTTAGGCCCCCGAAAGCATAAGTGAGGGAAGTCCAGGTTCGGCCGCCGAACCTCAAGTTCGGCTGCCGAACATGGCATGCATGCAGAGGCACATTCGGCCCCCGAACGTGGTCTGGCCAGCCACTATAAAAGGGTCCCTTAGCCGAAAACGGGCGAGCTTTTTCCCCATTTTCGGCCAAGGTGAGTCTCCGTCGCCCCTCACCCATCTTTGGCGTCTTTCCTCTAGATCTTTCAAGATTTTCATTTGTTTTAACTTTGTTTTGAAGATTTGAGCTTTTGAGCAAAGTTTTGGGAGCTTGGAAGTTCAAGAACCCTCCCTAACCACTGGCACCGAGGCGGGCTCTCTAACCTGACTGCTAAGCTCTCTCACATGAGCCAAATACCCCTGACATCCCCTCCTGAGCAACCTACGAGCCTGAAGAGCTGATATCAGACCTCTAGGTGTACCCCTCCTGTCTCCTCTGAAGACAACCTCAGACCCATCTTGACCTCTGAACTTGACTACCTTGTCCCTGCAGTCCAAGGTAGCACCATGGGTAGATAACCAATCCATCCCTAGAATGACGTCAAAATCTGTCAAATCTAGAACCACTAGATCGGCGGACAAGCATCTTCCCTCAACAAACACAGGACTACACTGGCAGACTGACTCTGCCACTGATGGATCACACTTGGACCCACTGACCCAGAGAGGACACTCTAACCCAGAAGTCATCAGACCTAACCTCCCCACGGCTCTCGGAGCAATAAAAGAATGAGATGCACCAGGGTCCATCAAGGCATACACATCTGAACAACCAATGATTAAGTTACCTGCCACCACGGTGTTAGATGCATCTGCCTCCTGCTGTGTCATTGTGAAGATCCGTGCCCTTCACCTCTGAAGCCCGCTGAAGAAGAGGCTGCCCCTCTCCCTCTGCCTCTGCCACTGGCCTGAGTCATGGCTGGAGCTGCTGGCTGCGCTACACTGCCTGAAGCTGTCTGTTGGGACTGAGCCATCGGGACTGCTCTTGGACAATCTCGAGCCATATGCCCCTCCTGACCACATCTGAAACAGGCGTTCGTCCCAAACCGACATACTCCCCTGTGTGGCCTACCACACTTCTCACAAACTGCATTATCCGCACCAGAGCTTGAGCCACTTCCAAATCCCAGACTAGACTTAACTTTGTTCCAGAACTTGTTCTTCTTACCCTTGGGTTTACCCCATCTCTTACTACCTGAAGCTGCTGCACTCAAGGTAGAGGGATCTAACCTTCCCCCACCCGGAGTCTTTGAACCAGAAGATTGTGCCACTGTCTGCTTAACTGTCCCCTGAATGATGGCACTGGCCTCCATTTTCCTGGCCATATCTACTATGGCATGGAAGCTCTCCCTGTCCACGGACTGAATCAAGGAGGAATACCTGGAATGAAGTTTCATGACATACCTCCTTGACCTCTTCGAATCTGTGTCCAGACTCTGCCCAGCAAAAGGCAACAGCTCCAAGAATTTGTCGGTGTACTCCTCTACACTCATTTCATCCGTCTGCCTCAACTGCTCGAACTCTATCATCTTCAGCTCTCTTGAACTATCGGGAAAAGCCCAACCTGCAAACTCGTTTGCAAACTCTTCCCAAGACATGCTGTCCACTCTCGGGTTCACATAATTCTTGAACCACTCTCGTGCCTTCTTGCACTTAAGCGTGAACCCGGCCATCTGAATGGCTCTGCTGTCATCAGCCCCAATCTCCTCTGTGATCACTTTAACCCTTTCAAGATACACAAATGGGTCATTCCCTTTTTCATACTGAGGAGCACCCAGTTTCATGTAATCTGTCATCCTGACCTTGCTCCCACTGGCTGAGATAGGTCTAGAAGGTTGAGTAACTGGGGCTGCTGGTTCTGTAGGTGGTGGAGGTGGTGCAACATTTTCGGAGGTAGGGTTTGCTGGATTTGGATAGTAAGGTGGGGGTGGATACATTGGGTATTGTGAATATGGTGGGTAGTATGGTGGGTATGGCATCTGTGTGGGATAAGGAGTCAAGCTAGGGTAATCCGATGTGCCTCCCATCGAATACCCGGGGTTTTGTGAGAAGGGTGGGTAGTAAGGTGGCTGAACAAATCCCGAGGCCTGAGTGCCTCCTTCGGACTCTCCCATACCTTCCTCCGACATGCTAACTCCCATACTGCCATCCCTCCTCTGCTCTACATCCATATCATCCCCCATGTCCTCTGACGCTCCTCCCTCAACTGTTCCTCTGACTGATCTGCTTCTACCCAGATCCAAAGACCTTCTAGGGTCTCTTGCTGCTCTTTCTCTGCTAGACCTACTAGACATTGCCCTCGGCAATGCTGGAGGACGGGCGCTCATGCCCTCATCCTCAGGTGGTACTCCAGTCAATCTTGCTGATCGACGAGTTCCCCTCATCCTGTTTTCTGAAAAACAGTGCACATCACATAAACATTAGCATCATATGGTTCATGTGGGCACACATGAACCCGCATCACATACGTATCATATCATAGCATATCATTAATGCACATGCATATTATCATGGCATTTCACATCATCATACAAGACAGGACTCCACATCCTATCCTAGTGGACATGATCTTCCTATTGTGCTTGACCTTCTATAACACCTATGAGCCCGATACTCTAGGTCCGACCATATGAACCTAGGGCTCTGATACCATTCTGTAACGACCCGAAAATCGGACCGCTACTGGCGCTAGGATTCGGGTCGACTTAAGGCCGCCGGGACCCGTAGCAAGCCTAACATACATCCTGTGAACCTGCTTAATCCCATACATGATCGACAACATACATAAAAATTAAAACTTTTCTTTCCATTCATACGCCAACTCAACCTGTGCATGCACTATAACATAATCATAACATAACATTGACCCCTCTGTGGGATCTCATCAGTGCCCCCAATGGGTGACATAACATATGCTGAGTTGGTTTACATAAACATCATAAAAATCTCTACGATCATGTAATTAAAAAGGGATAACAACAATCTATGGTCAAGCACACTCTAACATCCATAAACATCATCTCATAACTATATTGTACTTTTACATTACATCGTTCTACGATTTGTCATATCCACATTCTATCTATTACATATACAAGCTTTACTCTAACCGACCTCCTCTTCTATCCTGTACCTGCAAGCCTGGGGGTAAAAGAGAGAGGGGTGAGCTAAAAGCCCAGTGAGCAGAACTATAAAACATATTAACACTATGCTCCAATGAAATGCATCATAACACATACAATTCACATAAGGGTTGGGTGAACTTGTCACCAATTAGTCCAAGCTAACTCTGTGCCAGGCCGTAGCATGGGTTCCTGGTCTACCTGTCATACATACATTACTTACCATTGCCCCAGGGCCTTCTCTGGGCTCCTGGTCTTCGAGTCCCATAACCGTGCCAGGCCGTAGAATGGGGTCCTGGTCTTTCCTTACTCTGTGCCAGGCCGTAGAATGGGGTCCTGGTCTTCCTGTCATGGACTAATTGGGTCATCCAACATTCACCCACATCAACAACAATAGATGCAATGCGGCATATTCGTGAAACTAATGCAATCATCCTATTGCATAATCATGATGCATGAAACATGATAAAACATTTAAATTAAAAGATTAAGTTTAGTTCCACTCACCTCTGGCTGACTCTGACAACACCGAAGCAGTTGAACTCACTGCTGGGGTCCTCAGTTCCTCGGGTCCGAACCTACACAGGTGGACTCAAATGAGGGACCAAACACACCTGAACATAACTATAAACTACTCCCCAAAAACCCCCTAAAACATCCTGAAATAACCATAGAAAAACATGCAAAAGAGGCCTGAACAGGGCACTTTCGGCGGTAGGTTCGGCGGCCGAAAGTCCCTCCAGAGCCGAAAGTCAGGCAGGTTCGACGGCACCTTCGGCGGCCGAAACTCCCAGACAGAGACGAAACTCATGCATGTTCGGCGGCACCTTCGGCGGCCGAAACTGCCAGACAGAGACGAAAGTCTCCTTTCGGGGGCAAGCTTCGGCAGCCGAAAGGCTGCCTCCCCAGCCATGTTCGGCGGCCGAAAGTCCTTCGGCTGCCGAACCTGGTTTCTGCCAAAGGGCAGAAACTTGGCTCCCTTTGCACATTTCGCCTCCAAACTTATCAAGCATGCATCAAACCTATTCTACAACACACAAACACAAGCATACATGTTCCTAGGGGCCTCAAACCATCATAAACCCCATCTACAACACATCAAGAAACTCACATTGTTCATGAACATACATTTATACCCATAAACTCCAAAAACATAACCATAACCTAAACATGCATTCTACCCCATAGATCTACTTAAAACTTACTTAAAACATGCAATGAGCTTAAGATCGGCTCTTACCTCTTGAAGATCGAGAGAGAGATGACCTAAACTCGAAGTTGGGAGAGATTGGGTTCTTGAACCTCCAAGCTCCAAAAACTTTGCTCAAAAGCTCAAATCTTCAAAACAAAGTTAAAACAAGTGAAAATCTTGAAAGATCTAGAGGAAAGACGCCAAAGATGGGTGAGGGGCGGCGGAGACTCACCTTGGCCGAAAATGGGGGAAAAAGCTCGCCCGTTTTCGGCTAAGGGACCCTTTTATAGTGGCTGGCCATACCACGTTCGGGGGCCGAAAGTGCCTCCGCATGCATGCCATGTTCGGCGGCCGAACTTGGGGTTCGGCGGCCGAACCTGGACTTCCCTCACTTACGCTTTCGGGGGCCTAAAGCACACCCGCAACGCATGCATGTTCGGCAGCCGAACTTGAGGTTCGGCGACCGAACCTGAGTTTTCCTCCAATGCTATTTTCATGCAAAAACTCATTTTCTTTCATGCTTAATACATAAAACACATTAAAACATATTATAAAAACATGGTTTTACCCTACTAGAGGCTTCCGACATCCGAGATTCCACCGGACGGTAGGAATTCCGATACCGGAGTCTAGCCGGGTATTACAGCAGAGCCATTCAGATGGCTGGGTTCACGCTTAAGTGCAAGAAGGCACGAGAGTGGTTCAAGAATTATGTGAACCCGAGAGTGGACAGCATGTCTTGGGAAGAGTTTGCAAATGAGTTTGCAGGTTGGGCTTTTCCCGATAGTTCAAGAGAACTGAAGATGATAGAGTTTGAACAATTGAGGCAGACAGAGGATATGAGTGTAGAGGAGTACACCGACAGATTCTTGGAGCTGTTGCCTTTTGCTGGGCAGAGTCTGGACACAGATTCGAAGAGGTCAATGAGGTATGTCGTGAAACTTCATTCCAGGTATTCCTCCTTGATTCAGTCCGTGGACAGGGAGAGCTTCCATGCCATAGTACATATGGCTAGGAAAATGGAGGCCAGTGCCATCATTCAGGGGACAGTTAAGCAGACAGTGGCACAGCCTTCTGGTTCTAAAACTCCGGGTGGGGGAAGATTAGATCCTTCTACCCTGAGTGCAGCAGCTTCAGGCAGTAAGAGATGGGGTAAGCCCAAGGGTAAGAAGAATAAGTTCTGGAGTAAAGTCAAGTCCAGTCTGGGATTTGGAAATGGCTCAAGCTCTGGTGCGAATAATGCAGTTTGTGCGAAGTGTGGTAGGCCACACAGGGGAGTATGTCGGTTTGGGACGAACGCCTGTTTCAGATGTGGTCAGGAGGGGCATATGGCTCGAGATTGTCCAAGAGCAGTCCCGATGGCTCAGTCCCAGCAGACAGCCTCAGGCAGTGTAGCGCAGCCAGCAGCTCCAGCCATGACTCAGGCTAGTGGCAGAGGCAGAGGGAGAGGGGCAGCCTCTTCTTCAGCGGGTTTCAGAGGTGAAGGTCCATCAGCTCCAGCTCGGATCTTCACAATGACACAGCAGGAGGCAGATGCATCTAACACCGTGGTGGCAGGTAACTTAATCATTGGTTGTTCATATGTGTATGCCTTGATGGACCCTGGTGCATCTCATTCTTTTATTGCTCCGAGAGCCGTGGGGAGGTTAGGTCTGATGACTTCTGGGTTAGAGTGTCCTCTCTGGGTCAGTGGACCCAAGTGTGATCCATCAGTGGCAGAGTCAGTCTGCCAGTGTAGTCCTGTGTTTGTTGAGGGAAGATGCTTGTCCGCCGACCTAGTGGTTCTAGATTTGACAGATTTTGATGTCATTCTAGGGATGTCCTGGTTATCTACCCATGGTGCTACCTTGGACTGCAGGGACAAGGTAGTCAGGTTCAGAGGTCAGGATGGGTCTGAGGTTGTCTTCAGAGGAGACAGGAGGGGTACACCTAGAGGTCTGATATCAGCCCTTCAGGCTCGTAGGTTGCTCAGGAGGGGATGTCAGGGGTATTTGGCTCATGTGAGAGAGCTTAGCAGTCAGGATAGAGAACCCGCCTCGGTGCCAGTGGTTAGGGAGTTCTTAGATGTGTTCCCAGACGAGCTGCCAGGTTTACCACCTGCTAGGGAGATAGAGTTCGAGATAGAACTGATGCCTGGAACCCGACCGATCTCTACCCCTCCCTACAGGATGGCGCCAGCAGAATTGAAAGAGTTGAAGGAGCAATTACAGGAGTTGGTAGACAAGGGCTTCATCCGACCGAGTACCTCACCCTGGGGTGCTCCAGTTTTGTTTGTGAGAAAGAAGGATGGATCCCTTAGGCTTTGTATCGACTACAGGCAGTTGAACAAAGTCACTACCAAGGACAAGTACCCTTTGCCAAGGATCGACGATCTATTTGATCAGCTAGCAGGAGCAGGTTGTTTCTCCAAAATAGATCTGAGGTCCGGGTATCATCAGTTGAGGATCAGGGAAGAGGACGTGCCAAAGACAGCTTTCAGGACTAGATATGGGCATTTTGAGTTCCTTGTGATGCCGTTCGGGTTAACCAACGCCCCTGCAGCATTCATGGATCTCATGAACAGAGTGTTTAGCCAGTACCTGGATCACTTTGTTATTGTCTTCATAGATGATATCTTAGTGTATTCCAGGAATGCAGAGGAGCATGCCCATCATCTGAGGTTGGTTCTACAGACCTTGAGGGAACATGGCTTGTATGCCAAGTTCTCAAAGTGTGAGTTCTGGCTGAGGAGCATTTCGTTCTTGGGGCATGTAGTGTCAGAGAATGGGATAGAGGTGGACCCCAAGAAGGTAGAAGCTGTGGCTAACTGGCCTAGACCCACTTCAGTGACGGAGATCAGGAGTTTCTTGGGTTTGGCAGGTTACTACAGGAGGTTCGTTCAGGACTTCTCGAAAATAGCAGCTCCTCTTACCAGACTAACCAGGAAGAATCAGAAGTTTGTGTGGACCGACCAGTGCGAAGAGAGTTTTGAAGAGCTTAAGAAGAGGTTGACTTCAGCACCAGTTTTAGCTCTGCCATCTAGTGATGAGGACTTTACAGTCTTTTGTGATGCGTCCCGTGTGGGACTGGGTTGTGTACTAATGCAAAATGAGAGGGTGATTGCTTACGCTTCTAGGCAGCTGAAGAAGCATGAGTTGAATTAACCCACACATGACCTTGAGATGGCAGCAGTAATCTTTGCGCTCAAGATGTGGAGGCACTACCTCTATGGGGTACAATGTGAGATCTTTACAGATCATAAGAGCCTGCAGTACATCCTGAGCCAAAGAGATTTGAACTTGAGACAGAGGAGATGGGTAGAGTTGCTGAATGACTATGATTGCAAGATTCAGTATCATCCGGGTAAGGCGAATGTCGTGGCAGACGCCCTAAGCCGGAAGTCACTAGGCGGTCTATCCCACATCACGGCAGAGAGGAGACCAGTGGTGAAGGAGTTTTACAAGCTCGTTGATGAAGGTCTACAGTTGGAGTTGTCTGGTACAGGTGCCTTGGTTGCTCAGATGAAAGTGACACCCGTGTTTCTGGAGCAGGTGGCTCAGAAACAGCATGAGGACCCAGAGTTAGTGAAGATTGCCAGGACTGTTCAGTCAGGCAAGGACAGTGAGTTTCGGTTTGACAGTAAGGGGATCCTCCGCTATGGGAGTCGATTGTGTGTACCAGATGACATAGGGCTAAAAGGAAACATTATGAGAGAGGCTCATAATGCAAGATACAACATTCACCCCGGAGCCACCAAAATGTATCAGGATCTGAAGAAAGTTTATTGGTGGCCAGCTATGAAGAGAGAAGTAGCACAGTTTGTGTCAGCCTGCGAAGTTTGTCAGAGGGTGAAGCTGGAACATCAGAAGCCGGCTGGAATGCTTAACCCGCTACCTATTCCAGAGTGGAAATGGGAGAATATAGCTATGGACTTCGTAGTGGGGTTACCGGCGACGTCCAACAGATTGGACTCCATATGGGTGATTGTGGACAGACTCACCAAATCTGCTCACTTCATCCTTGTCAGGAGTGGCTATTCTGTGGACAAGTTGGCGCAGGTGTATGTTGATGAAATAGTCAGACTGCATGGGGTTCCTGTTTCTATAGTGTCAGATAGAGGACCCTAGTTTACCTCCAGATTTTGGCGGAGTCTGCAGGATGCCATGGGTACCAGGTTGGATTTCAGTACTGCCTTCCATCCACAGACAGACGGACAGTCAGAGAGGACCATCCAGACCATAGAAGATATGCTAAGAATGTGTGTGCTGGACTTTGGCGGTTTTTGGAGGCAGCATCTACCTTTGGTGGAGTTTGCCTACAATAACAGCCATCATGCTAGCATCGGGATGGCTCCATATGAAGCTTTATATGGAAGGAAGTGCAGGTCACCTGTTTGCTGGGAAGAAGTTGGAGAAAAGGCCTTGGCAAGGCCTGAGCTAGTAGAGATCACCAGCAGGGTGGTACCCTTAATCAAAGAAAGAATCAAGACTGCTGCAAGCAGACAGAAGAGTTATGCAGACATCCGCAGAAGGCAAGTAGAGTTTCAGGAGGGGGATCTGGTATTGCTCAAGGTGTCTCCAATGAAAGGAGTGGTTCGGTTCGGGAAGAAGGGTAAGCTGGCTCCGCAGTACATCGGACCCTTTGAAGTCTTGCAAAAGATTGGGAATGTATCGTACAAGCTAGATTTGCCTGCTTCTATGGCAAGAATCCATCCGGTTTTCCATGTTTCAATGTTGAGGAAATTTGTGTCAGATCAGGGCAAGGTTCTTAGTGAGCCTGATGTGGAGATCTAAGAGGATCTCACCTATGTTGAGCAGCCGGTACGGATCCTAGACACCCAGATCAGAAAGCTAAGGAACAAGGAAATCCCGATGGTGAAGGTCCTTTGGAACCACCACAATCTGGAAGAGTGCACTTGGGAGACACGGGAGTCCATGCTCCGGAAATATCCTCATCTCTTTTAAGGTTAGTCCCTATGTGTTTTATGTTGTATGCCTTGCATGTGCTAGTTGAGGAACATTCGGGGATGAATGTTCTTAAGGGGGGGAGAATGTAATACCCGGCTAGACTCCGGTATCGGAATTCCTACCGTCCGGTGGAATCTCGGATGTCGGAAGTCTCTATTAGGGTAAAACCATGCTTTTATAAAATGTTTTGATGTGTTTTATGTTTTAAGCATGAAAGAAAATGAGTTTTTGTATGAAAATAGCTTTGGAGGAAAGCTCAGGTTCGGTCGCCGAACCTCAAGTTCGGTCGCCGAACCTCAAGTTCGGCCGCCGAACATGCATGCGTTGCGGGTGTGCTTTAGGCCCCCGAAAGCATAAGTGAGGGAAGTCCAGGTTCGGCCGCCGAACATGGCATGCATGCGGAGGCACATTCGGCCCCCGAACGTGGTCTGGCCAGCCACTATAAAAGGGTCCCTTAGCCGAAAACGGGCGAGCTTTTTCCCCATTTTCGGCCAAGGTGAGTCTCCGTCGCCCCTCACCCATCTTTGGCGTCTTTCGTCTAGATCTTTCAAGATTTTCATTTGTTTTAACTTTGTTTTGAAGATTTGAGCTTTTGAGCAAAGTTTTAGGAGCTTGGAAGTTCAAGAACCCGCTCTCTCCCACCTCTGAGTTTTTGGTCGTCTCTCTCTCGATCTTCAAGAGGTAAGAGCCGATCTTAAGCTCATTGCATGTTTTAAGTAAGTTTTAAGTAGATCTATGGGTTAGAATGCATGTTTAGGTTATGGTCATGTTTTTGGAGTTTATGGGTATAAATGTATGTTCATGATCAATGTGAGCTTCTTGATGTGTTGTAGATGGGGTTTATGTTGGTTTGAGGCCCCTAGGAACATGTATGCTTGTGTTTGTGTGTTGTAGAATAGGTTTGATGCATGTTTGATAAGTTTGGAGGCGAAATGTGCAAAGGGAGCCAAGTTTCTGCCCTTTGGCAGAAACCAGGTTCGGCAGCCGAAGGATTTTTCGGCCGCCGAACATGGCTGGGGAGGTAGCCTTTCGGCTGCCGAAGCTTGCCCCCGAAAGGAGACTTTCTTCTCTGTCTGGCAGTTTCGGCCGCCGAAAGTGCCGCTGAACATGCATGAGTTTCGTCTCTGTCTGGGAGTTTCGGCCGCCGAAGGTGCCGCCGAACCTGCCTGACTTTCGGCTCTGGAGGGACTTTCGGCCGTCAAACCTGCCGCCGAAAGTGCCCTGTCCAGGCCTCCTTTGCATGTTTTTCTATGGTTGTTTCAGGATGTTTTAAGGGGTTTTTGGGGAGTAGTTTATAGTTATGTTCATGTGTGTTTGGTCCCTCATTTGAGTCCACCTGTGTAGGTTCGGACCCGAGGAACCGAGGACCCCAGCAGTGAGTTCAGCTGCTTCGGTGTTGTCAGAGTCAGCCAGAGGTGAGTGGAACTAAACTTAATCTTTTAAATTGAGAAATTAAATGTTTTATCATGTTTCATGCATCATGATTATGCAATAGGATGATTGCATTAGTTTTCACGAATATGCCGCATTGCATCGATTGTTGTTGATGTGGGTGAATGTTGGATGACCCAATTAGTCCATGACAGGAAGACCAGGACCCCATTCTACGGCCTGGCATAGAGTAAGGAAAGACTAGGACCCCATTCTACGGCCTGGCACGGTTATGGGACTCGAAGACCAGGAGCCCAGAGGAGGCCCTGGGGCAATGGTAAGTAATGTATGTATGACAGGAAGACCAGGACCCCATGCTACGACCTGGCACAGAGTTAGCTTGGACTAATTGGTGACAAGTTCACCCAACCCTTATGTGAATTGTATGTGTTATGATGCATTTCATTGGAGCATAGTGTTAATATGTTTTATAGTTCTGCTCACTGGGCTTTTAGCTCACCCCTCTCCCTTTACCCCCAAGCTTGTAGGTACAGTATAGTGCAGGAGTCCGGATAGAGTAAAGAAGTCATGTTTATGTAATAGCTAGCAATGGACATGATCGAATTGTAATGTAATGTCTTAATCAGTATAGTTATGAGATGATGTTTATGGATGTTAGAGTGTGCTTGACCATAGATTATTGTTATCCCTTTTTAATTACATGATCGTAGAGATTTTTATGATGTTTATGTAAACCAACTCAGCATATGTTATGCCACCCATTGGGGGCACTGATGAGATTCCACAGAGGGATCAATGTTATGTTAATGTTTATACACAGGTTGAGTTTGGTTGATGTTCATGGAAAGAAAAGTTTTAATTTTTATGTTTGTTGTTGATCATGTATGGGATTAAGCAGGTTTTCAGGATGCATGTCAGGCTTGCTACGGGTCCCGGCGGCCTTAAGTCAACCCGGATCCTAGCGCCGGTAGCGGTCCGATTTTCGGGTCGTT
The DNA here is from genome assembly GCF_001659605.2 of Manihot esculenta. Classification (NCBI taxonomy): domain Eukaryota; kingdom Viridiplantae; phylum Streptophyta; class Magnoliopsida; order Malpighiales; family Euphorbiaceae; genus Manihot; species Manihot esculenta. The sequence continues at coordinate 22,513,978 of NC_035170.2, forward strand.
ACAGTAAAGTCCTCATCACTAGATGGCAGAGCTAAAACTGGTGCTGAAGTCAACCTCTTCTTAAACTCTTCAAAATTCTCTTCGCACTGGTCGATCCATACAAACTTCTGATTCTTCCTGGTTAGTCTGGTCAGAGGAGCTGCTATCTTTGAGAAGTCCTGAACGAACCTCCTGTAGTAACCTGCCAAACCCAAGAAACTCCTGATCTCCGTCACAGAAGTGGGTCTGGGCCAGTTAGCCATAGTTTCTGTCTTCTTGGGGTCTACCTCTATACCATTTTCTGACACCACGTGCCCCAAGAACGAAATGCTCCTCAGCCAGAACTCACACTTGGAGAACTTGGCATACAAGCCATGTTCCCTCAAGGTCTGTAGAACCAACCTCAGATGATGGGCATGCTCCTCTGCATTCCTGGAATACACTAAGATATCATCTATGAAGACAATAACAAAGTGATCCAGGTATTGACTAAACACTCTGTTCATGAGATCCATGAATGCTGCAGGGGCATTGGTTAATCCGAACGGCATTACAAGGAACTCAAAATGCCCATATCTGGTCCTGAAAGCTGTCTTTGGCACATCTTCATCCCTTATCCTTAGCTGATGGTACCCCGATCTTAGATCTATTTTGGAGAAACAACCCGCTCCTGCTAGCTGGTCGAATAGATCATCGATCCTTGGCAGAGGGTACCTATTTTTGGTAGTGACTTTGTTCAACTGCCTGTAGTCGATACAAAGTCTGAGGGACCCATCCTTCTTTCTCACAAACAAGACCGGAGCACCCCAAGGTGAGGTACTCTGTCGGATGAAGCCCTTTTCTACCAGCTCCTGCAATTGCTCTTTCAATTCCTTCAACTCGGCTGGGGCCATCCTGTAGGGAGGGATAGAGATCGATCTAGTTCCAGGCACCAACTCTATCTCGAACTCTATCTCCCTAGCAGGTGGTAAACCTGGAAGCTCGTCTGGAAAGACATCCTGAAACTCTCTGACAACTGGCACCGAGGCTAGCTCCCTGACCTGACTACTAAGCTCTCTCACATGAGCCAAATACCCCTGACATCCCTTCCTAAGCAACCTACGAGCCTGAAGAGCTGATATCAGACCTCTAGGTGTACCCCTCTTGTCTCCTCTGAAGACGACCTCTGACCCGTTCCGATCTCTGAACCTGACTACCTTGTCCCTGTAGTCCAAGGTAGCATCATGGGTAGATAGCCAATCCATCCCTAGAATGACGTCAAAGTCTGTCAAATCTAGAACCACAAGGTCGGCGGAGAGGCATCTTCCCTCAACAAAAACTGGACTGTACTGGCAGACTGACACTGCCACTGACGGGTCACACTTGGGTCCACTGACCCATAGGGGACACTCTAACCCAGAGACTATCAGACCCAACCTCTCAACGGCTCTCGGAGCGATAAAAGAATGAGATGCACCCGGGTCCATTAATGCATACACATCAGAACACCCAATGACGAGATTACCTGACACCACGGTGTTGGATGTGTTAGCCTCCTGCTGAGTCATGGTGAAGATCCTGGCTGGAGCTGATGGACCTTTGCCTCGGGAACCAGAAGAAGAGGCTGCCCCTCTCCCTTGACCTCTGCCACTGCCCTGAGTTGTGGCTGGAGCTGTTGGCTGTGCCACACTACCAGAAGCTGTCTGCTGGGGCTGGCCCATAAAAGGTGCTCTAGGACACTCCCGAGCCATATGTCCCTCCTGTCCACATCTGAAACATGTGTTAGTCCCAGCTCGACACACTCCCCTGTGCGGCCTTCCACATCTCTGGCATTCTGTACCATCTGAGCCTGAGCTCGAGCCACCGCCAAATCCCAGACCGGATTTCAACTTATTCCAAAACTTATTCTTCTTCGGCTTCTTGGTGGTGTTATCCCACCTCTTCTTACTTTAGCTCTGAGAAGAGAGACCTGGCCCTCCTCTGCCTGGGGTCTTAACCCCTGAAGACTGGGTCACTGACTGCTTCACTGACCCCTCAACTATAGCACTCGCCTCCATCCTTCGAGCCATATCCACCACAGTGTGGAAACTTTCCCTCTCGACTGACTGAATCAACGAGGAGTACCTGGAATGCAGCTTCATAACATATCTCTTGGCTTTCTTCGAATCGGTATCTAGAGCTTGCCCTGAAAAAGGCAATAGCTCTAAGAATTTATCCGTGAACTCCTCTACACTCATGTGCTCTGTCTGCCTCAGTTGCTCAAACTCAATCATTTTCAGTTCTCTGGAACTGTCTGGAAAAGCCCATCCAGTGAACTCGTTCGCAAATTCCTCCCATGTCATGCCGTCTAGTCTCAGGTCCACATAACACTTGAACCATTCCCGTGCCTTCTTGCACTTTAAAGTGAACCCTGCCATCTGAATGGCCCTGCTGTCATCCGCCCCTAGCTCATCAGTTATTGTCTTCACTACTCTCAGATACTCAAAGGGGTCATCCCCTGACTTGTATTTGGGAGCATCCAGCTTAAGGTAATCTGTCATCTTTACTTTGCTCCCACCGGCTGAGCTAGGTCTGGGAGGTTGAGTAACTGGGGCTGCTGGTTCTGTAGGTGGTGGAGGTGGGGGTGCAGGGTTTGGATAGAAGGGTGAGGGTGGATAAGCTGGGTACTGTGTGTAAGGTGGATAGAAAGGTGGATAAGGCATGTAGGTAGGGTAGGGGTTAAAGTTGGAATAATCCGATGTGCCTCCCATCGGATACCCTGAACCCTGTGGGAAGGGTGGATAGTTGTAATACCCGGCTGGAGTCCGGCATCGAAATTCTACTTTCCGGTGGAGTCCAGGATGTCGGAAGTCTCTAGAAGGGTTAGACGTATGTTTTTCTTAATATTTTGATATGTTCATTAAGTTTTATGCATAAGGAAATGAGTTTTTTAGTGAAATGAACCAAGGCAGAAAAGCCAGGTTCGGCCGCCGAAGTTGAGGTTCGGCCGCCGAACATGCATGGCTTTCGGTTTCACGTGTGGCCGCCGAAGGTGGTCTGGCCAGCCACCTATAAATGGCCCTCAGTCGGTTGAAGCGGTAAGAGCACCGTTTCTTTTGTCTTCTGAGGTGAAACTCTGTCCTTTGTACATATTTCTTCATGTTTTCATTAAATCATGCAAAGATTTGATTAGTTTTTATGGTATTTTGAAGGTTTTAGCTTAAACACTCAAAGTTGTGAAGTTTGGAGAGTTTGAAGGCAAGTTGCTCCAAAACTCCACGTTAGGATCCTTCATCTACTTGTTTTCACGAGGTAAGTGAAGATCCTGAGCTTGTTTTTATGTTTTCTGAAGGTTTTATGGGGTTTATGGAGAGAGTTGCATGAATAGGGTTATTTGTGAGGTTTTGATGATTTTGTGCATAGAGCTTGTTTCTGTGTTGTTTGTGTTGTGTGTTTGGGGTTTTTAGGTAGTTTTTGACCCCTTTGAGCATATACATGAGTATATGCAAGTGGAGGAAGTGTGGTGTGAAGTGGAGAGGAGTTTGGTGCATTTGGCGAGAGGCAGGGCAAGTTTCTGCCCTGCTGATGAACTCAGGTTCGGCTGCCGAAGGGACATTCGGCCGCCGAACCCCTGAAGAGGTGAGAGGAGGTGGCTTCGGCTGCCCAAGCTTGCCCCCGAGCTTTTGGACTTTCGGCTCTGGGGGGAAGTTCGGCCGCCGAAGGTGCCGCCGAAGGTTAGAGACTTTCGTCTCTGGAGTGCCTTTTGGCCTCCGAAACTAGCCCCCGAAAGGGTTCGGCAGCCGAAAGTGGAAGTTCGGCCGCCGAAGGTGCTTGAGTTTCGTCTCTGAAGAGGGCTTTCGGCCACCGAACCTGCCGCCGAAAGTGTCCTGTCCAGCTTTCCTTTGCATGCTTTGCATGGATAGTAGAGTAAGTTTAAGGGGATTCTTGGGGAGTTTAATAGAGTTGGTCATAAGTTAGTTTGGTCCCTCATTTGCGTCTATCTGTATAGGTACAGACCAGAGGAACCAGAGAGAGCAGCAGTGAGTCCTGCTCCAGAGATTGTCAGAGCCTGCTGAGTCAGTCCAGTTAGCCAGAGGTGAGTGGAACTAAACTGACTACTTTTCACTTGACATATAAACTACTTTTAGCATAATTCATGCATCATGAATATACAGCAGGTTGTGTGCATTAGCATTCACGAATATGTTGCATTGCATAGTTCTTTGGTGATGTGAGTGAATGCTGAATGATCCAATAGTCTCAGACAGGAAGTCCAGGAGCCTTTGACTACACCCTGGCAGGTATAGCGAAGTCCAGGAGCCTTTTACTACGCCCTGGCAGGTATATAGTAAAGACCAGGAGCCTTTGACTACGCCCTGGCAATGGTAAGTACAGAGGTGTTATATACACATATATATATATGACAGGAAGACCAGGTGCTCGATTCTACGCCCTGGCACAGAGTTACTGGGACTATGTGGTGACAGGTGTACTCTTGATGTGGATTGTCTGTGCTATGATGCATTCCATGAGATCATATTTTACTGAGATGTTTTCCTGTTCTACTCACTGGGCTATAGAGCTCATCCCACTCCCTTAACCCCAGTTTTGCAGGTTCAGTATACAGTGTACAGGGACAGTCCAGCAGAGTACAGAAAGAATAAAAGAGCTTGTAATAGTATAGAGTGGACATGTACATTTTAAAGAGATGTAATAGTTGTGTATAAAGTTAGAATTGTGCTTGACTTAGTGATGGTTGTGTTGTAAATCTTTTGTTATGTACATGATCTGTATATGTATACATGTTTTACTACCAGGCTTAACAGGTATGAATTAACCCATCTAGAGTAAGCTCTAGTCAGGGGTACAGAGTACAGAGTACAGAGATAGTGCATGCACAGATTAAGCCTTGGTTCAGAAAAGAGTTTTTATTTTCATAGAAAATGTATGATCATGTATGAGATTTACAGGTACACAGAGAGTATAGCAGGCTTGCTACGGGTTCTGGCGGTCTTAAGCCGACTTGAATCCTAGCACCGGTGACGGTCCATTTTGAGGTCGTTACAATAGTGGGGTAGAAAACCATACCCCGAGGCCTGAACGCCTCCCTAAGACTCCCCTGTCCCCTCTTCCTCCATGCTAACATCCAGATTCCCATCCTTCCTCTGATCCTCTTCCGCAACCTCCCTTACATCTGAAGAACTTCCTCCTCTATCAGTCCCCCTTCGACTAGCATCAAAAGACCTTCTAGGGTCCCTTGACACTCTTTCTCTGTTTGCTCTACATGACACTGCCCTAGGCAATGTAGGAGGACGGGCGCTCGTGCCCTCATCCTCAGGTGGTACTCCAGTCAATCTTGCAGATCGACGGGTTCCTCTCATCCTATTTTCTGAAAAACAGTGCACATCACAAAACATTAGCATCATATAGTTCATGTGGGCACACATGAACCCTCATCACATATACATCATTCATATCATAGCATCAATGCACATGTATATAATCATGGCATTATACATCATCATACAAGACAGGACTCCACATCCTATCCTAGTGGACATGATCTTTCCTATTGTGCTTGACCTTCTAGAACATCTATGAGCCCGACACTCTAGGTTCGATCCTATGAACCTAGGGCTCTGATACCATTCTGTAACGACCCGAAAATCGGACCGCTACCGGCGCTAGGATCCGGGTCGACTTAAGGCCGCCGGGACCCGTAGCAAGCCTAACATACAACCTGAAAACCTGTTTAATCCCATACATGATCAACAACATACATAAAATTTAAAACTTTTCTTTCACTCATGTGCCAAACTCAACCTGTGCATGCACTGAACATACTCATAATCATAAACATGACCCCTCAGTGGGATCTCCTCAATACCTCAAAGGGCAAAACATCATATGTTGAGTTGGTCTACATAAACGTTAAAAAGGATCTAAGATCATGTATTAAAAGGGATACCTCATACATAAAGTCAAGCACAATCTCTAATCCTCAATATCATTACATGACTGAAACTGTACCTTTACATAACATTAATACATTTATCATGTCCACACTATCTATTACATAAACCAGACTTTATCACTCTTGTAAACCTCCTGGTCTACTCTGTACCTGCAATCCTGGGGAAAATGGGAGAGGGGTGAGCTACTAGAGCCCAGTGAGCAGAATAATAAAACATTTTAAAACATATGATAACATGGAATGCATCACATCACAGCTAATCACATCAAGGATGAACTTGTCACCAATAGCCCTCTACATGGTCCAACTGTGCCAGAACGTAGAATGGGTCCTGGTCTTTCCCTTACATATCATAACATAACAGTGTCCAACTGTGCCAGAACGTAGAATGGGTCCTGGTCTTTCCCTTACATAGTGCCAGCGAACGTAGAATGGGTCCCACTGGTCTTACGTTCCGTACCGTACATATCACATCGTCGTATCATAGATCGAGGGCTATGGATCATCCAACATTCATCCACATCAACATTTAAAATATGCAATGCAACATATTCATGAATTCTAATGCAAGCAACCTAATTCATCACATGGCATTCATGATGCATGAACATGCTCAAACTTTACGATCAATTTGCTTAAAAACATAAAGGTTTAGTCCACTCACCTTTGGATAGCTCTGACCAGACACTGGGGCAACAGACTCACTGCTGGGGTCCTCGGTTCCTCGGGTCCGAACCTACACAGGTGGACTCAAATGAGGGACCAAACATACATGAACATGACTCTAAACTATTCCCCAAAAACCCCCTAAAACATCATGAAGCAATCATGCAAAACATGTAAAAGAAGGCTGGACAGGGCACTTTCGGCGGCAGGTTCGACGGCCGAAAGTCCCTCCAGAGCCGAAAGTCAGGCAGGTTCGGCGGCTGAAACTCCCAGGCAGAGGCGAAACTCATGCATGTTCGGCAGCACTTTCGGCGGCCGAAACTCCCAGACAGAGACGAAAGTCTCCTTTCGGGGGCAAGCTTCGGCAGCCGAAGGCTGCCTCCACAAGCATGTTCGGCGGCCGAAAGTTCCTTCGGCTGCCGAACCTGGTTTCTCCCTTAGTGGCAGAAACTCAACTCTCCTATGCACATTTGCCTCCAAAACTACCCAAACATGCATAAACCTATTCTACAACATTCCCAAACATACACAAACAAGCATACAAGTTCCTAGGGGCATCAAACCATCAAAAACCCCAACTACAACACCTCAAGCAACACACATTGATCATAAACACATAACAAACCCATAAACCTAACTATGAGCTAAACATGCATCCTACCCCATAGATCCACTTAAAACTTACTTAAAACATGAAATGAGCTTAAGATCGGCTCTTACCTCGTGGAGATCGAGAGAGAGACGACCTAACTCGGAGATGGGAGGGGTTGAGTTCCTTTGAACCTCAAAGCTCCAAAACTATGCTCAAAGCTTGAAAATCTTCAAAACAAAGTAAAAACTCATGAAAATCGAGTAGGATTGGAAGGAAAGAACTCAAAATTGGTGAGGGACGGCGGAGAGCTCACCTTGGCCGGAAATGGGGAAAAAGCTCGCCCGGTTTCGGCTAAGGGACCCTTTTATAGTGGCTGGCCAGGCCACGTTCGGGGGCCGAACGTGCCTCCGCATGCATGCCATGTTCGGCGGCCGAACTTGAGGTTCGGCGGCCGAACCTGGACTTTCCTCACTTATGCTTTCGGGGGCCTAAAGGCGCTCCCGAAGGCATGCATGTTCGGCGGCCGAACTTGAGGTTCGGTGGCCGAACCTGAGTTTTCCTTCAAGGTTGTTTTTATGCACAAACTCATTTTCATTTTACTTAAAACCATGAAATACCTTAAAACATTTTATGAAAACATGGTTCTACCCTACTAGAGGCTTCCGACATCCGAGATTCCACCGGACGATAGAAATTCTGATACCGGAGTCTAGCCGGGTATTACACTTTGCACTCAAGATGTGGAGGCATTACCTTTATGGGGTAAAATGTGAGATCTTCACAGATCATAAGAGCCTGCAGTACATCCTGAGTCAGAGAGAGCTAAATTTAAGGCAGAGAAGATGGGTAGAACTGCTCAGTGACTATAATTGCAAGGTCCAGTACCATCCGGGTAAGGCGAATGTTGTGGCAGACGCCTTAAGCCAGAAATCACTTGGCAGTTTGTCCCATATTTCAGCAGAGAGGAGGCCAGTAGTGAGGGAGTTCTTCGAGCTCATCAATGAAGGTCTACAGTTGGAGTTGTCTGGTACAGGTGCTTTGTTTGCCCAGATGAGAGTAGCACCCGTGTTTCTGGAGCAGGTGGCTCAGAAACAGCATGAGGACCCAGAGTTGGTGAAGATTGCCAGGACTGTTCAGTCAGGCAAAGATAGTGAGTTCAGATTTGACAGTAAGGGGATCCTCCACTATGGAAACCGATTGTGTGTACCGGATGACGTAGGGCTGAAAGGAGACATTATGAGAGAGGCTCATAATGCCAGATACAGTGTTCACCCTGGAGCCATCAAGATGTATCAAGATTTGAAGAAGGTTTATTGGTGGCCAGCTATGAAAAGAGAAGTGGCACAGTTTGTGTCAGCCTGCGAAGTGTGTTAGAGGGTGAAGCTGGAACATCAGAAGCCGGCTGGAATGCTTAACCCACTACCTATTCCAGAGTGGAAATGGGAGAATATAGCTATGGACTTCGTGGTGGGGTTACCGGCGACGTCCAACAGATTGGACTTCATATGGGTGATTGTGGACAGACTCACCAAATCTGCTCACTTCATCCCTGTCAGGAGTGGCTATTCTGTGGACAAGTTGGCGCAGGTGTATGTTGATGAGATCGTCAGGCTGCATGGGGTTCCTGTTTCAATAGTGTCTGATAGAGGACCCCAGTTCACCTCCAGGTTTTGGCGGAGGCTGCAGAACGCTATGGGTACCAGATTGGATTTTAGCACTGCTTTCCATCCACAGACGGATGGACAGTCAGAGAGGACCATCCAGACAATAGAGTATATTGTAATACCCGGCTAGACTCCGGTATCGGAATTCCTACCGTCCGGTGGAATCTCGGATGTCGGAAGCCTCTAGTAGGGTAGAAACATGTTTTCTTAAAATGTTTTAAGGTATTTCATGGTTTTAGGTATAAAAATTTAATGAGTTTTTGCATGAAAAGTCTTTTGGAGGAAAACCCAGGTTCGGCCGCCGAAAGTCAAGTTCGGCCGCCGAACATGCATGCTTTTTGGAGGCACGTTAGGCCTCCGAAAGCATGAGTGAGGGAAGTTCAGGTTCGGCCGCCGAAAGTCAAGTTCGGCCGCCGAACATGGCATGCATGCGGAAGCACTTTCGGCCCCCGAACGTGGCCTGGCCAGCCGCCTATAAAAGGGTCGCTTAGCCGAAATGGGCGAGCTTTCTCCCATTTTCGGCCATAGCTAGCTTCCGACCTCCCTCTCCCCAGATCTTGTGTTCTTTCTCCAAATCTCCTCCATTTTTCTTGAGTTTTCACCTCTCATTGCAAGTTTTGAGCATTTAAGTCAAGTTTTGGAGCTTTGGGAGCTCAGGAGCTCATTTGCTTGGATCTCCGAGTTTAGGTCGTCTCTCTCTCGATCTTCAAGAGGTAAGAGCCGATCTTAAGCTCATTGTATGTTTGAAGTAAGTTTTAAGTTGTTTTATGGGGTAGAGATGCATGTTAGGCTTTAAGTTGAGTTTATGGGTTTTGATGATGATTTTGAACAATGTATGTTGATTGTGTGTGTTTGAAGTGTTGTAGTTGGGGTATATGATAGTTTGAGACCCCTAGGTGTGATGTATGATAAGTATGCATATTTTAGAACAAGTTTATGCATGATTTGAGGTTTTGGGAGGCAAGAGGTTCGTTTGAACCTAGTTTCTGCCCATTTGGGAGAAACCAGGTTCGGCAGCCGAAGGGAGTTTCGGCCGCCGAACCCCCTTGTGGAGGCAGGCCTTTCGGCTGTCGAAGTTGCCCCCGAAAAGAGACTTTCGTCTCTGTCTGGGACTTTCGGCCGCCGAACCTGCCGCCGAAAGTGCCCTGTCCAGCCATTTCTTGCATGTTTTTATGTAGTTGTTTTATGATGTTTTAGGGGGTTTTTGGGGAGTATATTAGAGTTATGTTTATGTATGTTTGGTCCCTCATTGGATTCCACCTGTGTAGGTTCGGACCCGAGGAACCGAGGACCCCAGCAGTGAGCCAGCTGCTACAGAGTTTGTCAGAGCTAGCCAGAGATGAGTGGAATAAACCTTAAGTTTTAAAATAAATGAAATATGAATTTTGAGCATGATCCATGCATCATGAATGCCATGAGATATAGTAGGTTGTTTGCATTAGTATTCACGAATATGTTGCATTGCATTTATAATGTTGATGTGGATTGGTTATTGGATGATCCTTTAGTCCTCATATGGCATGATGATGTTATGGCATGAGATGGTATGGAAGTCCAAGTTGTACCCATTCTACGTCCCTGGCACGATGCAAGAGAAAGTCCAGGTTATACCCATTCTACGTCCCTGGCACATTGGTATGTTATGATATGTTATGTAAGAGAAAGACCGGTTGTACCCATTCTACGTCCCGGCACAGTTGGACTATGTAGAGGACTATTGGTGACAATACCATCCGAGATGTGATTTGTTGTGATGTGTTGCATTTCATGATAGCATGAAATTTTAATATATGATTTCATTATTCTGCTCACTGGGCTTTGTAGCTCACCCCTCTCCCCTAACCCCAGATGTGCAGGTACAGGGTAGACTAGGAGGTTAGCCAGAGTTTTGAAGTATGTTTATGTAATAGTTAGATTGTGGACATGATAATTATACTATGATGTAATGTAAGAGATTACAGTATGTTATGTAATGAGGTATATTGAGGTTATAGTTGTGCTTGACCCTATGAGTATTATAATCCCTCGTTGATACATGATCTTAATGTCTATTGATGTTTATGTTTAACCAACTCAACTTATGATGTATCGCCCATTGGGGCATTGATGAGATCCCACAGAGGGATAAATGTTTAAAGTTATACTATGTTTAGTGCATGCACAGGTTGAGATTGGTGTATGAGAAATGAATGAAAGAAAAGTTTAAATTTTATGCATGTTGTTGATCATGTATGGGATTATACAGGTTTACAGGTTTTATGTCAGGCTTGCTACGGGTCCCGGCGGCCTTAAGCCGACCTGGATCCTAGCACCGGTAGCGGTCCGATTTTCGGGTCGTTACAGATATGCTCAGAATGTGTGTGCTGGATTTTGGCGGTTCTTGGAGGCAGCATCTACCTTTAGTGGAGTTTGCCTACAATAACAGCCATCATGCCAGCATAGGGATGGCTCCATATGAAGCTTTGTATGGAAGGAAGTGCAGGTCGCCTATCTGTTGGGAAGAGGTTGGAGAAAAGGCCTTGGCAGGGCCTGAGCTAGTAGAGATCACCAGCAGAGTGGTGCCCATAATCAGAGAAAGAATCAAGACTGCTGCAAGCAGGCAAAAGAGTTATGTAGACATCCGCAGAAGGCAAGTAGAGTTTCAGGAGGGGGATTTGGTATTGCTCAAGGTGTCTCCAATGAAAGGGGTTATTCGGTTTGGGAAGAAAGGTAAGCTAGCTCCACGATACATCGGACCCTTTGAAGTCTTGCAAAAGATTGGGAATGCATCGTACAAGCTGGACTTGCCTGCTTCAATGGAGAGAATCCATCCGGTTTTCCATGTTTCCATGTTAAGGAAGTTTGTGTCGGATCCGAGCAGGGTTCTTAGTGAGCCTGATGTGGAGATCCAAGAGGATCTCACCTATGTTAAGCAGCCAGTACGGATCCTAGACACCCAGATCAGAAAGCTAAGGAACAAGGAAATCCCGATGGTGAAATTCCTTTGGAATCACCACAACATTGAAGAATGTACCTGGGAGACACGGGAGTCTATGCTCCAGCAATATCCTCATCTCTTCTAAGGTGAGTTTTTATGTGTTTTGTATGTATGTTAATGTTTTATGCTTTATATGATCATGTTTTTATGCTATGCTATGTTTGTTGGTGAACATTCGGGGATGAATGTTCTTAAGGGGGGAAGAATGTAATACCCGGCTAGACTCCGGTATCGGAATTCCTACCGTCAGGTGGAATCTCGGATGTCGGAAACCCCTAGAAGGGTAAGACCATGTTTTTATGAAATGTTTTAAGATATTTTATGGTTTTAAGCAAGAAAGGAATTGAGTTTTTAAAAGAAAAAGACCAAGGAGACATTTCCAGGTTCGGTCGTCGAACCTCAAGTTCGGCCGCCGAACGTGGGATGGTTTAGGGGGACAAGTTAGGCTTCCGAAAGTTTCAAAGGTTCGGCCGCCGAACTTGCATGAGTTTTGGAGGCACTTTAGGCTGCCGAAAGGTGGTTTGCCAGCCCCTATATAAGAGCTCCATGGCCGAAACGGGCGAGTTTTCTCCCCATTTTCGGCCACGGTGAGTTCTTGCTCTCCTATGGTTGTTTTCAACGTTTTTCCTTCCGATCTTTCATGTTTTAACAAGCTTTCCGTTGATTTGAAGATATTTGAACAAAAAGAGCAAGTTTTGGAAACTTGGAGACCAAAGAGCGGATTTCTCCCCATCTCCGAGTTGGATCATCTCTCCTCTCGTTCTTCAAGAGGTAAGAGTAGATCCATAGTTCCTTTAATGTTTTAAGTAAGTTTTATGAAGTTTCATGGGGTAGAAATGCATGCTAGGTTATTTTTGAGTTCATGGGTTTATGTTGAGTTATTGTGCAATGTGGATTGTTCATGTGTGTTTGATGTGTTGTAGTTGGGGTTTATGATAGTTTGAAACCCCTAGGAGCTTATATGCTTGAGTATGCATGTTGTAGAATAGGAAAATGCATGTTTGAATGAGTTGGGAGGCGTTTATGCATGTTAAGCTGAGTTTCTGCCCTTCGGGAGAAACTCAGGTTCGGCAGCCGAAGGTTCTTTCGGCCGCCGAACCTGCCTGTGGTAGCATGAATCGGCTGCCGAACCCTGCCCCCGAAAGTGGACTTTTGGCTCTGGAAGAGAGTTTCGGCCGCCGAAGGTGCCGCCGAACATGCATGAATTTTGTCTCTGGAGGGAACCTTCGGCCGCCGAAAGTGCCGCCGAAGGTGCATGACTTTCGGCTCTGGAGGGCCTTTCGGCCGCCGAACCTGCCGCCGAAAGTGCCCTGTTCAGCCCTCCTTTGCATGATTTATGTGATTATTTTAAGGTGTTTTAGGGGGTTTTTGGGGAGTATTTTAGAGTCATGTTTATGGATGTTAGGTCCCTCATTTGAGTCCACCTGTGTAGGTTCGGACCCGAGGAACCGAGGACCCCAGCAGTGAGATAGCTGCTTCAGAGTCAGTAGAGCTTCAGCCAGAGGTGAGCGGAACTAAACTTAATGTTTTAAATTGAGAAATTAAATGAAAGTTTTAGCATGACTCACGCATCATGAATGCCATGAGATATATTAGGGTGTTTGCATTAGAATTCACGAATATGTTGCATTGCATAATATGTTGTTGATGTGGATGAATGTTGAATGATCCATTAGCCCTCATATGTTATGACATGATGATATGATATGGAAGTCCAGGTATGGCCTGCACTACGCCCCTGGCACTATGTAAGAGAAAGACCGGGTGTGGCCTGCACTACGCCCCCGGCACAGTTGGTTATGTATGATATGTTATGTATAAGAGAAAGACCAGGTGTGGCCTGCACTACGCCCCTGGCATGATTGGAATATGTAGAGGGCTAAATGGTGACAAGTTCATCCTTGATATGATTAGTTGTGATGTGACGCATTCCATGAAAGCATGAACCTTTAATATAAATGTTTTATTATTCTGCTCACTGGGCTCTAGTAGCTCACCCCTCTCCCTTAACCCCCAGGTTTGCAGGTACAGGGTAGACCAGGAGGTCAGCAAGAGTAATGAAGTTATGGTCTTGTAATAGCTAGTGTGGACATGATGAAAAATATTGATATATAATGTTTAGTACAGTTATGTAATGTAATGATGATGTTGAGGTTTATAGTTGTGCTTGACCCTAGTTGTTTATTAATCCCTTTTGTTTACATGATCTTTTAAATGTAATGATTTTAATAGATGACTATGTTTAACCAAACTCAATGTATGTTATGTCACCCCATTGGAGCATAGTTGAGACTCCAAAGAGGGGTTAATGTTTATGATTATGTTTAGTGCTTGCACAGGTTGAGTTTGGTGATTGAATGGAAAGAAAAGTTCAAATTTTTATGTATGTTGTTGATCATGTATGGGATTAAGCAGGTTCACAGGATGAATGTTTGGCTTGCTACGGGTCCCGGCGGCCTTAACTGATCTGGATCCTAGCGCCGGTAGCGGACTGATTTTCGGGTCGTTACACCCGACTTTAGCTCAAGGGTTGCATTTAGTATAGGATAGGTAATGCAAAGGGGTTGGGGATCATCAGCATTCTCAACATCTTGTATTGCTTGCTCATCTGCCATCTTTTCTTCCATGTCAGATTCACTAGAAGAATCGTTCGGGTTAGATGTTGTTTCCTTCGTGCCCACGACTTGTTCCTCGACAGTAACCTGTACCTGATCACTAGTGCTGGATGATGAAACGTCTTTGTTTCGCTGTTTAGCCTATTTTCTCAACTTTCTCGCGGTTTTCTCGATTTCTGAATTAAACTCGAGTCTACCTCCAAGATTAGAACGTATTATTCAAAAGAATTAATAAACCAATTAAAATCAGTCCTCGACAACAGTGCTAAAATTTGATGGGTGTCGAAACTACAAAAAATAAACTCCTGCTTTTTTAAAACAAAATAAATTGTGATAGTAGTGAGCTGGGTTGATCCCACAGAGATCAGAAGGAAATTAATTCTATTGAATGAATAAAAATAAAATAAAATAAAAATAAAAATAGAAGGATTTTAAATGCAAGAGAATAAAAATTAATTCAACGAGAAAATCAACTAAATTAATCAAAGAAGCAGAACGATTAAATTTAAGAGAGAAAACCAATATGAGATAAATTTAGTCAAAGGATTAACCATAGTTTCAACTTTATTGGTTGATCACATATGTAAAGATAATTCCAAAATATTTATTGATAAATCGGTTATAGATATCAAAAATTCTTCAGATACCCAATCATTTCTTAGTTTTTAAACTAGTTAAGAAACGCTCGTTAATTAGTTTTAACTCTTGGACAACCATAGGAGATACTATTAGAATTTAATCCAATTACTGCATTAAGATTTAGAAGGACCTGATTCTAACTAATAAATGCAAGGCACTCAGTTTATTTAAGTTAGATTATATTATTCTTTAGGAAGACTTTACGCAATCTAATTCATTAGTTTCATATTAAACTAAACAATTATGAATTTAATCAATCTGAATAGCAATATATTATTCTAACAATTGTACAATGGGTCTTTATTATAACAATCAATAGAATAATAATAAATACTGGTCAGAAGAATAGTATAAATACTAAAAGATAATAAAGAAATAATAAAATCAATTAGATCTCATAACCAAATAAACTGAAAAGAGGATTTAACTACACATATTCATGGCTGAAACACAATAAGAAGAAAAATATTTTCAGCCTCCTAAAATTAATTCAGAGCAAAAAATGATGTTGTACATCAAAATATCATCTTTATATAGTACTAAAAATCTTAGTTCAACCTACCAGTAACCAAAATTAGATGGGAAGGTTTTTCCTAAAAGAGTTGAGTTTGATATGTCTTGGCAGATGAGGATTTTCTGATCGCGTATCAGATTTAGGACTGGACTCTGATTCTTCTCGTCAAATACGTTATGCCCATACTGTAGTTCATAATATAATACATCTGAGAGTTAGAGTTCAAGCATGACTCTGCTTCCTTATTCTCTTATAAACTTGTTTATGCCCATGACTCTTTTTAATTTCAAAATGCAGAGTCCAAACACGATTTTTCTCTTATTATTCTCCAAGCATTGTTTAACCTACCAAGATATCAAAACTCAAACAAATCAACCTATTTTAAGTATAATCAAACTCAAAATTTAAGTGTTTTAGAATATTAAAACTATACAGATATGCAATTTATCAATTCTACAACTAAGAAAAATTTTTCTTACACCTATTTAAGAGATTAAATTTGCTTCATAAATAAGTAATGAAAGCACTTATTTTCTAAAAACATCAAAACCCTTGTGTTAAAAGCTTTTCATTCAATTTTTTTATCTTTATTGGCAAATCTTTTCTTTCTCATTTTAATAGCATTCTATTATAATTACTGAGAGTGTTTCTTTCTGAATCAAAATTTATATAAGATTGATCAAGTGTGTGCACTCACTTAATAGAAGTTTTAAGTACCTATTGAAATTTAGTTAGAAGTTTGAGTAGTGAATCAAACTTGTAAAGGTTTACAAGCACCTGGAAAGCTTATCGTTGTATGTAAGACTGTTCTCTTGTCTAGTAAAAGAGATTTAGTGGAGTGAAGGTTAGTAGACGTAGTCCATGTTTGTCGAACCGCTGTAAAGAAATGATTTGTATTTGATTTTCTTATTCCTAAACTCTTTACTATTAGTTTATATTATTTATCGAAGATATGTGTGTGAATGTTAAAACAATAGTGATAAGAATGTGCTAAAACTAATTTGCTAATTTCATCTCTGCTTTACATAGTCTACATCTATTTAGTACCTGTCTATCTTTAATGAGTTGGATTCCTTAATCTTTAAGGAAAATATTTGAAATATCTGTTTTAAGCTGTTCGTTTATTCACACTCAAAATTAATATCAACAGTTTTTTATTACAATTTAGAGCAAGACTGCTGAAAAATTAGTAAAGTAACCTATTCACCCTTGTTTACCCATCTCGGTCACTTGGGACAACAGAATCTGTGAAAGCTTCTTTCAAGTTTCTGGCATAGAGTTTGCACCATGGCTGCTGCTTCTTCTTCCACCATTCCTCAACAGAAGAAGTATGATGTGTTCATTAGTTTTAGAGGTGCAGATGTCCGCCATAATTTCCTCAGCCACCTCAATAAAGCTTTGCTTGTCAACCAAGTTAATACCTTTGTGGATGAAAATCTTGATAGAGGAGAGGAGATCTCATCATCTCTCCTGAAAACAATTGAAGAATCATGTATTTCGATTGTCATTTTCTCGAAAAATTATGCAAGTTCTCCATGGTGTTTGGATGAGCTTATAAAGATAATTGAGTGCTCGAAAACCATGGAACAGATGGTCTTACCGGTTTTCTACCATGTAGATCCAACCATTGTTCAGGAGGTTACTGGAATCTTTGAAGATTCACTTGCTAAGCATACAGAAGAATTCAAGGACTCTTTACACAAAGTGGAGAGTTGGAGCCAAGCTTTGAAGGAAACTGGTGGGATGTCCGGGTTTGTTTCACACGACATTAAGTAAGTTTCTTCCATCTTTCTTATATGCAAACTATTAATTTTACATTAAATTTCCTTCTTTAATGGTAATCGTTTTTCATTTTGTATATAATCAGGAATGATTCTGAATTAATCGCAAAAATTGTCAGCTGGATTTCGGAGAAAGTAGATCTTATGTTTCCGAGTGATCCAATCAATGATGGGTTAGTTGGAATTGATTCACGTGTCAAGGATTTTGAGTCATTATTAGGGCTTGAGATGGCAGATGTGCGGTATGTAGGAATTTGGGGGATGGCCGGCATTGGCAAAACCACACTTGCTAGGGAGGTATTTAATCGAATTTTTTATCAATTTACAATTAAATGCTTTGTTGAAGATGTCAGGGACAATTTTCACAAGTGTGGACCAGATGGTTTACGACGTCTCATTCTTTCTCAAGCTCTAGGAAGAGAAAATTCAAATGTAGGCATGCCCATTATGTTGTTATCTTCGATTAGGAGAAGGTTGTGCAGAGAAAAAATTCTCCTTGTTCTTGATGATGTCAGTGATGTCAGGGAGATAGAACTTTCAATAGGGAAATGTGCTGTTTTTGGTCCAGGGAGTAGAATTATCATAACAAGCAGAGACCAACAGCTGCTTAAGTACATGGGTGCTGAAATATATGAAGTTCAGAAACTGAATGACGATGAAGCTTCTCAGCTTTTTTGCTTTCATGCTTTCAGACGAGACATTTCCAGAGAAGAATACATGGAGCTTTCAAAGAGGGCAGTTGAATATGCTCAAGGTATTCCCTTAGCTCTTGAAGTTTTGGGTTCCAATTTGTACGGTAGAAGTGTAGGAGAATGGGAAGATGAACTGGAAAAACTGAAAGGTACATCTGACCCAAAAATTCATGACATATTGAAATTAAGTTATGATGGACTAAGTAAAGATGATAAGGAAATCTTTCTTGATATTGCCTGCTTCTTCAAAGGGCAGGATAGAGATTATGTTGAAAAGATGTTGGATTCCCCTGGTTCAAAAATTGGAATAAGTCGTCTGCTTGATAAGTCGATCATATCTGTAATAGATAATCGGGTGCATATGCATGACTTGCTACAACAAATGGGCAAGGATATTATTTGCCAGGAAAAACAGCTCGGACAACGAAGCAGATTATGGGATCCTAAAGATATATATTACCTATTCACAAGAGCTGAGGCAAGAATTAAATACCTTGATTACTTTCTTTTTTCTGAATTTTTTTGAATGAACATCAATGCCTATAATATCTAGTGTGTTTTCTATATACATATATTCGAGGCTAATTTGCTCTTTGGTTGTTGTAAGCAGGGAACTGAAGCAATTAAAGGTATCTTGCTAGACATGTCCAAAATCAAAGACTTAGAACTAACTCTTAATGCCTTTGAGAAAATGTATAATCTCAAGTTTCTCAAGTTCTACTGTTCAATACTTCATTGGAATAGAGTAAAACTTACCGAAGGACTCAACTTTCTACCTGATGAGCTACGGTTACTGCAGTGGTACGAATACCCTTTGGAATCTGTGCCATGGAGTTCATGCGCAGAGAATCTTGTTGAAATTAGAATGGTTCATAGCAAACTAAAACAACTTTGGAATGGAGATCAGGTAGGATTTAGCATGCTTCTCTATTAAATTTACGTATATTTTGTGAAGTTGTGATATATCTTAATCTATTCTTACCTTTCTTTCTGATTACAGCATCTGGGAAATTTAAAATTTGTTGACCTTAGCTATTCAAAGGATCTAATGAGCATTCCAGACTTGTCTACAATCCCGAATCTTGAGGTTCTGAGACTGAGTTTTTGCAAAAGTTTGATTGAGATTCCCTTATCTATAAAATATTTGAGCAAGCTTAAAAAACTATATCTAAGGCATTGCCAAAGTCTCTGCAATTTACCGAGCTTCCTTCATTTGAAAAATCTTGAGATTCTTTCTATCTTTGGTTGCTCAAAAATTAGAGAGTTCCCAGAGCTTCCATGTGCTATTAGAGATTTAGATTTAGAGGGAACTATAGTAGAACGAGTTCCCCTATCAATTGGGTATCTCCCTTGTCTTTCTAATTTGGCTTTAAGTTCATGCACGAGGCTTACCAGTTTGCCAGACAGCATCTGCAATCTCAAATCTCTTAGACATTTTAGTATCTATGATTCTGTAAATCTACTTGAACTGCCAGAGAACTTGGGAAATCTAGAATCCCTTCGGAAGCTCAGTGTGGGTAAGTCTGGTATAAAAGAATTACCAGATAGCATTTGCAATCTGAAAAAGCTTATATTTTTATCAATTGAGAAATGTGTAAATCTCCATTATCTGCCCGAAAACTTGGGGAATTTAGAATCTCTAGAAAGGCTTATTGCAAACGATAGTGGGATAAAAGAATTACCAGAGTCAATTTGCAATCTGAAAAAACTTACATGTTTATCTACTGCTAGGTGTGAAAATCTGCGCAGTCTGCCAGAAAACTTGGGACATTTAGAATCTCTGGACGAGCTTCGTGCATTTGGTCCTGGTTTAAAAAGGTTACCTCATGGCATTTGCAATGTGAAAGAACTAAGATTTATTAACGTTGGTGGCTGCATAAATCTGAATGAACTGCCAGAGTGCTTGGGGAATTTAGAATCTTTGGAGCTTCTTGTTGTCTCTCATTCTGGTATAAAAAAGCTACCATCTTCTGTTAATCAGTTGAGCAATTTGAGATCATTGCATTTAGGGGGATGTAAAGGTTTGATGATCCCTGCTTTGACAGGTTTATCCCATCTATTTGAGGTTGTTCTGGAGTTCTGCGGCTTGTTAGAATTTCCCAACAATATTTGCAATTTAGTGTCATTGAGAACATTATATATAGGTGGAAATGATTTTGAGAGTATACCTGATACCATCAAACACCTTTCGAACCTTATTAAACTGGATTTAAGCCATTGCAAAAGATTAAAATATTTACCAGAGCTTCCATCTTTGAGCATGTTATATGCAAGAAATTGCACGGTTCTCAAATCAGCATCCAGTTTATTCCAACTTCGGAGTATTAAACATTTGGATTTTAGAGATTGTCTCAATTTGGAGGATAAAATTGTGGACCATCTATTGGCGAGCTCTTGGCAGAGGGAGCTGGTATATTTCTCTTTCTTTCTTTGGCATTATTATTATTCCATTAGTTCTTGAGTTTTATCATGACAATAACAATATTGGATTTTACAGTTATTTTGCGTTCCTGGACGTGAAGTGCCAAAATGGATCAAGTACCAGAATAATAGCGGGTCTCGTTTGTCTTTTCCATTTAGCCAACCGAAGCGGGCGGAATTCACCAGGTTCATATATTGTGCTGTTTTTGATCCCAAAGTTTATCATCCTTTCCCCTGCCGGGGTAGTTTGCAAATTGGATTTGAAGGCATAAATGAGTCTGGACATGGCCAATATCATTTTTGTAACTATTGGAAGAATCATATTCGTATTTCATCTGATGCGTCATTTCTTCGCTCAGAACATGTGTTCCTTTGGTCTTTTGGAAGACATTCACATTTCAGAGAAAAAAATATGACCTTGCAATTTTTTTCAGAAGAAATTCTTTCCCGTGTAGATAGCAATAAGAGAAGAAGAAGTTACAGTGGGATAATTAAGTGTGGTTTCCACCTAGAGTAGGAGGAAGAGGAGCCTGCCTGAAAGATTGAAACATGATGGTCAAGAAAAATCACCTCGTGTTATCTTTAAATTGCTGGGCGATGGATATGGTTTCCTCTGGATACATCAAAAAGCCAAACTGATGATAGGAAAAAGATGTTGCTTGTCCTCAATTCTGGCTTTATGGTTACAGGGAATTGAAGTCTCGACAGTCTCAACATTGTTAGGGTGCACTGAAAGTGCACAAACATATCCTCATAAGGTTAGATTTTTCACTTATCTCATCATTGAAACTTTATACAATTTTTCATTTTGAATTATGTGTTTGTATTTTCTTAGGTGGAGGTTCTATAAAGGACGCGAAATAGACATGGATTTCACTCACTCAGAGCAGCTAAGGTTGTATTTTGGAGGATGTAATTGAATTTGTATTATAATGGTGAGTATTTGCATATTTCATTACTTTGTTTGTGATAGAAAAAGTATTTAGTGTAGTAAAATGAAAATTACATTACTTAATAGAACGAGAATCTATTGATCTACATGGTGATGGTACAACTGCAATAGCAAATTCACAATTTTGACCGGTCCAATGAAATCAATTCCAAAATTTCAAAACTATATAAGGAGAGTAACCCATTGATAGAACAAGGATATCAATCACTATTCTTTCGGCGCGCATGCGGGCAAGGCTGCGAAATGACTTGGCCTGATACATTTCTTCGTGTCACATCACTGGATTGGATTTTTTCTCACTGGGCCGAGACTCGCATGTGACCTGGCCTACCTCATATGTTTGGATCGGAGTCTGAGATGCTGGGCAGGTCGGCCTAAAAGATTTCACGGATTCTAAACCAACTCTGTTTTTTTTTTGCCTGGCCTTATCGAGGGAATAAGACCCGACAGTTATAATTTTCTCTCCCAAATCCCATTCCCTCTCCCTTTTCTATTTTCGATTTCGGTTTTGACGACGGTTCAATCCCAATTTAAAATTTATTAAATTTACAATAATTTGAATATTTTATATATTAAAATATATAAATTTATTATATTTTTAAATTTATAATAAATTATTTATTTAATTAGTTGGTTTTTCACTTTTGAAAAATATATTAAAACATCACTAATATTTTAGAAAAACGTCTACTAGTTAATCTATCCGTTAATTTTAACCGTTAATTATTGAAAAAAAATCTAAAATGCTAATGTAAAAATTAATTATTAAACTTTTTAAGATCAACTAATAAAATTTTTAAATTATAAAAACTAAATAATAAAATATTTGATAATAAAATTAATAAAAAAATTAATTAGTAGACTTTTTAAAATATAAATAATGTTTTAATATATTTTACAAAATTAAAAAATTAACTAATGAGTTTTCAGATATCTTAAAAAAATTAAAATAAGCAAACCCCGATCTCTGCGTGGATTTTAGAATTTTAATACTGCGTTAATTTATTTTTATAAAATTATTATTTAATTTTTATAATATAAAAAATTTATTAATTAATTATTTAATTTTAAAAAATATATAAAAATATCCATAAAATTTTAAAAAATTTACTAGGCCTTCACTATCGTAAAAAAATTTAAAATTTATTAAATACGAAGAGATTAATTAATAAATTTTTTATAAAATTAAACAAATTTTTATTTTCCAAACTTCCAAACAAACTTCCATCTCTACTGTGCTGGAGAAAATTTCCATATAATTTTATTTTATAAACAAAAGTTTGAATCCCTAATATCCAGAAGAAATTTCATTCAAATTACCAACAATATCACGAGGACAAATTATCAAACAAAAAATCATTTATGATAATGAATTAGCTTTCAAATCATAAATCTATTTATAATCTAAAGTTGAAATTATAACAAATCAATCAAAATTACCACACTAATTAAAAGTAGAATACAAATGAAGTGAGGTGAATTAGTGTATAAATTGCTCAAAAAAACCTGTTCCAGATTCTTCTCCACCCAGGTTCCATTGATTTATAATTGCCCCCTTGCCAGTTGTGGCTCATTGTTGAACAAGAAAGTTCCAAATCTTTAAGAGCAAATGTAACGACCCGAAAATCGGACCGCTACCAGCGCTAGGATTCAGGTCGATTTAAGGTCACCGGGACCCGTAGCAAGCCTGCTATACTCTCTGTGTACCTGTAAACTCCCATACATGATCAATATTTTCTATGAAAACATAAAACTTTTCTCTGTACCAAGGCTCAACCTGTGCATGTACTAACTCTGTACTACTAAACCCCTTACTAGAGCTTGCTCTAGACGGGTTACTCATACAATGTTAAGCCTGGTGATCATACTTAGAAAACATTTCAATCACATATTTACATAAACAGACCATGTATACACAAAGAATTTACAATACATCTAGATCAAGCACAATACTAATACATCTAAACTTGGGTTTTTAGCTCAAAACCTTCAAAAAATCATAAAAACTCATCAAAACTTGAAAAGATTTGAAGAAAACATGAAGATCACCCAAGAAAGAGCATGGTCTCACTTCTGTCTGTGAAAATGGAAAAATGGAAGAAAACTTATCCATTTTACCGACCTAGGGCCTTTTATAGATGGCTAGCCAGACCACCTTCGGCGGTCAAACCTTCTAGAGAATCCCGACATCCGGGATTCCACCGGAAAGTAGAATTCCGATACCGGATTCTAGCCGGGTATTACAGCAAACCAGCTCAACTCCTGTACTAGGGAGATCGATGAATTTTGATTTATACATATAACATTTAATTCAAAAGCAAATAAAATCTAGAATCAAATGCACAATTTGAAAAAAAAATGAAGGAGAAGTCGCAATCTAGTGGGGTGAGCTATTAACGCGCCGTGCATAAAAGAAAAAGGCTAGCCAGCGTTGGTTTGGTAAAGGTAAGGTCGGATGAACAGCCGAAATTCCCATTAAATATGGGGTTAGTGTTGTTTGCGTTAAAAAAATTGTTTTGAAATCAAGAGTGAACAATTCTGAAAGAAAATAAAATTAATTAATACGGGTAACTCTTGATCGATTTTGAAAGAAAATAGAATTAATTAATATGGGTAATTTGATTATTTTGTAGTTCTTTAGTGGAAGAATTAAAACGTTCACGGAAGCAAAAATTAAGAATTTTTAATAAAATTAAAAAAATGTAGGGATTGAATTATAAATAATGGTAATATTTAGAAAATAAATATTAAATTTATTTATTTATTTGTCTCCCTTAGTTTGCTTTTGTGTACGTGTTTCATGGTTCTGTTCTCATTCATATCAACAAAATCATCTTCTTCCTGATCTCCTTTCTTTACTTTGCAGTAACTATGGCTTCTTCTTCTTCTTCTTCGTCGACCCATCAACTGAAGAAATACGATGTGTTCATTAGTTTCAGAGGAGCTGATGTTCGCGTTGGTTTTCTGAGTCATCTGCAAGAAGCATTGCGCCGAAACCTAATCAATGCTTTTGTGGATGAAAATCTTGATAAAGGAGAAGAAATCTCAGCATCCCTCTTGGACATAATTGAAAAATGCAATATTTCCATTATTATTTTCTCGGAAAATTATGCACAATCTCGGTGGTGCTTGGATGAATTACTGAAGATAAACGAGTGCAAGAAAACCATGGGACAAAAAGTCTTGCCGGTTTTCTACAACGTAGATCCAACACAAGTTCAAGAGTTGACAGGCAGCTTCGGGGATGCAATTGCAAAGCATGTTGAAGAATTCAAGGACTCTTTGTATAATAAGGTGGAGAGCTGGTCCCAAGCTTTGAGAGAAACTGCTGGGTTGGCAGGCTTGGTCTCCCACAACACTATGTAAGTTATTATCTATTTGAGTGTGATTTATTCTCTAAGGTTTTTTCTATTTTTAATTTTTAAAATTTTTATATTTGACAAAATTAAAAACTTAAAAATTCTTATGAGAATTAATTTTAAATTAAAAATAAATTTTATCAAAATTATTAAGATTTTCCAATAAATGCTTTTATTTAAAACCATTTGTATCAAAATTATTTAATTAACCGTTGATAATTTCTTTTTTTTTTTTGTTTATTTTAGCTTCAAATTTTGTTTGTATTTTTTTATAACTTAATTTAATATTAAGTACTAATATTTAATATATTTATAATTGATATTAAGAAATTTATTATATTATTTTGTTAATTTTTTTAAAAATATAGTATCCATTTTAATTTATATTCTTTAGTGGTAAAAGATTATATAAAGTTTAAATTTTAAATATGATGAAAATATTAATAATGAAGGTGAAAAATAATTTTTCTTTATAAAATAAATATTTATATTTAGTTTAAAAATAATAAGAATAATGTGAGAATTAATTTTGAATTAAAAACAAATCTTGCCAAAATTATTAGAATTTTACAAAAAATAATTTTAGTTAAAGGTTATTTACAATTAGCCCTTGAAAATTTTATTTATTTATTTATTTATTTTAATTTTAAATTTATTTTTTTTATTTTTAACTAATCATTACTCTTTACAAAAATTATTTTAATTCAATAGTGACTATTAATATATACTTAATACATCTATAATTAATACTAAAATTTATTATATTATTTTGTTAATTTAAAAAATATAATATTTGTATTTTTAATGGTAAAATATTATGTAAAATTCATATTTTAAATGTTAAAAAATATTAATAATATTTTTTTAATAAATAAAAATGATTGTTGTTTATAAAAATAAATATTTATATTTAATTTAAAAATAATAAGAATAATGAATAAATTAAATCAATTTAAATTTTATTATTAATGTGTCTAATATAAAAAATATCAATTGAATTTTTTAAGTAATAATTTATTATTATCCATCGATATATGCTGCCGTTTAACTGAATTATGTTAAAATTGTGTTTCTTTTATTATCGTTATATATTTATTTTGAAAAAATTTTAAAAAGATATCATGTGATTTTATTCATTTTCACTTCAGAGACAGTAATTCAATTTGTATTAAAATAATATCTGTAATATTATATTTTTAACAAATAGTGATAAGTAAAATATATTTATTAATTCAAAAAATATAAAAAAGTATTATGTGGTTTCATTTATTTTTATTTCAGAGCATGTGGTTAGTATCTCGTGATATGATTTTCATATCAACATTTCTGACGGTATCTAAAAATTATCTTTAATTACTAACGGTGTGATACCACATATATTAGTTTGACACAAATTGAACCACGAATCTAAAGTGAAAAATCAATAAGACTATATAGACCATATGCTACATTTTTATATTTTTCTTTTTTATTTTTTGAACTAATTAGTTATTTTTCCTACAAAAGCTTCACTAAAAGAAAGCATATATACACTCAATATCTATTAATAAGGATAGATATGAAAAATTTATTCACTCGATATCTATCAAATATATGATCAACCTAAAAAGATATACCCAAAATATATTTCAAATAGATGCTCATTTAATTAGGAATGGTTAAAGAAAAAACTAAAATCAGCATAAAATAAAGAATAAGAGTTTTCACTCGCTAGCCGAATAATAAGCGAATGAAAATTAAATAATTATATAAATATAATTTATAAAAAATAAGTGAGAAAAAGAGGTTAATTGGTAAACCACAACAACACCTAAAAATTATTATCTATATTATTAACGAGCTTAACCGTAAGCAGTTATTACTTTTCCTTTTTTTTTTAAACAACAAAAGTTAAAGTCTGATTGGTCTTTCTTGTATAAGCATAAAATAGGTGAAATTCGAAAAAAAACCTTATTTAAAAGAAAGATACTTTCAACCGCTTAAAATATAAATAGATATTTTTAAACGGATGGAAAGGTTAAATTTGGTCTTCAATTATAATGTAAAGGTTAAAAATATTGAATTTTATTTATTGATAAAAAATACTTATGAAAAAGTCAAATATACTTAAATAAGACGAAATAAATTGAATAAAACATAACTTATGGATTTTGATAAGTAATAATTTTATTTGACATTTTAACGACCGATGACAGCCGGATAAAATCCAAATTAGGACTGGACCTAAATTCTAGGAGGGCTCAATATGCAGCTCTAAATCTCCTATCGGATCAAGGCCTGTCTAGGCAAATCGAGCTGAACATAAATCCATTCTTAGGATCCTAGCTCCGAATATCCGTTCCCCTCACAGTAAAACAGACCTTGTGATATCCAGAATCGTGTCCAAATGGCGCAGATAGAATTAAATGGTCACCCGACGAAAGAAAAGAAAAGATGTTGTACGTCCGTACATACTGCCAGCATGATTATGGCAGGAGAATATGGGTACGGGATGACGGTTACACGTTACTAAAAGATAAAAGAGAAAGGAAACAATGGGATATGAAAGGAAAACAAAAATCAAGTTTACCAAAATATACTTAAGGCTAGACTTATTCTTAGATCTCAGACATCAATTGGCGCCATCTGTGGGAACAAAGGAGATCTTTTCATCATGGGAGTTCTCATTTTTATTCACCCATTGAGATCTACATGGCCAATCACGGTGAAAACCATACAGGAATCATCCCAAATGACCCGAGCTCGACTTAGGAAGGTCCGCAATTCTTATTTTCTAGCCCAACAACCCCAGTAAATCAGCCCACCCGTATTACTTAATCCTTCACCAAGCTCAACCAAGACCTTACCCCGAATTTCTTTGTTCGACCAGAAATTGCAAAGCATGACTCTCCAGTTACAGAATACTGCCCACTGGTTAAGCCAGATGTTACAGTAAAGAGGGCTTAGTATCCAGATGTTACAGCAAAGAGGGCTTATAGAACACTATCCGACCAGGAACTGCAAATCAGTTTGATTTGATTCAGTTTCTGATCAAAATCGATTCGGTTCGATTTTTATAAATACTAAAATTTTAATTTTTGGTTTATTCGATTTGGTTGGATTTTAAACCGAACTGACTGAATACTCACCCCTACACAATAACACCTAAAAATTCATTATCCATATGATAAACGAGCTTAACCATAAGCAGTTATTACTTTTCCTTTTTTCTTAAAAAGCAAAAGTTAGGACTGATCGGTCATTCGTCTATAAAAAGGTGAAATTTGAAAAAGAACTTTATTTAAAAGAAAGAGACCTTCAACTGCTTAAAATATAAATAGATATTCTTAAATGGACTGAAAGGTTAAACTTGCTCTTAAATTATAATGTAAAGAGGAGACCGGCACCTTGAGTGGGACCAACATCCCGGAAGCTGTAGAATGAGAGCCCTCGACATTGGTACCAAAGCCATAGAAGATGTAGGGGTACGAGCAGAGGGGCGAGCTGACGATGCAGGAGTTACAGCCTGAAAAACCTCCCGGGTTACATCAATGATAGACTTATTGGCCTTGAAAGCAGCCAAAGTGTCCTTCATACTCTCCTAGACAAAGTGAAGTTTTTGGGGAGCTTAATGGTACCCATTGGCATGTCAAAGACTACAAAGGAAAAATCAGTTCAATCAGAGCTCAAAATAACAAAAGAAGAGCATAAAAAGGAAAAAAAAAATCAAAAGGTACCAGCTTGCTGGCAGTCCTGTAGGTTAGATATGTATATACACTTCTTAACGTCATATTTCTTTCTTATAGAGGTCAGTCGAAAAAGACAAATTTGATCTACTAGGGTTAACCTAGGGAATTCGTTATAGCCCTGAAAAATCTCCCCCTAGAAGAGATCGATGTCCCAGTTAATTCCCAAGCTCTCATTCAGCTTGATGAGAACAAACTGTTCTGCCCAACGTTTAATAGAATCTTTATATCTCGTAAATATTAACAACTCAACTCAGGGATCAAAATAATATAACCAGTGGTTAGATCTAACCAAATAGAAGAAGGTACAAAACAACTCGAAGGAAGGGGCAAAACCCTAACATAAGCAAATGGACTCAAAACAACAAATAAACAAAATAGAGTTAGGGGATAACATTCGAGAGGTCACTTTAAAGGATCAGAAGACCTCGATGAAAAAAGGAGTAAATGGAAAGGTAAGTTCGAACTCGTGTTGTTTTACAAAAAATACTAAATTAGGCCCCGGCTGAGCATCTACCAGGCCTTCCGGCGGTGGGTTAAGGAGGACTATGCGCTCATTTGGCAAGGGCGCCTTAATCTCGAAGATTGTGGTGTTAGCAAAGTCGTGAGAAAAATAGTGGGAGAAAGAAGGAGTAACAAAAGACACTAGACTGACTATCTTAGGAATCCTAGTAGAAGCCATAAAAGGAGCAAGACATACCTCTAATCGGAAAATCGGAGATTACAAGAAAGAGAAAGAGCAAAATAGCACAAGAGACAGAGCAACAAATGAAAGCAAACAAAAACACAAATTTAAAATGGGAAAAGGTATAGAAAGGACGCTTTTACAGAACTTTCCTAGAATCGCATGATAATAATTGAAATTTCGAGATTTACCTTCTCATAAATCATGGAATAGTTAATTATGAAAAGTATAATTACGGAATGACGATTACACGTCACTAACAAAAAATATGAAAAGTAAAATAAAATCAACCTTATCAAAATACACTCTAAATCTAAACCTATTTTTAAATCTCCTTATCAAAATACATTGCCATTTTTGAATCTCATATATCAGCAATGATTTAGGAACATTTAAAAAAAGCAAATTTAACATCTTTAATTCGATAATAGTTGAACAGCAAATTTAATCTCTTTTAACCACTCTTAAACTCTAAGCACATGACCACGCTAGCAAAATGAATAAAATTAATAACTAATACGTCAACGTAAATGCATATTCAACTTCCACACTCATAAACCAAAATATATATATTTAGAAATTACAAATTAATGTTTAACAAACTCGTGCACATTCATTTAAATAATCTTATGTGATAGGATGCCGTATGGCTTCAAGAATAAATAGGGAATTGAGCGTCTTCACATGCAGGGATGAGAGTTAGTTACAGAGTTGGCGGGTTTGATAACTGAATTGTTGATAAGAAAATTCTCGTTGATCTGGTTTCTCTTTCTTCTTCTCGGGCTCTGTTTTCTTCTGCATTATCTGTTCATATAATCTTGTATGCTGTTGATCATTTTGCCATTGATGCAACATCAGGCCGGAATCCAAGCTAATTGAAGAAATTGTCAACCAAATCTCGAAGAAATTGAATGATGTATTTTCAGATGATGCTTATGATGAAGGGTTGATAGGAATTGATAGCCGTGTCGAGGATGCTAAAACATTATTATGCCTCGGGCCAATCGACGTGCGTGTTTTAGGGATTTGGGGTATGGGTGGTATTGGCAAGAGCACAATTGCTGGAAGATTATTTGATCGAATTTCTGGTGAATTCAATATAAAATGCTTTGTTACAGATGTCAGGGAAAGATATAAAAATGGTGGACCAGATGGTGTAAGGCAGGAAGTTCTTCTCCAACTATTTGGAAGGGAAACTTATGATGCAGGAATTCCCATTATGCTTTCATCTTCCATTATTAGGAAAAGGTTGTTTCGAAAGAAAGTTCTTATTGCTCTCGACGATGTGAGTGATATAGAGCAAATAGAACTTTCAATAGGAAAAACTGCTATTTATGGTGCAGGCAGCAGATTTATCTTCACTAGTAGAGATAAACAGCTGCTTAGGAACATGGATGCTGAAATCTATGAAGTTGAAAAATTAAATGACTATGAAGCCTCTTGGCTTTTTCGCTTCCATGCTTTCAAGCATGCTGTTTCAGGAAAAGAATACATTATGCTTTCAAAAAGGGTGGTTAGATATGCCCAAGGCAATCCTCTTGCCCTCAAAGTTCTGGGTTCTAATTTATACGGTAGAAGTTTAGAAGAATGGGAGGATGAAATGGACAAGCTGGAAGTTACATCTGACTATAAAATCCAAAGAATATTGAAGTTTAGTTATGATGGACTAAGCGACTTTGAAAAGGAAATTTTTCTTGATATTGCTTGTTTCTTTAAAGGAGAAAAAAGAGATGTGGTTGAAAAGATGTTGGACGTCGCTGGTTCCAAAATTGGAATAAGTCGTCTAATTGATAAGTCACTTGTTTCTGAGGAAAACTGCAGGTTACTTATCCATGATCTTGTACAACAAATGGGCATGGATATTATTTTTGAGGAAAATCAGCAAGGAAAACATAGAAGGCTCTGGCATCCTAATGATATATATTACATTTTGCAAGCGCCGAGGCAAGAATCGTACCTTTTCTTTATATACACTACAATGAATATTGCATTTAACAACATTACTAATTTTAACATCATCAGAAATTTGATATTTGCTCATAATTCTCTTTGGTATCAATTTATTATATTATATTTTACTGTGGCAGGAAGCCACAATTGTTTGTAGTGATATTTTGATAGCTTGACTGCAAATGTGGGTTTATAAGAAATAAACTTCAACGCTATTATATCTTTTTTGTTTATTTTTACAGATACCTGAAGCTAATTTATATTGGTTTGCTATTGTAATTAAGCAGGGGATAGAAGTGAAAGGGATTTCACTGGACATGTCCAGAATCAGAGAGGTAGAACTAAGTCCTACTGCCTTCCAGAAACTGTATAGACTTAGGTGGTTGAAGTTTTACTGTCCAGAACCTCATGAAAGTAGAGTATACATCCCTGAGGGCTTAACAAATCTTCCATATGAACTAAGGTTACTGCACTGGTGTCAATACCCAATGAAATGTCTACCACTGAGTTTCTGTGCAGAGAAACTTGTTAAAATTATCATAACTGGTAGCAAACTTGAAGAGCTTTGGGATGGAGTTCAGGTAGGCTCTAGTATGTATGGTTCTCTATAAAGTTCAGCCATGTTAATTTATTCTTAATCACCTTTCTTTTTTATTGCAGCACCTTGGAAATTTGAAAGTTTTGAATCTTTCGAATTCTAAGTATCTAATGAGAATTCCAGATTTGTCTAGTGCTGCAAATCTTGACGTTCTAAAATTAAGAGGATGTGTAAGCTTGGTTGAGATTCCCTCGACTATTAAATATTTGAGCAAACTTTATCAATTGGATCTAAGCTATTGCCGACGTCTTTGCAAATTACCCAGCTTCCTACATTTGAAAAATCTTGCAATACTTTTTTTGTTTGGTTGCTCAAAAATAAGGGAGTTTCCAGAGATCCCGCCTAATTGTATGGGGAGTCTAGGTTTAAATGAAACAGCAATAGAACAAGTGCCCTCAACAATTGGGAGTTTCAGTTGCCTTACTAAATTGTGGTTGGCTTCATCTCTGAGGCTTAAAACTCTCCCAGAAAGCATTTGCCAACTTAATTCTCTTCAACTTCTAAATATTGATCATTGCATAAATCTACACAACCTGCCAGGAAACCTAGGGAATTTAGCATCTCTAAAGCTGCTTGTGGCAAGTTGTTCTGGGATAAGAGAATTACCATCCAGCTTATGTAGACTAAAAAAACTTGCACATTTATCAGTTGAGAAATGTGTATATCTCCAGAAGCTACCAGAAATGTTGGGTAATCTAGAATCTCTAGAGGTGTTTGTTTTAGATGGTTCTGGTATAAAAGAATTACCAGACAGCCTTTGCTTCCTGAAAAAACTTAGGCATTTATCAGTTGAGAAATGTGTAAATCTCCAGAAGCTACCAGAAAAGTTGGGAAAACTGGAATCTCTACAGGTGCTTGTTGCAGGTGGTTCTGGTATGAAAGAGTTACCAGATAGCCTTTGCAGTTTGGAACAACTGACAAGTTTATCATTTGCCAAATGTGTAAATCTTCACAATCTACCAGAGAAGATAGGGAACTTGGAATCTCTAGAGGTGCTTGTCGTTTGTGGGTCTGGTATAAAATGTTTACCAGACAGCTTTTGTCGTCTAAGAAGAATCAGACGCTTATCAGTTGAGAAATGTGTAAATCTCCGCTACCTACCAGAGAACTTGGGAAATTTGGAGTATCTAGAGGAGATTTTTGCACCAAGTAGTGGACTGGAAGGATTACCAGAAAGCATATGCAGTTTGAAATATCTTAGAGTTGTTAATATTGATAAATGCGTAAACCTTCATGAACTACCGAGCAACTTTGGGAATTTAGAATCATTGGAGAGGCTTACTGCGGCTGGTGCTGGTATCAGACATCCATCATCATCCTTCAATCAGTTGAACAAATTAAGAACTTTAAGTTTTAGAGGATGTGAAGGTTTGATAATCCCTACTTTGACAGGATTCCCTCATCTAGGAATTGTAAACTTGGAGTGGTGTGGCCTGTCTGAATTTCCTAAAAGCATTTGCTTTATAGCATCTTTGAAGAAATTGTATGTAGGTGGAAATAATTTCGAGCGCATACCTGATAGCATCAAGCATCTTTCGCAGCTTGTATCACTGCATTTATGTGATTCCAGAAGACTCAAATATTTACCCGAGCTTCCATTATTATGGAAATTATGCTTAAATAATTGCATTTGTCTGGAATCAGGATCTTTACTTCAACTGCAGCGTATTCATGTTTTAGAAATCGGTAACTGCATCAATTTGGATCTGAATAATTGCAGTGCAATTGTGGAACATGTTTTGGGAAGACATTGGGCTAGTCGTGAGGTAAATCATTCTCTTTAATCCCCTTGTTGGTAGAGTTGTTATCATCATCTAATAAATGCATGTGTACATGTTCATGTTGCAGGCTTTGCTTCTCCCTGGAAGTGAAGTACCGCAGTGGATGGAATATCAGAATAACAGTGGATCTTCTTTGTCTCTGTCTTTAAGAGAAGTGGAACAGATAAAATCAATATGCTTCTGTGCTGTTTTAGATCCAAAAGTTTTGCATCCTTCTCATGGTGCAAAAATTGGGTGTACGGTACATGCCATAAACGAGTATGTAGATGACCAATATCGGTTTGTTTCGAATTGGAAGATCAAAGTGGATTTTAGTTCAGAACATGTTTTCTTCCGTCAATTTCTTGCCTCCATTCAGTTGAACAGGTCTCTGAATAGTAGTGTGACCTTCGAAATTTTTGTCGAAGACATAAGTAAGACTCGCATTCAGAATGCGATACTTAAGTGCGGGGTTCATCTCCAGACAAAGAATAAGTCTCCTTTAAAGACACACTGATTACTATTAAAAATTGGTAAGTCATCCTACTTTATACTACTTTCTCTCTAACCAGGTTCAATATTCTCCTTAGTTATTTGTTGATAATCTCCTTCCATCTTTCTTCCCTTTATGCGCCTCCACATCATTGATCTCTCATCCATTAAATCTAAAGCTTCCTTTTTTTTTTTTCAAATTTTTCTTTTAATTGTGTGAAGCTTTGCCTATTATATAGAGTAGCTTTTGTCCAGTGTAATCCGAAATAGACTTTGTTGTAATCTCTTCATAATGCAAGGGTGTGAGAGGCTAAAAAAAACACATAATCTTTGTATCATTTACACTTCTCCTTTATTTGATATGATTCATTTTACAGTGATAGAAATCAAATGAATTCTTAGTATGATTTTAATTTTTTTAAAATAAAAATTTTGAAAATAAAAAAATTTGAATTCTTTCATTCCAAATAAGAAAAAAAATGTTAAAAAAAAGTTTAAAAAAAATCAATTAAATTGAATTCTTAAGAGGATTAATGTGTTTTAATGTAGTCTTGTTTTCAGATTGTTTCAATATTCTCATGCTTCTTTTTTTCAGTAACTATGTCAGTACTGCTTTCACCAATCATAAAGGAATTTCTAGAACTTGCTGCATATGTAGTTTTTCATTATTAATACAAATACTGCAAATGTACTAACACCAATCAAAATGCCTAGATGGATAGGGAGTTCAAAGTTCAAACTCATATTGACAACAGTGAATGACACTCTGATTCTTCTGGCGAGAAGAGCCCATGATCGAGAGGTATCATCCATCCCATTAGTCACTCATTTTATTTGGCTTGGAAATATTTCATGGACAAAGAAACTGAGTATTTGGTAGGCTAATATAATCAAAATTTTTATTGAGATTCAATAGAAAATTGCATTGCATTACGGTCTAACAGACATTGCATTAATTCATCAGACTTGCTGTGAGCAATGGATCTCAACACCATTTTGCACTTAGCTGAACTTCACATTACGCTGATGGCTATAGTTCATCTCCTAGCTTTTCTCTCTATCCCTGTATGGAATTGTTCGCATTTGAAACTTTCCAATGGAAGCATATTACAAAAGAGATCAAATCTTCCATGTCAGTGAATAGTAGACCTTAATGACCTTGTCCACTGAGATTAGTCAAATTGTTTTTCAAGACATGGGATTTATGATTTTTTCTCTTTTTTTGCCCTTCCCCTCTGCAATACTAGCCTTCAGACCCTGTAAGGCAAGATTAAGTGCAGGGGAATTCTATGAAAAATCAGTGAATTTTGCATATCTATCAGCTTCAAATAGGGAGGAGCGGATCTAGATCATAATAAACAAGTAGGAGACAGAGTACCCTTTGTGAGCTTTTGGGCAATTTGGCATCTGCGATCTATTTATGTTTCTAGACAAAATTGATTTCTTAAATTTCATCATGGAAAGAATATCAGGAGGTATCCATGCTTGATACATTCACCAGTGTGAGTAGCATTTCTATGGAATAATTTTTGTTTGCACATGTAATTATGTATATATACATCATGGAAAAAGCTGAACATAACCAGTTAATATTGCAATTCCTAAGATTATAATAGGTGGAAGGATTACGAAAGCTCCAATAGTTGCAAAGAAAACGGAGTCATTCCTCTGAGAAACTTCATCCAAGTAAGCTTGTCTTCTAATGTTTCTCTTCTGTGAAATAGTTAAGAACTTTGGACTCACCTTCTTCAGATTTTTCCCCAATGGAATGCTGAAATCTTCATCCTCATCTCTTTCTCCTACCAGCTGCACAAGCTGCTCTCGAATCGTAAGTTTCCTGAAGCCACCATCACTTTCATACCCTGATCACCAAACAACAGAAAAATGATTTTTTTTTTCTTATATCATTCTATTGTTTGTCTATGTTACAGTGAACTTGATGAACATACCAGCAGTATCAGCTGATGATGGGGAGGCAGATGTGAGCTGATCCAACAGATCTAGCTGCAAACGGGTTGAGGACAATGACCCTGCAAAGAAATACAAGTATTAAACACCAAAAACGCATCAATCAATGAAGAATTTAAGGTCTAAAAGAATCATAAGCATACCAGAAGAAGAAGAAGAAGAAGAAGAAGCAAGTTCTTGCTCTGTTACTCCAGTTTCAGCACCTTCTGGTTTAGCGAGTATTCTTCTGCAAGAAGAATAAAGCTTGTGCTGTGGGATTATCAGAAAGTTAGGAGTCGTAGAAGGAGAAAAAGCACTGAAATTTAAGGCCATGGAATGCAAATATTTTTCTGTGTTATGGTAAATTCCAGGAGCTTTGAAGGTTTCACTTCCATGGCTTTGTGAGGCTATAATCGTTCAGTTCCGACATAAAAAAATTTTTTCTGTCCAAATAAATAAAAATAAAGTCCAGAAATTTTCTCCTCCACATAAATGGTAAATGGGGTCTGTTATGGGCTGCTGAGAATTGGGCTGGAAGCAAGGAACTGAACTTGTTGGATTCATTGGGCTGGCCATTCACTCATCCAGGGCTGGGCATTCACATCTAATAATTGATTAGCTAGGAAATTTTCAAGTCTGGTTGGATTCAGCAATATTACTTGAAACTTTAATGTATTTCGTTTATTTCGTGGAAAATATAATTTATATGTGAACAGTATTATTTATGAAAATTATGTTTGAAATATAATTTATTTTGTATTATTTTATAGTAATATTAAAAATAAAGTTAATAAGATTTATATATTGAAAATTCAATAATACTAATAAAATTGTCAAATTTCATAACATGGCTTTTTTTTTTAAAAGTAAGTTATTTTCTTTAACAATTATTTAATTTTCTTTTTCAAACCTTTTAACCAAATGTCAAAAATGACGAAAATATTTTTAAAAAAAAAAAAAATTCTTCAAAACAAAGGAAGAGCTCGTAATATTTTGCTTGTATCAACTTAAAAATTGAGATGGATTCAATGAAAAAAATTTAAGGAAAATATCTACACCTATATCAAGAAACTGGAATTGGATTAGAGTTGCCTTCAGTCTGGATCAGTATTGCAATTTGCTTCATTGGCTGCATAAACTCACTAGTTAAGCTCCATGGCCAAGCTTTAAGAAGCATATAAAATTTCCCAGATAATAATAACTAAAATTCTAATTTTAACAAACATTTAACATTAATTGATTTAACTATGTACAACAGTAACTACCTCTCTTACAGAAAGCAAGCTTTGAAAGGTATCCGAAAATTAATACAACTCCCCAGTTATTGTCGTGAGATGGATCTGACAACAAGATAGATTTGGTGATAAAAACCTTTCTCAACTCCTGAATGAAGTAGGATTTATCAACTTCAAACATGAAACTTTATATTGCAGGCAACTGAATTCGAACTTGGGAAGAGGGGTTGAGAAGGAAAGGTTTTGCATCATCATCCAACAGCACTAGCCACCCATGAAATGACCCAATGCACCAAGCATCATCACCGAAGAGTTTGTCAATGTTCTTGATCTGATATGCCTTGTTGTCCTCGAGACTAAAGAAGCAACGAATATCCACGTGATGTTGTTCGTTGCCTGCAGGGAGCAGGAGCCAAGGTGTTTGAGGCAAAGAATACGATTCTGCAATGGAACGCCAAGAAGAGCAAGCAGCCATACAGCGAGTGATTTGGACGAGAGAAAGCTTCAGAAGTATCAAGTGGAGCAGTTCAGGTAGAAGCTCAGACCAGTTTGGCTTAACAGTGAATGAATCTTGAAGAAAAGAAAGGCGAATTCTTTTGGAGCTGGTACTTGGACATTCGGCCATGGTAGGAGAAGTAGAATAGAGACTTGTTTCAAATGCCATTCCTGCAGAAGCAGTAGAGAGCTTGGTTTTCTAGCTGGTAATGAAGCAATGTATGTATTTATAGTGATTGAAACTAGATCTCCTAGTCTGACAAGGATTTGGATCCGTAATCCTTTTCGTGCATAGCTTCTGCTTTGAACGGGACACAGCAGAGTGATGCCCAAGTAAAAGAGCGTCACAGGCCTGAGCGATGGCCAAGGCAACGGTGTTCAGGAGCTTATCAGCTTGGCCCAATTTTAAGTTCTTGAATCATTAAAATCAAGCATTATAGTAATAAGGAAATTTACCATTTTTTTTTTTTAAATTACTATTTACTCTGTAAATATTATCACTAACAACAATCCAATTTAGTGTTGAATCAAGAAATTTAAATCAAAAACTATTTTTTTTAGCAAAATCTCTAATTTTACTTATTTTAAAATAAATTTTTATCTATATAAATATTAAAAATAATTAACAAATTAAGAGCCAAAATAATCGGAGAAAATTTATATAGATAAAATTTTATAAATTGAATCAATTTACCCACTTAATTTTTTTTTAAATTTGAAAAGTTACCCATATAAACACTATCTAATTTTATCTATTTTATAATTTATTCTAAAAAAAAATATCCAACTCATAATCTATTAAACTCTTTTTTTTTTAGATTTATTTTCTTTTATAGATCTAAAAAATTCATGATCACATTATCTAACCATTACTCACAGTAATTTTTTCTTTAAAAGTTTAAAATTTATTTTTATAAATTTAAATAGTCTAACCTATATTTTTAATCACATAAATAAATGTAAACAAAAATAATTATTACTTATTGTTAAAAAGCTATTGTATACAAATAAATTAAATAATGAATAAATAAGATAGTTTATAAATATTTTGAAAAGAAAACATTAACATACTTGAAGTTGAAATTTTAAAAATTAAAAACAAATTTTCTGAATTGAAATAAAACAGAGAAGTAATCTGTTGCTATAAAAATAATATTTTTATATAGAATTACTATTAAGTTCTTAAATTTTTAAAAATTCACTAATCCACTTCATATTAAAATCAAATGAGTAGAAATGTCTCTATATTTTATAAAATTAAATTATTTAGAAATTTGTTAAAAATTTATTAGTCAATTTATTTGGCCTTTAGCAAAAAAATCAAATAGTATGGATATTTAAATTTATAGATACTAAATAATATGTGTAGTTAAAATTATATGAACTAAAAATATAAATATTCAATATAGGTTAATAATATAATTTTAATTAATAAATTTTAAAAAAAATTCAAAAACTTGATTATAATTTTTCCCAAGTTAAAAAAATTATCTAAACCACGAGTAGATAATAAAATTTTAAGGGTTATAACTCTTGACCCACTGTTTGTTTTTTTTTTTTTTTGTCAAAAAATAATGAACTCATTCATGAATTAAGAAGCATAAAATTTGATACATAACTGACTTCCATTCAACGATTGCACGTAAAAGAGATATCAAGCAAGGATTTAGTGGCCAAACTATAGGCAGCCTTATTTCCAGATCTCTTAACAAACAATTAACTAACAAAAGGATGTCTTCAACTAAAGTGCAAATGTCAAGGGAATAATTCCTATTGTTAATAGCTTGAATGACAACTAAAGCATCACCTTCAAACCAAACACGAGAAAAATCCTTATTCTTAGCCAGCAGAATCACATCTCTACAAGCTCAAGCTTCTGCAACCAAGGCACTAGAAACAGCAGGTAACATACGCACCGACCAGCAAATAGGCAAACTATGGTGATCCCGAACAAAAGCATCAACAAACTCTTCTGTTGATGACTAGAGAAAGCAGCATTAAAATTAATTTTAAGAACACCAGAAGGAGGAGACAACCACCTTTACACTGAAAAAGAAGGTATGGATTCTACAGCTACAAAAGACTGGTTTAGCTCATACTCCTCCAATAAATGTAAGGCACAATCAATCACATGTTAGAAACTCTCCACTTCACCACTAAAATTGTGACCATTCCTTGATTTCCAAATATACCAT
This sequence comes from Manihot esculenta, assembly GCF_001659605.2. NCBI lineage: Eukaryota > Viridiplantae > Streptophyta > Magnoliopsida > Malpighiales > Euphorbiaceae > Manihot > Manihot esculenta. The sequence continues at coordinate 22,553,843 of NC_035170.2, forward strand.
AATAGGAACCCAGTCAAGAAACCAAACTCTTTTGTACTATCTTGATTAAAGAGAGACATAAAGTTTTCATTCCAGCATTCAAGCATAGATTGGTTTACCATAAGTGATATGAACCGAAGAGGGGACTGTAACTAAATGGGCAAGACTCTTGGCAATGGAAGAACAGATGCTGAAAAGATTCAATTTCCCCCACAAAAAAGGCAATCAAGTGGAAAAAGGGGAATCTGGTGATGCAAAGCTTCATTAACAAGAAGACGTTCTCTTAAAAAGCTCTAGAAAAAAACCACGATTTTGGGAGGAAGCACAATTTTTCAAAAATTCTTCCAGAATACAGAATTGGCTTGTAGCGTGTTACGACCTGGATCTCCATTAGGATTGTGCCGAGCAAGGAGAAATGTTTGAACCACAAAGTACCCAAATTTGATAGTAAAAACACCCTTTTTATCATAATGCCAAACCAACCGATCATCACAGGAAAAAATAGATAACGAAATAGTTCTAATTCTGTTAACTTCCTCAGTCTAAAAATTCTAATGGAGTGTATAAAGATTCTAAGATGAGAGGAGGGATTGATAAGCTGAGAGCCAATTCACAGAGGGGTTATGATCTTCTTTAATCAAAGGCAAATCGGGGAATGATTGAGAACTCCACTTTTCATTCTTATAATTAATAGTCACTAATGCCTGCTGACCATCGACAGCCCTCTTCAAGTACACGCTTTCCCCAAAAGATACTCTGCCATCCCCAGGAAGAGCAATTCCCTTGTCTTGCTTGAAGAAAGGATGTAAAAGGGTAATACTTCCCTTTCAAAATCCTGGTGAGAAGAGCATTAGGCCTGGAGATGAGCCTTCACCCTTAGTAAGAAGAGAACATTGAAACATTCAAGACCTCGAAAACCAAAGAGCATTTTTTCAAATCATGTAAAAATGGAGAAATATTTTCAAAAACATGCAGGATCCGAAAATATTTTCGAATTATGTGTGTCAACACAGCGTGTTTGCCAGTCACGCTTGTTCGACACCCTTGGTGTCGAAGAAAGGAGAGTTCGACACCATGGGTGTCGAACGCTGCCTTGCTGAGCTTGTTCGCCACTATGAGTGGCGAACAAGCTCGTCCGGGCCACGGGAGCAGTGCAATCTGCTCCCGTAATTCAGCTTGGCGGAAAGAATTGTTCGCCACTTAAAGTGGCGAACAATTCTGCTGCGTGGCATGTTTGCACCTTGGGTGGCGAACATGCTCAAATATCAAAGCTTCGTGCATGCAGGGCACATGCATGCCCCTGCGTGCATGCAGGGCAGGGGCATGCATGCAAGGTACAGCCCTGCATCATCTATTCGGCACTATTTCAAAAAAAAAAAATATTTTATTAAAATAATTTTAAAATAAAAAAATAAAATATATTAAATATTTTCAAAAAATATAAATTTTATTATCTCTTAATTTATATTTATTTTAAAAATATTAAATTTTATTTTTAACAGTATAATAAATTTTAATTTTTTAAAAATAAAAATATATATATATAATATTTTAATAATAAATAATTTTTTCATACACTATTTAAATTTATAAAATATTTTAATTTTAAAATATATAAATTTATTAAATAATAGATTAGATAATTTAAATTTAAATATTATAACAATAATATTATTAAAAATTAATGTTATAATAAAATTAGAAATAAGTTATTAATTGATTGATGATTAAAAAATATATAATTTTAAGTATACAAAATAAATTTAATATTAATATATTTTAATTAATATCAATAAATATATTTTAATTTAGCATAAAATTTTATTAATTTTTCTAAATTTTTTAAATATATATTTATTTTAAAAATTTTATTTTTACAAGAGATAATAAAATTTATATTTTTTGAAAATATTTAATATATTTTATTTTTTTATTTTAAAATTATTTTAATAAAATAATTTTATTTTTTTTTTTGAAATAGTGCCGAATAGCTGATGCAGGGCTGTACCCTGCATGCACGCAGGGGCATGCATGTGGCCCTGCATGCACGCAGGGACATGCCAAGGTGGTGAACATGCTACGCAGCAGAATTGTTCGCCACTTTAAGTGGCGAACAATTCTTTCCGCCAAGCTGGCTTGCTACGGGAGCAGATTGCACTGCTCCCGTGGCCCGGACGAGCTTGTTCGCCACTCATAATGGTGAACAAGCTCAGCAAGGCAGAGTTCGACACCCATGGTGTCGAACTCTCCCTTCTTCGACACCAAGGGTGTCGAACAAGCGTGTTCGCCAGTATGACTGGCGAACACGCTGCGTTGACACACAGAATCCGAAAATATTTTCGGATCCTGCATGTTTTTTAAAATATTTCTCCATTTTTGCATGATTTGAAAAAATGCTCAAAACCAAACCCACCACAACATTTGAGTTCATAGAGATTATTCTAACTAATCCAATAAATTTTCCTTTCATCACTTTTTTGACCCCATCGGAAGTTAGAGAGGAGGGCATTAATCTCTTTAAAAAGTTAGCGGGAAATTTGAAACAAGACATGGCATAGCTAAGGATAGCAGTGACAATGGACTTAATAAGAATTTCTTTACCACTCTTTTGACAAGAATTGTTCTTTCCAGCAAGAGACTTTCTTATGAATTCTTTCTTTAAAGTGAGCAAAAACTTGCTTTTTTGATCTACCTATTGAGGAATTGAGACCCAGGAAGATATCTTTACCTTTGGACTGAAGACTTTCTTATTAGTTATATTCAGAATCTGTGCAATACAAGTTCTGATATCTCTCGGAGTATTTGGACTGAAGGCTATAGAAGATTTCCTATAATTAATTACCTGGCGACTTGCAATTGCATAACCCATCAAACAGTTCTAAATTTTAATAGCCTCTGACATGGTAACATGTGAATACAAGACCGAATCCTCCACAAAAAGGAGGTGAGATATACTAGGTCTATACCTTGAAGCCTTAATACCTTTAAAAGCAGATTTTTGCAAGCTGAAGGAAAGCCCCTCAACATATAGCAGAAAAAGATAGGGTGAAATAGGATCTCCCTACGGAAAATTGCGAGAAGGAAAGATGGTTTATGTTCTATGACCATTGACATTGATGGAATGAGACACAGTAGTGATACACTCCATAACCTAAGAGATCTATTGTTCGTGGAAGCTAAAAACACGTAACATATGCTCAAGATAGCTCCATTCAACACACTCGTAGGCTTTGCTAATGTCCAGTTTGATTGCCATTCCCCAATTTCGATCTTTTTTCCTCTGCTTCAAAGTATGCATTATTTCATGATTTATGAGAATATTGTCTGAGATAAGTCTACCTTTTAGGAAGGCACTTTGTTCCTCTCTAATAATATCACCTATAATTCGTTGAAGCCTAGAGATTAAGATCTTAGAGATGATCTTATATATAACATTACACAGCCCAATTGGATGCAAATCCCTCTTAGAAAGGACGGATTTCACTTTAGGGATTAAGATTACCAGGGTATCGTTGGCATTCTAAGGCATTCTTCCTTCTTCAAAAAAATTCAGAACTGCAGAGCATACATCATCCCCAATAATTCTCCAATACTTCTAGAAAAAAAAAAAAAAAAAAGGCTAGTATGACCATCAATACCTGGGGCTTTCTCAGGATTGATGGAAAAAACACCATGGTGGATCTCCTATCTAGATACTGGGAAGACAAGCATAGTGTTCATATTAGCTGTTACATGACTTTGAAAACCAACAGTAAGCAGATTAAAGTTGGTAGGATCCCTCTAAGAATAAATATATTTAAAGTAATCAAAAGCAATCCTTTTGAGAGCAGGAAGGGAATGCTGCCAGAATCCATTTATATCATACAGCCTAGAGCAATCCTTTTGAGAGTAGGAAGGGAATGGTGCCAGAATCCATTTATATCATATAGGCCAGAGATATGATTTCGCCTCCTCCTACCCATAACTTTCGCCTCCTCCTACCCATAACTTTCGCGTGGAAGGAGGAATTCTTATCCCCATAGTGAAGCCAGTCTTGACGAGATTTATGTGCCCAATAAATTTCTTCCTGTTTAATTTCCACAATTAGCTCTTTTTCAATACCTCACACAAGAATAGGATTCCAAGGAGAAGTAGCTTTTGCTAAGGATAAACGTTGTTACAGATATTGGATTTTGACTCTGGAATTGTGAGGTTTTGATTTATTCCAATTAACAAGAGCAAGGCGATAAGCTTTGAAATTTGCACAGATATTAGATAAGCCTGAATTTCCCTTGCGAAGACCACGAGCCAGCAATAATCCCTTCTACCTCTGGATAACTTGTTCATCTAGCATCGAATCTGAATAAGCATTTAGCTCTTGGTTGATTATGAAACAAATTAAGAAGCAACGGCCTATGATTAGAACCAGCATCATCCAAATGATAGATGTTCACATTTGGGAAGGAGAAGAGAAAGTGAGCTGAGACAAGACAACGATCAATCCGCTCTTCAATATGAAATCTTCCTTATCGCCGGTTGTTCCAAGCCATAGAAGGCCCCCAAAAACCCAGGTCTTTGAACCCCATCATAGAAACAAAGTCCCTAAAGAGGGTCATTTGGAAATAAAGAATCTCTGCACCACCCGGCTTTTCGTTATCATTGAAATCTCCCATGAAGATAGCAGCTGGATTGATATTGTTTTTGTAACCAGATAAAAAGAGGAATTGATTCTTTCTTAAATGATCATCAGAACTTATATATACAAAAACCAAGTCATAATTCATACCTTGAATAACCGAATAAGTAACATGAATAAAAAAAAAAAGGCAGCCTTAACAATAGACAAAATACATTCTGCTTTCCAAACCAAACAAAGGCCCCTGGCAGTTCCAATGGGATTGACAAAAAACATATCAAGAAAATTACCCTACAAGAGTTTCTTCCTAACAACTTCAGTTTTATTTTTGGTCTCCATAAGGAAAACCAAGGTATGGGAATGAGATTTAGAGATCTATTTCAGATTGTGAATTGTCAGGGGATTCCCCAACCCCTGACAATTCCAACACAGAGTCTTCATTGGGCAGGGCGGGGCCACTCGAGGCTAGCTTCCTCCACCTTATCGTTAGAGTTTGTATTGGGGCAGAATTTCTTTGCTTGATTTTGTTCAGTATCATTGTTATCCTCACATTTTCCTCTTTTATCACCAGAGTTAAGCTGATCATTCGCAGGAACTACCAACCCTTCAAAGTGGGATATCTTTTTAGAAGCATGTGTCATCCTTGCCAAGCGCTTCCAGTTATGATGGCCTTTAGTAACAACTAATTGAGCTTCTTCCTCTCCTGAGGGCATGACAGGGCTTTTTTTCAAGTGCTGGTAAGAGCTCATTTGTAATATAGATAAGACCTCTAGATGGAATTAAGGCTTCAGGCCCAAGAATAGAAGAGGGGATGATTAAAGGAGCACATTTGGCCCTTAGGCCCTTTTTCCTTAAATTCCAGACTCTTTCAGTCTTTGGGCCTAAGTCAGGCCTAAGGAAGTAGGACCAGCAGCCTTGAATTTGAAAATAGGGCCATCAGATATTTTAAAAGAGTGACCACCCAACAGATCCTTTAAGGATTCCACTCTCTTCGTCGTATTCAAAGAGATGGACAAGCCCTTTTGATTACGAAAAACCACATCCTTCAAGAATGGCTTCTCCATCAAATTAGAGGCAGCTAAAACATTAATTGCCGCTGATTGAAAGAGTCAGGAAAGTAAGGAAATTTCTGAAATAAATTATCAGTATTGACCTATGTAATCCTTTTGTTGCAAAATATTCCTTAAAAAGAGAATGGTATTTCATTTATCGGGAAAAAGTCAGCTAAAGGGACTTTAAAAACATCACTAGTAGGCTCAGATATCGATGCCAAACCTTGCGACGGGGTGAAACTCACCAGATTAAGGTTCACCGATGCTTTGCTCTTTGGGTGATTGAGGTTAGTGACAGGTTCACAATTCAGGATAGGAAAAGTATATTGAATCTGGTTAAGCTAAGGTTGAGGTGAGGATGTGGAGAAATGAGAGGAACCAATATCTAAAAGCAAGGGGATGGATTGCTTGGGAAGAGATAGGTTAAAAGTAAATGGTTTAGTATTTGAAGGCGGCATCAAAGATGAAAAGGAACTGGAAGAATGGCCATTAGGGTGGTGATTTTGATAGTGGCAAGGGAGAGGTGCTTTCAGCCATGGACCAAAACCTAAATCAGAGCCTGAAGGAATAGCCTTATTAGAATAATTTCTTCTCAGATGACCCATAATACCATAGAGATAGCAGAAATCAAGGAGCTTTTCTATTTTTAATTTGATTCGCTATATAGAATCATCATTCTTTTGATTTATGAACCTCGTGGGCAAAGGGTTGTCTAGAGTAAGAGCAACTCTAATTCTCATTGTATTCAAGAAATCTAGATTGACATCATGACTCAGATCCACATCCAAAAACTTACCAATTTGATTACCAATAATTTGGGCATTACCCCTGTTAATATGATTCGGTGGTAGGCCCTGTACAAAGAGCCAAAAAGGTGAGTTAGCAAAGGAAAGTTCATCTAGAGACTTATCTAAGTAGGGATCAGTAATATTTGATTCAAACCGAAAAAATCGATCGAATCAAATTAATTTAAAAATTCAGTTTGATTTTTTATTCATTTCGGTTCGATTTGATTTTTAATTTTAAAAATTTCAGTTATTTCAGTTATGTTCAGTTTTGATCAGAAAAATCAAAACCGATTAGTGATAATAGTATATTATAATATAGAGAGATTAGATCATATCAATATTAAAATATTTCAATTAAATTTTAAAATACTAAAAATAAAATTTAAACATAAAAAATTTATTAAAAATTTAAACTGATCAAACTAAATTGAATCAAATAGAATCAGACTGGTTTGATTCAATTTAATTTCTAATCAAAATTAATTCGATTTTTATAAAAATTAAAATTTTAATTTTCAATTTATTCGATTTTAAACTGAACCGATCAAATATCCGCCCCTATATCTAGAGACCACTCTTGCAATGCCAGATCTTGGTTGTTAGCTGCTATCCAGAAGAATATGGGCATTTGCTTCAAGTTCAAAGGTGAAAACAAAGAGATTGCTTTTTTTTTGCCACAACCTTAAAACCTTACTAGGTATTTCAAGATTTGGCTAGCACAGCCTTCACTGTACTCACACTGATTGCTTTGTCTGAGATAATCTTACCCACCAGTACCCTCCCTTGTAAATGTTTCTCATTTTCATAATGAGTGGTTAGGTGAAGAGTAACTTCATTGCAGTTAAGACTTTGCACCTTATTAATGAGCTCATCAACATCTGGAATAAAGTCAGACATAATGGAGGCTAGGAAGAAGGAAGAGAGCAGAAGAAAGGTTAGAAATAGTAAAAAGGGGATGGATAGAGGATGGTTAAAGAAAGAAAAACGGATAATGGAAGTTGAGAGGTGATACAGAACAGCATAAGCTGAGAGAAAGATTCCCGAAGGTGGAATCAACAGAGGTAAAAAATATGTTGAATAAAGGTGCCATTATCCTTGACCCACCGTGGATCCGGATGATCCGATCCATCACTATTTTTGAAAATTAGACTATTATCATAATTTAGGTCGTTTTGTTCACAGTTTTCAATATTAAATTACCAGTTAATCCTTCAATATTATAATTATTTACAATTTTACTTTCAATTTTATAATTACTTGCAATTTTATTTCTTTATCTTTGTTTCCTTCTCTCCATCTCTATCTCAAAACAAGGCAGAGATTTTATAAAACTAAAGGATGAAAACATATATAATTAAAAAATTTAAAAAAAAATTATAAATAGCTATAATTTTTGAAAATATACTCACGGCAAAATCTATAATGATATTTTTAAATTATAAGAATTAAATTATTAAAAATAACAAAATTTAAAAATTAAATAATAAATTTCTCGTAATAATATTCAAAGTTTAATTGATTAACTGCTGGCTAATTTTTTTATACAACCTTATTAGCTTGCTTTTCCACATTCATCTTGAACAGCTCTAGAAACTAGAATGGGAATGAATAAACAGAAAATAAAATTTTACGGAATTTATTGAAACTAAATCAAATTAGATGAAAAATTAAACCGAATTAAATTTGATCAGTTTAATTAATTAAAATTTTAATATCGACTCATCTAAATTTGTTTGTTAAATGAGCTAAACTGGAGTTTTTTAATATTCGGTTCGAGTTCGAAATGAATAAAATTTAAATTTAAAAAAATTTTAACGAATTAAATTTAAACTCTTCAAAATTCGACAGGGTTGGTTTATACCTCTAACCAACGTTAAGTTTGTATGCTTTATGAGAACCATCAATCGGCAATGACTTTGGTTTGCCTTCCTAGTTTCATTAAAGCCCATATTTATTAGGGACAGTTATGAAAAATTGTGGACATTAGAATATATAGAGATTAAAACATTCTTTAACTTTTTATCTAACTAAACAAAAAGATTTCAATTTAAACCCAAAATCAAGATTCTTAATTCTTCATTTTTAAGTTATTTTTTAAATTTATTCATTTAATTTAAAATGTAAGGAACTCAACTTTTGATTTCATTGATTTTGAGTTAAACTAAGGTCAAATTGAAATTTACAGGCTAATTTGACGGTTGCGAAGGGTTGTCTGTGGTTAGAAGTGGAGTGTGAGATTGGTGGGGTTAATGTGTTGAAAGACAGATCTTCCCCTTCAAGAGCTTGTTTGTCTTTGGTTCATAATTAATGAAACTAAAAATAGAGTAGCTCTACAAATCATAAATTTGGAACAATTCAAAAAGGTGGTGGATCAATCCTCCTTAAATCAGATATATAAAATGATTTTACAATCTGTTCTTCCAAGCTCAACATTCCAAGATCATGGCCTCCATGCATGTAATCCTCCTTCATCTGATTCCAATCATCATCTGTAAAGTAAATTGAATTCTTCTCAAATCCTGAAAAATCATGAAGCCGAGAGTGACATTGAGTGGTTACCACCCAGAAACAGTGCCACGTTCTTCAAATTGTCAACTTCCTCCCGGTTTTCCTCACTAGAATCCAGCTACATCAAACATCAGAGTTTGATAAGGCCAAACTGGAGGGCTGTGCCTCGTCATCATCAACTAGTTCACCTTCGTGATTAACAAAATTCTTTATGTACCTTAGCACTAGCAGAAGATCGTCGGATGATTCCACCAAGTAACTTTGGAAAAAATCTGAAATTGAAAGATACTCTACAAATTTCACCATTGTTCTCGGAGTTGATGGGTGGATTTTCCTTTTCTTTATTGGCGAAGAAGCATGGAAATCCCAGACTTCAAAAGGAATTATCCAAAATTAATGCATAAACAAGATCTTTACAGCGTATGATATTGCGGTAGCCCCGAGATGCTCCATTAGGAACAGTCCAACCTGAATCTCCTCTCTTACTAAACTAAATAGCTTTTTACAATAAACGACAATAATTAATTATCAAAAACTGATTATTGGCCTTATACTTAGAACCTTTATTATTATAAAAAATATTGAGTTAATAAAAAAAAACTCTATCCAATTCACCCTATACTAATTTTTAATTACCAATCAAACTTCAAAATTCATATATTATTCTAAATATACTCCACCGTTATTTTTTTTCATTAGTATCTAACGAAATTGTCACGTTTACCTTAATAAACTTAAGGTATAATTGATAAAACCTTAAACGAATTTAAATGCCATAGTGTAATTTTACGTTAATAAATTTAGAGTATAATTTATAAAAACATAAACGTCATAGTATAATTGTAAATTTTTTTAAAGTTCAGGATTTTATTGGCTGTTCATCTTGGAGACTTAACGTGGTTATGAGTACGACCGGGCATGGGAGGCAATGGGTCCTTCGGATTTTCATAGGCCGCTGGAGGCGCACCGGACACCGCGCGATGTGCGATGCTCTTCCAGCCGTTGGATCCTACCTCCAACTAACTCATTTTCAGGGTGAGCGGGATGTTAAACAGAAAAGATAACTCTTCTTGAGCCTCGTCGACATCTCCGGACTTCCTAAAGTCGCCGTCAACTGCCACGTCCCAGTTCGAAAATTTTAACCTGATTTCCTTTCGAAGCTCATGCGCGGATACGTTATTGGACAAGCTTCCCACATCTCTTAGGATCGACTAACCCATGTGCAAGTGTCATTCACATGGAATCTTTCCCTCTTCGGCCTTCAAAGTTCTCATTTGAATATTTGCTACTACCACTAAGATCTGCATCGACAGCCGCTCTACCAGGCTCACGCCCCGGGTTTTGAAGCGACCGCCATGCCCTCCTATTCATCGAGGCCCGGCTCTTACCCTGATGGCCGGGTATAGGTCGCGCACTTAAGCACCATCCATTTTCGGGGCTAGTTGATTCAGCAGGTGAGTTGTTACACACTCCTTAGCGGATTTTGACTTCCATGACCACCTTCTTGCTGTCTTAATCAAACAGTACCCTTTGTGGGTTCTAGGTTAGCGCGCAATTGGGCACCATAACCCGACTTCCGATTCATCCTGCATCGTCAGTTCTGCTTACCAAAAAGGTCCACTTGAAGCTCTCGATTTTGTGGCGCGGCTCAACGAAGTAACTGTGCCGTCGTACCTATTTAAAGTTTGAGAGTAGGTCGAGGGCATTGCGCCCCCGATGCCTCTAATCATTGGCTTTACCTGATAGAACTCGTCTTGAGCTTCAGCTATCCTGAGAAAAACTTCAGAGGGAACCAGCTATGTAACGACCCGAAAATCGGACCGCTACCGGCGCTAGGATCCAGATCGGCTTAAGGCCGCCGGGACCCGTAGCAAGCCTGACATGTAACCTGTAAACCTGTTTAATCCCATACATGATCAACAATCATACATAAAAATTAAAACTTTTCTTTCATTCATACATCATACTCAACCTGTGCATGCACTGAACATAATCATAAACATTGGCCCCTCAGTGGGACCTCATCAATGCCCCCGATGGGTGACATAACACGTGCTGAGTTGGCTAAACATAGTCATCAATAAACATTAAGATCATGTATCAAAAAGGGATTACAATATACTATGGTCAAGCACACTTCTAACCTTAATATCGTTACATTACATATCTATACATCATTATACAATCTGTCATGTCCACATTCTAACTATTACATACATAAGACTTCATTACTCTTCTTGACTTCTCTGTCTAACCCGTACCTGCAACCCTGGGGAATTTGGGAGAGGGGTGAGCTACTAGAGTCCAGTGAGCAGAATCATAAAGCATTTAAAACACATGCTATCATGGAATGCATCACATCACAACTAATCATATCAAGGATGAACTTGTCACCATTTAGCCCTCTACATAATCCAATCATGTCAGGGGCGTAGTGCAGGCCACACCTAGTCTTTCTCTTATACATAACATAACATACATAATCCATGGTGCCGGGGGCGTAGTGCAGGCCACGTCCGGTCTTTCTCTTACATAGTGCCAGGGGCGTAGTGCAGGCCACACCTGGACTTCCATACCATATCATCATGTCATAACATATGAGGGCTAATAGATCATTCAACATTCATCCACATCAACAACATATTATGCAATGCAACATATTCGTGATTTCTAATGCAAACAACCTAAAATATCACATGGCATCCGTGATGCATGAACATGCTCAAAACTAATTTATTTATTTAAAAGCATAAGAGTTATTCCACTCACCTCTGGCTAGCTCTGACACTGACTGAAACAGCTGACTCACTACTGAGGTCCTCGGTTCCTCGGGTCCGAACCTACACAGGTGGACTCAAATGAGGGACCAACATACTAGAACATAACTCTAAAAACATCCCCCAAAAACCCCCTAAAACATCTCAAAGCATCCATGCAAGAACATGCAAAGAAAGGCTGGACAGGGCACTTTCGGCAGCAGGTTCGGCGGCCGAAAGTCCCTCTAGAGCCGAAAGTCAGGTAGGTTCGGCGGCACCTTCGGCGGCCGAAACTCTCAGACAGAGGCGAAACTCATGCATGTTCGGCGGCACTTTCGGCGGCTGAAACTCCCAGACAGAGACGAAAGTCTCCTTTCGGGGGCAAGCTTCGGCAGCCGAAGGCTGCTTCCACAAGAGGGTTCGGCGGCCGAAAGTCCCTTCGGCTGCCGAACCTGGTTTCTCCCAAAGGGCAGAAACTTGGTTCAAACATGCACAAATGCCTCCAAACTCAAACCATCATGCATTTAGCTCAACCAAAACATGCATACAAGCTCCTAGGGGTCTCAAACTACCTTAAACCCCAACTACAACACATCAAACACACATTACAAGCCACATTGCTCAAAAAATCATCAAAACCCATAAACTCAACATAAGCTTACTCATGCATTTTCTACCCCATGAACTTCATAAAACTTACTTAAAACATCATAAAAGCTAGAGATCGACTCTTACCTCTTGAAGATCGAGAGAGAGACGACCTAAAACTCGGAGGTGGGAGAGATTGGGTTCTTGAACCTCCAAGCTCCAAAACTTTGCTCAAAAGCTCAAATCTTCAAAACAAAGTTAAAACAAATGAAAAACTTGAAAGATCTAGAGGAAAAACATCAAAGATCGGTTAGGGACGGCGGAGAGCTCACCTTGGCCGAAAATGGGGAAAAAGCTCGCCCATTTTCGGCTAAGGGACCCTTTTATAGTGGCTGTCCAGGCCACGTAAGGGGGCCGAATGTGCCTCCGCATGCATGCCATGTTCGGCGGCCGAACCTGGACTTTCCTCACTTATGCTTTCGGGGGCCTAAAGCACACCCGCAACGCATGCATGTTCGGCAGCCGAACTTGAGGTTCGGCGGCCGAACCTGAGTTTTCCTCAAAGGTTGTTTTTATTCAAAAACTCATTTCCTCTTTACTTAAAATCATCAAAAACATTAAAACATTTCATGAAAACATGGTTTTACCCTTCTAGAGGTCTCCGACATCCGAGATTCCACCGGACGGTAGGAATTCCGATACCGGAGTCTAGCCGGGTATTACAAGCTACTAGACGGTTTGAGTAGTCTTTCGCCCCTATACCCAAGTCACAAGAACTATTTGCACATTAGTATCGCTGCGGGCCTCCACCAGAGTTTTCTCTGGCTTCGCCCCACTCAGGCATAGTTCACTATCTTTCGGGTCCTGGCAGGCATGCTCTCACTTGTCCCCTTCTCAGAAGATTGAGGTCGATCGGAGGTGCAACCCTCGAGGAGACCCCGCTAGTCAGCTTCATTGCGCCTTACGGGTTTACTCGCCCGTTGACTAGCACACATGTTAGACTCCTTGGTCCGTGTTTCATGACGGCCGAATGGAGAGCCCGCTGGCCGATGCCTGGAACGCACAGGTGCCGAGGCATGCCATGACGATGCACAATGTGGTCCACGATCACTGCGATGGCATCTCCACGAGCTTTCTAAGGCCCAGGCTTGGGCCACCGCTGGGATTTGCATTGATCCGCGTGTGTCTATCTTGAGATTTCCTTTTTAGAAAGCTATTGTGGGCCTTCAACAGACGTTAGCAGCAGAAGTTAAGCCCAATCCAAGTTTTTCATAAAATCTAAGGCTAATTGCTCCGCATTATTCCCTTCCACTTGTAAAAATCTCGATCTCAAGTTGTTATCAGCAAGGTAGTACTGAAACAGATCCGTCACGCTAAATGTCTTGGAAATTTTCATATAATGTGGGAGGTTAAGAACATAGGCATTATCATTAATAATCTAAAATGAGCTAATCTTCTTTGGGTCAAGCTTTTTCTGTCCTCCACTACGTTCCTTACATAAATACACCATAACTTGATCACCGATATTAAAAGACTTGAAATGCCTATGTTTATCAACTGCAGTTTTATACTTGTCATTGGCTTCCGTAAGACATTATTGTATCTGTTGAAAAATGTCCACATGCTACTTTGTCAGGTTGTTTGCTGCAATACTATTATACAAACCTCTAGGAAGGGCAAGAAGATCAATTGTATGTGCTGAAATTTTTCTGTACACAGCTGCAAAGGGCGACATCTTTGTAGAGTTTTGGACAAAACTATTGTAAGTAAATTCTGCTTAGGTAAGAGCAAGATTCCAAGCACTTTGCTTATTACTGCAAATGCAAAGCACAAGATTGCCAAGATTGCAGTTCACCACTTCAATTTGGCCATCAGTTTGAGGATGAATAGCACTACTCTATCGAAGTTCAGTCCTAAAACGCTTCCATAAAGTCACCTAAAAGTGAGCTAGAAACTTCACATCTCTGTCAGAAGTAATGGTCTTAGAAATGCCATGTAAACAAATAATCTCTTGGAAAAATTTTTGCAATATGAGAAGCATCATTAGGTTTTTTGCAAAGAATGAAATGCACCATTTTGGAGAACCTGTAAACGAGAATAAAAATGAAATCAGATCCACGTTGAGTACGTGAAAAACAAGAACAAAATCCATAGACAAGTTCTTTTAAGGATATTCTGGAATAGGTAATGGAGTGTATAAGCCCGTGTTCTGCAAATGACCCTTCTGAGTTTGATAAACAAAGCACTTCTGGACCATCCGACCTGTATTCTTTTTCAATTGTAGCCAATAAAAACGCTCCTCTCAATCAACAATAGTCTTATCATGCCCTAAATGACCATTCAAACATCCTCTATGGACCTCTTGAATTAATTTTTCCCACAAAGAAGAACGAGAAATGCATAACCTGTTTTCTTTAAAAAAAATACATTATGTATCAAAAACCCATCAGCAGACTGACAAGCCAGGACCTTTGCCTATATATCAGCAAAATTATCATTTGCAGTATAAAAATTCTTCAGAAATTTAAAACCCACAACCTCCTGATTAACTGTAATCAACAAAGCAGCCCTCCTACTCAAATCGTCTGCTACCTTATTATTATGGTCAGCCTTATATTTTATGATAATGAAAAGCTTCAAAATAAGTTGCCCATTGAACATGCATCTTATTCACATATTTTTTAGTCTTAAAATGAATTAAAAATAATCCGTGATAGGAGCAACAATGCTGCTGAAATTTTTTATAAATCACTAATAGAAAGTAGCAAGTCCATAAAAGCAGCGAACTTTTAAAATATTTTTGGAAAATGGCCAGTTCCGTATTACTTCTACTTCTTCTCATCAATATGTATTCCTTCTGTACGAACAACAAATCTAAGAAACAGAACGTGCTCCGTCATATAAATGCATTCTTTTAAATTAATAACCGGCTCATTTTCTTACAAGATTGTCATGACTTCACAGAGATGCTGTAAATGTTCTTCTTTACTGCGACTAAAAATCAAGATATCATCAAAGTAAACAACCATGAATTTGCATAAGAAAGGACGCAAAACCTAGTTTATAAGTTGCATGAACATGCTAGGTGTATTCATCAAATCAAATAGCATAACTAGCCACTCGTACAAACCTTCCTTAGTTTTGAAGGTTGTCTTCCATTCATCTCCCTCCTTAATTCAAACTTGGTGGTAGCCACTTTTAAGGTTGATCTTTGAGAAGACTTTAGATCCTGATAACTGATCCAGCATGTCATCCAAGCGAGGAATGAGAAATCGATAGTGAACCGTAATCTTATTGATGGCTCTGCTATCCATGCACATTCTCTAAGTTCTATCTTTCTTTGAAACCAATGAGGCAGAGACTCCACAAGGACTAATGCTCTCTCAGATGTGCCCATTCTTTAATAACTCTTCAACTTGTTCCTGAAGGACTTCGCACTCATTTGGGCTCCTCTTGTAATGAGGCAGATTTGGTAATTTGGATCCAGAAATGAGATTAATCCAATGTTCAATATCCCGCAAAGGTGGAAGCTTTAAAGGCTCCTCCACTACCCTAGGAAACTCTTCCAACAGCTCTTTGACAGGTGGTGGTAAAAATGGTGCATCCTCCACTTCATCTTTTGCTCGCACCAATAAAGCCAGTGTATCTCCAGATTTCTCAACTGTGCCTGCTAACCTTTGCACTCTCATAGAATCAGCAACAATAGTTTTTTCTTCCACTTTAGAATGTTTCGCAAAACCAGAAAGCAAAATAGTAAACTTCTTCCTATTCCATATAAATATGTACGAATTCTCCTTTCCCTTATGCAAAGCATCAATATCAAACTGCCAAGGACAACCTAACAAGATTCCATAATAATCCATATCCACAACATCACAATTAACAGATTCAGTATAAGATTTATCAATAGAAATAGGCACACTGCAAATTAGTTGACTTTAATCATTGGTTATTCCTTAATCCATCCAACTTTGTATGGCGAAGGGTGAGGCTGTGTAGGCAACTGCTGTAACGACCCGGAAATCGGACCGCTATCGGCGCTAAGATCCAGATCGACGTAAGGTCGCCGGGACCCGTAGCAAGCCTAACATACATCCTGAATATCTGTTCAATCCCATACATGATCATACATTTAAATAAAAATTTAAACTTTTTCTTTCATTCACCAAGCCTAACCTGTGCATGCACAACTCATAACCATAAAACCCTACACTGGAGCCCTCATCAAATGCTCCAATGGGGTGAAATATCATACATTAAGCTTGGTTTACATAAACATCATTAAAACATTTTATTAAAAGATCATGTACCAAAAAGGGGATTAACATACACTAGGGCCAAGCACAAGTCTATTCTAAATACAATTCTTTGCATTACATCATACTGTAATATATTATAATACATGTCCACCTCTAACAATTACATACGAAAACTTCTATTCCTGGTGACCTCCTGGCCTACCCATACCTGCAAACCTGGGGTGATGGGAATGGGATGAGCTACTAGAGCCCAGTGAGCAGAATAATAAAACATTATATTTAAAACATATGATCTCATGGAATGCATCACATCACAAACAAATCACAATCAAGGATGGACTTGTCACCAATAGTCCTCTACATATCCAATGGTGCCAGGGGCGTAGAATGGGTCTCGTCCTGATCTTTCTCTTAACATAACATAACATAGCATTCCAATATTGGCAGGGGCGTAGAATGGGCCTCGACCTGGACTTCCATATCATACCATACCATACCATATCATCATCATATCATATCCTACGAGGACTAAAGACTCATCCAATACCCATCCACATCATCATCATATTATGCAATGCAACATATTCGTAAATTCTAGTGCAAACAACCTAATATATCTTATGGCATTCGTGATGCATGAACATGCTCAAAACTGATTTATTTACTTGAAACATAAAGAGTTATTCTATTCACCTCAGGCTAGCTCTGAAAAGACACTGAACTGCTGGGGTCCTCAGTTCCTCGGGTCAGAACCTACACAGGTGGACTCAAATGAGGGACCAAACATAGACTAACATGACTCTAAACAACTCCCCAAAAACCCCCTAAAACATCACAAACATGCATAGAAAATCATATAAAGGAAGGCTGAACAGGGCACTTTCGGCGGCAGGTTCGGCGGCCGAAAGTCCCTCCAGAGCCAAAAGTCATGCACCTTCAACGGCACTTTCGGCGGCCGAAGGTTCTTTCCAGATCCGAAACTCGTGCATGTTCGGCGGCACCTTCGGCGGCCGAAACTCCCCTTCAGAGCCGAAAGTCCACTTTCGGGGGCAGGGTTCGGCAGCCAAAAGCTTGCCTCCACAGGCAGGTTCGGTGGCTAAAAGTGCCTTCGGCTGCCGAACCTGAGTTCTTCCAGCAGTGGCAGAACTCAGCCCTCATGCACATTTGCCTCCCAACACCTTCTCACTCAAATCCAATACTTCCAAAACATGCATACACACACACATAAGCTTATAGGGGTCTCAAAACTAGGCTAAACCCTAACCAAAACACATCAAACATATATATACAACACACATTAACCAAAAACTCAATATTAACCTAAACATGCATTTCTACCCCACAACCTCTCAAAACTTGTTTAAAACATACAAGAAAGGTAGGATCTAAGCTTACCTCTTGAAGATCGAGAGGAGAGGCGATCCAACTCAGAGATGGGAGAGATCTAACTCCTTGGGTCTCCAAGCTCCAAAAACTTGTTCTAAGCTCACAAATCTTCAAAAACCAAGTAAACACTTGTTAACACTTGAAAGATTTGAGGAAAATCATCAAAACCAACCATGGGAGGGCATGGACTCACCTCTGGCCGGAAATGGGGAAGAAAACTCGCCCATTTTCGGCCATGGGGCCTTTTATAGATGGCTGGCCAGACCACCTTCGGAAGCCGAAGACGCCTCCAAAACTCATGCAAGTTCGGCGGCCGAACATGAGGTTCCGCCGCCGAACCTTGATTTCCCTCCATGGTCTTTTTCATTCAAAATTCAATTTCTTTCTTACTTAAAATCTTAAAATACATTAAAACATTTTATGAAAATATAATTTTACCCTTCTAGAGGTTTCCGACATCCGAGATTCCACCGGACCGTAGGAATTCCGATACTGGAGTCTAGCCGGGTATTACAACTGCAGTTTGTCCACCAATTGCTTAGCTATCAGATTTTCACAACTGCAACTATCTATAATTAGCCTGTAAGTCGCTTCTCCAACTCGTCACTTTAGATTAGTTGACTTTAATATCTACACATCACAATTAACAGATTCAATATAAGATTTATCGATAGAAATAGACACACTGCAGATTAGTTGACTTCAATCATTGGTCCTTCCTTAATCCATCCAACTTTGTATGGCGAAGAGTGAGGCTGTGTAGGCAACTGCAGTTTCTCCACCAATTGCTTAGCTATCAGATTCTCACAACTGCAACTATCTATAATTAGCCTATAAGTCGCTTCTCCAACTGGACACTTCACCTGAAAAATCTTCCTCCTTTGCATCTCGTCCTCTTGTTTCGTATAATATAAAATCTTCGTCACCATATAAGTAACCTCCCTATCTTCAGAACCAGTAATAGACCCATCGTCTTCATCCACTTCCTCCTCAGATTCAACCACCTCCTCAACTACATTAACCTGTCGATGATCATTATTAACTCCTCTGTATTCTGGGCAATTATTCGATCAATGTCTAGGTTGCCTGCACCAATAACATATGTCTCCAGTTGGTTTCTGATAAGGAATTGTTTTGCCTCCTTTGTCTACTGTACTGATGACTGCCTTTTCCTTACTGTCTCTCCTTTCTTCCACAGTAGTCTGATGATTGGCAGAATTTACAGTCCTAGAAGGTTGTTCGCTGTAATTACCTCTTTATTGTTGAGTTCCTATTGAACCAGAATTTCTGTAATTAAAATTTCGATTGGACTGTTGTCGAGGCTGCCATTCAACACGTTTTTCCGCTCTTTTCGCCATCTCAATGGCATTTGGCAAAGTGAAAATTGTAGTTACTCCCATCATATAGCGAATTTCATGATTCAGTCCCCTTTGATAATGAGCAACCTGCTGGGCTTCGTTCTCACAGTTATCACACCTTGCCTGCAACCTCAAAAACTTCTCTGTATATTCATCCACCCTTTGACTCCCTTGAATACAGTCATGATACTGATTATACAAAACCTGGGCATGATCACTAGGCAAGAACCGCTGTTTAATCATCTTTTTCATCAATAGCCAGTCTTATATAGGTTCACGTCTCTAACGATAGCATTCATTTTAAACAGAATGCCACCATGCTGCTGCACCACTTTTCAATTTATAAGCCACAATCGGAATCTTTCAATCCTCTTCTACATTCATAACTTCAAAAAACATATTAACCTCCGGTAACCAATCAAGGACAGATTCAACATCTAACGAACCTGAAAAGTTTTGAAGGTCTACCTTTCTCTTGTAACCTTCATTATAATCCTCTCAACCTCTGTAATAATTCCATTCTCCATCAAACTGGTTGGGGCATCTCTCATAATCCTGTTGGGGATGCAGGACCACAGGATTTGGAAATGGTTGTGGGCATTCGGCTGCAACAAGTTGGTTGTTACCTCGTTATAGGGTTAGTTGTTCGATCATCTTCCTTAATTCTGCCAAGGATGCCTCAATTGTACTGAGTCACGCTTCTTGGTTGTCGGCCATAGATGAACTAGACTCTGATACCAACTGAAGTAAGACTGTTTAGACTCTATTAGGAGTTTTAACCAATATCGTTTGATTAAAAAGAAATTCAGAAAATAAAAAAGTAGAGCCAAAATTTCTTATTCAATTCTAAAAAATTGAAAAGTGCCTCAAACAGTCAAGAAAATGGCCGTTTATAATAACAAAACCCTAATGTAAAAATTTACGAAAAAATTTAAAAAATAATTAAAATGTAAAATTGATTCCTAAACGATAGAATTTGGACCTCAAATTTCGTGACAGGCCTGTAACACTTGTCACACTTTTAAAAGTCGTACGTTTTGAAAATTTTTTTTCATAAAACTATTGTGAGCGTTCAACGTATATCGATACTAAAAATTAAGTTCAGTTCAAATTTTTTATAAAATGCAAAATTAATTATTCCGCATCATCATCTCATATTCATAAATTTTTTATTAATCATATATATTTTTTAACATAAATATTTAATTTAATGATTTTTATATTCGTTCACGAAATTATATCAGAATTTTTTCCGTCTAAACCAAAATTGAAATGTTGTTTCAAAAGATCACATTTATCAACGGCTCGTGCACTTTTCCACTTTTCAAATCCTCTCCCTTCAACGGTCAAAAATCCATTATTGAAATCCCGCGAGGCCGCAATTCGTTTCCTAAACTAGCCGTTACCATCTCCAGCTCTCTCTTTAAACAAACAGCTCCTGTATCCTAGAAAACTCCTAATACAATTCCTCCTAGATATTGCGAATCCATTCTTTAATTCTTTCCAATTCAAAGAAATTATCATCATCTTCATTCTCCAACATAAAAAAATCCACTGTCCATGGCTGCATCTCCAAGCAAAAATCCTCCTTTCTCTTCAATACCTAGTAGGTCATCTAACCCAAGAAACTCAGAGGTTAGCAACCCCATAAGAAGGAGTTTTAGCGGCAGCCCAGTTGCTAGACCTTCTATTATTACGATCCAGAGGCCTGGCTTTAACCCCAATACTCCTGCTAATAGTCCGTCAGGTTCGTTTCTTTTCCTTCTCGTTATTTTGTTTTCGTTTTGTGTTTGGTTGATGAGAAATGGGAAGAAAATGACGAGATGGGAGGAAAACTTAATGGGCATTTTGTTACTGAGTTTTATAGGACGTAAAAAATTAAGGGTTTAGTTTACTTATCTGTTTGATTTAGCTGGGAAAATTAGTGGTCGGACCAATTAATTTTGCACGCTGTGAACCAGACTTTCATTTTGGTTTGTTTGATTATCAAGAAAAAAAGGGAGATAATATGGGAAAGGATTGGAAAATTCTTGGATATTTCATGTTCTTGTATGAGATGTAAAGAAATCGGTACTCTTCTGTGTCTTATTTACTTTGATGGAGGCTAGTCTCTAGGTACCATTTTGTGGAAAACAATATCGGCAGTAAATCTTGTAGAATTTTCCATCCCTTTTAGTAAGTTTAGTTTAAATCTTTATTTTCTTGGGAAACTTTTATCTGCGATTATTTTGTTCTGAATTAAAGGGTGAAGTTTGACAAAGCTGTGTAATTTTTCCACTTTCTTGGCAACCAAATAGTGTAGCCTAATCTGGCTTCCTGGTTCTCATTTAGTATTGTCTTTCTTGAATTGGCAGATTATCCGCGAAGAAAGTCCCTTAACGGAGAAAATATAGTAGTCTCTTTGCGCGATTTTGAGGACAAAGAGAACAGAAAAGATCAAAATTTGAAGCAGGCCAGAGTCCGATCACCAGCTTCTTCAAAGGGTACAAAGAACTTCATGTCTCCAACAATCTCTGCAACCTCAAAAATCAATGCATCACCAAGAAAGAAAATCCTGACAGAGAGGAATGAGCCAACTCGTACTTCTGTGTCATCCTTTGATTGTAAAAGCCCTCTTCCTCTGAAGGAAGATTTGGATTTGAAGCCTGAAAAGGGTTTGAATCAGAAGAAGGAGGTCTCATTTGATCCAACAATCACTTATTTGGAGGACAAGGACTCCTCAAAAAGTAATGAAGATTATAATTCCATGGTACACTCGAGCACTAAAGATGACAGAGAATCGTTATCAGAAAGTACTGCAGATGATTGGGATTCGTTATCAAAAAGCATGACTGTGGACAAGGATTGTGTTAATCTCGATCCAAGTTTTCAGATTAGTCCAAGGGCTTCTTGTCCCTTGGCACCTCTTGATGCAGATTCATTAATGCCTCGTTATGATCCCAGGACTAATTATCTCTCACCAAGGCCTCAATTTCTTCATTATAAGCCTAACCCACGAATCCAGCTGTATCTTAACAAGGAAAGAGATGGTGAAGGGCTTGTGGAGAATTCTGCATCTGAAATTTCTTCAGATGCTGAAGTAACTGAAGGAGAAGAATACCTGTCTGATTATTCACACAAAGAATCTGAAGATGCTTCTTCAGGTGATGTGTTAATTAAAGGAGAAGAAGAGGAGGAGGAGGAGGAGGAGGAGGAGGAAGAGCTGCTTGTCTCTGAACCAAATCTCATCAGTACATCTAAGGAAGCTGCTGAAGTAAAAAGGATGTCTAAGAAACATTTCTTCACGAAAAGAAAGTTCACTACTTTGCTTTTGATCCTGGCTGTTGCTTGTTTATGGGGCTCAGTCACTTATTCACCAGTTATGGATCCATCTGTGCTTAATAATTTAAGCTTCTCTAATCTTTATCTCCCACCTGAAATCTCAGAACCCATCAGAGACAATTTGCAAGGCCTAGCTCAGAAGTTTCAGCAATGGGCATATGATTTTCTCTCTTATATCCATAATCATATCATCAGCTTCAGAGAACGGCTCAAACCTGGTCCATTGCAGTTCGCCAACTTAACCACTTTACTACATGATGGGTTGTTTGATAATTACCTTCTGGTTGACCAGAGTCCTTTTGGTGCAGCAGTCAAGTATGAAAGAAATGGATTAAGTTTGACAAGGGAGGTTGATATTAAATCGTTGGAGGAAGAGGAGGATCAATCAATTGAAGTTGAAGAGAATGTTAAAGTTGAAGGAGACGAAGTCAATGAGAATGTTGAAGTGGAAGGAGATAACAAGGAAACTGATGAAAATATTGAGGAAGCTGCAGAAGGAGAAAAGAATGACCAAGAATATGAAGATGATAAAGTGATTGCATTACATGACAACCTTGAGGTTTTAGTGAACGATATTGTTCTGGAATCTGAAGAAGTAATTATGACAACGGTGACACAAGAAAGAGTGGAAACTGCAGGTTGCATTGAAGAGCCACCAAGTGAAACAGATGTTACAGACCTGCCAGTTCCAATCCCACAGGCGGCTGAAATTCAGCCAGATGACTCTTATCCCAGACTAGCTCTAGCTGAAAATGACATGGGTTCAGTTGAATCTGAGTCCTCTATCGCAGAGAACAAACCTGAAAGCTTTGATTCAGATGCGGCAATGAATTTGGAATCAGTGGACTTGGCAATTCTTGGAACTAATAACATGTTTTCATCTCAGGCGGTGATGTGCATTTCCTTGCTTGCTTTGTGTCTTCTTGCACCTTTTGCTTTCATTTATATCAAGAAGAAAACATCAACCACATCAAATGTCGTAATTACAATGGATCGAACCCCGGTGACCAAGAAAGTGGACTACAGTCCCCTGTCTGCGACCACAGGACACTCATTACAGGAGGTTGATGAAACAACAGATGGAGAATCATGTCCATCAGAAATGAGCAGTTTCCAGTACAGCTACAGCTCATCCTATAGCAAGGGAAGAAACAAAAGGACAAGTGAATCTCAAAGCCAAAAGCATCGGAAGAATTCCAGAAGAGAATCTCTAGCTTCATCTGACTACTCTACTGAGTCACAATCTTATGGAAGTTTCACATCGTATGAGAAAATTATCAACAAGAATGTAAGTATCTGTACATTTATTACCATGCATTTAACAAAACTTCAAAACTATTTCATCATGTACTGATAATTCTTGTTTTGGTTTTGAAGGGAAATGGAGAAGAGAAGTTGTTGACTCCAGTTAGACGCTCTAGCAGAATCAGAAACCATGTCACTTCTCCATGATACACAAATGGATAAGAAGTTTTCAGAGCGAGGCCACGTTTGTGCAGTGCTTGTTTTAGGTAGCTGACTTAGTTTTTAGTAGCTTCCTGATCCTGACATTAGTGTAGTTTTAAAGGCATTTGACTATTGTGCCTGAATCTCTGTGTACCCTGCATTCTTTTGCATGGAACTGTTTCATGGTTTGAATTTTAGTGTGTCAATTCAGATTTCAGAGTTTGCTGCAGTTGCTGATATAATTTTCACTGATTTTAGTCATGGTTGCAACTGGAAATCATGGAACTTTCGCCCTCTCATCATTTCCTCTGAATACTTCTTGCTAGAATCATCTCCCACTCCCATAAAATCATAATAATTAGGCTCAAATGTTTTAAAAATTCAAAACTTTAGTGTTTTTGTCAATTTTTTTAGTTAATTTTTCAGTACATACATTTCTACAAGTCTAATTCTCTCTGTAAATTCATCAAATTTTTTTTTTTCAATTGTTCTTTCTTTAAAATGTTTTTCTGTTATTTAAAATAATCAAACTTGTGTAACACTACAAAATTTCATAAAATTTTTATTAATAAAAATATTTTCTTAGAAAAAATTGTTTAACCAAAAAAAATCAAAATAATAGACTTTTCATTAAAAAAAGCAATTCCAAAATCTTTTTTCTAATAAATTTTTAAAAACTTTTTTTTTTTTTAAAGTTAAATATTACAAAATGTGTCCCTTCTTTTAATAAGCATGATCGGTGGTGAAATTTAAACATGGAGGGAATTCATTAGATGAAAAAGGCTTAAGTCTGGTTACATCAAATACATAGCCCAACAAGAAAACTCAAAACAGCAAAGCATAGCCTATAGCAATAAAGAACCCGACCCAAACATAAACCCTAACAAAGAAATGGGTCAGACTCGAACTCGCTTGTCTAGAAGAGGGATCGCCGCACAAGAACCGGGACGGACACCTGGGTCTTGTTGTGGAGGCACCGATGGGTTGAAAGCACACCTCGTCGGCTGAAAAGACCCATCAATCAAGGAACCCAGGGTGAATAGCTTCAAACACCACACAGAGATGCGAGCCAAATTAGGATCCAAGGCAAGTAGATTCAGACCATCAACCGAGAAACTGGGCGACTGTCTTCCAGAAAGAAGATTGAAGAGAAGTAGATCCCAGAAAAACCAGAGTCTACTAACAAAGAAACCTCATCTAACAAGATCGTTTGAGTTGCATGCAGGGGGAACCATGAAACCTAGAAGCAAGGAGGGAAGCAATCTCTGACCTTCACAATCTACTCTAGGTTTTAAGGAACGGAGAGCAACAGAGCAGCTTCATGAAGCATCCTCAAGATTAATAACAAGAGATAGGTTAAATTAATAATAAAAAATTTAAAATTTTAACTTAGTTTATTCTATTTGATTGATAAGTAAATTTTTTTTTCAAAAAATAGAACCTTTAAACTTCCATAATAATGAAACGATGGTAAGTTACACTATTAAAATCAGGTAAATATTCCTTTACCCTTTTCTCTTTTTTTTTCCACGTAAGAAAAATAAAAGTGAAAAGAATTAAAAAAAAAAAAGAAAAAGGAAAATTTTACCTTCTCCCGTTCGCTTAGATTCCATGTCATGAAAGTGGGAGAAACGGAAACCCGCATCCTAGGGAAAAGGAAGGAAAGAGAAGGAAAAGAATAGAGAATGCACGTGTGAAGAAGTGAAAGTTGAAAGAAAGAAATGAAAAAGGGCAGAAAATTCCAAAAGGAGAGAGAATGCCATATGCAACCAATTTCATTCTAAAGATGAGTGGGTGTTGTGTTCTTCATCTTCCCAACATTTAATAATATTATTATTATCTGCTGTTGGTACGTCCAGTGCAGTCAAAATAGAGTCCAAGCTCTCTTGGAAGCCTTAGGTGGACACAGCTGTGACTTCACCACATATCCAATAAGAATATCCCACTCCTTGTTATTGCCTTTGTTTTTCTCTTCATTCTCTTCTTCAATTTAGCTGGCTTTTCTTTTTTTAGTATTTATGTTTACTATGAATACAGTCAAAGAGATTCCACGTCAATCAAAACATAATTAATTTTTTGAAAACGGTGATTAATTAAAAAAGTAACCGTCTCATCTAACAGTAAAATTTCGATTAGAAAGTGTGCAACTCCATGGGGAAAACGCAAGTGTAGAAGAAGAAAACGACAAGGAAATGGAATAATTTTTGACAGAGATGCGCTTTGCTGGCAAATAGCTAGTTACGTGCGCAGTGAGAGCCAGCTCATTCCACTCTCTACCAATCCGCACCACGCAAGCCCATGCATTATCTAACATGGGAAAGAAATAATCTCCTATTCCACTACCACCATAACTTCCCATGCGCTCGTCCACTACATCATTTTTGGATTAGGCATCCGGCTTAAAATCAACGCGTGGCCAGATTAAACAGATTTTCCGATCAAATTATTTATATATATATATATTATTTTTAGTAAGTTATTGCTTTTTTTTTATTTCATATCAATATTTTTTTTCAAAAAATTATATTTTTTACTTATTTTATTTGTAAAAAATTATATAGTATCAACACATATCTAACTTTAGTAAAGCCACAAAATTGTTGATCATTAGCTCTTTGACAGCTGGAAAATAATATCTGTGAATTATCAATAAAGTATTTTATTAATATTTAAAACAAAAAAAGAAAAATAACGTTTCTAATTTATTTCCCTAATGCAAGCCACAAAAAGTGGTAATCACTAAAGTGGCTGATAACTATGGAATACTAAAAAAAAAAAAAAAAAAAAGAATTAGGATTTTCTTCCATTAACGATTTTGTCTTCTTAGCTGGTCTTACCCGATCAAGATCAATTAAGAATCTACATAATCAAGGATTAGCAATACAAGATTGCTTAATTACAGAAAAAGATCTCACAGCCGCATTCTGAGTTTGACCTCATCGGATTACTATCCCTATCCTTAAAATAACCAGCTAATGCTACAGCCTGTCTCACTCTCATCGTCTCTCTCACGGATGATTCTCTCTTTAACGTTAGCCGGTGACGATATATATATCTTCCACTCCTAAAACCCCTTCTCTCCCTTTCCCTCGAGCACCACCAGAAACCCACCAACGCCAACACCTTCTGCTGCGGCGTTGCCGATCTCTGTTGTTTGTTACAGCAACTGAAATTTGGTATCAACTACAATGGATCCGTGCCCATTTGTACGGATTCTTATTGGTAACTTGGCTCTTAAGTGTCCACCTGGTTCAAGATCCTCTTTGTCAAGTGTAAGCTCATGCTTTTGCAAGATCAAGCTCAAGAACTTTACTACCCAGCAAGCAACAATCCCTCTTTTGAATCAACAACAGCAAGAACAGAGCCAAAACCCAGAAAGCAATTACATTTCAAATTCGCTGGCGGCATGTTTTACTCTCGATAAGACCCAGATCGAGAAACTCTCATCTTCTAAAAAACTCAAGAGTTTGATTAATATTGAGATCTATACGGGCGGCGAAGGGGCTATTTGCGGTTGGACAAATGGGAAGTTTTTAGGGAGAGTGACTGTTCCACTGGACTTGAAAAGGGCAGAGTTTAAGCCTTACGTGTTACACAATGGATGGATTGGTATTGGAAGAGGCAACAAGAAAGGATCATCCATGGCTGAGTTTCATATGAGTATTAGAGCTGAACCTGATCCGAGATACGTGTTCGAGTTTGCTGGAGAGCCAGAGTGCAGCCCTCAGATATTTCAAGTACAAGGGAGTGTGAGGCAAGCGGTTTTCACTTGCAAGTTCAGTTTGAGAAACCCTGGAGATCGCAATTTGGGACCAAGGTTGGTTTTCCTGATTCCTGCTGCTGATTCTTTTTTTTCTCCCTAATTTTTCTCCAATAAGAAAGTTGAGGAAATCTTGATTTTCTCCAGTCCCAAAAACCCTTTTCACCATATTTTGATTTGAAAAAAAAAAAATCTATAAACTACCCTGAAAAAAATCTTGGGATTTAAACTTGGAGTATTGTCTTATTGGCTTTTTCCTTGTATTGTTCAGGCAATCAATACTAGAACAAAGCACATCAAGAAATTGGCTACCTTCTCTGGGAAATGAAAAGGACCAATCCACGAAAGAACGAAAAGGGTGGACGATTACAATCCATGACCTCTCAGGCTCACCAGTAGCAATGGCTTCAATGGTGACTCCATTTGTACCATCCCCAGGTTCAGACCGCGTCAATCGCTCGAACCCAGGTGCATGGTTAATCCTCCGCCCATCTCTCGGCACCTGGAAACCTTGGGGACGACTAGAGGCGTGGCGTGAACATCCTAAAACCAATGAATTAGGCTATCGTTTCGAATTGGTACACGAGACCATTACAGCCACCCCAAGCACCACCACCCTTGTCAATTCTGTCATTAGCACCAAAAACGGAGGCAAATTCATAATCGACACCACCAACAGTGTGTCCACCCCAGCGTGCAGCCCGCATAGCAGCTGTGATTTCGGATCCGGATCAGGGTCTGGATCTGGGTCATGGTCAGGATCAGAGATCGGAGCTGGACTTTTCTCGCAATTCATGTACAGAGGATTCGTAACGTCATCGACAGTGAAAGGCTCCAGCAGTTGTAGTAAACCGGAGGTGGAGATTGGAGTACAGCACGTGAATTGCACGGAGGATGCGGCTGCTTTCGTGGCATTAGCAGCAGCCATGGATCTAAGCATGGATGCTTGCAGACTGTTTTCTCATAAGCTAAGGAAGGAGCTGAGGCAGCTGAGT
Source organism: Manihot esculenta (assembly GCF_001659605.2). Taxonomy (NCBI): domain Eukaryota; kingdom Viridiplantae; phylum Streptophyta; class Magnoliopsida; order Malpighiales; family Euphorbiaceae; genus Manihot; species Manihot esculenta. The sequence goes on from NC_035170.2 coordinate 22,582,654, forward strand.
CAGAGTTTTGTCGTTTGACGTGGGATTGGTTTGTCGTTTTGAGGGAATAGAGGATAGCTAATGAGTTGGTTAGGTGTTGGGTTTTTATTTTTATTTATTTTTCTTTTCTTTTTGGCTGATAACTAACAGCAGTTCTTGAGCTGGATATGTTCATGAATTAATTTTTAGTTTCTTTATTGTACAGTGAGGAATGACAAGGCATGACTTTTATATGTATATTATAATTTAAATATTTCTCAATTTGTTTTTATTTTTTATTTTTTAAAAATTAAAACAAATAATAATAAATTTATTTTTCTATTTTTTTATATAATTTTAATTTTAAAATTGTGTTGGGAATTGACTGAGTATGAGAATCCAATGTTTGGTGGAGATGTCAAAGAAACCCATTTACGGGGTGGCAAAGATTCGATTTCTAATTGTGTATTAATTAGGTCAATATAATTTTCTTATTTTTTATTTGGAGAATTTAAAAAAATATAGGTACAAAATTCATATAGTTTTTCTCAAGTAGATCGATCCAACATGGCACGTTCCGATCTAACTACACAAAGCGATCTAACTACACAAAGCAAGTCGAATCAGCCTATGTACAGGACCACCAGAAAATAGCTTAATCCAAGGGATAGAACTGTAGAAGAGCAAATTCAATCACCTCACAGTTCTATCAATATGCGCGCTAAAACTTGACAGAGAGAAATTTACTGGCATATCCATACATACGGATCTGTATAGCATGATAGCGGTTATGTGTCATTAAAAAACAAAAGGAGAAGAGATAAAAGCGAGAGGTGATCTTTCCTAATCAAACTTACAAACCCACTATAAATTTTATTTTTTAATCTCATTTCTTAAAATTTTAAATATTTATTAATTAATTTTTTAATTTTATACGAAAAAAATATACTGACCAATCTCTTATATATAAAGAATATTATAAATTTTTTTATAATATTTAATGGCTAAAATTAAAAAAAAATAATTTTATAGACATTTTTAAATATTATTAATTTTACATTTTAATATTAAAAAAATCTTTACTTTTTAAAATTAAAAAATCAACTAATAAATTTTTCAATAACATATCCATTAAATAATAAATTTGCCTTTCAAAAACCTTCTCATCACATAAACAAGCCACATTCAAAAACATCAAAACGACCTAAAAATATAGGTGTTAAAAGGGATGTGAATTGTGAACTAAAGTTTGCAATATATTATGAAGAATCAACCATGAACAGCATCAAACTACCTACATTTGCAATGCTAAACCTAGATCATATTCCAAACCAGAAAGTGGAAACACAAAAAACTCTCCATGTTTGTCTATCAAAAACAGAGTGAGCAAGTAACTAAACATTGTGATCACTCAGAAGCACACACAGCATTTCATAATAATTCTCATTCTGCTGCAGCATCTCGGCTATTAACCCCTTCTCCACTATCCCCCGGTAGCGTTTCAAGATCTATTCGAGCCTCCTTCTCTTCTTGGCCAACTGAAGAATCAGTGTGATCATGAACAACAGCTTCAGTTCCATCTGTAGCAGAAGAGCCCAAGTTTTCTTCTGTTCCACCTGATTCATTAGCATCATGTGCAGTTTCCTTTGTTGTTGAAGATGACTCAGAATTGACCTCAGAGTTAACTTCAGGTTCAGGTTTAATGACCTTATCTGATCCATCAGGCTTGACCTCTGCTTCAGCGTTAACTTCAAGTTCAGGTTTAATAATCTTATCTGATCCATCAGGCCTGACCTCTGCTTCAGCTGTAACTTCAGGTTTAATGACCTTACCTGATCCAGCTGGCTCCGAGTTAGCAGAAAAATTTGAAGTCGCGGCAGCCGAGATGTTATCCAAGGTTTTATCAGGGATACTTGAAATAGAATTAGTTTCTATGTTACCAGAAACTATGCTGTTATTTACCTGTACCCATTCGGTGGTTTTCAAATTAGATGCTTCCCCAGTGCTCGCACCATAGATTGTTGCATTCTGAACTTGATTTGAGTCAGATGTAAGCAATGTTCCATTATGCTGGGATGAACCAGATGTCTCGGTTCTCCCTCCTTCTGGGTTATTGCCAGCTTCTACATTTACATCTTTGGATGTATTGCTTAGTACTGGTTGGTCATTGGATAGAGAAGAAAATGTTGCATGTTTGGTTGATAGATCCTCAACGTTGATGATCTTATCATCCTTCTTTTCTGCAGCTGTGGCATTCGGTGGAGGATCATTATCAGCTGATACAACTCCTTCAAGCTGTGATTGTGAGTTTTTCTCATCCCCACTTACATCGTTGGTGTTGATGCTATTGGAATTTCTCTCCAGTTCTAAATCATTCGTTACTGAGTTATCATTTGAGTTATCAGAACTTGTGTTCTCAGCTTCAGCGCTTATAGTTTGAGAATCATGAGTTACCGCACTTGAAGCATCATCTGCCTTGTAATGTTCTTCTCGAGCCTCATGATCATTCTGCACACCTCCATCGTTATCTTGATCCTCTGTTGAAGTTTCATGACCCGATTGAGCCTCCTTATCTTCAGCTTCATCATTTCCACTTTCCTTTTCCTCCCCTTGTTCCTCTCTCCCTCTCTCTCCATCAACTAAATCTTCCTCGTGATCAGCTTCTCCTAGTTTCTCTTGATCATGTTCACCTATCTCATCATCTCCACCTCCTCTCCTCTCATCTTCTATCTCTTCTTCTTGCTCGTCATCTTCATGCTTGTTTCCTTCTTCTCGCTCTTCCTCTTCATGCTTAGTTCCTTCTTCTTCTTGCTCTTCCTCTTCATGCTTAGTTCCTTCTTCTTCTTGCTCTTCCTCTATGTGCTTAGTTCCTTCTTCTCGCTCATCCTCTTCATACTTAGCTTCACCTTCCACCTGCTTTTGTTCATGCTTATTTTCTTCCATCTTATTTACTTCCTCATCTACTGTAGTTTCTTCATCATCTTCTTCCTCATGTTTCTTATCCTTAGATAACTCCTGCACACGAGGATGGAGGCCTTTCCTTCCCAAGTTTGAAATCCCAACATCACTTTGAGTTCTGACAGAGATTTGTGCCTCATACTCATCCAACTCCTTTTTCTTATCATGGGAATGCTTTAGCTGGTAGATTAACCAGAAGCAGACACCAAGCAATAAACAAATCTGCAGAACATGCTTTACCTTGAAGCCTCTGGTTCTAGCATTTCTACTTGGTGCCCGTTTGATCATGATGAACCTTTGAATCTATAGCTCACCTCCTCAGTGTATATCTCTGCCTAGAACCAAAAATTTGACAATTAATCAAACAATAATTCTAGGCAGTTAAAGTACAATAGTCAGCAATAAATTTCAAACCCTCTTTCCCCACTTCAAATCACCAAGTTAATTACACTAGTAACGACCTACTTCGTTTGAACCTTGCAGCATCATATCCTAAAAGAATTTCCTAGTAACCCCACCTGAAGGACATATCCAATTTAGAACAAAAGAAACATAAATCTCCAAAATCCTGAAATTTATGTAGTTGGTGGATCCCAAGCCAAGCCCCAGGACCTGGTTAATCTGCTTTGTGTTGCTTAAGTAAACAACAAAAGAAGACATGACCATACAAATGCAAAAAAACCAGCCGTTTCATGGTTCCAATTGAGCCCAGAGAAATCATCAAATACTTAAAATTGGTTTAGGTACCAGAGGATAAAATGTTCCTAACTTAATTAATGGGTTGGGTACTGGTTGGAGTAGGACCCAGCCCTTAGGCCACAAGGATGAAAGCATAGAACTTCCTATACATCAGTAGGACTTTCTCTTTCTATATGCGTAAGTGCAAGTTTTCCTTTTTTGAATGGAAATGAACCATTGGAAGTATCTCAGGTTAGGCCTTACATCCTAATCCAAGCAAGCAACCATAGGAGGGAAGGAAAGAGACTAAATATTTTGTTTATTTACCAAGTTTGAGGCTTTGCTCTAAGTTCTTTCTGTCAATAGCTTTTGCCCTTTGTAGGAAACATGTCTCTACTTCCTTTCTTTTTTCCAATATCAGATCTCAGACATATATTCTATTGAATCCTAGGACCTCCCCTTTGAGTGGAAAACACAAACTATACTATACTCCCCTTTCTTCTAGACCAAAACACACCCAATGACAAGCAATGATTTGAGTATCCATAATCTATGCCCTCTCTCAAAAAAGGGAAAAAAAAAAAAAAAAAAAAAACTACAGCCCTCTCAATCAAGGTAAACGAAATGTGTTTTCCTGCCCAATTTTGAAAAGGTGCACCAACTTTAGTTACCAAATCACTTCTCATTACACTGTACTATCTTCAAATTGTTTTAGTTACTATATCACTTCAGAGTTCGAAAACAAAGATGAAAACTAAGTAGAACTTCCTTTGAAACACTCATTGCAGATAAATTTCACAGGGTGCTAAAAAATGGCAAAGCCAAACATAATTATTGTACTCCCTCCACAATATAAAGCTAGACCAAAAGTTATTTTTCACACAAATGAAGAAAATATAGTTAATACAATTAAAACAATAAATTTTATATTGACTTCCTAATATACTCTCCTCTGCACTCCTATTTTTTTATATTAATGTATTATTAGCACTAATAAAATTATTTTCTCAATATACATTAAATACAGGTCTAATAGGAAGATAATGAATAAACTAGCATATGAGAGTGGCAAGATTTTTACATCATCAGGTAGTTTAGACTACTGCATCGTTCAAAATTTGCATCGAAAAAAAAAAATAAGGAAGGCGAATTTGAGTAACATTTTTGTTAATATTATCAGAAGAGGGAGGGGGAGAGAGAGAGAGAGGGAGGGGGAGAGAGAGAGAGAGGGAGGGGGGGGGGGGGGAGAGAGAGAGAGAGAGAGGGAGAGTTCAGCATCAAAAGCAAAACCTTTTTTTCTCCACATTCAAGAAACCCATTGCAGAAAAGAAGAAGAAGATCACAGATAAAAGTTAATTGAAAGTCTCAAAGGAAACCCTAGTCAGAAAAAATCAAATCCACAAACAAACATCCATTGATTCCAAAACCTTAAATCACGAGTCAAAAGTCAATCCTTTATCCTTCGAAATCCAAAACCCACATCCCAAAATAGCTTAATAAGATACCAGAACAACAAGACCAACATCAAATAGGGAAGGAAAAAAAAAAAACCAATCTAATCCTCCCCAGGAATATCATTAACTCAACACAGTAAAGGTAACCAATAGAAGTATCATCAAACAAAAGAAAGAAAGAGCACCTGGAGCTGGAGACTGAGACAAGATAGTATTTATTGAACCAAAACGAGAGAGCTATATCCCATATCTAGGATGGGAGGAACGAGGAGGTGGGTAAAAAAAAAAAGAGGCTTTTCCTCCTTTCCGCTTGTTAAAATGTATTGGAAATCTAATTCTGCAACGGAGAGTGGACCCAGAAAGGCAAAAACTAAGAGGAGAGCAGAGAAAAATGGATAGGAAGCTCCGTCCTACAAGCGCGATTTTGCCTTGGAAGTGAGCACTGACATGTGAAGGACAAACAAGAGGGCTGTGAATCCGAGCAGGGTGGTAAAAAAAAAAAAAAAAAAGAAAAGAAAAATCCGAGTAAGGACTAGGGTGTTAAAATGTGAAAATGAAGTGTTGCGGGGCTGAGTTATCCAACGCTTGGATAGATGCAAAATAAAAAGGAAGAAAAACAAAATTAGAAAAATATGTGTAAACTGATTTTTTATGGAAAATTTATTATTTAATTTTATATTATGAAAAATTAATTATATATTTTTTAATTAGAAAAAAAATATATAATTGATGGTTTAAAATTTTATTAATTAGTATTTTTTTTGTTAATTTTAGTTATTAATTAATACATCGATTACGCTTTTCTATTTGTTCTTAAAAAAATATTAATTAATAATTTTTTTATAAATAAAAAATTAATTATTAAATTTTTTCAAATCATAATATTAAATAATAAAATACTTTTTAAAATTTTTTAAAAAAAATTACAAAATTAATGTGAAAACTTAAATACAAATAAGAAAAATGCGATTTAAAGTAGAGTATTCCTTTTTTAAAAGATAGCTTACAGAGTAGGAGTAGAGAGATTGCTTATGCAAGTGGTTATGAAAATATTATGTGAAGTGTTTGCTTTCCATCTTCTTTGATTTGCTTCTAAAAAAGGCAATTAAAATTGGATTTCATAAGTATATTAAAAATGTCATTTTAAATTATTTGAGCTCAACGGCATGAAATGAGATGACGCGATTTTTTTTTTTAAATTCAAGATTTTAAATTTAAATTTTAAGTACGGAATCAAACTTTGAGTACAGAGCACCTTGAAAAAATTTTAGAGGAAGCGCTTTGTGTCTTTATGAGTTTGTTTTATGCGAATTCAGATTAGTCGAATAAGTAGGGGTGATCATTCGATTGATTTGGTTCAAAATCGAACCGAACCGAATAAATCGAAAACCGAAATTTTAGTGTTTATGAAAATCAAATCAAATCGATTTTGATCAAAAACTGAATCGAACTGAACCGGTCTGATTCAGTTCGATTCGGTTTGGTTTGATCGATTTTAATTTTTAATAATTTTTTTTATTTTTTATACTTTATTTTTAGTATTTACAAATTTAATTAAAATATTTTAATCTTAATATGATTTAATTTCTCTATATTATTGAAAAAATGTATTATTATCACTAATCGGTTCGGTTCGGTTTTTTCAATTTTTTTTTATCAAAATTGAACCGAACTGAAATAACTGAAATTTCTGAAATTAAAAACCAAACCGAAATGTATAAAAAACCGAACTAAATTTTTAAATCGATTCGGTTCGGTCGATTTTTTCAGTTTGAACCAAATACTGATCACCCCTACGAATAAGTGAATTTTAAAGATAAAATTTGTTTATACACATCAATCCATGATTAAATTAAATTTCATTTTAAATTAAAATTTAAATTTATTTTGAAGTATCAATGCTTATGTAAATTTTACTTAAAGTGACATTTTCATAAGATTTTTTTTTTTGGAAACTAACTTATAATATCTCTCTAGACAAATCTAATTCAAATGACATTTTTTAATCGCATTTTCTTAATTGTATATTACTTTTACAAATTATTTTAGTTTCACAATAATTTTGTAATTAATTTATTTAAAACATTATTTAGATACTCAAACAAAAGAAATTAAATTATTTTTGCTTTTTTAGTTTATAAAAAATCTAAAACTTTTAATTGTTTTATGATTTAATGTAAAAGTTTAAATTTGAAAAAAAAATCCAAAATTATAAATTTTGTTAAAATTATATCTAATTTAAAATTTTGGAAAAATCTTACTGACAAGACAATGCTACAGTTTTATTTTATTATATTTATATAACATATAAATAAAAGCTATTTATATAAAATATTAAAAAAATTTGTTATTTTACAATTTAAAATACATTTTTAAAAGTTTAAATATAATATTGCTGAAAATAAATTGATGACGTGGCTGAAATGAAACTGTGCGTAATTGGCTAATCCTGCAAGACAGATAAAGTGAGGTGGTGGGTGGTTACAACAGCCACTCCGATACTCAAGTCAATAAACTGGAGAAGATGATGAATTAAGAACTTGAGAGTATTTGTGTGGGAGAATAGAGTACTTTTACCTCTATGATCGTTTCCTTTTTATATTGTAAGAAGGTAGGTATAAATATAGTATTTCTTTATAATTCGGCGATGATGTGGCTGACTCATTAGTAAAGGATTTTCGTCGGCTAATTGATTGAAAATCACGTGAACGAAGGCGTGCTGGAGATCTACTAGATGGTAGCTATTAACAACAACTTCCTCATGGAGCCTCGCCTTGAAGTTATGAGGGCAAGTGCTGTCTAACTTTAGGCCGACTTATCTTAAAGCGCCTGTGTCTCCTTTTCTCTTTGGATTCGGGCACTGTGGTCGTCTGGGCCTTCCTTTCTATGGGTGGGATTGCGTATTAGTTTATCAAATCTTTGTCACATGACCCAGTCTTATGGTGATAGCTCACTACCTAATTTGAGTGAGTCTCATGTAGCATTAAAAGTCCCCTGCTAGTCTTTGATTCTTTAAATTCGAAGGTGATAGTTGTCTTCATGATCTGGGTTATGTGGTTTGTTTGTCCGACTGAGCGCATGATGTCCTTATTATCTTCTTACTTGCTCTACCGTCTAGTCAGGTTTAAAATCTTACCTTGGTAAAAATTGATCCGAGTGATATAATAATGCCTTGACGAGTTTTCAGATATTTTTCAGCCCTTGCGAGCTCCTTCGTCTTTTCCAGCTTTATTGAGCTTCCGAGCATTTTTCAGCGCAGGCCAACCTTTCGGGCTTTCTTTAGCCCTGATGAGCTTTTTGGCATCAAATGCCTTTGCGAGCTTCCGGGCATTTTTCTAACCTTTGTGAGCTTCTAGGCATTCTCTAGCCCTGACGAGCTTTTTGGCATTAAATGTTTTTGCAAGTTTCCGGGCATTTTTCTAATCTTTGTGAGCTTTCAAGCATTCTCTAGCCCTGATAAGCTTTCTGGCATCAAATGCCTTTGCAAGCTTTCAGATATTTTTCTAATTTTTGAAAGCTTTTGGGCTTTCTCTAGCCTTGACAAGCTTTCTGGCATTAAATGTTTTTGCAAGCTTCCATGCATTTTTCTAACCCTTACGAGCTCCTTGCCCTTTTCTAGCCTTTACGGGCATTTTTCTAGCCCTAGCGAGCTTCTTGTCCTTTTTCAAGTCTTAATGGGCTTCTAGATATTTTTCTAGCCCTTACGAGCTCCTTAGTCTTTTTCTAGCCTTCTTGGGCATTTTGCAGCCCTGACCAACTCTGATGAGCTTTTGGTCATTCTCCTCCTTATAAAAGTTTTAGATTTCTAGGAGTGATTGTAAGAGCGGCGACACATGCCTGTAATTCTCTTTGTGAGATGGGACCAATGCTCTTGGCCACATGGCTTGGTTCATACCAGCCTTGCGACTTGATCATTAAATACCTTAAAAACTTCTCATGAAGTACGACTAACATTCGAAAAGCTGGTCTGATGTGGACCCGCCTTGTGGCTTGGCATGAGATGCTTAGAATCTTTTTGTGATGCAAGACTAATACTCGGTCTTCTAGCCTAGCGTATACTCGCATTGTGACCTAGCATCAAATGCCTCATTGTGAGGGACCTATGCCTGGATGGCCTGACAATTGCCTTGTGGCCTGGCATGAGATGCCTTATTATGGGGGACCCATGCCTAGATGGCCATGTGGCCATTTTTTGAATGTGTTTTCACGGACCAACATCCATATTTTGGCATGACAATTGTAACGCCCCGAAAATCGGACCGCTACCGGCGCTAGGATCCGGGTCGACTTAAGGCCGCCGGGACCCGTAGCAAGCCTGACATAAAACCTGTAAACCTGTATAATCCCATACATGATCAACAATATGCATAAAAATTAAAACTTTTCCTTCCATTGAACATTAACCAAACTCAACCTGTGCATAACATTAACATAACTTTGATCCCTCTGTGGGATCTCATCTATGCCCTCAATGGGTAACATACATCTGTTGAGTTGGTTTATATAATCATCAACAAAAATCTCTAAGATCATGTATAAAAGGGATACAACAATCTATGGTCAAGCACATACTAACATCCATACAACTCCTTACATAACTATACTGTACTTTTACATTACAATTTGATCATGTCCATTTCTATCTATTACAAGCATGACTTCTTCACTCTATCCGAACTCCCGCACTAGATCCTGTACCTGTAAGCCTGGGGGAAAAGGGGAGAGGGGTGAGCTAAAAGCCCAGTGAGTAGAGCTAGTAAAACACATTAACACTATGCTCAAATGGAATGCATCATAACACAAACAATTCACATAAGGGTTGGGTGAACTCGTCACCAATTAGTCCAAGTTAACTCTGTGCCAGGCCTGTAGAATGGGGTCCTGGTCTTTCCTGTCAGAACATACATTACTTACCATTTTCCCAGGGCCTCCTCTGGGCTCCTGGTCTTCGAGTCCCATAACCGTACCTTACTCTGTGCCAGGCCTGTAGACTGGGGCCTGGACTTGCTTACTCTGTGCCAGGCCGTAGCATAGGGTCCTGGTCTTCCTGTCTTGGACTAATTGGGTCATCCAACATTCACCCACAACAACAACAATTTATGCAATGCGGCATATTCGTGAAAACTAATGCAATCATCCTATTGCATAATCATGATGCATGAAACATAATAAAACATTTAATTTAAAAGATTGAGTTTAGTTCCACTCACCTCTGGCTGACTCTGACAATACCGAAGCAGCTGAACTCACTGCTGGGGTCCTCGGTTCCTCGGGTCTGAACCTACACAGGTGGACTCAAATGAGGGACCAAACATATATAAACATGACTCTAATATAACCCCCAAAAACCCCCTAAAACATCATGAAAACATCACAGAAAATATGCATGAAATGGCTGAACAGGGCACTTTCGGCGGCACCTTCGGCGGCCGAAAGTCCTGGACAGAGACGAAACTCAGCTAGGTTCGGCGGCACCTTCGGCGGCCGAAAGTCCCAGACAGAGACGAAAGTCTCTTTTCGGGGGCAACTTCGGCAGCCGAAAGGCCTGCCTCCCCAGCCATGTTCGGCGGCCGAAAGTACCTTCGGCTGCCGAACCTGGTTTCTGCCAAAGGGCAGAAACTTGGCTCCCTTTGCACATTTCGCCTCCAAACCTTCCAAACATGCATATTTTTCAACCAAAGCATGCATACAAGTTCCTAGGGGCCTCAAACAAACATATACCCCATCTACAACACTTCAAACATACTCAAACAACACACATTGTGCAAAACATCAATATATACCCATAACTCAACATATACCCTAGCATGCATTTCTACCCTTAGATCTTGCATAAAACTTATTTAGAACACATAATAAGGGTGGATCCGAGCTTACCTCTTGAAGAAATGAGAGGGAAGACGATCCTAGCTTGGAGATGAAGAGATTGAGCTCCTTGAACCTCCAAGCACCCAAAACTTGCTCTTTGCTCACAAATCTTCAAAATAGAAGTTAAAACTCGTGAAAACCATGAAAGATCTAGGGAAAACACTCAAGATTGAGGGAGGAGCGGCGGAGACTCACCTTGGCCGACAATGGGAGAGAAAAAGCTCGCCCGTGCGGACCAAAGGGACCCCTTTTATATGTGGCTGGCCAGGCCACGTTCGGGGGCCGAATGTGCCTCCGTATCCATGCAATGTTCGGCGGCCGAACATGAGGTTCGGCGGCCGAACCTTGACTTCCCTCACTCATGCTTTCGGGGGCCTAACGTGCCTCCAAAACGCATGCATGTTCGGCGGCCGAACTTGACTTTCGGCGGCCGAACCTGGGTTTTCCTCCAAAGCTATTTTCATGCAAAAACTCATTTAATTCATACTTAAAATCATTTAAAACATAAAAACATTTTATAAAAACATGACTCTACCCTTCTAGAGGTCTCCAACATCCGAGATTCCACCGGACGGTAGGAATTCCAATACCGGAGTCTAGCCGGGTATTACAACAATTGCATTTTGGCCTGATATGAGATGTCTTATTATGTAGGACCCATGCCCGAATGGCATGTGGCCTTGTTTTAATGTATTTCTACGTACTAATGCCTGAATTTTGGCATGGAATTGCCTTATAGTCTAGCATGAGATGCCTTGTCATATGGGAATCATGTCCGGATGGCCATGTGGCTATTTTTTGAATGTGTTTCCACGGACTAACGCCTAGATTTTGGCCTAGCAATTGCCTTGTAGCCTAGCATGAGATACCTTATTATGTGAGACCCATGGCCGAATGGCCATGTGGCTATTTTTTAAATGTATTTATGTGGATCAACGCCTAGATTTTGACCTAACAATTGCCTTGTGTCCTGTCATGAGATACCTTATTATACGAGAGCCAAGTCCGGATGGCCATGTGGCCATTTTTTAAATGTGTTTCTGCGGATCAACACCCAGTTTATACGTGGGATCCATGCCTGGATGACCTGACAATTGCCTTTTGGCTTTTTATGAATTTATTTCTATAGACCAACGCTCGAATTACGTGCGGGACCCATGCCGGAGTATATTGGGGGACCTATGCCCGGATTTTAGCCTTTGTACTTGTCTCTATACTTCATCCATCTAACGCTTCTGACTTTTCTAGAAAAAAAGAAGCTTGAAGAATACATCTTAGTTTTTTAACTGTTTTATAAATCACAAACATTTTTCTAAGGATAAAAATAAAAGACTAGATCGTCTGACTTGATCATTTTCAAGACTCGGAGTTTGACTCAGGAGCTGGACATCTATGATATTCTCCTTAGTCACCCCTATTAACGCTCAGTCCTCCTGCAAATACATGAGTAACTCCCACAGGTTCACTGTCAGGGATGGTTTCGGGAATTGTTACATCGTGCTCATGTGTCTTATCTCTTCTACTCTTTCTGATGAACTTTTGAAGTATTTTGTTTCTTATTAATATCTCGATCTCTTCTTTCAAATATCGGTACTCCTCCATTGTATGTCTATGGCTTTTGTGAAAACGGCAGTACTTCGTCCTATCTTGCTTTCCCACTCTTTTGGGATTGAGCTTCGGAGGCCACCTAACCTCCTTGTCGTTCCTCCTGATCCACATTAGAATATATGTCCTTGAGTCATTCAATGGAGTGTAATTCTTATACTTATCTCGGTCGTCCCTTACTCAAGAGACTGAGTAACTTTTGTGATCTCCCCTGTATCATTGCTTCTTCGGCTTTTGATCTTGTTTTTGGCTCGTTCTTTTACCCTCTTCCTATCCTTCATAGCACTTTTGGACAGCACGTCCTAGCTTTCAGTCAGCGTCCTTGGGAACATCATCTGATGGCTCATCTTCCTCGAACTTGTCCTTCCCTTTAGACTGAGTCTGGATTGCTTATGTCCAAGTCCTTGAGGTCTATACAAAAACTTCCTCCCTCTCCCTGAGAGCCATGAGTGACGTCTCTTCTCGAACTTTATATTGTTCAAAAATAACTTGCAACCTTCTAACGTATTGGAGTATCTGCTTGATGCTCAGATTGTTGAACGTTGACCATAGGGTGTGTGTGTTTTGTCCACTGCTAGGAGTGGAAGAAATGATAACATCCTCATCGATAGCAACCTTAGCAGCAGCTCGTGAAATTTTAGCCATTTCTAAAGATAATAGAGAGATCTCTCTTAGAGAAAAAGGGTAAGAGACCAGTTTTAATCCAAATGAATAGAGAGAATTCAATGGTTTTTCTGGCAATAGAACCAAATGATGTTACTGAAAATAAACTGATGACGTGGTCGAAATGGAGCTGTGCTGTGGTTGGCTAATCCTGCAAGACAAATAACGTGGTGGGTGCCTATGGCAGTCACTCCGACGCTCAAGGTAGTAAATTGAAGAAGATGGTGAATGAAGAACTTGAGAATATTTGTGTGGAAGAATATTGTACCTTTGCCTTTGTGATTGTTCCCCTTTTATACCGTAAGAATGTGGGTATAAATATAATATTTCTTGATAATTCGGTGATAATGTGGTTAATTTGTTAGTAAAAGATTTTCACCGGCTAATTGGTCGAAAATCCTATAATTGAAGGCGTGAAGGAGATCTGTTAGATTATAGTTGTTAACGGTGACTTTCTTATAGAGTCTCGCTCTGAAGTTATGAGAGCGAGTCTTGTCCGACCTAAGGCCAACCTATCTTAAAGCGTCTGAGGTTTTTTTTTCTCTTTGGATCCGGGCATCGTGGTCGTCCGAGCCTTCCTTTTTACAGGTGGAATCATATATTGGTTTATCAAATACTTGCAATGTGATCCAGTCTTATGGTAACAACTTACTACCTATTTTAGATAAGTCTCATGTAGTATCAATATGATTTAACTCAAAATGTCTAAATTTATTTTTCTTCATCCCATCTAATCTAGTGTAAAAACCATAACTTCAATCTTTTTTCTATTTGTTGCTAACTCTAACATAAATTATAATAAGTTTCATATATGTTCAATTTTTTTTTTTTAAAATATCTTTTCGGATATTCATCACGATAAATTTCACTGTATTTACTATAAAAAATAGAAATTATAGTTTTATTATCTAGAATTTTATTATTGATTTTGCAAATTTCCATCCTTATAGTACTTGTCAATATAATAAGCAGAGTGATCGGAGACAAATACAGATAATAAAAAAAGCATGATTAAAACATAAAAAAAGTGAAGAGATTCAAAATTTTTTTTTTAAAAAAAATTTATTGTGATCCTCAGATCATATAGGGATGAAAATAAAACTAGAGTTTTATGAATTTAATGGTGAAGTATGATAACTTTAAAAATTTTAAGTTGAAAATGTATCAATTTTAAAAATTTGGATTAAATTATAAAGTAGTAAATTTTTTTTATTTTTTTAATTTTAATAGTTTTTACCTACTTATTATATGAATATAATAAAATAATTTACATGATGTTGTCACATTAATAAAATATATTTCTTTAAATTAATTTTAAAATTAAATATAATTATAATAAAATTTATAATTTTAAATAGTTTTATTAATTTTTAAAATTTTAGATAAATCTTAAAATAATAAAAAAGTTTTAAATTTTTTATAGTAATTGACTTTTTTTCCTATTTTTTCTTTTATGCAAATAAAAATGAATAAAAGGTTTTCATCTTTATTTCCTTTCTTAATTTCTTTCATTCCATTTAAATTTTGCCAAATATGGGGTTAAAGCCTGAGGAGCTCCAAACGTTATTTCTGCCCTTTTAGAGCATTATTGGATCGGTCGATGGGGATGCGTTTTAGTAGGGGTGAGCAGTATTCAGTTCAAATCGAAAAAATTGATTGAATCGAACTGATTTAACAATTTGATTTGGTTTTTTATATATTTCGGTTCGGTTCGATTTTTAATTTTAAAAATTTCGATTATTTCGGTTCGATTCGATTTTGATCAGAAAAAACCGAATCGAACCGATTAGTGATAATAATATATTTTTTCAATAATATAGAAAAGTTAAATCATATTAAAATTAAAATATTTTAATTAAATTTTAAAATATTAAAAATAAAGTGTAAAAAATAAAAAAATTATTAAAAATCGAAACTGATCAAACCGAACTGAATCGAACCGAATCAGATCGGTTCAGTTCGATTCGGTTTCTGATCAAAATAGGTTCGGTTCGATTTTCATAAACACTAAAATTTTAGTTTTCGATTTATTCGATTCGGTTTGATTTTGAACCGAATACTCAACCGTACGTATAACCTATTAACATTTTTTTTTCAAAAATTCTTTTTTTTTTTCATAGAAAATGCCAATTGAATAGAAAAATGCACAAATTTATATTTTTATAACAATCCTTTTTCTTTTAATAATGAAACCAAAATTTTAAACTATATGAGCAAAATTAAATTTTTGAAAAAGTTGATTATACATTATAATATTATTTTTGAATTTTTATTTAATTAATAAAATAATTATTTAAAATAAATATTTTTATTTTATTTATATTCTTATTTAATATTATTAAATTCAATCATATTATTTTTCCTTTAATAATTAAAGAATTACAGAAATTAATATGTATTACTAAAAAATAAAATATGCTAAATTTAATTTAAAATTAATTTCTATGACTTTATAATTATCAAGAAAAGAAAATTAATATAATTGGTAAAAGATAAAATGATTTTTTAATAGTATTTTACTTTAAAGAATTGTTTTGTTAATTAAATAAAACTTTAAGAGCTATATTTTTGCTTTCTTATAAATCTTTTCAAATTCAATTTAATTTGTTGATTAAATTGTGACTAATATTAAATATTTTAGCTTTATTTTAAAATAAATTAGAATATAAATATAAATTTATGTAAATATTTAAATCGATAATCCTAAAAAATGATTTGGTTAGTTCGTCATATTTAAAACATTTTATTCATAGAAATCAAGTTGAACCATCGCCTAAGAAAGACGATCACGAATTTATAAAAATTTAAAATTTTCATAAATGATAATAGAATATAAAAGAAAAAACAATGAGACTTATTATAATTTATTTTATATTAATTGTCATTATAATTTAATAATACTAAAAAATAATTATTATTTTAAAAATCAATATTGATTATCGTGCATTTAAAAATTTACGGTATGGGTGTAAATTTAATCCACGGAGATTTCCCTCTTTTTTATCTTTTTTCCTTTTATCCGTTAGTGATATCTAATCGTTTCTCTACTATAATGCCATATGTTACTCAGATTCATATGTACGGACGTGTCAGAACACCCATTCATGTCAGACGGTTATTTAATTTTTCTTGGTGCACGTGCCATTAAGGTTGCAAAATGATTGGGCTAGTTATTATTCCTCACGGCCCGCACACGTAGTCAATTTGGTTCGCCTCTCATCGCAGAGTTGGATTACACGATATTGGACCGGCCTACTTATCTATGACTTGATGGGTTTTGGGTCCATATTTTTTTTCAGAGTCAGACCTTACCTCATCAGAAATCCGGCGGTTATCAAATATTATCATATATTAGGGCTATGCATAAAAAATTTTCTCTAAGTTGTTTTGAATTAAAATATTAAAAAAAGAAAGTATTTATTTAATTTTTAAATCAAATTAAATATAAAAACTTTTTTTTAATATACACAAATTACTTATGTAGTATAAAGTTTATGGTGATGGCATTGATACTGAAAAGGCAACATGCAAATCCCTTCCTAGCTCTGAAAAAGTAAAAATATTGTAGCTCGATTTCTTCTCTTTTATTTAATTTCTAACAATACCACTAGTTGATACTAATGCTATTGACAGATATGGTGAGCATTCGGTCGGTTTGGTTTAAAATCGAACCGAATCGAATAAATTAAAAATTGAAATTTTAATATTTATAAAAATCAAACCGAATCGATTTTAATCAGAAATTAAATCAAATCGAAATGGTTTGATTCGATTCAATTCAGTTCGATTTGACCGGTTTCGATTTTTAATAAATTTTTTATTTTTTACACTTTATTTTTAGTATTTTAAAATTTAATTAAATATTTTAATCTTAATATGATTTAATTTCTCTATATTATTAACAATAACATATTATTATGACTAATCGATTCGATTCGATTTTTTCGATTTTTTTATCAAAATTGAACCGAATCGAAATAACTGAAATTTTTGAAATTAAAAATCGAATCGAACCGAATTGAATAAAAAATCGAATCGAACTTTTAAATTAATTCGATTCGATTAATTTTTTCGATTTGAATCGAATACTGCTAACCCTAAGTGAGATGTGTGTTGCTTGTTAGTCACTTCCTTTTGAATTTTGAGGGCTCCGGCTACTTTGGTGGGAATTAGAACAGTCTCCCCTTCATCTAGATGATGGTTTGGGTGGAGAAGTTCAGCTCATGTCAACTAGGATTCAGTGTGGTTGCAGTAGGCTTAGCCTTGAAGCCTTTGCTTGGGCTTAGTTGGTGTTTGGTTTCGTGATCAGACTTAAACGTGTTTGGGCTTTGTTGTAATTCTTTGTAATCCTTAATCCTTAATCCTTAATGGGTTTAATGCAAATACCCTTATTAGCTAAATATATATTTACAGCTTTGTTTTTTCTAAAAAATAATTTATATTTAAAATATTTTCTGTGATTTTTTTTTTCTAAAAATACAGAGATCTTAAAATTTTAAAATATGAAAAATAACTTTTTTTAAAAGAAAATTATTTTCTTAAAATGATTTTTTTAAATTAAAAAAAATATTTTTTATTGACTAAATTTGTTAAATGTTTTAAGCTGCATGAAATATGAAAAAAAAAATTTTAAATAAAAAATTTTCAAAATATTTTTTATTATTTAAAAATTATAAATCAATCAAATTCAAAATAAATAAACTAAGAAAATCAAATAAAAAATAAAATAAAATAAACTGACCAAATGCAGAGAATTAAATAGACATGACCCACAAGCACCCATTCCTGCAATAACATTGATGACACCAACAATGCATCCGTTTATTGACAACTCTATATCACTGTTCATGCAATTAAGAAATAAGCGGAAGAAGCTTTCAGAGTAAATAGATTCAACCATCCGATTAGAGCCACACAAAGAGAGAATGGAGCAGAGCTTAGCCAATCAACAGTTTATGAAAGTAATATTTGTCGAATCTAATAGTACGGTCTTAAGATATAACGTTATCGAAACTAAACCTTTAGAAGCCTTTCACAATTCTAAAAAAGACCCAAATTAAGAAAGAAGAACCCTTGCAAATGAGCTATAGAACCTGCAAAATAAGAAACGAATAACAATAGAACAAAAGAAAACCAAAACAAAGCCTCTATTCCTTCGGTGAGAAGAACTAACGGCAGCGGCGCAACATTTTCGGACAAGGAAAAGCAACCAAAAGTACACACTGTAAAATAATCAATAAATGAACACACAATAACCTCAAACAAGACGAAAACCCTAATCAATGTCCGTCAACATCAAAATGTATGTTTTGAGTTATAAATAAGAAGTTCTTAGGGATTTATATTATAATAACTAGACATTAGACACCTTTCCATAAATGGAGTTTATTTCCTATAATTTAGTAAAACATAAATGTTAATTTCTTTTATATTTAACCCATATTAAAGAAATACAGGTACACTTTTTTTTTAAATTTCATTTATAATTTAATCTTTATAATTTTGTATTTTCATACAATTTAATTTAATTTTAATAATTAAATATGTACAGTAAATTAATAATTGAAAAAGTAATTTGATGACCTGGACTATACCATTTCAATATGAGGTCGATTCTTAAAAAGCAGTTGTGATTCAAAGTCTCGATTCAGACCCACGGAGCATACTAGATCATTTACAAATCCAGGTCCACTCACTACAAGCTTATCCCGGTGATGTGATGTGAGAGAGACAGTAGGTCCAATCACTTTGCAGCCTGCTCTCACGTCTGTCGGGGGAATTAAATAGCCACTTGGTGTAGAGAGAACGTCTGACGTTTTTATACGTACAGATCTACATGATAGAGGCAGGTGGCACTATAGCAGGAAAACCATTACGCATCATTAGCAGACAAAAGGATGATGATCGCTGGACTATACCATCTCAGTATGAGGTCCGTTCTTAAAAAGCAGTTCTCTCCAAAGCCCCGATTCAGACCCACAAAACAGACCAGATCACTTACAAATCCAAGTCCACTCATTACAAACTCATCCCGGTGATGTGACGTGGAAGGGACAGTAGCCCCAATCACTTCGCAGTCTGCTCTCACGCCCGCCGCTGAAAAAATTAAATGACCACCTGATATAGAGAGAACGTCTGACGCTTTCGTATATATAAATCTATATAACCAAAGAAGGTGGCACTGTAACAGAAAAGTCATTACGTTTCATTAGCAGATAAAAGAAAATGAATAAAAAGAAAAGAATCCTTTCCTCTCCATCTAAATTTAGACAATTATTTTTTAAATTTCAAAACATCTGGATTTCAGAACACCCTAGTTCAACAACAATTTAATTGAGAGGACAATATGTAGTTTTTAAAATTGTAAACATTAAATAATTGCTTATAAAATATAAGTTTATATATATATATATATATATATATATATATATATAAAATTATAGCTTGCTCTTGTTTTTCTAAGCCTAACAAATTTACTTATTTTTTTCCGAAAACAAAATTTATGATCGAGTTTATATGGTATTAACTTTCAATATTTAATTAAATCTAAAAATTTAAATTTTAATAAAAAAAATTATGAGATAATTACTATCGTACTTTTTAGAGTTTATCTAAATTAATTAAAATATTTTTATAATTTTAAAATTATATTAAAATATTTTTATATTTTTATTTTATAAATTAAAAAAATCAATTAATTTTTACTATTAGTCTATTAGTCAAAATTAAAAATAATTTTAATATTATGTCCATATATTTTGTGTTAACTCACTAGAATATCCTTTATTTTAAAATTATATTAAAATATCTTTAAATTTTTATTTTATTAATTAAAAAATATTATCTTTATATATTTTGTGCTAACTAACCACATAATTTTAAAATTACATTAAAATATTTTTAAAATTTTATTTTATTAATTAAAAAAACTTGATTTTCACCATTAATCTATTGATCAAAATTTCACCATTAATCTATTGATCAAAATTGACTTCATTTTCATCATTAATCTATTAATTAAAATTAAATAATAAATATTATTTTTAATAACATAATAAAAATATAAAAATATTTTAATATAATTTTAAAATTAGAAAAATATTTTAATTATTTAAAATAAATAAAACCATAAAAATGAAAATTTTAATTCACCAAATAAAAAGTATAAAGATATTTTAATATAATTTTAAAATTATAATAATATTTTAATTAATTAAAGTAAATTATGGATGACGACAGTAATTATTCCAAAAGTCATTCCAATTATATAAAAAGAAAGGTTTAGCTAGGGTTTTTCGAAATGAAAAATTGTCCCCCTCCACCGCTGATTGATTTTCCTCCGACCTTTCTCACCCGTCTACAACCAGCCCGAGAGCTCCCTCATCTCTTTGGTCATCGGATATTGAAAATATATTCTCTGTCATCTAAATTTTGTCTTCGTTTCTCTCGATTGGCGTCAAATTCGACTTTTTTCGGTGAGAATCTTGTTGGTGTTATGAATTGGTTTATTTGGCTTAATTTGATTTGCTTCTGCGAGTTGGTTTGAACCGCGATGCTTCTTCTGTTGTTTTTTTCTCCTGGTGATTTGATTGGGAGGATTTCTCATTGCAATTTGTTTGCTTGTTTACTGCCAGAGGGAGATGGGCAGTTCGAGCAGAGAACTTCTCCTTTTGGAGCACAAGAATCTCTCCGCATCTCCTCTTGGTATCTGCACTCTTGCTATTATATGTATTTGTCATGTAAAAAGGTGTTCCTGCTTACTGTTTACTTGTTTTTTTGTAGAATCTTCACTGCTTGTGTGTAACAAGGAGTCGATCTCCCATACCAAGAAAGCCCCACCTGATGGAAAGCCCATTGCGGCTCCAATTGCCCCAAGCCAAGGTAATTGTCTTCGCAAAATCCCCCAACCTTCTCTCTCTTTTTGCTGAGTTTTTCCGTTATTGAGTTTGTAGGAGCTATTCTTTTGTTACTTTAATTCGTTATGTTATGAAGATTGAAAATATGCAGATATGGGGGACTCACCATTTAATGGAAGTGGGGGGTAGGGGGGGAAGGGTGAAACACCTTTGATTTATTGTTTTGCAATAAACCTTTAGTTATTATTATTTTTTTTCCAGCTCATTGATAAGGGGTTGGGTGGAATTCGGAAGGAATATATTTGAGTAATTTTGGCGATCACACTTTGATTCTTGTACCTTAGATTGCACTAGTTTCAAAATTTTGCTATTTTCTGTTTTGATATCTATGTTTATATATGATCTGCTATTCATTTTAACATATGCATTTGAGTTAACTGCTTGGAAATATATGTATGCCTCACCATCTTTGAAGGATACCAGTTGGTTAAGCATGCTGTATTAGGAGTTCAAGTGGAAGATTGGATATGTTTCTTTGCATGAGATTTTCCTTTCTTATTTCCAAATATGTTTTTTTTTAATAGTTACAGTGATTAGCTGTTGTCCAAGGATATCTGTTTGACTTACCATTAGTTTTCTTGCTTATGTTCTCTGGCTGCTGAAACAATGAACTTATTCAAGCCCACATTAGACATTCTTGATATTGATTTACCAACTTATGATGTTGCTATTATTTATGTGAAATGTTTAACAACTTTTCTGATAGCTGGATGGTGTATCTAGCTCAAAATTTTTAATTGTCTTCAGTTTGATAGTTGGTGAAATTCCAGCTCAACTATGGTTTATATTTTGGCCATCACCTGTCAAAGGGCAAAAAAAAAAAGAGATTCAAAAAGAGAATCCAGCTTAGATAATTTTTATTTTGTTACCTATGGCTCTTTTTCTGTATATCCCTTGCCTTCATCTTCTTCTTCTTCCTCATTTAGGGTAGGCTCCCTAGGTTCTTTTTGCCATTCCTGTAGCTTTTGCTTCGTGTTTTAGATGTGCAATGAACTTTTTAATTAGAAAAAAAGGACTTCCATGTTCTATTAGAAAAGACTTGAAGAGAGTCGTATTTTTAGGTATTGTTCTTGTACACATCAATATTTAATAGGTAGAATGGTTGCCCAGTGATATCAATTTGTTGTTAACTGCAGGCTTTGTTAAATGTAATCTTTGCTAGGTTTTATTTGGGCATGCCAGATTGAAACACTTTGGACCTTTTCTTCTCTTGGAGAAAACTTGATGGCTCAAGATATATGGCCTTCACATGTGAGAAGTTCTTGCATGGAACTAAGTCCACCAGATTCCATATGAACTACCTGTTTACAAAATGCCATCTAAATATGACTGCAAATAACTGCTGCCTAAAATGACTCAGATAATATTGATGACAACTTATTAGTGGTTTAGTTCACAATACATGCCGTGGAGCATATTTATACAAGATTTTCTCTCTTTACGTGTCCTGATTTCTGCAAGGTAAAGAAGAACATCTAATCTGGGGGTTCCAGAAGAACATCTAATCTGGGGGTTCCATAACGTGTAGTGAGAAAATACCATAAAGAGAAACATAATTATGTATTTATTTTAACTGGGGAATCTGGTCAATGTATTTCACTCGGAAATTCAGGAAAAATCTTCATGAAATGTTTGAATTTTGATTTGGTCTTGTTTTCTTTTATGTTTTAATCAGCTTTGGTGGACCAATATACTATATGTCCTGTAATGGACAGGAATTCTAGGTGCTCTATTTGTAGTACACATGCTAAAATGATTTAATGATGCAATACTTTAAAACTTTCTTTAAGTTTGACCTCTGCTCATGCTTACAACAATTATTATTTGGAGGGTGAGCATTGCTGGAAGAACATGTGTAGTTGGATGTTTAATGCCTCATTGAAGTCCTCTTGGGATTAAGTGTGGCAAAGGAACTAGGTGCCAACTGTGCATTTGAGAACAGGTTGCTATGTTTACAAATTTGAGAACAGTCTGGGATTATTTTTTTCCTGCTGAATGAGCCTGCAACCATTAATTCCAAATTGGACTTAAAATACGGGGAAATCAAAGTCTTTTTCCAACTGCACAGGATATCAAAAGGGTTTGAATTTTGGGATCATATTGTGTTTTATGTCAAATACTATGCAACCACAATCCCAAACTGGAAATAAAATGTGAGGAAATCAAAGCTTATGTTGCTATAACAAACAATGCTAACACCATTTCTATTGCTTCAGTTTTGGGAAAAGTGAAAGATTTCCTAGGAGTCATATCTGAAGCCAATAAAAGGCTGCAGCAAGATGCCAAGGTATATTTATACTCGAGGAGATTTTTTTTTCTGACTTCCTGAATCTTCTAATTCATGAATTTTGTTCTTGAAAATTTGTAGGACAATACTCAAAACTATGATATTGAAGTGCTCACTGGAACTGAATCTGAAGTCATTGAAATGGTAATACTGTTTTTTCTATCTCTTTGCCGCAACAATAATTTTGTCGGCAATTCTAATTTAATTAATGATACACCTTGATTACAGGATTTAATGCTGGGAATTGCTGATCTTCATACTCCTGAAGCTATAGCTGCTGCTGAATCTGCAGTAAGTAATGCTCAACAATTGGTTCCTTCAGATTCAGACAGTAGTGAAACAGAATCAGAAGGTACAAGTGATGATGACGACAATAAATTAGACAGTGATGATGAAGACAAAGATGAGAAAACAAGCTTTTTATTGAAACACAAAACATCGAAGTTTGGTGAAGATGGTTCAAGTCAACCTGCTGGAAAAAATACATCCAAAAAGCGGCCAAAAATTGTTGAGATGTGTTGAAACTTAATTGGTTGGGAAAAGCTTGGCTCTACTAAGTTGATTGTATGATTGTTCCTTGAGGTTATGTTATCAGTTGAGAGTTTTCTCATTCTTCCAAACCTTCGTTCTGTACTTCATCCAATCCACAGCCCCCAAAACTCTTACCCATGGTTCTGTGTGGTGGATTGGAGAAGTGTGGTCATTGGAATACTACTAATGTATTGAGGATGTTGTAATGAACTTTTATGAAAGTAGGAGACCAAGTTGAGATTTTGGGCTATTTATCTTTCTAGCTGTTAGTCCCGGTGGGTGTAAAAGGAAGTGGGTGTATTGATGAAGACTTGTATTGAGCCAGAGTTTTTCAGCCGCGACAATGCTCAAATTTTTATGTAAGGGCTCATAGCTTAATTTTAAGAATTGGATATTGCAACTACAGATTCTACCCACTTTTCAATGTGAAATCCTTTTTCTTTCTCCATAATGCCTTGTAACTAGTAATGATAACATCTTAACACAAGGCTAAGAACTTGGCCCTCACTTAAAGTCAATAGTTCATTGAAGACATTGATCAAATATCCGACAAAAAAAAAGTTCAGGCATCACCCAATCAAAAGAACATGCTCTGTTTCTACTATCATACAGCTTGAGCAAACAACGGTATTAGTTGCAAAAGTTTTAACAAAAACTCTCAGATGACAAGACACAAATGATAACGATATTCTTGTCTGCTAGAAACAATGAAATTAAATGAAGAAGCATTTATATTAGTTTTTGGCTAAATAATAGATTGAAATTTGTTCAATTAATCTTACAATATGATATTTTATCGTCAAAATAGAATTCAGAGACTACTATGGTTGGCCATTGGTTTGGTCCAACAAAAGGAAAACATATACAGAATAGTTGTGCTGCCTTCGGCAGAAGATATATTGAAGCAATAGAAGAAGCTTCCTTGAATTTTTCTATTGCTGTGGTAGTATTTGAGTGATGAGGAAACTCTTCTGGAGAATAATAGATGATAATCTCCTCCAGTGCTTTCTTCTGTTTAAGCAAGTATTTAATAAATTCTAATGTATTGTCTTCTTTGTAAAGTTCAATATCCACTGGCTTCAGTTAATCAATGAGGTCTAAACTTCCAAATTCATACAACTCCATAGACAAGCTTGGCGCCTGAAATTTAGTTTGAAGGGGAAAATATCAACTTTGGAGAATAAAATAAATGTAGAGATAAATTTCAAGATGACAAGACTATCGTTTACTTGCATTGGAATTGGGAGCTGCTGACTTAAAAAGAAGGATCTCATGATGAGAGATTCTAAACGTTCACTACTGCAAGAAAAATATTCTTTTGACAAGAGAACACTGAAATTCGTTGTTAAAAATATATTATTTATTATTATTATTGTTAATAATTATTAATGAAAGAAAATATAGTTGTTAAATTTAAAATTAGATGACTATTATTTCAAATATAACGATGGCTAATGTTGTGGTTAATATTTATTTATAAAAAAATATTTAATTATTAAAAAAATAATAACTATTAATAAAAAAATATATGATCGTTTAAATTTAAATTAAATAAATTTTATGGTTTCAAATATAATGACCACTTATATTATTATTAATATTTATCCACGATATAAATAATTAATTATTTAAAAAATAGTTATTATTAGCAAGAGAGTATAGCACACATAAATTTAATCGGTGGTAAGTGCATTTAAATTTAAGAGGTTTTAGGTTTTATTTTTTTTATCCCAAATTCTCATTTAAAAATAAAATATGCTCATTAAATTTAAATTAAATAACGGTTAATATCGTAGTTAAAAATTATTTATAATAAAGATATTTAGTAGCTAAAAAACTCAACACAAAATTTGAATATAAATAACGAGAAAATAAAAATTATTATTATAAATTATAATATTTATTAAAAATTATATTAATTATATATCATTATTTATTTTTTTTAATATGACTAAAATTGAAATATATAATTAAAATTTATAAATAAAATTTATTCATAATATAGAACTTATACATGTAGGTTAACAATATTATAAAAATTGTCTCGAGAAATAATTAATAACAAATATTAGCATTTACTTTATGTATGTTAAGAATGTAAAAAAAAAAAATATAAACATTAAAACAAATGGATAAAAGTAATGTACTCCCAATTCTTTTGAAAAAGTTTTCAAAACAAAATTACTTTAAAATCTTCAAATTAGATCACATTAAATATAAAAATATAATTAGATTATAAAAATTAAATAATTTATATAGATTAACAATTTAAAATTCATTAATAATTCAAATAAAATTTTCACATGAACTTAAATATTTTTAAAAAACAATTACTGAATATCATATAATATTGTATACTAACGCTGAATTGCATTAGTAAAATATTAGTAAAATAAAATTAAACCAAATTATAATTTAAAGAATTTGAGAGCAGCAGCTGGGGCGTGTTGTTGCTGCTGCTACTACAAAATTGCAGCAACAACCCTTTTTCAGCCCCCTGCTGCTGCAATTTTACAGCAGCTTGCAACAGCAGGGGGCCAAAATTTCAGCATGCAGCTGCTGCAAAATTGCAGCTCTGTTGCACATTCCATGTATAATTTACAATATACAAATCCATGCAAAAATTAATTAAAAAAAAGTAATTTCTCGAGGGGATGAACAAGTTGCATTGCATGTGTGCAGGTTAAAAGGAAAAAAGGGACTTTCAAATGGTGGCAGGTGAGCCCTACTACCTATGTTCTTCCATTTTCTTTCTCATCTTGCATTGGAAAATGGAAAATAAATCAAGCTTCAGTGACCAGCTCAACACAGAATTCAGAAAATTCTCACTTCTAGGTTTTTATCTTTAATGAAAAAAAAAAATCTTAATTTCAGTTTCAAATTCATTTTGTAGAAAAGTTAAATTTGAACAAAGATTGGAACCCACATTTAATAAAGCAATAAACCATGCATTAAAACTCTCAATGATCAAGCCACATAATCAAACTTGACAGCATACACACTATATCAAGAGAATTTACAAGAAAAATTATTTAATATTTGTCATAGTACCCAAAAATATCACAAGCGTAAAAAATTGCAACAGCAACAGCAGGGGGCTGCTACTGCTGCAGTTTGCAAAAGCTGCTTGCCTGTGCTGCTATAAAACTGCAGCAGCAGCCCCTGCTGCTGCAATGTTACTGCAACAGCAGAAGGAGGGAAGTAGCCCCTGCTGCTGCAGTGTTGCAGCAACAGGGCAGCAGCAGCCCCTGCTGCTGCAATGTTGCTGCAACAGCAGCAGCCCCCATTGTTGCTGGTAGTATCTTGGTTAATATACAAGCCTAAGTCCTTCAATTGCTAGAACCCAACTAGACAATCTCACGTTTGCATATAGAAGTTATTTTTCTTAGCTTATACTACATGCAATTCCCAATAAACATCAACTTCATTGGTGAGGACTGCAATGCTACATAGTAATTGATGATTTAAATTAAACTTGCCAAGTAATAAATAATTAACTTCTATTGTGTCCCTATATCATCTAATTATACTCAAGAAGTGGGAGAAAAGGCAGGTGTCATGGAGAGACTGAGTGCTTGATACTCACCTTCCTGAATCCCCACTTATAATTAGAAGTTTCAGCACCAAACCCTTTACTTTCTCATTGTACAGAGACTGGTTTCTCCTGTTAACATACATCTGTCTTTGGTCATTTATGCTGTGCAGTTAAGTTGAAAACCCAATCAATTAACCATCACATGCATCAATGCCATCAATCACAATGAGTATCAAGTGAAGCCACATAGAACCAGACATGACTTTTGAAAGTAAAATATCGTAATTGGAGATCAGTGAAGTTGATTAAGATTTTATAAATCAGTGAAGTTCACTCACAGAGATTGCAATAGGCTTAGCATCTCTTTAGCAATTAACTTTCAATTTCACAGCAATGGAGGCTATGAAGAGAGGATTAATATACTATTTAAATCAAATAAGTTTACTTACAATGGATTTGCAATTGAGACTTCCCAATCTGCAAACAATTAATAAACTTTCTCGGAAGCAATAGACGCGAATGCTGAAATTACCAAATTTTGGTCACTACCAAGTGCAACCCAATGAAGATGATTAATGATTTTGCCTTTACAGGAATAAATTAGTTTACCAATACTTTGATCAACAAGAAACCCAAATTCTAATCTCACTAGCAGGCAGAGAATTCCAATTTCGGAAGCTTCGCCTTTTTAGATTAAAAAAAATTTTATTTGACAATTTAAGTTTATAGCAAACTTATTTATCAATTAGGGTTTGAGAGCCTAATTCAAACTCCACTCCTGACCGACTGGTAAAACTCGTCACGACCTGGAATGTACGTGGCACCTAAACAACTTAGTAATTAAAAATATTTATTACTATAAAAAAATTATATTGTAAATGATATTATTAAATTAATATAATATAAATATAATATTATAATATAATAATAATTAAAAAAATAATAAATAAATTTCAGGCCAAGAATTATAATTAAAAGAAATTTAAATATTTACCGACAGAAATATGTTTCTTTATAAAAGAAAAAAAATTTTCTTGGCGCAATTGTAAAGCACGTTAGGTTTTAATGCGTTTTTATCAGCGCGCCAGCCGTCTGACTACCACGTAAACGGTTAAATTCGATATTAAATTTAAGTCAGGGTTTAATTTTATATTTTCAGTAAATACTCTAATTTCATTTAATTTATAAAAAATATGCATAAAATTTTTTTAAGTAAAAAAATAAAAAAAATTCACATAAATTAATTTACTTACATTAAATATTGAATATGAATTTTTAAAATTTTTTAATATGAATTTTTAAAGTATTATCCGTTAAAAAAATCTTATTTAATTTTAGTATTTTTATTTATATTTAAGATTTTTTAAATTTTAAATATAACCATAAATTATTAAACTCAATT
The DNA here is from genome assembly GCF_001659605.2 of Manihot esculenta. NCBI lineage: Eukaryota > Viridiplantae > Streptophyta > Magnoliopsida > Malpighiales > Euphorbiaceae > Manihot > Manihot esculenta. Next base: position 22,611,509 of record NC_035170.2, read on the forward strand.
TTTTATTTAAATTTTTTTAAATTAAATATCCATAAAATCCATTAAACAATCTGACTATTAGTCTTAAAATTATTTTTTCTACGAATTTAAGATTTATTTTCTAATCTAACATATAATTTTAATCACGTAATAGAAATAAATAAAAATAACTTAACTTTTATAAAAAAGTGGTGTATATAAATAAATTAAATTAAATATATATATTTACACTAAACATTGATATTGATTGTATTCTAAATTTTTACGAAATAATAAAATTATATCATTTAATTTTGTTAATTTATAAAAATTTAAAATACAATCAGTAAATTTAGAACATAATTAATAATATACATGATCAATTTAATATTTTTTAATAATAGTTAATTTATATTTAATTATTATACATTTTATAATTTCAAGTATTCAATGGGTTAATTTCAACGGTTACAAAATCTATATATATCTTAAGATAATAAATTAAATAATTAGATAATAACTTACTTTATAAATATTTTAAAAATAAAAAAATAAGCAGAATAAATGTGAAGTTAAAATTTCAAAAATTAAATGTAAATTTTTTAAATAAAAAAAATAGAGAAGAAAAGGGACATAGTTTAAGATGGATGCTTTAAAATGATAGCAGTGTTAGAACTTTATTTATAAGGGAATTATTATTAGATTTATGAATTTTTAAAAATTTCAATAATTCTCATCTTTATAAAAATCATTCAATTAAAACGTTGATATATTTTATAAAATTAAATTATTTAATCAAAATCTGTTAGCCAACTTATTTTATCTTTGGTCAAAGAGAATAAATAGTATAAATATTTAAATATATAGAAACTAAATGATACATATAATTAAAATTATATAAACTAAATGATATAAATATACAAGATATATTAATGAATTTATAAAAATCCAAAAATTTATTTTATAAAATATAAAAATATTTTAATTGAATAATTTTCAAATAGGATAAACTAATAACTTTTTATTTTTAAATTTTAGGGATTGATTGATAATTTTTCTTCTATTTATCTAGAATTAATAAAAATTATATAAATACCCCTATAAAAATTTTAAAAAGTTTGGGGGCCTATGGTCCCTAGCCCATGCTTAGGTCCATCACGGGGCAAACCCTTTTTTGGCAAATAAATTTAGCATAAACCTAAATTGTCAAATAAGTTTCTTTTTAATCTCAAAAAGGCAAAAAGTCCCAGCTTGCAACTTTCTCGGTCGACAATAACCCATCTCGACAACAATAGAGTTTCGACAATCTAATCTCAATAGTTTTAGACTTGTCTCAGCAGCAACCAATCTCGATAAAAGCAACTAGAGTGTCGAGAATCCAATTTTGATAGTTTAAGGCTTTTAGTCTCTGCAGCAACTAGTTTGATCGACAATAGCTAGAGTCTCGACAGTCCAAATTTTTCCTTAATCGGCAGAATTTGTTTGTCTATAAGGTTTGAGTCTCAAGGGAGGCTTTGATGGAAAAGATATCAAACCTTAAGGAGAAGGTGACGATTTGTTCATGGAAGTCACCATGTTGAATGAGAATGCGAGACTGAAATTAACTGTAAGACAAGACCCATTAGGATAATATTTAGCTTTGAATACCTGAACTAAAAGAAACTGGAATTCTGTAGTCAACCTCCAACATTGCTTGGCTAACATTGCTAGATTAAAAGCATGTAAATTTCAAAATCCCATACCACCTTCAGATTTAGAAGTCCACATGCGGTCCCATAAAAGCCAATATATTCTTCAAAGTTTAGAAGACCTTCAAAGTTTAGAAGACCTGGTGCCCTACCAGAAAGAACTCATTATTTCCTATAGCTCATTATAAATAGAATGGAGGATCAAAAAGACACTCATACAATAGGTAGGAATGGATTGAGCAACTGATTTCAACAATATTTCTTTACTAGAACTACTTAACATCTTATTCTTTTAACTCCTTAGAAGTCTCCACATGCTATATTTTAAAAATGTAAAATTATGCCTTTTATTCTGATCAATTAGAGAAGGTAGGCTAAGATAAGATATGATAGGTCCCAGTCAAAGCCAAGGTAAATAAAAGAGAATAAGAAGTTTCTGATATTTTTCATTGATGCCAAATGCTGCTGCTACACATAATTTAAATAAGAAATGGGCAAACAACTTAATCCTATTCTCTTGGCCACAATCGGCACTAAAGAGATTTTATTGCCAAGATTTGCTGAATACTAATTGACTAAGTAATTTAAATAAAAACAATTGCAGAAAATGATAAATAATAAAATAGCAGCAAGCACTTAGTCTAAATACTTCTTATTTTTTATAATAACTCTGGATGATCACCTGATTGGTCTATCAGTACCTCCCCCATCGGCAGGAACCTTGTCCTCAAGGTTCAAGGTAGGAAACCTGGCTTGCAAATCTGCAGTACATTCCCAAGTCGCATCTTCCTGCGGCAAATGCTTCCAATGAACCAGACTTTCTTCTGAGAGACGGTTGCCAAGTCGAACCCACCTAGTATCCAAAACTTCAGCAGGCTCGAAAACAAAGTAACCATCATCAGTAAGTTGAGGAAAATCAGAAGTGTAACGACCCGGAAACCGGACCGCTACCGGCGCTAGGATTCAGGTCGGCTTAAGGCCGCCAGAACCCGTAGCAAGCCAAACATACATCCTGTGAACCTGTTTAATCCCATACATGGTCAACAACATACATAAAAATTAAAAACTTTTCTTTCATTCAAACATTTCTTTGCCAAGCCTAGCCTGTGCATGCACAAACATAACATAAACCTCTCATTGGAGTCCTCATCAAATACTCCAATGGTGTAACATAACATAACATAGGCTTGGATTACATAGGCATCATAAAAAACATTATATCTCATACAAGACCATGTGTACAGGGAATACAACAGACTCTAGTCAAGCACATTATTAAACTTACATTACATTACATCTCATACTTTTACATTTACAACAAACCATGTCCACAGCTAAGCTATTACATAAACTTCTCTTACTCTGCTGACTTCTCTATCTACTCTGCACCTGCAAGACTGGGGTTAGGGGAGAGGGGGTGAGCTATAAAGCCCAGTGAGCAGAAACTAAAAACATTTGCTTTAATTCCTCCATTTTTAGGTATATTATTATTCATTTTATTATTATTATTGTTCCTCCATTTTTAGGTATATTATTATTCATTTTATTATTATTATTGTTCCTCCATTTTTAGGTATATTATTATTTAACTTTTTCTTTCTTTTCTTATTCATGCTTTCATGAAATGCAACACATCACAGCTAATCACATAAAGGATGGTATTGTCACCATTAGTCCTCAACATCTCCAAGTGCCAGGGGCGTAGAATGGGCCTCGCTGGTCTTTCTCTTACATACATAACATAACATAACATTCCAATATGCCAGGGGCGTAGAATGGGCCTCGCTGGTCTTTCTCTTACATAGTGCCAGGGGCGTAGAATGGGCCTCGCTGGTCTTCCATAACATATCATCATAACATAACATCAGAGGACTATGGATCACCCAACAACCATCCACATTAACATCAATTTATGCAATGCAGCATATTCGTGATTTCTAATGCAAACATCCTGAAATATTGCATGGCATAATGATGCATGGGCAATGCTTTATGATTCATTCATTTATTCATTTACTTTACTTTAAAACTTAAGAGGTTGTTCCACTCACCTGGTGACTGAAGCTTTAACAACGAACTCTGAACGACTATCTCACAACCGGGGGTCTCGGTTCCTCGGGTCCGAACCTACACAGGTGGACTCAAATGAGGCACCAAACAACAAGAACATAACTCTAAACATACCCCCAAAAACCTCCTAAAAACACCTCAAAACATCCCTAGAAAACATGCAAGAAAAGGCTGGGCAGGGCACTTTCGGCGGCACCTTCGGCGGCCGAAAGTCCCTCCAGAGTCGAAAGTCAGGCAGGTTCGGCGGCACCTTCGACGGCCGAAACTCCCAGACAGAGACGAAACTCATGCATGTTCGGCGGCACCTTCGGCGGCCGAAAGTCTCGGACAGATCCGAAACTCCAACTTTCGGGGGCAGGCTTCGGCAGCCTAAAGCTGCCTCCCAAGCTGGTTCGGCGGCCGAAAGTCCCTTCGGCTGCCGAACCTGGTTTCTGCCAAAGGGCAGAAACTTGGTTCTTCTTGCCCATTTCAACCCCCTACACAACCAATCATGCAAAAACCTATTCTACAACATGCATACTCAAGCATACAAGCTCCTAAGGGTCTCAAACTAACTTAAACCCCAACTACAACACACAAGCAAGCCACATTGCTCAAGAACATGCACATTGAACCCATAAACATAACAGAAACTTCAACAAGCCTACTCATGCATTTCTACCCCATAGATCTACTTAAAACTTTCTTAAAACATGCAAGAGAGGTTGGATCTAAGCTTACCTCTTGAAGATCGAGAGGAAAAACGATTCTAGCTTGGAGGTAGGGAGAAATCCACTCTTTGGTCTCCAAGCTTCCAATCTTACTCTAACTTCAAAACTCTTCAAAAACAAGATGTAACTTGTTAAAATCTGAAAGATTTGAGGGAAAACACTTAAAATGACCAAAGGAGGGCTAGAGCTCACCGTCGGCCGAAATGGGAGAGGAAACCTCGCCTGTTTCGGTCACGGGGCCTTTTATAGGGCTGGTTCTGCCACCTTTCGGCGGCCTAACGTGCCCCCACATCTCATGCATGTTCGGCGGCCGAACATGAGGTTCGGCGGCCGAACCTTAAGTCTTTCAAACAAGGCTTTCGGGGGCCAAAGGCGCTCCCCAAAACCTATCCATGTTCGGCGGCCGAATCTTAACTTTCGGCGGCCGAACCTGGTAAAACCTCCTTAGGCCTTTTTCATTCAAAACTCATTTTCCTTTTTACTTAAAACATAAAATACCTTAAAAACATTTCATAAAACATGGTTTTCCCCTTCTAGAGGTTTCCGACATCCGAGATTCCACCGGACGGTAGGAATTCCGATACCGGAGTCTAGCCGGGTATTACATTCTCCCCCCCTTAAGAACATTCGTCCCCGAATGTTCACTAAACATACATAAACATACTAACTAAGCACATAAAACACATCATACTTACTTCAAAAGAGATGAGGATACTGCTGGAGCATGGACTCCCGTGTCTCCCACGTGCATTCCTCTAAGTTGTGGTGGTTCCACAGGACTTTCACCATCGGGATTTCCTTGTTTCTTAACTTTCTGATCTGGGTGTCTATGATCCGTACTGGCTGTTCAACATAGGTGAGATCCTCTTGGACCTCCACATCAGGCTCATTGAGAACCTTGCTCGGATCTGACATGAACTTCCTCAACATTGAAACATGGAAAACCAGATGGATTCTCTCCATAGAAGCAGGCAAATCCAGCTTGTACGACACATTCCCAATCTTTTGCAAGATTTCAAAGGGTCCGATGTATCGTGGGGCTAGTTTACCTTTCTTCCCGAAGCGAACCACTCCCTTCATTGGAGACACCTTGAGCAATACCAGATCCCCCTCCTGAAACTCTACTAGTCTTCTGCGGATGTCTGCATAACTCTTCTGTCTGCTTGCAGCAGTCTTGATTCTCTCTCTGATTATGGGTACTACCCTGCTGGTAATCTCTACTAGTTCAGGCCCTGCCAAGGCCTTCTCTCCAACTTCCTCCCAGCAAACAGGTGATCTGCACTTCCTTCCGTACAAAGCTTCATATGGAGCCATCCCGATGCTAGCATGATGGCTGTTGTTGTAGGCAAACTCCACCAAAGGTAGATGCTGCCTCCAAGAACCGCCAAAGTCCAGTACACACATCCTAAGCATATCTTCTATAGTCTGGATGGTCCTTTCTGACTGTCCATCAGTCTGGGGGTGGAAGGCAGTACTGAAATCCAACCTAGTACCCATGGCATTCTGCAGACTCCGCCAAAACCTGGAGGTGAACTGGGGCCCTCTATCTGACACTATCGAAACAGGAACCCCATGTAGCCTGACAATCTCATCCACATACACCTGCGCCAACTTGTCCACAGAGTAGCCACTCCTGACAGGGATGAAGTGAGCAGATTTGGTGAGTCTGTCCACAATCACCCATATGGAGTCCACTCTGTTGGACGTCGCCGGTAACCCTACTACGAAGTCCATAGCTATGTTTTCCCATTTCCATTCTGGAATCGGTAGCGGGTTAAGCATTCCAGCTGGCTTCTGATGTTCCAGCTTCACCCTCTGACACACTTCGCAGGCCGACACGAACTGTGCCACTTCTTTCTTCATCGCTGGCCACCAATAAACTTTCTTCAAATCTTGATACATCTTGGTGGCTCCGGGGTGAATGCTGTATCTTGCATTATGAGCCTCTCTCATAATGTCCCCTTTTAGCCCTATGTCATCTGGTACACATAATCGACTCCCATAGCGGAGGATCCCCTTGTTGTCAAATCTGAACTCATCATTCTTGCCTGACTGAACAGTCCTGGCAATCTTCACTAACTCGGGGTCCTCATGCTGTTTCTGAGCGACTTGCTGAAGGAACACGGGTGTCACTTTCATCTGAGCCAACAAGACACCTGTACCCGACAACTCTAACTGTAGCCCTTCTTCGATGAGCTTGTAGAACTCCTTTACTATTGGTCTTCGTTCTGCTATGATGTGGGATAGACTGCCGAGTGATTTCCGGCTTAAGGCATCAGCTACAACATTAGCCTTACCCGGATGGTACTGGATTTTGCAATCGTAGTCACTGAGCAGTTCTACCCATCTTCTCTGTCTCAAATTCAAATCTCTTTGACTCAGGATGTACTGTAGGCTCTTATGATCTGTAAAGATCTCACATTTTACCCCATAGAGGTAGTGCCTCCACATCTTGAGTGCAAAGATTACTGCTGCCATCTCCAGGTCGTGTGTGGGGTAATTCAACTCATGCTTCTTCAGCTGCCTAGAAGCATAAGCAATTACCCTCTCATTCTGCATCAGTACACAACCCAGTCCCACACAGGACGCATCACAAAAGACTGTAAAGTCCTCATCACTAGATGGCAGAGCTAAAACTGGTGCCGAAGTCAACCTCTTCTTAAGCTCTTCAAAGCTTTCTTCGCACTGGTCGGTCCACAGAAACTTCTGATTCTTCCTGGTTAACCTGGTCAGAGGAGCTGCTATCTTTGAGAAGTCCTGAACGAACCTCCTGTAGTAACCTGCCAAACCCAAGAAACTTCTAATCTCTGTCACTGAAGTGGGTCTAGGCCAGTTAGCCACAGTTTCTGTCTTCTTGGGGTCCACCTCAATACCATTCTCTGACACTACATGCCCCAAGAACGAAATGCTCCTCAGCCAGAATTCACATTTAGAGAACTTGGCATACAAGCCATGTTCCCTCAAAGTCTGCAAGACCAACCGCAGATGATGGGCATGCTCTTCTGCATTCCTGGAATACACTAAGATATCATCTATGAAGACAATAACGAGGTGATCCAGGTATTGGCTAAATACTCTGTTCATGAGATCCATGAATGCTGCAGGGGCGTTTGTTAACCCGAACGGCATCACTAGGAACTCAAAATGCCCATATCTGGTCCTGAATGCTGTCTTTGGCACATCTTCATCTCTGATCCTCAGCTGATGATACCCAGATCTCAGATCTATTTTGGAGAAACAACCTGCTCCTGCTAGCTGGTCGAATAGATCATCGATCCTAGGCAACGGGTACTTGTTCTTGGTAGTAACCTTGTTCAACTGTCTATAGTCGATACAAAGTCTGAGGGATCCATCCTTCTTTTTCACGAACAACACTGGAGCACCCCAAGGTGAGGCACTCGGTCGGATGAAACCCTTGTCTACCAGCTCTTGCAACTGTTCTTTAAGCTCTTTCAGCTCTGCTGGCGCCATCCTGTAGGGAGGGATAGAGATCGGTCTGGTTCCTGGCATCAATTCTATTTCGAACTCTATCTCCCTAGGAGGCGGTAAACCTGGCAGCTCGTCTGGGAAAACATCTAAGAACTCTCTAACCACAGGCACCGAGGCGGGCTCTCTGACATCTCTGTCTAGCTCTCTCACATGAACTAGATAACCCTGACAACCCCTCCTGAGCAACCTACGAGCCTGTAGGGCTGATATCAAACCTCTAGGTGTACTCCCCCTATCTCCTCTAAAGACAACCTCTGACCCATCCTGACATCTGAACTTAACTACCTTGTCTCTGCAATCTAAGGTAGCACCATGGGTAGATAGCCAATCCATCCCTAGAATGACGTCAAAATCTGTCAAGTCTAGAACCACTAGGTCGGCGGATAGGCATCTTCCCTCTATGAAAACTGGACTGTACTGGCAGACTGACTCTACCACTGACGGGTCACATTTGGGTCCGCTGACCCATAGGGGACACTCTAACCCAGAGACCATCAAACCCAACCTTTCGACCGCTCTTGGAGAAACAAAAGAATGGGATGCACCCGGGTCCATTAAGGCATAAACATCTGAACAACCAATGATGATATTACCTGACACCACGGTGTTGGATGCGTTTGCCTCCTGCTGCGTCATTGTGAAGATCCGTGCTGGAGCTGACGGACCTTCCCCTCTGTAAACTGATGAATAAGAGGCTGACCCTCTCCCTCGGCCTCTGCCACTAGCCTGTGTTGCGGCTGAAGCTGCTGGCTGTGCTACGCTACCCGAAGTTGTCTGCTGGGGCTGTGCCGTAGGAACTGCTCTCGGACATTCCCATGACATGTGTCCCTCTTGCCCACACCTGTAGCAGGCTGTCGTTCCAAACCGACATACCCCCCTGTGTAGCTTACCACACCTTGCACACACTGCATTATCAGCACCAGAGCTTGAGCCACCTCCTAATCCCAGACCTGATTTGATCTTGCTCCAGAACTTATTCTTCTTTGGTTTCTTAGTGGTACTGCCCCACTTCTTACTAGCTGAACTCAAGGATGAAGGGTCTATCCTTCCCCCACCTGGGGTCTTAGAACCAGAAGGTTGTGCCACTGACTGTTTGACTTTTCCCTCTATTACGGCACTAGCCTCCATTCTCCTGGCCATGTCTATAATGGCATGGAAACTTTCTCTATCAGCTGACTAAATCAAAGAGGAATACCTGGAATTGAGCCTCATGATATACCTCCTCGACTTCTTCGGATCTGTGTCCAGATGCTGCCCAGCAAACGGCAATAACTCTAAAAATCTATCGGTGTACTCATCGACACCCATTTCATCTGTCTGCTTCAGCTGTTCAAACTCAATCACCTTCAGCTCCCTGGAACTGTCAGGGAAAGCCCATCCTGCGAACTCATTCGCAAACTCCTCCCATGACAAACTGTCCACCTTTGGTTTTACATAGTTCTTGAACCACTCTCGTGCCTTCTTGCATTTCAGAGTGAAACCAGCCATCTGAATGGCTCTACTGTCATCAGCCCCTATCTCATCTGTAATTGTTTTGACCTTCTCCAGGTACACAAACGGATCATCACCGGTATCAAACTGGGGAGCACCCAACTTCATATAGTCGGTCATCTTAGCCTTGCTCCCTCCAGATGAGGTAGGTTGAGGTCTTTGGGTTTCTGTAACTGCGGTTTCTGCTGGTGGTGGAGGTGCGGCATCCCCTGTGATAGGGTTTGCTGTGCCTGGATGGAAGGATGGAGGTGGGTACATAGGGTACTGTGGATACTGTGGGTAGAAAGGTGGGTATGGCATGTGAGAAGGGTAAGGATTAAAACTGGGGTAATCCGATGTACCTCCCATCGAATACTCGGGGTATGGTGAAAAAGGTGGGTACTGGGGTGGTGGAACAAACCCCGAGGCCTGAGTGCCTCCCTGAGACTCACCCATGCCCTCTTTTGGCATGCTCACACCAAGACTACCATCCCTCCTCTGGTCCACATCCATCTCTTCTCCCACATCCACTGACCTGCCTCCTTGAACCGTTCCTCTTACTGATCTGTTTCTACCCAGATCCAGAGATCTTCTGGGGTCTCCCACTGCTCTGTCCCTGCTGGACCTACTTGACATTGCCCTTGGCAATGCTGGAGGACGGGCGCTCGTGCCTTCATCCTCCGGTGGTACTCTAGTCAATCTAGCTGATCGACGAGTTCCTCGCATTCTGTTTACTGAAAAACAGCACAGATAACAAAACATTAGCATCCAATGGTTCATGTGGAAACACATGAACCCACATCATATACATAGCATATCTCATGGCATATCATACTTTCATTCTAGACAGGACTCTACATCCTATCCTAGTGGACATGATTTCCTATTGTGCTTGACTTTCTATCACATCTATGAGCCCGACACTCTAGGTCCGACCATATGAACCTAGGGCTCTGATACCACTCTGTAACGACCCGGAAACCGGACCGCTACCGGCGCTAGGATTCAGGTCGGCTTAAGGCCGCCAGAACCCATAGCAAGCCAAACATACATCCTGTGAACCTGTTTAATCCCATACATGGTCAACAACATACATAAAAATTAAAAACTTTTCTTTCATTCAAACATTTCTTTGCCAAGCCTAGCCTGTGCATGCACAAACATAACATAAACCTCTCATTGGAGTCCTCATCAAATACTCCAATGGTGTAACATAACATAACATAGGCTTGGATTACATAGGCATCATAAAAAACATTATATCTCATACAAGACCATGTGTACAGGGAATACAACAGACTCTAGTCAAGCACATTATTAAACTTACATTACATTACATCTCATACTTTTACATTTACAACAAACCATGTCCACAGCTAAGCTATTACATAAACTTCTCTTACTCTGCTGACTTCTCTATCTACTCTGCACCTGCAAGACTGGGGTTAGGGGAGAGGGGGTGAGCTATAAAGCCCAGTGAGCAGAAACTAAAAACATTTGCTTTAATTCCTCCATTTTTAGGTATATTATTATTCATTTTATTATTATTATTGTTCCTCCATTTTTAGGTATATTATTATTCATTTTATTATTATTATTGTTCCTCCATTTTTAGGTATATTATTATTTAACTTTTTCTTTCTTTTCTTATTCATGCTTTCATGAAATGCAACACATCACAGCTAATCACATAAAGGATGGTATTGTCACCATTAGTCCTCAACATCTCCAAGTGCCAGGGGCGTAGAATGGGCCTCGCTGGTCTTTCTCTTACATACATAACATAACATAACATTCCAATATGCCAGGGGCGTAGAATGGGCCTCGCTGGTCTTTCTCTTACATAGTGCCAGGGGCGTAGAATGGGCCTCGCTGGTCTTCCATAACATATCATCATAACATAACATCAGAGGACTATGGATCACCCAACAACCATCCACATCAACATCAATTTATGCAATGCAGCATATTCGTGATTTCTAATGCAAACATCCTGAAATATTGCATGGCATAATGATGCATGGGCAATGCTTTATGATTCATTCATTTATTCATTTACTTTACTTTAAAACTTAAGAGGTTGTTCCATTCACCTGGTGACTGAAGCTTTAACAACGAACTCTGAACGACTATCTCACAACCGGGGGTCTCGGTTCCTCGGGTCCGAACCTACACAGGTGGACTCAAATGAGGCACCAAACAACAAGAACATAACTCTAAACATACCCCCAAAAACCTCCTAAAAACACCTCAAAACATCCCTAGAAAACATGCAAGAAAAGGCTGGGCAGGGCACTTTCGGCGGCACCTTCGGCGGCCGAAAGTCCCTCCAGAGTCGAAAGTCAGGCAGGTTCGGCGGCACCTTCGACGGCCGAAACTCCCAGACAGAGACGAAACTCATGCATGTTCGGCGGCACCTTCGGCGGCCGAAAGTCTCGGACAGATCCGAAACTCCAACTTTCGGGGGCAGGCTTCGGTAGCCTAAAGCTGCCTCCCAAGCTGGTTCGGCGGCCGAAAGTCCCTTCGGCTGCCGAACCTGGTTTCTGCCAAAGGGCAGAAACTTGGTTCTTCTTGCCCATTTCAACCCCCTACACAACCAATCATGCAAAAACCTATTCTACAACATGCATACTCAAGCATACAAGCTCCTAAGGGTCTCAAACTAACTTAAACCCCAACTACAACACACAAGCAAGCCACATTGCTCAAGAACATGCACATTGAACCCATAAACATAACAGAAACTTCAACAAGCCTACTCATGCATTTCTACCCCATAGATCTACTTAAAACTTTCTTAAAACATGCAAGAGAGGTTGGATCTAAGCTTACCTCTTGAAGATCGAGAGGAAAAACGATTCTAGCTTGGAGGTAGGGAGAAATCCACTCTTTGGTCTCCAAGCTTCCAATCTTACTCTAACTTCAAAACTCTTCAAAAACAAGATGTAACTTGTTAAAATCTGAAAGATTTGAGGGAAAACACTTAAAATGACCAAAGGAGGGCTAGAGCTCACCGTCGGCCGAAATGGGAGAGGAAACCTCGCCTGTTTCGGTCACGGGGCCTTTTATAGGGCTGGTTCTGCCACCTTTCGGCGGCCTAACGTGCCCCCACATCTCATGCATGTTCGGCGGCCGAACATGAGGTTCGGCGGCCGAACCTTAAGTCTTTCAAACAAGGCTTTCGGGGGCCAAAGGCACTCCCCAAAACCTATCCATGTTCGGCGGTCGAATCTTAACTTTCGGCGGCCGAACCTGGTAAAACCTCCTTAGGCCTTTTTCATTCAAAACTCATTTTCCTTTTTACTTAAAACATAAAATACCTTAAAAACATTTCATAAAACATGGTTTTCCCCTTCTAGAGGTTTCCGACATCCGAGATTCCACCGGACGGTAGGAATTCCGATACCGGAGTCTAGCCGGGTATTACAAGAAGAAGTAGGAACAGCATCGCCGATATGTTTTTTTAAAAGTGACACCTGAAAAATTGGGTGAATCTTGGAACCCGAAGGCAGCTGTAATCGGTAAGCCAAGTTCCCAATTTTTTCTTCCACCAGGAATGGGCCATAAAAACGGCTGGCTAACTTCTGAAAAGCACGTTTGGACACAGATTGTTGCCGATAAGGCTGCAATTTAAGATAAACAAAATCTCTGGGATGGAATTCCACATCTCTGCGTTTCTTGTTTGCAAGTTGTTTCATTTGATGAACAGACCTTGAGAGATGAATCTTTAAGTCACGTAAGATTTCATCTCTAGTGGCTAAAGCATTATCCACTCCATGTACCAAGGAAGAGCCCAATTCATATCGAGGAACCATAGGAGGATTCCTGCCATACAAAGCTAAGAAAGGGGTCATTCCAATAGAGATGTGATAAGTTGTATTATACCAATATTCGGCCCATGGTAAGAAAGAACACCACTTGCGTGGTTGTTGGCTGGCAAAGCAACGTAGATATTGCTCCAAATATCTGTTAGTGACCTCCGATTGACCATCCGTTTGAGGATGATAAGAGGAGCTCATATTCAGCTGTGTTCCAGAAAGCTTAAAGAATTCTCGCCAAAAGTGACTCATAAAAATGGGGTCCCGGTCACTGATAATTGATCTTGGCAAGCCATGATATTTGACAATCCTAGCCACAAACACTTCAGCAATGACTTTGGCAGAGTATGGATGAGATAATGGCAGAAAATGTGCATATTTACTCAATCTGTCGATGACAACTAGAATAGAATTCTTACCACAGGACATAGGAAGCCCATCAATGAAATCCATGGCTATGTCATCCCAAACCTGATGTGGAATTGGCAACGGCTGAAGGAGACCAGCTGGAGAAGTGGTTGCTGATTTATTCTTTTGGCAGACAGAACAAGCTGCGACATAGGCCTGATCATCTGTGTGCGCATAGAAGGCCAGTAAAACTGCTGTGAAATTCTTTTAAAAGTGTGCAAAACACCTGAATGGCCGTCGCAGGGAGAGTCGTGGAACTCTTGAAGAAGCAGAATAGGCAAATCGGATTTAGGGGGAACCACCACACGATTTTTATAAAATAATAATCCATTCTTCCAAGAGTAAGGATTTCCAGGTTGTTCAGTTGCCAGTCGTCCTATCCGAAGCATATAAGGATCTGTAGAAAGAGTGGCTTTAATTCGGCTCCAGAGAGAAGACTGCGGCAAAAAAAGAGAATTTAGGCTAGGACTTCCAGTGACGCGAGATAAAGCATCTGCGACTTTGTTTTCCTTGCCCGGTTTATAAATAATTTCGTAATCATAGCCCAATAATTTCGAAACCCAATTCTGTTGTTCAGGAGTGACAATCCGCTGTTCAACCATGTATTTGAGGCTATGCTGGTCTGTCTGAATAAAGAATTTGCGGCCAAGAAGATAAGGACACCATGTGCGTATAGCCTGTAAGATGGCCAACATCTCTTTAGCATAGGTAGACAATGATTGCTTCAAAGGCCCCAAAGCACGACTCATGAAAGCAATTGGTTGATCCCTCTGAGATAATATTGCTCCAATACCTGTATTAGAAGCATCAGTAGTAACAAAAAATGGCTCACTGAAATTGGGTATTGCCAATATAGGAGTGGAAATCATTGCTTTTTTCAAGGATAGAAAAGAGGTCTCTGCTTCTGCTGTCCAAAAGAAAGGACCTTTTTTCAACAAGTTTGTCAATGGCTGGGCAATTACACCATAATTTTGCACAAATTTTCTGTAGTAGCCAGTAAGTCCCAAAAACCCACGCAATTCAGTGACTGACGTTGGTGGAGGCCAATCTTGTATTGCGCTGATTTTGGATTTATCCACTTGAACACCAGCTCTCGACACCACATGCCCCAAATACTCAATTTGTTCTTGACCGAAGGCACACTTGCTGAGTTTAATAAAGAACTGATGCTGCCGCAACAACTCAAAGGCCAGCTGTACATGTTCCAGATGAGATGCCCAAGTAGGACTATATATGAGCACATCGTCGAAGAACACCAGCACAAATTTTGGCAAGTAAGGGCGAAAAACAGTGTTCATGAGCGCCTGAAAGGTGGATGGCGCATTACACAGGCCGAAGGGCATCACCATATATTCATAATGGCCATTATGAGTACGGAAGGCCATTTTATGAATATCAGCAGGATGTACACGAACTTGATGGAAGCCTGCAATAAAATCAAGCTTAGTAAAATAAGCCGCACCATAGAGTTCATCCAACATGTCCTCCACTGTAGGAATAGGAAACCGATCTCGAACGGTGACTTGATTCAGAGCTCGATAATCCGTACAGAATCGCCAGGAATCATCTTTCTTCTTAACTAGCAAGACTGGTGAGGAAAAAGGACTTGTGCTAGGCCGTATGAGTCTTGATTTCAGCATTTCATGGACTTGCTTCTCTATTTCTTCCTTCTGAAAATAAGCATATCTGTAAGGGCGCACATTCACTGGATCAGCACCCTCCTTGAGATTGATGTGGTGATCAATTTCTTGATGTGGTGGTAGCTGATTTGGTTTCTGGCATATGTCTGAAAATTGAGTTAATAATTGTAACATGTCTGGATGTAGGCCTTCAGGAAGAGAGGTGGGAGAAGATTCCACACATATTGCAAAAACGACACTGCTCTGCTTCAACTCTTTTGTCATTGCTTTGGGAGAGAGAGATTCAATTGGTCGACTGAGAATTCCCTGCAGATGCCGTTGCTGTCCTTTCCAATTGAAATCCATCGTTAAATGTTTCTAATTACAAGAAACTGTGCCCAGCTGTTGTAACCACTGTACTCCCAATACAACATCCAAACCCATTAATGGAAGAGAAAAGAATGTAGCTGTAAATGGAATACCTTGAAGAGAGAAGGGAATATTTGTAAATTTGCCGGTGCACTGCAGGGGAGTCCCATTAGCCACCTTGACATTGAAGAGTTTTGTTGGTTTGACTAGCAATTTGAGCAACCCAGCGATTTTCTCATTGATAAAATCATGAGTGGAGCCACTATCAATGAGAACAATCAGTTCAACAGAATAAATATGAATTGCAACCCTCATGGTACCTGTAGAAGACCATCCAGTCAAGGCATGTAAGGAAATTTCCACTTCGATGTCATTGTCATCATCCTCGTCCAAGCTACAGCCACCATCCAGTAGGAGGAGTTGTGATTTGGAACATTGTGCCCTGGGGTGAACTTTTCATCATAGTTGAAACATACACCTTGCGATCGTCGTTTCTGCATCTCGTCCCAGGTCAATCGCTTTATTGGGGTAGTCGGCTTGTTTTTTGTTGGAGAGTAAGAACTCGTCTGGAGAGATGGGCGAATTGCTTTTTTCTGACGAAGCAACTGCTCATCCTTCATTTGAGCTAAGCTTATGGTGTCTTTTAATATCTTCGGCTTAAACATTCTGATTCCGTCAGCAATTTCGGATTTGAGACCGCCCATAAAGGTACCGACTAGTGCCTTCTGCGTCCACCCTTGAACTCTATTCCCCAATTTTTCAAACTCCCTTTGATAATCTCGCAAATCACTAGTTTGTCGTATTTTGGAGAGTGCCTCATCAAAATCTTCATAGTCGGTGGGCCCGAAGCGAGACCACAATTCTTCAGAAAATGCTTCCCACGAAACGCTTTTTCCTGCCTCAGTATGCGTTCTGCGAAGCCACTGCCACCACTCATTAGCTTCTCCACGTAGGTGGTACGAGGCCAAGGAAACCTTTTCTGAATCTGGGGTTCCTTGATACTCGAAGAACTGGCCTACTTTGGTAAACCACTCCGTTGGATCGTCTCCTGAATATTTCGAGAATTCCAGTTTTGCTATTTTAGCTGAATAAAGTGGTTTTGCCCCATCTCTGGTTTCATCTTGGTGTTTGCGGGCCGGACCAACTTGATCTTTAGCGCTGTTGGCAGCTTCATTGTTGGAGAGGGTGGGTTCAGTGAGTTTAGTAATGGCTGCCTTGAGTTGCTGCAGCTCATCACCAATTCCCATTTCCATTTTTATCATGCGACCTTGGAGCTGACCGAGGCCAAATTCGCTCCTTGTTGGTAGCCATTTAGAGGTGAAAAGAAAAAGAATGATGGCTCTGATACCAATGATAGGTCCCAGTCAAAGCCAAGGTAAATAAAAGAGAATAAGAAGTTTCTGATATTTTTCATTGATGCCAAATGCTGCTGCTACACGTAATTTAAATAAGAAATGGGCAAACAACTTAATTCTATTCTCTTGGCCACAATCGGCACTAAAGAGGTTTTATTGCCAAGATTTGCTGAATACTAATTGACTAAGTAATTTAAATAAAAAACAATTGCAGTAAATGATAAATAATAAAATAGCAGCAAGCACTTAGTCTAAATACTTCTTATTTTTGACAATAACTCTGGATGATCGCCTGATTGGTCTATCAAGATCCATGAGATAATGGCATATGAACAACAACTTGTGTGAATATTCCGCAAATCCTCAATTATATTAGATTGAAAAAAATACCAGATTTTTTGAAATTTATGGTCCGACTTAAAGCATGTTCATGAGTTGAAAGAATTTGTTTAACATCACATTCTCTAATAGAAGCTTCAAAAAATAGGAAGCTGTCATCCACAAAAAAAAAAAAAAAAAAAAAAAGAGACACATGGACTATTCCAACTCACCTTACTCCCATGAATTAAGCTAGTAGTTTTTGAATGTTTCAATAAAGAAGAGAGACCCTCAGTACAAATAATGAACAAATATGGGTGATGACCATTGAATTTCTTCGCCCCGGTCTAAGGCCAAACCCATTAGGACAACCCATAATCTGAAGGCTTCTAAGTCTCCTCCAAGAGCCAGGTCCAGCCCGCTCAGCTTGAAGACCGGGCTCCAGTCAGATTCTTCAATCAGGCCGCCCATCTCTTTCGATCCAATGAACAAGATCCCCTCCGGGCCTAGTCTTAACCTTATCTTCCGGCCCAGCTCAGAATCAGGAAGGAGTTCAGCCCATTCGCCTTATGGGACCATCCGCATGCGTGCCCAGGGAGAATCAGGGGCCGTTATGCATGGGTCAGGAATTTGATATCCTCGTACGCCCGTATCAGCGCGGCAGGGACACGTGTTCCAATGGCAACAATATCGTTATACGTCACTAGCAGACAAAAGGAAACAGATAAAAAGGGGAAATACTCTCCTCTGAGCCTAAGTTTTTTCCTAAGTTCACAAACCCATTGTAAAATCCTATTTTCTGGATCTCAGATCGTCAATTGGCGCCGTCTGTGGGAACGAAGGAGATCTTTTCATCACTGGAGTTTTACTGTTACAATACCCACTGAGATCCACAATGGCTAACCACAACGAAAACAACGTCATTCCAAATGACTTGAGCTCTGCCCAAGAAGGGCAACAGTTCTCATTTTCCAGTCCTACAACTCCAAACAATCAACCACCCATCCCTTTCAACCCCTCGCCAAGCCTGGCAGGGAATGCTTCCACCGCTACCTTGTCCAACCAGGACCTCCAAACCATCGCCCTCCAACTATAAAACACTGCCCACTGGCTGGGGCAGATAATGCAGCAACGGGGCCTTAGCACCCCAACAAACGTATTGCCAGTGGTAGAAGAGCCCCAGACTAATGAACCCCAACCTACCCTCAACCATCCCCAAACAGTTAGCTGCGAGACCGGAGAAAGGGGGAGAAGACCTGGGGAAGAAGAAGAACAAGAGGCCAGGGTTCATGGAAGGAGGGTGAGAGAGATGATTGAGAATGATGGGGCCGACAGTTATTCTGCCGGAACAACTAGGTGGACAAGAAGCGAAATGGAAGAGGAGGAATACCACCTGGAGAAGAAACCCAGGTAGGAGGAGGAAAGTGTAGACCAAAAGCTGCAAAAAATGAGAGAGCAGCTCTTGGCCGAGTTGGGAACGAAGGATCAGAATCAAGTTCTCCTGCCCACCTCTTCACCCTTCTCGAAGTGGGTACAGCAAGAGACCGTCCCCAAAAAATTTATGATGCCGCCAGTGGCCGCATACGACGGAGCGGGAAACCCCCGGGAGCATGTCTTGAACTACAAGACTTTCATGGAGCTGCAGACTTTGTCAAATGCCTTGATGTGCAAGGTATTCCCAACGACACTCTCGGGGCCAGCACGGGCGTGGTTTAATAACCTTGAGGCTGGAAGTATCAGCAGCTTTGGAGATCTGGCCACTCGCTTTATCAGCCGGTTTATCGCCGGGGTGCCCACAGATAGAAAGACGAGCTACCTGGAGACGATCAGGCAGAGGAGAGACGAATAGCTCAGGGAGTACGTCACTCGTTTCAATACGGAGGCCCTGCAGATTCCCGAGCTCGATGAGGGAAGGGCGGTGGAAGCCATGCAGAGGGGGACGACCTCTGTCGAGTTCTTTGGCTCATTGAGCAGGAAGCCTCCAACCTCACTGGCCGAGCTGATGAAGCGGGCTAAAAAATACATAAGGCAGGATGATGCCTTGGTGACAAGCAGGTTCGCCAGGGGAGCGACAGATAAGGAGAAAGCACCGGAGGAAGGGAGGCCGGAGAGGCATGAGAAAAAGCATGGCAAGAAGCCTGAGCCTTACAGACAACCCTGGGAGCGAAGGGACCAAAGACCTCTCCCTCCTCGGGTCTCAAAACAGAGGCCACTCCCTCCGTAGGTTCCAGAGAAGCCTACCTCACTCAATGCCTCTAGAGCCGAAGTGCTCATGGCCATTCAAGACAAGGAGTTCCTCCAATGGCCCAGGCCTATGAAAACGGAAGCAAACCAGCGAGATCCGGACAAATATTGTCAGTACCATCGCACGCACGGCCACGACACCAATAACTGCTTCCAGTTGATCACAGATATCGAGAGGCTGATAAAAAGAGGACACCTCAAGAACTTCGTAAAGAAACCGGAGGGACAGAGGCCTCAGCCTAACCCGGCAGCCCAAGTGCCAAGGAGAACGGGAGTTGGACCAGTGAATGATGGGTCCAGTGGGACCATCAACATGATTGTTGGGGGAACAGGAGGTCGGATGAGCCGTAGAGGGAAGAAGAGGAGTCGAGAGGGGGAAGGCAGCAGCGCCGAGGTTATGCAGGTCATCGAGCATTCTCCAGTGGCCATCACTTTCTCTCCAAAGGATGCTCAGGGTGTTCAGATGCCCCATGACGATGCCCTTGTCATTGAAGCCATCATTCACAACTACCGGGTCAAGAAGATCTTAGTGGATGATGGGAGCAAGGTGAACTTGTTGCCCTACCGGGTTTTCCAGCAGATGGGAATACCTGAGGAACAGTTAGTCCGGGATCAGGCACCGGTCAAGCGGATCGGAGGAGTACCAGTACCCATAGAGGGGAAGGTGAAGCTGGCTCTCACCTTAGGCGAAGCGCCAAGAACTCGCACCCATTATGCGGTGTTCTTAGTGGTCAAACTCCCATTGAGCTACAACGCGATATTGGGAAGACCTGCACTGTTTGATTTCGAAGCCGTAACCAGTATCAGATATCTGGCGATGAAATTCCCAACAGAGGCAGGAGTGGGAGTAGTACGGGGAAGCCAAGAAGAAGCGAGAGCAGTGTACTTAGCCACAGTGGCAGAGCCGAGCTCGGCAGCAGAGAAGCTCGACTCGGAAGTGCTAGAGGTCAGGGATGAGAAGAAAGAGGCCAGAACAGAGCCGATCGAAAAGCTGGAGACTTTTCCTTTATCAGAAGTAGAGACAGATAAGGTCTTCAGTCTCAATGGCGACCTCACTGAAGAACAAAAAACTGAAGTTATGGCCCTGATCCGAGGTCACGCATCGAGCTTTGCCTGGAAGCCCTCTGACATGCCCGGGATTGACCCTGAGGTCATGACCCATAAGTTGAACGTCCTTCCCAACGCCAGACCGGTAAAGCAAAAGAAGAGGGTGGTAGGAAGCGAGAAGCAACAGGCCACCAGAGAGGAAGTACGGAAATTAGAAGAGGCAGGCTTTATTAGAGAAGTCATGTACCTGCAGTGGTTAGCAAATCCTGTATTAATCAAAAAAGCCAATGGCAAATATAGGATGTGCATAGATTTTACTAACCTAAATCAGGCCTGTCCTAAAGATTGTTATCCCCTCCCTGATATTAATAAAATGGTCAATTCTACGGCCGGTTTTGATTACATGTCTTCTTTGGATGCTATGTCTGGCTATCATCAAGTCCCAATGGACAAGTCGGACGAAGAAAAAACCTCGTTCATAACAGAAGATAGGACCTACTACTATAAAGCCATGCCCTTCGGGCTAAAAAACGCCGAGGCAACATACCAAAGACTGATGAACAAAATCTTCAAAAATCAAATCGGCAGAAACGTAGAAGCTTATGTAGATGATATAGTGGTCAAAAGCTCAACTTTCCAGCAGCACATGATAGATCTGAGGGAGGTATTCGGGGTGTTAGAATAGTATAGAATGAGGCTGAACCCAGCGAAGTGTGCCTTCTTCATCAGGGGAGGAAAGTTCTTGGGATACATGGTGAGTGGGAAAGGCATCGAGCCCAATCCGGAGAAAGTAGAAGCTATACTGAATATGCCAGAGCCAACCTGTGTAAGGGATGTCCAGAGACTGACTGGGAGAGTAGTGGCGTTAAATCGCTTTATGTCAAGGTCGACAGAGAAATGCTTGCCATTCTTCAAGAAATTGAGGAAAGTGCCGAACTTCAAATGGACAGAAGACTGCTGAGAAGCTTTCAAAGAGCTCAAAGGCTACCTCAGCTCGCCCCATATGCTCAGTAGCCCCTTGGAAGGAGAAGAACTTCTGATATACTTGGCAGCCTCTGAGCAAGCTATCAGTGCAGTATTGGTAAAAGTAGATGAAGGAGAACAGAAGCCAGTGTTTTACGTCAGCAAGGTGCTTAAGGATGCCGAGATCAGATATCTGAACATTGAAAAGATGGCGTATGCTCTGTTGCTAGCAGTCCGAAAGTTTAGGGTCTGTCTGGAGAGCCATTAGGGTGTAGTGATGACAGACCAACCTCTGAAGAAGATTCTGCACAGGCCAGAAACATCAGGTCGGATGCTTGCTTGGTCCATCGAGATTAGCCCTGACTGCCTACAGTATTGACCTCGGACCGCTATAAAATCTCAGGCCCTTGCTGACTTCATAGCAGAGTGCTCATTCAATAAAGAGCGGGGAGAGTCATCTTCCGAAGCGTCGGGGAATGGGAGAGAAGGAGAGCCTTCCCAAGAATTCAACTGGAAGTTGTATGTAGACGGGGCATCAGGCGCTGGGGGCAGTGGCGCAGAAATAATGCTTAAGGGACCTGGGGAATTTAAGGTCTGCTACGCCCTACGCCTGGAATTCAAGACCTCTAATAATGTGGCAGAGTATGAAGCCCTAATAAATGGGATGCTGGTGGCAATGGAAGTAGAGGCAACCAACCTCGAAGTGAATAGTGACTCCCAGCTGGTGATTAATCAAGTAACAGGGGCATATCAGGCCAGAGACCCAACCATGCAGAATTACCTAGCAAAGGTAAAAGCCATAGAAGCCGAGCTCAAGGGTCGGGGAGCCATCATCAAATACCAAAGAATACCTCGAGAAGAAAACGAAGAAGCAGACTTGCTTAGTCGGTTATCCAAGGAAGAACTAGAACAGCTCCCTAATGAAGTGTACATACAGCATGTCAGCACACCTGCTTTTAATAAAACAGCCACTGTGTTGCAGGTAGAACAAGGCTAGACCTGGATGACCCCGTACCTGGAATATCTGGAAAAAGGAAAGCTCACTGAAAATAAGGATGAAGCAAGAAAGATAGTAGCTCGCGCTGCTAATTACCAAGCAGTAAGGGGGACCTTGTACAGAAGGGGGAAGTCCAGCCCATGGCTCCGATGTGTGAGCCCAGAGGAGGCAATAAAGGTGATGGAAGAGATACACAGGGGAATGTGCGGAGCTCACGAAGGAGCAGGAACACTAGCCAACAAAATATTCAGGCAAGGGTACTACTGGCCCACTGTTAAAAAAGAGGCAGAAGAGTTTGTCCGGAATTGCGATGTATGCCAGAGGTTTGCCAATGCCATCAATATCCCAGCCACTCCTCAGTCCAGCATATCCAGCCCGTGACCGTTCTCACAATGGGGAATAGACATCCTGGGACCCTTTCCCAAAACCACAGGGCATAAAAAGTTTGTAGTGGTGGCTGTGGAGTACTTCTCAAAGTGGCCAGAGGCGGAGACAATTCCCACAATCACAGCCCGCCAGATGATAGATTTTGTATGGGGGCACATCATCTGCAGGTTTGGCATACCCAGGGTGCTCATTTCAGACAACGGCAGTCAATTTGACTGCAGCGCCTTCAGAGCATTTACGACAAACATGGGCATATGGCATAAGTTCTCCTCAGTGGCCCATCCTCAGACCAACGGTCAAACAGAGGTCACCAACAGAGCTATCCTCCAAGGATTGAAGAAATGGCTGGATGGGGCCAAGGCGAACTGGGCAGAAGAGCACTAACGATGACAAGTTAAGGAGCAACCTGGATGCTCTCGAAGAGGTTAGGGAGGAAGCTCAAGTCCAAACTGCCGCTTATCAACAACGGGCAGCCCGTTATTACAACCAAAGGGTCAGGGAAAGAAGCCTAAAGGTGGGAGACCTGGCCCTAAGAAACTTGGAGGCTACGGGAAAAAGAGCGGTAGTAGGCAAGTTGGCATCGACCTGGGAAGGCCCCTTCAGAATAGCAAAAGTGGTCAAGCCAGGAGTATACCGAATTGAAGATATACAGGGAAACCCTGAGCCACATGCCTGGAATATCCAGCACTTGAAAATGTACTTCCCCTGAGGTATCGTCAAATGTAAAAGACCTATTGTAACTTAAAGCATGATAATAAAATGGACGTTGATTATCGTCCCCATTTATTATTTGTCTCTACTCACATTGCATTCACGAAAGAAACAAAAAAGAAAAATGAAACAGGCAGAAATGCCCAAGACCTCGGTTAGGTAGGTGGCCGAGCTCCCAAAAGGCCCCCAACACCACAAAACCGGCTGAGATGACGAAGCGATAGTAAGGCCAATGAGCCCGACTCTTGTGCAAGACCTCAAAGAGGTACAAGACCAGGATCCCGTAAGATCTCCTGAAGCAAAAACGACCGGTGGGATCTCCAAAGATCTCCTCGGAGCAAAAACGGCCAGGATCCCGTAAGATCTCCTGGAGCAAAAACGGCCGGCGGGATCTCCAAAGATCTCCCCGGAGCAAAAACGGCCAGGATCCCGTAAGATCTCCTGGAGCAAAAACGGCCGACGGGATCTCCAAAGATCTCCCCGGAGCAAAAATGGCCAGGATCCCGTAAGATCTTATGGAGCAAAAACGGCCGGCGGGATCTCCAAAGATCTCCCCGGAGCAAAAACGGCCAGGATCCCGTAAGATCTCCTGGAGCAAAAACGGCCAAGATCTCCAAGATCTCCCCGGAGCAAACACAGCCGGCGGGACCTCTAAGATTTCTCCGGAGCAAAAACGGCCCGGATCCCTGAAACACAGCCCGCATAAGGCTCTTCAAGAAAGCAAGACATTAAGTATTGACTTCACAGTGAGGAAGACGAAATTCTGAACTCCTGAGCCCGTCACACAGATAGCGCAAAAGTCTAAGCAAAGAACAAAAATCCGAGCTCCTTAATCCGCTGAATGGACGGACTCACGACAAAAGCAAGAGACCCTGCCCACAGCTCGGATTAACTCACAGTAAACAAACACTTAGCAAAAATGACCCTGAGAGAGGAAAACGACAAAAAAGCTGAACTCCCCATCCCAGTGGAGCATACAGCCCAGACCGCACCAACTGACAACGGGTCACTTCAAGAGGGACTAGATGTCCGAGCTCATAACCAGAAAGAGAGGTAAAATCGTCTAAAATGAAGTCGCGCAGTTACAAATAAAGTCTAGGGATTTACCCCCTCACCACTCATGTAATAAATACTGAGGAGGTAAAGGGGCAACCCGAGGAGAAATCCAATGGCGTGAGCAGATGAGACCCCAGTTTCAGTTCTTATCAAATCAGAACTAAAAGCAAAAAGGCTAGCCCTGCTCATCACCTTTAAAAGTACATGATCTAACCTATTATTATTATTAAACAAAGGTTGTATGCCCGAGCTCATAGTAACGAAGTAATAAGAGAAAAATGAGGATGTCCTTACAAGAATCATAAAAACTCGTAGGTCGAGAGTTCAACCCACTGTTAAAAACAGAGCTCATGGGTACGGCTAGTCCAGCTCGAAAAGAGCTTACAGATAAGAATGCCTTAGTGAAATAGATAAATTTATAAGTCAAAAGTTCAGTCAATTGATGGAATTTCAGCTCTGACCGGCTTGAAGGCAAAAAGGAAAAAACAAGCAAAGTAAATGAAAATGAAAATGAAATTTCATTCAAAGAAAAAGAAGATTTACAGTCTAATCACCCACTCTACTGAAGGAAAAACTGTCCTCAAAGGACTTACATGCCTAGGTGCATTATCATCTACATTTACATCACTATCACCTACACTATTATCTTAGCTTTCAATTCAGGAGAATCCTTACAGTTCGGAAGATGAGCTTCACGAGTCTGTTGGATTCCCCCCATTTTTTAGCTCGACGGACTCCCTATACTCCCTTAGACGCTCCTTACACTCCAGCTGAACTCTGTCTCATTATTATAGGAGAACTGAACAAGTTGATACCCATAAGCATCTCTCACTGTTCCATCATATGCTGTGTGTATATCACGCATGAAAAACATAAGTCTTCAAGTTAAAGTCCCAGGAAGATCAGCATTGTCACTGAAAAAACTATCTCGACTGGTTACTAAATGAACAAAACATTCCATGGGATTCAAGCTGGTTAAAAAAGAACCTTCAACGACAGCAGATGGGATATAACACTTGGCAAATTCAGTTGCATTGTCACCCTTTTGCTTATTCAAAGCAGCACAAGAAAATTGGCGAGGCATTCTGAAAGGCAATGGGACAAGTGAATGTTGCAAACCTACACACATACTATGTTGGACTAATTTTAGCAGATTACCCTTGCTTCCTGATTTAAACATAGTCATTAACGCATTGTTCTTACTTGCATATTTGTAAGCTAAACTTTGAATATCACGAAACATATGTTTGAAAGCATCAACAGAAGCTTGATTGAGTGCAGCGAATCTTTGTTTCTCATAGCACAAGCGCCCTATATCAAAATCCCGACACGAACCTGCCATGAGCTGCTTCGTGTTACATGTGTGAACTGCATCTTGTATTCCACAATAAATCTCAGAAATCATGTTATTCCATGAGTTTGAGTCAGGAACAGACATCAGGGGCACCACGGGAACCTTCTCCTTCTTCCCGAGAGGAAGAAAGGCAGGAGTCGATCTTCTAGAAGCCCAAGACTTCTTTGGAATGCGAACCAGGACAGGCACTTCAGTGGGGATGGGACGCTTGTCCTCGACCTTCTCCGCTACACCCCCATCATCTACAAAACTGAGTTCCCTCTCCTCGGTAGCTGGGCTGACCTCAGAAAGGGCCCCATGGACATTCCCCACAGAGGCGACCTCAGTCCTGCTTGCAAGAACCCCCATCTCAGCTATGGAGGCCTCGAACCTCTCTCCAGAAGCATCGCCAGAAGGCGGGGCAGGCTTCGCCCCCGTCAACTCGGAGTCCTCGTTCGGCCTTGAAGTCCTCGGGGTCCTGAGAGCTTGAACAGCTAGAGCAGCTGAGACCGACCTGCCGCTGCTTGGCGGCCTTGAAGATTCGGCACCTTGAGAGCTCGACTTCGGAGCTTGGGCAGGAGCAGGGGGAGGAGGCCGGCCGGACGACCTGGACGATATGACTTCGGCCACGTGTTGGGTAACCCTCCCCCCCCCCCCCCCCCGCCGATCGCCATACTAGGAGGGCATCCGAGGCAACGTTCAGGCTCACCCTGGGCAGCGTAAGAATCTTAGGGGGCTTAATTTGATCCATCTTCATCTCAGAAGCTGCAAAAAATCCAAAATCGGGGCAAGTCAGAACGATTCTCAGTAAAAATCATAAAAGCACGATTAAAACAGACCTCCATGAGAAACAAAGTAATAAAATTTTTGGCTCGCCTTGACCAGCCCGAAAAAGGTATCGAACAGACGCCCTGTGGATGTAAAACCCCGCTCAGACAGACAGATTCAAAAGAAGACATGAAGAGAATGAAATTAGGGGTCAACATCCTTGAAGCAACCTTGAAATACTAGAAAACCCGTGGAAGAAAGGAGATAAGGGAAAGGATAACCATACTCTTTCTGTTTAACAGAGAAAACTAAGCTCATGTCTATCTGAGTATCAATTATACCAGAGGTATGTGGATCGAAAGAAAGATCCTCTCATTCTGGTGAGGGTCCTGAAGGTGAAAAGGGGGGGGTGATATCAAGATATACCCTGAGAATGAGGTTTTTATGCTGAACGGGGTGATGCTAGACTCTAGGCTAGCGGTACCAGGATCCTTAAAAGCTATTCATGGGAAAGGAAGAAAAGCATACCTTGAAGATAAAAGTAGGGAAGTGAAGATGGTAGTGTGCACGAAGAACAGAGGAAAGCCAAAAGTGGAAAAAGACAGAGAGGATTCGAAAATCAAAATGACAATAAGGTGAAAGGGTGTTATGAGGCAAGCTGTACATAAACAGGCGCGGTCATAATGATTCATTGGTATTTACCCCCTCATCAGTTGGGCAATAACTGACGAGAAGGTAAAGGGGCAATTGATGACCGCTGGATTTCTTCGCCCCGGTCTAAGGCCAAGCCTATTAGGACAGCCCATAATCTGAAGGCTTCTAAGTCTCCTCTAAGAGCTAGGTCCAGCCCGCTCAGCTCGAAGATCGGGCTCCAGTCAGATTCTTCAATCAGGCCGGCCCATCTCTTTCGGCCCAATAAACAAGATCCCCTTCGGGCCTAGTCTTAACCTTATCTTCTGGCCCAGCTCGAAACCAAGAAGGAGTTCAGCCCATTCGCCCTGTGGGACCATCCGCATGCGTGCCCGGGGAGAATCAGGGGCCATTACGCATGGGTCAGGAATCTGATATCCTCGTACGCCCGTATCAGCACAGTAGGGACACGTGTTCCAATGACAACAATATCGTTATACGTCACTAGCAGACAAAAGAAAACAGATAAAAAGAGGAAATACTCTCCTCTGAGCCTAAGTTTTTTCCTAAGTTCACAAACCCATTGTAAAACCCTATTTTCTAGATCTCAGATCATCAATGGGGAAAGCAAATCACCTTGACAAAGTCCCCTTCCTAGCCAAATAGGACCAACAAGAGAACCATTCACAAAAACATGATATTATATTAATGTAAACTAAAGCATGACAAGATCAATCCACTGTTGAGCAAAACCAACTTTGTAACGACCCGAAAATCGGACCGCTACCGGCGCTAGGATCCAGGTCGACTTAAGATCGCCGGAACCTGTAGCAAGCCTGCTATACTGTCTGTGTACCTGTAAGATCTCATACATGATCATACATTTACTGTAAAAATATAAAACTTTACTCTGAACCACAGCTCAACCTGTGCATGCACTATCTCTGTACTACAGAACCCCTTACTAGAGCTTACTCTCGACGGGTTAAACTCATACTGTGGTAAGCTTGGTTTTCAAACTCATAAAATATTTACTTGCAATAAACAGATCATGTATACCAAAAAGGATTTACAACACATCTAGGTCAAGCACAATACTATACTCTATACAATACTATTACATCTCTTTACAAATATTACATGTCCACACTATACTATTACAACTTTTTGTTACTCTTCCTGAACCCTGCTGAACTTTTCCTGACCTCTGATCCTGCAAGATTGGGGTTAAGGGAGAGGGATGAGCTATACTAGCCCAGTGAGTAGAACAGATAAAACATGTTAATAAAACATGCTCACATGGAATGCATCACAACACAGACAATCCACAGCAAGGATGAATGTGTCACTAATAGTCCCGACATCCTATACTCGTGCCAAGGCATAGAATGGGCACCTGGTCTTTCTGTCTTACCTGATACCTCGTGCCAGGGCATAGAATGGGCACCTGGACTTCCTCATAACTAGTGCCAGGGCATAGAATGGGCACTTGGTCTTTCTCAGAGACTAATGGATCACCCACATTCCATCCACAATAACAACATAAAATGCAATGCAACATTTTCGTGAATTCTAATGCAATCAACCTATTGAATACTCATGGTGCATGAAACATGCTCAAAACATTTAAGTTCTCATATTAAAAACATTAAGTTTAGTTCCACTCACCTCTGGCTGACTCTGAACTGACTCTAAAAACTCTGAAGTCTGCTGTTCTCTTTGATTCCTCTGGTCCGTTCCTACACAGGTGGACTCAAATGAGGGACCAAACTAACTCAAGAACAACTCTATAAAACTTTCCAAAACTCCCCTAAAATAGCCTAAAAGAATCAAGGAAAACATGCAAAGGAAGGCTGGACAGGGCACTTTCGGCGGCAGGTTTGGCGGCCGAAAGTCCATTCCAGAGACGAAAGTCAGGCACTTTCGGCGGTACCTTCGGCTGCCGAAAGTCCTCTCCAGAGACGAAACTCATGCATGTTTGGCGGCACTTTCGGCGGCCGAAACTCCCCTCTAGAGCCGAAAGTTCAAACTTTCGGGGGCAAGCTTAGGCAGCCGAAACCACCTCCTTAGCATGTTCGGCTGCCGAACCCACTTTCGGCGGCCGAAACTGGATTCTCCAGTAAGGCAGAACCCTGCTCAACTTCATGCAATCTTCCTCCAAACTTCTCAAACATGCAAGCCTCAACTCTACAACACACACATACCCAAGCATATGCACAAAGGGGTCCAAAAATACCTCAAAACCCCAAAAAACAACACAACTAAACACATAAGCATGCTTTGACCACAAATCTACCAAAACCTCAACTTACCCTAAACATGCATCTCTACCCAAAAACTCCATAAAACCTTCATAAAACATGAAAACAAGTTCATGATCTTCACTTACCTCTTACAAACAAGGAGATAAACGATCCTAACGTGGAGATATGGAGAAACTCTCCCTCAAAGTCTCCAACTTCAAAACTTTTGGTTGATTTGCTCAAAACCTTCAAAGAATCATGGAAACTTGTTAAAACTTTGAAAGATTTGAAGAAAATATGAAGATCACCCAAGGAAGATCATGATATCACCTTTGTCTGTGAAAATGGAAGAAACTTATCCATTTCACCGACCTAGGGCCTTTTATAGGTGGCTGGCCAGACCACCTTCGGCGGCCAAACGTGAAACCAAAAGCCATGCATGTTCGGCGGCCGAACTTCACCTTCGACGGCCGAACCTGACTTTTCTTCCTTGGTGCTTTTCTTTCAAAAACTCATTTCCTTTACACGTAAAATCATTAAAACATACTAAAATGCTTTAGAAAAATAAAATTCTTACCCTTCTAGAGGATTCCGACATCCGGGATTCCACCGAAAAGTAGAATTTCGATGCCGGACTCTAGCCGGGTATTACAAACTTCATTATCATTCTTCTTAGAAACTCCTAATTAACCTGTCATAGCCTTTGCTAATATCTATCTTCAAAGCCACATCACCTTGTTGTCCTCTTGTCTTCTAATTCATAGCATAAATCAATTCAAAAGCAACCAATATATTATCCATAGTCATTCTATTTGGTACAAAGGCAGATTGATTGCAAGATATAATTCTAGGAAGAATCCTTTTTAATCGGTTGACTAAAAATTTAGAAATTAATTTATAAAGCACATTACACAATGCAATGGATTGATAAACTTTAACTAAGACTGGAGATGCAAGTTTAGGTATAAGAGTGATGATAGTATCATTCAAACCTAAACGAAACATGCATTCTTCCAACCACGAGTATATTATACAACAATATCTGAACCAAGTAAAGACAAGAATTTATGATAAAAACCTAGATTTAGTCCATATGGTCCTGGTGCCTTATCGGAATGCATTTGACTTAATGCATGCTTGAATTCATCAGCAGAATAAGGAGCTAACAAGGAGAGATTATCTTCGGTTGTAACCCAGGTTTGCACACATCATACCACATAATGAGAGTCTCCCACATCTGACAGAAATAACTGATTAAAATATTGTAGAATAAGATCATGAACAATAGTTGAATTATATTGCCATACACCTGAAGCATCTTGTAATCCAGAAATTTGATTAATTCGATGTCTGTGAGAAGCATAGGAATGAAAGAACTTAGTGTTGGCATCTCCCTCCTTTAACCAAAATAATTTTGATCGCTGCTTCCAAAACACTTTTTCCTTCAGCAACAAATTATTCAACTCGGTTCGTAAAGATGAATAATAGGCTGTAGTTTGAACATTGTCAGTTAATTGAGCATGTGATAACTCGTTTTTCAACCATGTAATCCTACGTTTAAATTGACTCATAAAATCACAGCCCCACCTGACTATGGCATTTATATAGGAATGAATACGATCTAATAACAACAAAGAACCTGTTGATTGCTAATTAGCAATCACCACTTCAACTAAAATTGGTTCCCTTAGCCATAGATTTTCAAAAGGAAAAGGAGTAGGAGAAAAACACATAATATGATTGAAAAATGTCAACTTTAAAGGGGAGTGATCAGACACAAAACTCACTAAATTATCAGGCCGATACTGAGGAAAAAGAAGTAATCATTCAAGATTGATCATTGCACGATTTAACTGTTCTAAAATATAATAAGTTGTCCCCCTCTCATGCTCCTATATATATCGAAAACCACTCAACAGTCTGTCATGAAGATGACAGTCAATTGTCACTTGCCTGAAACCCATCTAACAATGCTTGGGGATGTAGATTACTGCCTTATTTTTTTGAAGACAACAATATATCACTATAGTCGTTGATGCACAACAAAGGAAGTGAATTAAAATGAGCAAGCACTCTTAACAGATTCCATGACATATGTTGCTTGGATGTCTCAGGACAACCATAATAGCCAGTAAGTCGTCAATACGATTCAATGAATAGCTTGTAACTATAGCATGGACAAAATCTAACTACAATATTGATAAGCCACCACCCCATCCTAAATGATCAACTGTAAAACAATTAGAGAAACCCAATAGAATTTTAATCTCCTCCATTCGCTGAGCATGAACCAAAGTTTCAGACAGAAATACCATATCCGGACGATTGGCAAAAATAATCTCACGAAGAGCATGAGTTGTTTGGGGATTGCCAAGTCCCTGACAGTTCTAACTTAGGAGTTTTATGGCTCCCGACGGGCCTAATGACCAAGTCATACCGATAAATCTTATTCTGAAAGTAATAGATCCTCATCGCTCAATATCGAAGAAGATGGAGTCGCACTGTAGTCTTTATAAGGGTCTATAACAATATTGGTGAAACGCTGTGGTTCGTTGTTATCAATAATAGTTAATAGGGAAATCTCTAATAGATGTGGGTCCACACCAACAGTTGAAACATGTGGCTCCACCTGATTTGGAGAAACATAAATTGGCTCTGAAATGGACGTTGTGCCATGCAACTGTCCCATCTAATATACCATCATTGGCTTTGCATGCATAGAAGATAACTGACTATCGTCACCCAAATCCACTTCATCCGCATTCCTTAACAACCTATAACCACCTTCACCCATCAATAGCTTGGTGAGACATGTAGCCAAGAGTTCCAAATGGGAACCAAGGAACAGTGGTCAGTTTGAAATAAGAGACCGCAATATTGATCTAAATGACCTAGAATTCCACAAAGAAAGCAAAAAAGTGGCAAACATTCATATCAAAACTGCACAACGTAGCTACATCCAGAAGTCCTTTTAATCCTCTTACTATGTTTTAATGGAACTTGAACATCCAATGTGACACGAATATGCATATATGATCGCCAACACTGAGGTTGAGTAGTAGTATCATATGCTAAGAACTCCCCAAGAAACATACCTAATTGGTTCCCAATAATTTCAGAATGAAAACCCACGGGAAGATCATGAATTTGAACCCAGAAATCAGCCCAATAGAGAGAAATTGTATAAGGAACGGAACCAACAATCAAATGTTGATACACAAGAAGATGATTATCACTACAAAATAACAGACTATCAACGATGAATTTTTCATCGCTGATAGTCAAAAATTCCGACGGACTCAAATCTGTCGCTTAAAGTCATGTCGCTAATTTTTTTCGACGGATTAGAATTCCATCAGAAACAGTAGTGACGGATTTCCGACGGATTTAAAATTCGTCAGATAAATTTGCGATGGCTTTTCCGACGGATAATTCCGTCGAAAATTTTTGCGACGAACAACGTCGGAAATTCCAAACTTATCTAATGACAATCCGTCGCTAATCTGTCGAAAATAATTAGCGACATAAAATTTCCGTTAGAAATCCGTCGAAAATATTAACACATTTTAACAAATATTCTCACAAATCCGTCGCTAATCTATCGTTAATCTGTTAAAATTCGATCACAAAAAATAATTTCCTACTTTTATTTAGATATTCCCTGTATAATTAAATAATTTATAATTAAGAATCATATTTAACATAAATCAAACATCATTCATAATAATTATAATTAATGTTCATAATACTTAACAATATTCATAAAATTTAAAATAAATCCATAATATTTAACAATGTTCATAAAATTTAAAATAAATTCACAATACTTAACAATAGTCATAAAATTTAAAATAAATCCATAATACTTAACAATGTTCATAAAATTTAAAACTAATCTATGAATTTGTTGAACCATCTGATAGAAAAGTATAATCTGCAGTTGTGTTATGCGGTGAAGATCTTTTTTTGTTCTTCAATGATTTCATCTGATCTTTTATTTGTTTTTCTATCTGCACTCGCATTTGCTCTTACATTTGCTCCATATCTTCTTTCATTTTGATATGATTTTGCTCTAATATTTGTTCAACCTGCTCTAAAGAAAATATAGTTTGAGAAGGTCCTCCAGGATGAACTGATGTGTATGAGAAAGAGGTAGTTGGAGTTCCTGATTTTGCAATATCAGAAGATCCAAAACCATAAACCCTCCCTTTACTACTTCTAGAAATTTTAATCCACTTATTCAAATCAAAAGTAGACTGACTCTCACAATTGTCATTCACATTTTCAACAATGGCACTCAAATAAGCTCCCTAAGTAAAAAAAAGAAAAACATAATAAACATTTCATTAACCATACACAACTAATAATAAAATAACAAATAGAAAAATAATGTGATAATAATAAATAAGCAAAAAGTAACTTACATCAACTCGTCGTGATTTTCCATCAATGAAAACACCTTGACTCCCCTTTTGTGTGAGTTGCATGAAATAGTTCAAGTTGAGTTGGTTACCTACCTAACTTCTTTGCCTACAAAAAAGAAATAATCACACAACACAAGATGTACGAATAATTTCTAACTATCTATATAAAAATAGAATTGTATAAATAAAAGTAAGAAATAAAAGAGTTATACAAATCTATTCTCATGAACCTCCAGTTTTATTAAACCACCAGAGTTTCGTAATAGTCCTATCTTTTTCTACGTTTCTATTTGCTTTACCAGCTTTTGATTTCTTTCTCCACTCTGGTGTACTCTAATATGCAATAAGTTCATTCCATATCTCTGCCTCCATCCAATCTGGTCCAAAATTGTATAGATAAGTAACATCTGTCTTCTTGTACTTACGCAACAATTTGCTCCTAACTCTATTAAGAATGTCTCGCAGTCTTTCTTTACCTACCTTTTTTCCAAACAATTCGAACCATATTTTCTTCACTTTCATCCCATATATATCGACTCTACAAATAACAATCAGTGTTATGTAAATTTAATAAACTTAAAATGCATATTAGAAATTTTAGAATATAAGTTGTATTTACTCGAAAAAGTCCGAAGAGCTCATCTTTTGTCTTTAAAGGTATTTCTGACCAAGTTTTTCATGGAGCAGTGTAGCGCATCTTAATGTCATTAGTGATTGATCTAGTAACTGTGGAATATTAAAAACTACAATATTTTTATATATAATGAGTAGTTGTAAGTAATAATACATATTAAATCAATAGCAAAAAGTTGTATATGACTTACACATTTCCTTTCAATCTAATCAATTGTTGATTAGACGGGTTTGATGGGATAGCATACCCCAAGTTCGGACCTCTAGTTCGAACTGATGATGATGAAGATGCGTTTGCTTGCCCCCCTAATGCTTGTGGAGTGTGCTCCTGTGTTTCCTCTTGCACTTGTACTGCCTTATCTATTTCATTCATAGAGAGATGTTAGTTATGTCCTTTACCTCTAGATGATACTGCTCTTCGAGGCATCTGAAAAAATAATTGTCCATAAGTTTAAATTAACAATAAAGACAAACAATATATAAAACCATAATCAAATATTAAGTCTATGAATATATATAAAAATATGATATACTTTACAATGTATCATTCAAAATCATCTTCTAAGTTGACATCATCATCACTATCAACACCATCAACTTCTAAATCGTCATCTGACTCTTTACTGTCCTCTTCCTCTTCCTCATTCTCTTCCTCTTCCTCTTTCTCTTCCTCTTCCTCTTCCTCTACATCCTCATCTTCATCTTCCACCACTCCAAGTGGTTGTTGCACATGTTGCAATTCATTAACATCCACCTCAAATATAATACTTGAATCAAGTAACATTGTGGGATCATCAAGTTCGGTTGTTGGTACAATTTCTTTAGGTCTTGAGACATCATCACCAGCCAACTCTGACTTTATTGATTTTAGGGTATTTAATATAGCAAACTTGATGAGCTTGTTGAGCTAAAATAAATGGATTAGATGATGATAGCCTTAATTTGACATTGATTTCCATAAAACCATGCTGAGGATGGACTTTTACCCCTCTATTAGTGTCAAACCATTCACACTTGAAAAAGATTATCTTGTTTCTCTCTCCAAAGTACTCTAATTCTAATACCTCATTCAGCAAGCCATAGTAATCACTTTCATATTCATTATAACAATTTCCTTTGACCCATACACCACTATTTAATATTTTTCGCTCTCTGCCATAATCATGTCGATGGAATTTAAATCCATTCATAAAGTATCCTTTATATGATTGTACTTTTCGGCTGGGCCCTTGAGCTATTTGATAAATGCAATTATCAACTTCTTTCCTTCCCACCTAATGTTGAAATATTAAGTTAGAAGTCAACAATAATACACATGTTAAAATCATCACTTGCAATACTTACATAGTCTTTTAACCAATTAGCTAGTTCTCGCTCTCGCATTCGCTCAATTTGTTGATCGCTGATATTTGGTATTGTTTCTCGTAAATGAGAATAAATCCTACACAAAAAAATTAATTTTTTTATATCATAATTTATTTTATATGATTAATATGTTAATACTTAATTTAAATCACTTACTCAATAAACAAATCAATTTCAGGATAATTCAACAACACATATAAATGTGTTGCGCGATACTCTTCATTTGACAATATTCTGCCATGATCCAAATGCTCAAAAGGCCGACCTGCATGAGTGAAAATCGAAAGGCGTCCCATAGGTTCTACATGTCCACCATCATCATTTCTTGAAACTCTATTTAGCCTTATCGAGATAGATGGCTCAAAGTAGTGTGAGCAAAAAGATGAAATTTCCTCAATAAGATATGCCTCAACAATTGAACCCTCAACAGAAGTTTTATTTTTTACTTTTTTCTTCAAGTCAAAGAGGTATCCAGTAAAAGAATAATTAGATTGTTAGTTGATTTATTTGACATTTATTTATAATACATCATATATAAATATTTAGTATTGCATATACCGTTTAAAGGGATACATCCAATGATATTGCACAGGTCCACCTACTTTTGCCTCGTATGCCAAGTGAATAGGTAAATGCTCCATTGAGTCAAAGAAACCGGGTGGGAATATCTTCTCCATCTTGCAAATACTCTCATTAATATTTTTTTCTAAGATATTCAAATATTCTTCTGTGAGTGTGGTTGAAGTTATGTCTCTAAAAAAATGACACAACCCAGTCAAAGCATCCCAAACTGCTTTAGGCAATATGTCACGAAATGCAATTGGTATCAGTCTTTGCATCAATATGTGGCAATCATGTCTTTTTAATCCATAAAATTTACAATCATTCACACTAACAGACTGAGCAATGTTCGAAGCATAACCGTCAGGCAACCTCAAATCCTTAAGCCACTGACAAATTGATCGTTTCTGTTCCTTATTCAAAGAATAAGTGGCTTTATGTTTGTATACTTTATTATTATTATACAACAATTCTAATTCAGGACGATTGCAATAGACTTTCAAATCTTGTCTTGCCTTGATATTGTCCTTTGATTTGCCATTCACATCCATAACTGTGTAGACTATGTTATCAAACACATTCTTTTCTATATGCATAACATCCAAATTATGTCGAAGTAAATTTGATTATTGCAGCCTTCCCATAATGGCACATCCGCACCATGTAACAATTCATAGAATTTTGAAGCTTTTTAAGTTCGGCTCTATGGTTTGATTGCCCATTTTAGAACTACCAACTCCAAATGTACCATAATTTATATCCATTGCTTTTATGATCATGCTTCTATAATCATTGACATTGTTGGTTGTAGCAAGATAATCGGTAGACTGTTCCTCAAGTTGTTCAGAATTTATTTCATGAGTGATAGATTCACCATGCGCAATCCACTTAGTATATCCTTCAACAAATCCATTTTTGCAAAGGTGATAAGTAACATCTTGCCTATTCTGAAATTTTCTATTCTGACACTTAGAACATGAACAACGAATTTTATCTTGGCATGTAAAATGTACTTGTGTATAGGTAAAGTTTAGAAATGTCTCCACTCCAATCTCAAATTCAGAATTAAGAAAGCCATTTTGATTTAGTCGCTCATACATCCATCTACAATCTACCGATATGATAAATATATTCTGAAATATAAATAAATTCAACTCTAATTATATACTAATTTAACAAATCAAACACACTAATCAATTTAACAATACATATCAAAGTAGAGTTGAATGAAGGCACGTAAAGTAAACCGATCAAGCTAAACTATACATATCAAAAGTTATAAAAATGAGTTTTTAGTGTTGAATTGATCTCTGCCACTAAATTTGATTTTTTTTTTTAAAATCTGAATATTACCATATAAGCATGCATGCTCAGCGCAATCTCAAATAAAAAGAATCCAAATATGCTTCCTCTTATTTTTTTTAACCAAAAAAAAAAACTGAATAATTTTTCATATAAAGTTAAGGAATTAAATAAATATATTTTATAAAGTATTATGCATGAAACAAAAAGTAATTATTTTTCATATAAAGGTAACCAATAGTTGCATGTTGAGTAGAGCATTCACAGCACAAGCTTGCTGCTGCTCTGCTGAGTGCAGCATGCATGCTGCAGCACAGCAGCCTGCATGCTGCAGCACAACAGCCTGCACAATAACAACAACAATCTTGCTGCTCTGCTTAGTACAACATGCATGCTGCAACACAGCAGCAACACAAATTTTTTAAAAGAAATTATGTTTTTAAAAATTAAAAAACTTAATATTCAATTTTACTCTTAAGTTTATGAGGAAAGTTTAATCTAATTAATTTTTAACCTTTTTATCGAAATTATCTTATAAATTTTAATTTAACCTAAACATCAAAAAAAAAAAAAGAAATTGAGCTTGTTGCTGCTGTGCTGCAGCATCTTATAAATTTTAATTTAACCTAAACATCAAAAAAAAAAAAAAAGAAATTGAGCTTGCTGCTGCTGTGCTGCATGCTGCAGCACAGCAGCAACATAAATTTTTTAAAAGAAATTATGTTTTTAAAAATAAATTATGTTTTTAAAAATTAAAAGCTTAATATTCAATTTTACTCTTAAGTTTAAGAGAAAAGTTTAATCTAATTAATTTTTAACCTTTTTATCTAAATTATCTTATAAATTTTAATTTAACCTAAACATCAAGAAAAAAAAATTGAGCTTCTTAATTTGGACTAAATTAAAAAAACAAGGAATTTGGTAAAAAAAAATTGAAAAATGGAGCTTTAAAATTTTTGAGCGAAATTATAAACACAGCACAGTAGCAGAACAAAAAAATAAAAAGACATTTTCATGATGCAATTTAAGCTCTTATTCTAATTTCCTAAACTATTCACAAAAATATTTTCATTTACACATCCAAACAAGATTAAATAACAGTTAACCCAATCAAGGTAAGTAAATTCTGTTGGTCCAATTCAACAGCACACAAATTCTATTGGTCCAATTCAACAGCACAGCAGCAGCATTCAACAATCAAGAGCATGCAGCAGCAAGGTAAGTAAATAATTGCACAATTCAACAGCACAACAGCAACATTGAAATCTCTTTTGAACCTAATTTAATGTGAATTTTTCATTTTAAGATCAATTGTGTCTATCATTCAACTTCTCCATTATTATGCTCCTAATTTATTATTATATAATTATTTACAATTAGTTATGGATAAACTAATTAAGTATTTTTAATTAATTCATGCTCTTGATTTGGTAACATGGTAAGAAGCTTCAAAATGAAGTAATTTTTTCAAGGACACGCATACATTAATCAGACTAAAAGAGGATCTACCAACCATTCCATCACTAACTTACATGGAGTGGCGATGATCGGCAGCTGCAGCGGCAGTGAGTGGCAACGGCAGTGGCGACACAGTCGCGGCAGCAACAACAGCTATGACGAGGCGACAGCAATGCGCGATAGCCACGGGAACAGCGGCGGTGAGTGGCAACGGCGGTGGTAGCTCCAGCAATGGCGACACAGCCACAACAGCAAGAAAAGCAGCAGCAACAACGATGGCGAGGCGACAGCAACGCGTGACAGCCACGGGAACAACAGCGGGGGCGACGGTGGAAAGAAGAAGGATGCGGCGCTGAGAGAAGAGAGGAGAGGAAAAGGGTGGCTGAAATCAAAAGAAAAGATGAAAGAGAAGATTAGGATTTTTTTTATATGGTTTGCATTTTCTGATGGATTAGCGACGGAATAAATTCCGTCGCTAATATTTAAAAAATCCGTCACTAATTCGTCGAAATATAAACATAAAGTATTCGTCGCTGATCCGTCGCTAAATTCTTTTTTTCCGACAGAAGTAATTTACATCGCTAAATCCGCTGCTGATAGTCCATTTTTTTATGGTGTATTAAATATTCATGGGCCACCCTCCAAAACTTGATCAAGATCAATATTATGGAAGAACCGAAACAAGTAGAGACTAGATTGCATTTCTTGAATACAAATCGCTTTATTTGGATGCCATAATGTAGCCATAGTATTTTGCATGGCTTGAAAGTTCAACAAATGATTTGTAAGAAATTGTCCAACCAAACTAAAATCACAATTTCCAAATCCCTTAACCTTAGTAGAAGAACAAATGATTTGTAAGAAATTGTCCAATCAAATCAAAATCACAATTTCTAAATTCCTCAACCTTAGTAGAAGAATCGATAATCAACTCTACATCCTTATTATCAGATCGATAACCAACTCTACATCCTCAATTATCAGAGTTGGAAAGTATAACAATATGAATTTCCATAAAAGACTAAATAAAAGAAAAAAAAAAAAAACAGAACGACAATAAAAATTTGCTACAAAGGCTAGACAAAGACCCTGCCATAGAAGCAAAACAACATACATTAGAAATGAATTCAGATAAATAAAAAAATAATTAATTTTATACAAATGTTTCTACCTTATTGATTTTCTATAACATATCAGTATCCTACGTGTTATAACTATATAATTTTTCCTAGATTAAGGGTTGGAGATACCCTACATAGTATTATTTTATGGATTTGGGCCTTGTAACTAATTTCTGCATAATAAACTCTATTTTTTATTTTTTATTTTAAAAAGAATTAATCCTTATCGTAGGAAATTGAATATTTATTATCAAGTTTATACGAATTTAGATCTAATAATTAATACTCGTTGTTTTCAATTATTTCCTGTTATTAAATTAAGTTAAAAAACATTTCTTCTCGTTGATCAAAGTTTGATTTAACTCAAGAGTATAATTTAAACTTATTTATTTTATATGCACCAGGACAACGTGAGGAAAATCATAGATAAAAAATGATAATAAATTCCTCAAGGTGGCTATCTATCTGGCAATTAAAGAAGAGGGAAAAGAAGCAATATTATTCATGGAGCATAACAATACATAATAATTAAGTATTTTCCGAGCTTAATAAGGGCGTTGTCCAGGGATGTTGCCAGGTGGACTATACTGGCAACCAACAATCCAAAGATTCAAATTGTTAAGGCACTGAGTCCTGAAACATCCTACGTTAACCGAGCTCTTCCAAATCACTTGAGTATAATGTTTGCAAACTCCTCCAATGCAAAGATTGGTGATGTAGTTATAAAAGATTCCCTCACTAACCCAAGCACTCACAGCTTCGAGCCCTGTCAATGCATTTGCTTTCACTATGACATTGATCCCATTCAATGAAAAATCAACATTTGGATTGCACACGCCAAGCAATGTAGTGAGATACAATCGGACTTCTGTTTCTAATATGGTGTCATATTTTAGAGCTGGTATGTTGGCACCCAAGATTGCTGAACGAGCTGCATTGTGTACATTAAGGTAGTCTTGAGGAGAGTTTTGTGCATGGGAAGGAAGCACCAGAGCTAGCCCCATCACACAGGCCACGAAAGCTGAAATCTTCCACACAGCCATATTTGCTAATTTCTAAGTATTCAAGTGATGAAAACTTAGAATGAGAGGGGTGAGAGTTTCTGTTGCTGTGATGGGTATTTATAGGAGAAAAATACCCATCAAAGTCTAGCTACGGCAGCCAAAACGTGCAGGCTTGCACAGTGGATGAAGTTTCTGGCCACCGTTATCGCATTATTATTAGGAACTGATCATGAGGTTGCCAGAAAGTATATATATATATATAGAAACATGTCAGATGATGCAATTATATTATTATGAGTTATTATAATTACTACTTTTCCTTAAATTCAAGATAAAAGTATAGTAACGTAAAGTCTTCGCCATTATAATATATATTCTTCAAAACCATGTGGCTTCGTATATAGATAAATTAAGTTGAAGATTAAGCTAATCTTTTGCCCATGGATGCAGCATGCATGTGGTTCATCAAGCTCAGGAAAAGAAGAAGAAGATTGAGCTTGCCTTATGCATGCCTACATCTATCGTATCAATATATATATATAACAGAAAATAAATTATATTTATACTAAATCGCCCACCGAATAATAGAGTGATTTTAGTGAATATTTTATTATATTTATTATGATTAAACATTTGATCTCACTTAAATAAAATTAATATCGAACCACAAATTATAAGATTAAAATTAATATCCAACCACAAATTATAAGATTCGTTAGTTAATTTAATCAAAATTTTATTTTTAAATTTTTTTATAAACTAAAATAAATTAATCGATTGCTCATCTTTTAATTGAATTGAAAATAAGAACGACAGCTAATGGGCCCTTATGATAGGAATAAGTATGATCACTATTCGGTTCAAACTAAAAAATCGATCGAATTGAATTAATTTAAAAAATTTAATTCGATTTTTTATTCATTTTAATTCGATTTAATTTTTAATTTTAAAATTTCAGTTATTTTGATTTTATTTAGTTTTAATAAAAAAAAATTTAAAAAATCGAATCGAACCTATTAGCGATAATAGTATATTATTTTCAATAATGTATAGATTAAAATATTTTAATTAAATTTTAAAATTTAAAATTTAAAGTATAAAAAATAAAATATTTATTAAAAATTTAAATTGATAAAATCCAATCGAATTG
This sequence comes from Manihot esculenta, assembly GCF_001659605.2. Taxonomy (NCBI): domain Eukaryota; kingdom Viridiplantae; phylum Streptophyta; class Magnoliopsida; order Malpighiales; family Euphorbiaceae; genus Manihot; species Manihot esculenta. Next base: position 22,654,178 of record NC_035170.2, read on the forward strand.
AATCGAATTAAATTAATTTAATTTAATTTAATTTCTATTCAAAATTAATTCGATTTAATTTTTATAAATATATTAAAATTTTAAATTTTAATTTATTTAATTTGATTCGATTTTTAAATTAAATCTATAGAAAAATTGATGAATGGTGTACTATCTATCCGAATTTGACTCTAATAATTAATATTCGTTGATTAAAATATAAAAAATATTTTTTTATTTAAAAAATTTTAAATTATTATAAAAAATAAATATTTTATTAAAATATTTATATATAAATTTATTAATATATTTTATTTTTAAAATTAAAATTAAATAATAAAAAATAAATTATTTTATTAAAAATATTAAAAATAAATATTTTTTAAATATGAATTAATTTTCGCAGACAACCAAAAGTTTAAGTTAAATGATAATTTTTCTCGTTAATCAAAGTTTGACTCAATAGAAGAGTTTATTTTAAGCGTATTTATTTTATATGCACGACACGAGGGCAACGTGAGAAAATAATAGGTTAAAAAATTGATTGAAAATATTTAATTCATTGATAGATGAAAATAATAATAAAAAATTCTACTGGTAGTCAAAATAATTTTGCTATACAGTCAACCACTCTCCAGCTGCAGTCATTTAATTCTGAAATCAATTTGATTTTAAAAAAAATTCACTTCAACAGATCCAAACAGTCTATTAACCCAATCCCTTTCCCCAATCACAATCGAAAACTCTTTCCATCCTAAATTCAATTTGATTTTCAAAATAAATCCCACTAACAGCTCCAAATAATATATTGGCTCACTCAATTTATTCAGAATAATAGCACGAGGAAAATATAAAATCGAAAGTCTATCTGTTCAGAAAGACCATTGAAGACAGAGATCTCAGAGAAGTCAGGCCAATCGGGAAAAAGGTGAATTTAAATAAACTCATAAAATTCTATCTGATTTGTTTTCCTGTGTCATAATCTTTGATTTATTAACTCAGATTTATAGCAAAAGCATGCAAACATCATTATTTCTTTTTAATCTTCTAACGTTATTTGTCACTTGTCAATGCAACTGGTGCTCAACAATGGATAGCAACAATTCGAACGTGAACGCTAATACACGACCCAACAATCACCCAAAAGATAAGTATTCATGAACGCTAACCTCTTTCTATATTACATATGCATAATGGAGATAAATTCCACAAATTTATCAAAATCTAAGAAATTGTAAATGTGCTTGATCTATCCTATGCAAATTGTTGATATAAACACATGCATGTTGTTGATTCTACACTAACAGCTGTAATGGAGCAACCACAACCTACTATAACCATTTAAACCATTAAAAACGAAATATTAAAGGCAAAAGAAAGAAACAGAAGTCAAGAGGAGTAAAAACTTGAAGCTAAGAAAGGAAGATGGGAAAATAAACACATTTACGATCAATTTAAATAAGGTTAAAAGAGAGATTGTGGAGCTTTTCACTGTAATGTCAGAAGATAGTGTCTCTAAAAAGTAAACCACATAAGATTTCACATAGTGAATGAGTAAACAATGCCAGCCGGAGAAACTGAATCCTTGGAAATGGAAGAAAAAAAATTAGAGAAAATGACTGAAAACCCCTCAAATATTAGAGAGAAAAAGAAGATTAAGAGGTAAAAGCTTGTCAATAGGCCTCCATCTTTGACAAAAAAATTCAGCTAAGATAACCCTTAAAGAAGAGAAAAGAACGGTGACCAATAAGCTAACCAATCTGCCTGAAAACAACACTATTTAAATTAAATTCAATATTTCTTTTGCTCTACACAGTCTCTCATTGTCTTGACAGAAGTTGTATTAAGCCACTTGACTTGAACATTGAGTACCATTTTAATTGAGAACTTTAGAAATTTATGCAATTCATGAATTTTTATACATTCCAAGATAATTTATATCAATTAAATGACTGAAGATGCTAATGAAATTTTATTGTTGATGATGTTCAATTTTTTATCCACCCTTTTCTTTCATTAATCCGCATCAAGTAAACCATTTGATATTCGTGACCTATAAATTCTTAATGATGTTCAACTTATTACGTTCACATCACCATCTTGTTGTGGTGGGTACACACAGCTGGTCTGGTGTTCCATTCCATGATCTGCATAATAAGCCACTAAAGTTTCATGAGTGAATTCAAGACCATTGTCAGTTCGCAGTGCCTTAACTAATATCCCAAACTGTGTATGTACCCAACTAAAGAACTGCAACAGGAAACCTTTTTGTAATTTCTGATTTATTTTTCATGAGATAAACTCAGGTAGCTCTATTATAATCATTAACCAGAGTTAAAAAATAAAAAGCACTAGAAAAGGATTGTGTTTTGTACGGTCCCCAAATATCACAGTGAAACAAGGCAAATATCTATTTGGATTTATTCATACTAATGGAAAAACATGGACGTGAATGCTTCATTTTTTGGTAAGCATCACAGCTTATTGCTTTATTACAATCAAGGCTGTTTGATAAGCTCAGGATATGATGGATGCAATAAGCTCAACTTATTGCCTTGATGCTAGGAGTTCGATTTGCGGTTATTAATAGTTGTTCCTTGGAGTTCTCCCCATATGGCCTTCAGTTTACCATAATACGAAGAGACAGAAGATCACTCTTGTTGGAGCATGGTGATCGAACGCCTTAGATCATAAACTCGTGGTGCAATGCCTTGCATGAACCTTTCCTCAAGATCTACCCAGATCTCCCTTGCTGTTTTTATGTGTGCAGCATTTACCTGTATCTCTGTAGCAAGAGCATTCGTCAACCAAGAAATAACCATGGCTTTGCATTGAATCCATGTTTGCAAATTTAGCGAATCTGCATTTGGACGCTTTATTGTTCCATCCACAAAGCCAGCTTTGTTCTTCGAGTGAAGGGTATTCATGAAGTTTCGCCTCCATGTAAAATAATTCTCTAATTTCAAGGAGAATTTGAGTGACAAAAATCAATCCCGGATGATCAGATGAATGCAAGTAGTATGGAGAAGCGGCATCTACAGTCTTATGAGTGACTCTCAGGACAAGTTCTCCCGTCCCTCTACTGCTCTCGATTACACCGTCTGCCATTACTTGGGAACAAAGAGAGAAAAGAAAAAGAAAGAAAAGAAAATAGGTTTATATAACCCGCTCTGCTACTATGAAGAATCCATAGTGGAGTGGTATTCTAATTGAATATTCATAAAAGAGTACAACATATATAGGGTAAGGAAGCAATCTAGTATCAAGAATAATGCAATTACAATCATTTAATCATATAACAGTGCTAAGATCCCTGTAATCAAGTATTCTGCCTTTTGCATGATCCCTGTAATCAAGCATTACTGGTTTTTATAAAATAAGGAAAATATTCCCATGATCAAGTTATTGGTTTTTATAAAATAAGGAAAATATTCCCCGTAATCAAGTTGAAAGCGAATTTAAAAATTATTTATATTAGTTTTAGTTGAATTCTTATAAAAAATAAGAATGGCGGAAGATATTTACCCAATTAATTTGGTTCTTATAGTAGGGAAATTGAATTGTTTATTATCAAGTTCTGTACGATTTTAGGTCTAATAATTAATATTCGTTCATTATAATATCACTTAATTAAGTTAAAAATCATTTCTTCTCCTTCGTCAAAGTTTTTTTACAAGCAAAAATTTGTTAATATAAAGAAGATGGATAGAAATGAAAAAACTACCAGTAGAAATACCATTATAATGTCACATGCTTTCTCATTATTGATTCCAAATTAATGGATTCACTTAACGTGAGACGTCATGGTTAGACATCTTGATATCAAAGTCAACAGAGTTATCATTTGTCTTGTTAGAAGCGTCCGCATCATCGTCTTCCCCATTCTCCTGAAGTAATTTTACTGGAAGAAGCTACCCCAACTTTTTCATGCACATTATAGTTTAACAAATCTGTAAAAGATTCTTCAAAAGCCCTGATATGATAGCCAACATTATTAACCTCCACATTCTATTTTGTTTATAAACTTCAAATCATCTATTCTTGCCCCATCAAGAGTACATTTGGTTTGTGTTGAACCTATTTCTAGTCCACAGGTTCTTTGGAAGTATATTTCGCTTGAGATGCTAAACTCAAAGTAGCCCATGGTCCCTATGGGAGACTTCAAAAAGATTTTTAATTCTCGTTCCTTTGTAAAAAATCTCAACCTCCTTGAAGTTTCGCTGTCCAAAAGGGCTCTCTGATCATAATCCGATTGTTCTTCTACTGATGAGTTGGACTGGGGCCAGAATCGATTAAATTCATTGATGTGTGGTGGTCTAATTTTCATGTTGAAATATCTCAATCTTATGTTTATCTAGCTGGTAAAATGAAGATGCTGAGGCACAAACTGAAGGTATGGAACAATGAGGTTTTTGGAAATATCTGCAAAGAATTACAAGCATAAAAATGGGGCTTAGATCTTTAAGAAAATGTGGCTGAAATCGGATCACTCCCTGAGATTGATTTGCAGACCGTTGAGAATATGAAATCTGATCTTAAATTATGGATAACCCAGAAGCCAGAATCACTAGAGACAAAATGCCAGAGTTGCATTAAGTTTATTAGTTGATAGAGCTACTCTGGTTGATAAACAGTCTATCAAATGTCTTTTATTAAATGTCTACTATCCTCACAGTTCAACTTTACTGATGAAGAATCAAATATGGTCGTTACATGATATATGGGATTGAAGAAATTGATCAGCAAGGGAAAAGGAGAAATATTATTCACGGAGAAAAACAATGCAAACTTAAAAATTAAAATACATTAAGATATATGGGATTATTATTGGTCACCATGTATATATATCCCATGCATGCTTCTCTTAGCTTGGTGATGTGAAGTAGAGCTTAATAAGGGCGCAGTCCAATGATGTTGCCAGGTGGACTATACTTGCAGCCAACAATCCAAAGATTCAAATTGTTAAGGCACTGTGTCCTGAAACATCCTATGCTAACTGAGCTCTTCCAAACAACTTGAGTATAATGAGTACAAATTCCTCCAATGCATGAATTGGTGTTGTAGTCATAGTAGATCTCCTCATTAACCCAAGCATTCACAGCATCAAGCCCTGTCAATAAATTTTCTTTCACTTTTACATTGATGCCATTCAACGAAAGATCAACGTTAAGATTGCATTGGCCAAGCAATGTGTTGAGATACAATTGGACATCTGCTTCTAATGTGGTGTCATATAACAGAGCTGGTATGTTTGCACCCACGATTGCTGAACGAGCTGCATTGTGTGCATTAAGGTAGTCTTGAGGAGAGTTTTGTGCATGGGAAGGAATCACCAGAGCTAACCCCACCACACAAGCCACAAAAGCTGAAATCTTCCACAAAGCCATATTTGTTAATCTCTGAGAATTCAAGTGATGAAAACTTAGAATGAGAGGGGTGAGTGTCTCCATTGTTGTGATGGGTATTTATAGGACAAAAATACCCATTAAAAGTCTAGCTACGGCAACCGAAACGTGCAGGCTTGCACAGTAGATGAAGCTTCCAGCCACCATTATCGCATTGTTAGTAGGAACTCGATGTTGCCAGAAACTATAGAAACATGCAAGTTGATGCAACTTGAGGTTATATTATTATCAGTTATCACACTATTAGCGCTCAAATCATAATTATTATTTCTTGAAATTCAAGATAATAGTACAGTAGTGTAAAGTCTTCGCCATTATTCTCTTCTTCAAAGCCATGGCTTCATAAAATTAAGTTGAAGATTAAGCTAAACTTATGCCGATGGATGCAGCATGTGATTAAGATTAAGCTTATCTTATGCCTACATCTATGGTGTGACACTTAAATCCATTAAACAACAAGCCGCACGCTTAGTAAATAAGAAGTTCCAATCAGTATATAATTTTGAAAAATACAAATGAAATTAATTAATTTTACACAAGTTTGCTATCAAATAATAATCAAAGAGTAGAGGGAAGCCTTCTTTCCACTCGGAGCGTGGATTCTCCTTTTCACCTCCGGATGACATTTTTTTATTTTTATTACTTTATTGTTTTTCTTTTATTTGTTCTTCCTTGGCCAACAGTTGGTTATCTAAAAGAGTGTTCTTTTTCTTTGTTGTGCTTTGTTGCCTAGTTCTAGGCTGGTCTTTTTTGCATCAAGTGTTGGGATTTACGAGACTCAGCACTCCATGTTACTGTTTCAGTCTAATGAAGTGCAGTAGAAGTTGACTTGTAGATATAGCCTTGCTCCATGTGATGGATCGCTATAGAGCGCACCTCTGTCACCCCGTTGGAGTCAATTGGTTCAGTGAAGTCTATCTTGACCTTGATCTTTAGTTGCATGTGCATTTTCTATTTGTGCTTGACGTTTTCTTCTGGTAACAAGGTTGTCAAGCTCTTCTTTCAATTTCCTTGGTGCTTTAAGTGAGCGTTTCCACGGCCTTTTGGGCTATCGGAGAAGGATTTCTATCTCAACCTCTTTTACTTTCTCTAATGTTAGCCACCAAATCTATAACTTTTATTTTCATGAAAAATAGAGTAATTTTATTGATGAGTATTGCACGAGTGATTCTCAGTATTTTTCTCCATTATAAATGAAGTCGAAAGTTCGATTTTCATCAAATAATTTTATTTATATAGATAATTTTCAGAATAATACTACTAATTTCAGTAGAGAAAAATGGTACTCTAGCATAACGACATTTATCTAAGATTATTTTATTTTGTTTTTATAAAATTGATTTGATATTTCATGCAGTATATTTCTTTATCCTTCAATATAGCGTGGAAATGTAAAAATGAGAATATTGGTAAATTTTATCTTTTTTAAGAAAACTCCATTTTTTCTTTTGAATTTTTAATGTTTTAATTTCATTGATGCTACTTAAACTACCCTTTCATTGATTTTCTTTGCCAACTCTGAACTCATTGATGAATGTGAACAACCAAAAATATGGAAAGTAGCATTCTACTGATTTAATTACCTCTTTTACTTTGAACTACTAGATTCTCTCTCATCCTAGAATCTTTGGGCTAATAATTCAAGAAAAAAGAATGTCCAAAGGTTTCAATGGGCACTTGAGATCTCCAGCAGTAGGAGACTTTAAACCCTAAAGCTCAAAAGAATCTTCAAAACAATAAGAAACAACCAAAAGTTTCCATAAGAAAAGAAGTCCTTCTTGGCCAAGAAACTGCAGATCGACAACTAAATCAAACCTCTAATAGTAAGAGGTTACTGTAAGTGTAACGACCCGGAAACCGGATCGCTACCGGCGCTAGGATTCAGATCGATATAAGGTCGTCGGGACCCGTAACAAGCCTACCATACATCCTGTATACCTATTAAATCCCATACATGATCAAACATATATATAAAAACTTTAAACTTTTTCTTTCATTTACCAAGCTTAACCTGTGCATGCACATAACCATAAACATAAAACCTCACACTGGAGCCCTCATCAAATGCTCCAATGGGGTAATATATCATACATTAAGCTTGGTTTACATAAATCCTCATTAAAATATTTCATAGATCATGTGTAAAAGGGATTAACTTTACATACTAGGGTCAAGCATAACTCTAAACCTCAATATACATCATTACATTACATTACATTACATTACTATACTTTACATTACAATGTCTTTTTCATGTCCACAACTAGCTATTACATAAAACATGACTTTACTCTTGTTGACTTCCTAGTCTATCCCGCACCTGCAAATCTGGGGGTTAAGGGAATGGGGTGAGCTACTAGAGCCCAGTGAGCAGAATAGTAAAACATTATAGTAAAATTCATGCTTTCATGAAATGCATCACATCACAATCAAATCACCTTAAGGATGAATGTAACGACCCGAAAATTGGACCGCTACCGGCGCTAGGATCCAGGTCGGCTTAAGGCCGCCAAGACCCGTAGCAAGCCTAACATACATCCTGTATACTTGCTTAATCCCATACATGATCAACAATTACATAAAAATTTAAAACTTTCTCATTTGTTCATTCATTCATTCATTCCTTCACCAAGCTTAACCTGTGCATGCACAAATCATAACATAAAACCTCTCATTGGAGTCCTCATCAAATACTCCAATGGGGTATCATAACATACATTAAGTTTGGTTTACAATAATCATCATTAAACATTTAAGATCATGTACTAGAAAGGGATTAATAACATACTATGGTCAAGCACAACTCTAAACTTCCATAAGCTTCAATACATTACATTTCTATACAATACTTTTACATTACATCATAATCATGTCCACATCTATCCAATACATAAAACATGACTCTACTCCTGCTGACCTCCTGGTCTACCCTGTACCTGCAAACCTAGGGGTTAAGGGAGAGGGGTGAGCTATAAAGCCCAGTGAGCAGAATAAATAAACATTCAATTTAAATTTCATGCTTTCATGAAATGCAACACATCACAAACAAATCACATCAAGGATGGACTTGTCATCAATAGTCCTCTACATAGTCCAATCATGCCAGGGGCATAGAATGGGCCTCACTGGTCTTTCTCTTAACATAACATAATATAGCATAATATAGCATAATATTCCATAGTGCCAGGGGCGTAGAATGGGCCTCACTGGTCTTCCATACCGTATCATCATCATACCATAACATACGAGGACTAAAGGATCATTCAACATCCATCCACATCATCATCAAGTTATGCAATGCAACATATTCATGAATTCTAATGCAAACAACCTAGTATATCTCATGGCATACGTGATGCATGTATCATGCTCAAAATCTATTTATTTGCTTTGAAACGTAAAGAGTTATTCCACTCACCTCTGACTGAAGCTCTAATGACTCTGAAGCAGCTATCTCACTGCTGAGGTCCTCGGTTCCTCGGGTCCGAACCTACACAGGTGGACTCAAATGAGGGACCAAACATCCATGAACATGACTCTAAAATACTCCCCAAAAACCCCCTAAAACACCTTAAAACAATCACATAAATCATGCAAAGGAAGGCTAAACAGGGCACTTTCGGCGGCAGGTTCGGCGGCCGAAAGTCCCTCCAGAGCCGAAAGTCATGCACCTTCGGCGGCACTTTCGGCGGCCGAAGGTTCCCTCCAGAGACGAAACTCATGCATGTTTGGCGGTACCTTCGGCGGCCGAAACTCCCTTCCAAAGCCGAAAGTCCACTTTCGGGGGCAGGGTTCGGCAGCCAAAAGTTGGCCTCCACAGGCAAGTTCGGCGGCCGACAGTTCCTTCGGCTGCCGAACCTGAGTTCTTCCAAAGGGCAGAACTCAGCCTCTTTCATGCACAAATGCCTCCCAATCCAATCCATCATGCATTTACCTAGTCTACAACAAGCAAACTCAAGCCAACAAGAACATAGGGGTCTCAAACTAATTTAAACCCCAACCAAAACACATCAAACAACCCACATTGCTCATAAGCATAACATAAACCCATAAACTCAACAATGACCTAAACATGCACTTCTACCCCATAGATCTTCATAAAACTTGTTTAAAACATACAAGGAAGGTTGGATCTAAGCTTACCTCTTGAAGATCGAGAGGAAAGACGATCCTAGCTTGGAGATGGGGAGAAATCAACTCTTTGGTCTCCAAGCTTCCAAACTTGCTCTTTTGCTCAAATAACTTCAAACCAAGTAAAAACTCATAAGAAAATCATGAAGATTCGAAGGAAGAAGCTCAAAATCGATGAGGGATGGCGGAGAACTCACCTTGGCCGAAAACGGGGAGAAAAGCTCACCCGTTCGGACATGGGGACCCTTTTATAGGTGGCTGGCCAGGCCACTTTCGGGGGCCTAACGTGCCTCCGCATGCATGCCATGTTCGGCGGCCGAACCTGGACTTCCCTCACTCATGCCTTCGGAGGCCTAAAGTACTCCCGAAATGCATGCATGTTCGGCAGCCGAACTTGAGGTTCGGCGGTCGAACCTGGGTCTTCCTCCAAGACTATTTTCATACAAAACTCATTTCCTTTCTTGCTTAAAACCATAAAATACATTAAAAATTTTTATGAAAACATGGTTTTACCCTTCTAGAGGTTTCCGACATCCGAGATTCCACCGGACGGTAGGAATTCCGATACCGGAGTCTAGCCGGGTATTACAATGAACTTGTCACCAATAGCCCTCTACATATCCAATAGTGCCAGAACGTAGAATGGGTCCTGGTCTTTCCCTTACATAACATATCATAACATTCCAATGTGCCAGAGACGTAGAATGGGTCTTCCTAGACTTTCTCTTACATAGTGCTAGGGACGTAGAATGGGTCTTCCTGGACTTCCGTACCGTATCATCATCATATCATATCATATCATACGAAGGCTAATGGATCATCCAATGTTCATCCACATTAACAATATAATATGCAATGCAACATATTCGTGAATTCTAATGCAAACAACCTAATATATTTCATAGTATTCATGATGCGTGAATCATGCTAAAACTTTCATTATTTGCTTTGAAACATAAAGAGTCATTCTACTCACCTCAGGCTAGCTCTGAAAAGACACTGAAGCAGCTATCTCACTGTTGGGGTCCTCAATTCCTCGGGTCCGAACCTACACAGGTGGACTCAAATGAGGGACCAAACATACATGAACATGACTCTAAACATCTCCCCAAAAACCCCCTAAAACACCTTAAAACAATCATAGAAATCATGCAAAGGAAGGCTGAACAGGGCACTTTCGGCGGCAGGTTCGGCGGCCGAAAGTCCCTCCAGAGCCGAAACTCAGCCACTTTCGGCGGCACCTTTGGTGGCCGAAATTGGTTCCAGAGCTGAAACTCATGCATGTTCGACGGCACCTTCGGCGGCCGAAACTCCTCTCTAGAGCCGAAAGTCCAACTTTCGGGAGCAGGGTTCGGCAGTCAAAAGCTTGCCTCCACAGGCAGGTTCGGCGGCCGAAAGTACCTTCGGCTGCCGAACCTGAGTTCTTCCAAAGTGGCAGAACTCAGCCTCCTCATGCACATTTTTGCCTCCCAAACCTTTCAAACATGCATTTAGCTATTCTACAACATGCATATACACATACATAAGCGTATAGGGGTCTCAAACTAACCTAAACCCCAACACAAACACATATAGCAACTCATACAACATACATTATCCATAAACTCAATATTAACCCTAATAATAATCAACTAACCTAAACATGCATTTCTACCCCATAACTCCTAAAAAAACTTGTTTAAAACATGGAATAAGCTAAAGATCTACCCTTACCTCGTGAAAATCGAGAGGGGAGGCGACCAAAACTTGGAGAAATGGAGGAAGAAAGCTCCGGGGTCTCCAAACTTCAAATCTTGATCTTAGCTCCACAAATCTTCAAAACCAAGTGAATAACTCATAAAAACATGAAAGACTTGAAGGAAGAACACAAGATCGACAAGGGAGGTCGGAGACTCACCTTGGCCGGAAATGGGGAGAGAAAACTCACCCATTTCGGACAGGGGACCCCTTTATAGGTGGCTGGCCAGGCCACTTTCGGGGGTCTAACGTGCCTCCGCATGCACCCCATGTTCGGCGGCCAAACATGAGGTTCGGCTGTAACGACCCGGAAATCCGGACCGCTACCGGCGTTAGGATCCAGATCGGCTTAAGGCCGCCGGGACCCGTAGCAAGCCTGACATATAACCTGTGAACCTATCAAATCTCATACATGATCAACACATACATAAAAATTTGAACTTTTCTTTTCTTTTACCAAGCTCAACCTGTGCATGCATATAAACATATACATAAACATAAACATAAACCTCACATTGGAGCTCTCATCAAATGCTCCAATGGGGTATCTCATCATACATAAGCTTGGTAGAACATAACCATCATAAAACATCCTATAGATCATGTATCAAGGGATAACCATACACATGGGGTCAAGCACAACCTCTAATCCTCAATATCATTATACATAACATGACTATTCAAAACTTTACATTACAACCTTTTTACAATTTATCATGTCCACATTCTAACTATTACATACAAATAGACTTTACTCCTGCTGACCTCCTGGTCTACCCTGTACCTGCAAACCTGGGGGATAAGGGGAAATGGGTGAGCTACTAGAGCCCAGTGAGCAAAATAATAAAAGCATTTAAAACACATGCTATCATGTAATGCATCACATCACAAACATAACACATCAAGGATGGACTTGTCACCAAGGGTCCTCTACATAGTCCAACTGTGCCAGGGGCATAGTGCAGGCCACACCTGGTCTTTCTCTTACATATATCATAACATACATATCCAACTGTGCCGGGGGCGTAGTGCAGGCCACACCCGGACTTTCACTTACATAGTGCCAGGGGCATAGTGCAGACCACACCTGGACTTCTATATCATATCATATCATGTCTCATCATACTGAGGACCAATGGGTCATCCAACATCCATCCACATCAACATCAAGATATGCAATGCAACATATTCGTGAATTCTAATGCAAGCAACCTAGGATATCACATGGCTTTTATGATGCATGATTCATGCTAAAATTTTCATTTATTAAAAGATAAGAGTTTATCCTACTCACCTCTGGCTAGCTCTGACACTGACTGAAGCAGCTGACTCACTGCTGGGGTCCTCGGTTCCTCGGGTCCGAACCTACACAGGTGGACTCAAATGAGGTACCAAACATACTAGAACATGACTCTGAAAACATCCCCCAAAAACCCTCTAAAACACCTCAAAACATCCATGCAAAAACATGCAAAGGAAGGTTGAACAGGGCACTTTCGGCGGCAGGTTCGGCGGCCGAAAGTCCCTCCAGAGCCGAAAGCCAGACAGGTTCGGCGGCACCTTCGGTGGCCGAAAGTGCCCTCTAGAGACGAAAGTCTCTTTTCGGGGGCAGACTTCGGCAGCCGAAAGGCTGGCCTCCCAGGCAGGTTCGGCGGCCGAAAGTCCTTCGGCTGCCGAACCTGGTTTCTGCCAAACTGCAGAAACTTGGCTCCTCATGCACATTTGCCTCCCAAAACCATCAAAACATGCATTTTTCCTAATCTACAACATACATACTCAAGCATACAAGTTCCTAGGGTTTCAAACTATCTTAAACCCCATCTACAACACATCAAACATCCACATTGCCAAAAAAAAAACACAACATAAACCCATAACCTAACCATAAGCTAAACATGTATTCTACCCCATAGATCTACTTAAAACTTACTTAAAACATGCAATAAGCTCAAGATCGGCCCTTACGTCTTGAAGATCGAGAGGAGAACGACCCTAGCTCGGAAAATGGGAGAGAGAGAGTTCCTTGAACCTCCAAGCTCCAAAACTTGCTCAAATGCTCAAAATCTTCAAAACAAGGGTAAAACTAATGAAAATCAAGAAAGATTTGAAGGAAGGAACTCAAAACCGGCGAGGGATGGCGGAGAGCTCACCTTGGCCGAAAATGGGGAGAAAAGCTCGCCCATTTCGACTAAGGGACCCCTTTATAGGTGGTTGGCCAGGCCACGTTCGGGAGCCGAAAGTGCCTCCGCATGCATGCCATGTTCGGCGGCCGAACATAAGGTTCGGCGGCCGAACCTGGTTTCCCTCACTTATACTTTCGGGGGCCTAAGGCACACCCGAAACACATGCATGTTCGGCGGCCGAACTTGAGGTTCGGCGGCCGAACCTGAGTTTTCCTCCAAGGTTGTTTTCATGCAAAAACTCATTTTCTTTCATGCTTAAAACATAAAACACCTTAAAACATTTTATGAAAACATGGTTTTACCCTTCTAGAGGTCTCCGACACCCGAGATTCCACCGGACGGTAGGAATTCCGATACCGGAGTCTAGCCAGGTATTACATTCTCCCCCCCTTAAGAACATTCGTCCTCGAATGTTCCTCAACTAGCACAAGCAAAGCATACAACATGTCATACACATAACATACATACAAAGCACATAAAACTTACTTTAGAAAAGATGGGGATATTGCTGGAGCATGGACTCCCGTGTCTCCTAGGTACACTCCTTAATATTGTGGTGATTCCAAAGGACTTTCACCATCGGGATTTTCTTGTTCCTTAGCTTTCTGATCTGGGTGTCTAGGATCCGTACCGGCTGCTCAACATAGGTGAGATCCTCTTGGATCTCCATATCAGGCTCACTAAGAACCTTGCCCGGATCTGACACGAACTTTCTCAACATAGAAACATGGAAAACCGGATGGATTCTCTCCATTGAAGCGGGTAAGTCTAACTTGTACTATACATTCCAAATCTTTTGCAAGATTTCAAAGGGTTCGATGTACCGCGGAGCTAGCTTACCTTTCTTCCCGAACCGAATCACCCCTTTCATTGGAGACACCTTGAGCAATACCAAATCCCCCTCCTGAAACTCTACTTGTCTTCTGCGGATATCTGCATAACTCTTCTGTCTGCTTGCAGCAGTCTTGATTCTTTCTCTGATTATGGGTACTACCCTGCTGGTAATCTCTACTAGCTCAGGCCCTGCCAAGGCCTTTTCTCCAACTTCTTCCCAGCAAACAGGTGATCTGCACTTCCTCCCATACAAAGCTTCATATGGAGCCATCTCGATGCTAGCATGATGGTTGTTATTGTAGGCAAACTCCACCAAAGGTAGATGCTACCTCCAAGAATCGCCAAAGTCCAGCACACACATTCTAAGCATATCCTCTATTGTCTGGATGGTCCTTTCTGATTGTCCGTCCATCTGCGGATGGAAAGCAGTGCTAAAATCCAACTTGGTACCCATGGCGTTCTGCAGACTCCGCCAAAATCTGGAGGTGAACTGGGGTCCTCTATCGGACACTATTGAAACAGGAACCCCATGCAGTCTGACGATCTCATCAACATACACCTGCGCCAACTTGTCCACAGAATAGCCACTCCTGACAGGGATGAAGTGAGCAGATTTGATGAGTCTGTCCACAATCACCCATATAGAGTCCAATCTGTTGGACGCCGCCGGTAACCCCACTGTAACGACCCGAAAAATTGGACCGCTACCGGCGCTAGGATCCAGGTCGGCTTAAGGCCGCCGGGACCCGTAGCAAGCCTAACATGCATCCTGTTAACCTGTTTAATCCTATACATGATCGACAAAATACATAAAAATTAAAACTTTTCCTTTCATTCATTTTCTCATATACCAACCTCAACCTGTGCATGCACTGAACATAGACATAACTATAAACATTGACCCCTCTATGGGATCTCATCAAAGCCCCAATGGGCAACATAACATGCATTGAGTTGGTTCACATATACATCATAAAAACATCTGAGATCATGTATTAGAAGGGATACCATACACATAGGGTCAAGCACAATCTCTAATCCTCAATGTCATTACACATAACATGACTATTCAAACTTTACATCATTATACAATTTGTCATGTCCACTTTCTATCTATTACAAACATATGACTTTACTCTTCTTGACTTCTCTGTCTAGCCCGTACCTGCAATCTTGGGGGATTAGGGAAAAGGGGTGAGCTACTAGAGCCCAGTGAGCAGAATAATAGAAAACAACATTTAAAATCGCATGCCATCATGTAATGCAACACATCACAATAAATCACATCTCGGATGGTATTGTCACCAATAGTCCTCTACCTTCTAAAGTGCCGGGACGTAGAATGGGTACAACCGGTCTTTCTCTTAACATAACATATCATAACATTCCAATGTGCCAGGGACGTAGAATGGGTACAACCTGGACTTTCTCTTACATAGTGCCAGGGACGTAAAATGGGTACAACCTGGACTTCCGTACCATACCATGCCGTATCATCATCATATCATATGAGGACTAAAGGGTCATCCAATAACCAATCCACATCAACATCATAAATGCAATGCAACATATTCGTGATTTCTAATGCAAACAACCTAATTCATCACATGGCATTCATGATGCATGAACATGCTCAAAACTTTATAATTTATTTGCTTTAAATCGTAAAGGTTTATTCTACTCACCTCTTGGCTAGCTCTGACAAAGACTGATGCGGCTAACTCACTGTTGGGGTCCTTGGTTCCTCGGGTCCGAACCTACACAAGTGGACTCAAATGAGGGACCAAACAACTAGAACATAACTCAAAAAAAACATCCCCCAAAAACCCCCTAAAACACCTCAAAACAATCATGCAAAAACATGCAAAGGAAGGCTGAACAGGGCACTGGCTGAACAGGGCACTTTCGACGGCACCTTCGGCGGCCGAAAGTCCCAGACAGAGACGAAAGTCTCTTTTCGGGGGCAGGCTTCGGCAGCCGAAAGGCTTGCCTCCCCAGCCATGTTCGGCGGCCGAAAGTCCTTCGGCTGCCGAACCTGGTTTCTGCCAAAGGGCAGAAACTTGGCTTCTCTATGCACATTTGCCTCCAAAACTTCCAATCATGCATAATCCTATTCTACAACACACATACTCAAGCATACAAGCTCCTAGGGGCTTCAAACCAACTAAAACCCCATCTACAACACATCAAACAACACAAATCCAACATACATTGTCCATAACCCAACATAAACCCAAAAACTCCTAAAACCCTACACATGCATTTCTACTTCAAGAATCAACTTAAAACTTGTTAAAAACATGTAGTGAGCTCAAGATTGGCCCTTACCTCTTGTAGATCGAGAGGGAAATGACCCTAGCTCGGAGATGGGAGAAATTTGAGTTCTTGAACCTCAAAGCTCCAAAACTTGCTTTAAACTCGAAAAATCTTCAAAACAAGATGAAAACTCATAAGAAAAACATGAAAACTCGAAGGGAAAAGCTCAAAACAGAGGAGGGGCGGTGGAGAACTCACCTTGGCCGAAAACGGGAAGAAAAGCTTGCCCGTTTCGGCCATGGGGTCCTTTTATAGGGCTGTCCTTACCACCTTTCGGCGGCCTAACGTGCCCCCACAGCGCATGCAAGTTCGGCGGCCGAACATGAGGTTCGGCGGCCGAACCTTGGCTGATTCAAACAAGACTTTCGGAGGCCTAAAGCGCTCCCAAAACCTCCCCATGTTCGGTGGCCGAACATGACTTTCGGCGGCCGAACCTGGCAAAGTCTCCAAAGCCCTCTACACTCAAAAACTTGGATTTATCTTCATTAAAAACCATAAAATACATCAAAACATTTTAAGAAAACATGGTTTTACCCTTCTAGAGGTCTCCGACATCCGAGATTCCACCGGACGGTAGGAATTCTGATACCGGAGTCTAGCCGGGTATTACATTCTCCCCCCCTTAAGAACATTCGTCCCCGAATGTTCCTCAACTAGCACATAGCATGGCATACACATATCATACATACAAAGCACATAAACTCTCAAGGAACTAACCTTAGAAAAGATAAGGGTATCGCTGGAGCATGGACTCCCGTGTCTCCCAAGTGCATTCTTCCATATTGTGGTGGTTCCACAGGACTTTCACCATCGGGATTTCCTTGTTTCTCAGCTTTCTGATCTGGGTGTCTATGATCCGCATTGGCTGCTCAACATAGGTGAGATCTTCTTGGATCTCCACATCAGGCTCGCTAAGAACCTTGCCCAGATCTGACACGAACTTCCTCAACATTGAAACATTGAAAACCGGATGGATTCTTTCCATTGAAGCAGGTAAATCCAGCTTGTACAACACATTCCCAATCTTTTGCAAGACTTCAAAGGGTCTGATGTATCGTGGGGCTAGTTTACCTTTCTTCCCAAAGCGAACCACTCCTTTCATTGGAGACACCTTGAGAAATACCAGATCCCCCTCCTGAAACTCTACTTGCCATCTGCGGATGTCTGCATAACTCTTCTGTCTGCTTGCAGGAGTCTTGATTCTTTCTCTGATTATGGGTACCACCCTGCTGGTAATCTCTACTAGCTCAGGCCCTGCCAAGGCCTTCTCTCCAACTTCCTCCCAGCAAACAGGTGACCTGCACTTCCTTCCATATAAAGCTTCATAAGGAGCCATCCCGATGCTAGCATGATGGCTGTTATTGTAGGCAAACTCCACCAAAGGTAGATGCTGCCTCCAAGAATCGCCAAAATCCAGCACACACATTCTGAGCATATCCTCGATAGTCTGGATGGTCCTTTCTGATTGTCCGTCCGTCTGTGGATGGAAAGTAGTGCTAAAATCCAACCTGGTACCCATGGCATTCTGCAGACTCCGCCAAAATCTGGAGCTGAACTAGGGCCCTCTATCTGACACTATCGAAACAGGAACCCCATGCAGCCTGACGATCTCATCTACATACACCTGCGCCAACTTGTCCATAGAATAGCCACTCCTGACAGGGATGAAGTGAGCAGATTTGGTGAGTCTGTCCACAATCACCCATATGGAGTCCAATCTGTTGGACGTTGCCGGTAACCCCACTACGAAGTCCATAGCTATATTCTCCCATTTTCACTCTGGAATAGGTAGCGGGTTAAGCATTCCAGCCAGCTTTTGATGTTCCAGCTTCACCCTCTGACACACTTCGCAGGCTGACACAAACTGTGCCACTTCTTTCTTCATCGTTGGCCACCAATAAACTTTCTTCAGATCTTGATACATCTTGGTGGCTCCGGGGTGAACGCTGTATCTTGCATTATGAGCCTCCCTCACAATGTCTCCTTTTAGCCCTATGTCATCTGGTACACACAATCGACTCCCATAGCGGAGGATCCCCTTACTGTCAAATCTGAATTCACTGTCCTTGCCCGACTGAACAGTCCTGGAAATCTTCACTAACTCTGGGTCCTCATGCTGTTTTTGAGCCACCTGCTCCAGAAACACGGGTGCCACTCTCATCTGGACCACTAAAGCACCTGTACCAGACAACTCCATCTGTAGCCCTTCCTCAATGAGCTTGTAAAACTCCTTCACCACTGGTCTCCTCTCTGCCGTGATATGGGATAGACTGCCCAGTGATTTCCGGCTTAGGGCGTCTTCCACAACATTCGCCTTACCCGGATGATACTGAATCTTGCAATCATAATCACTCAGCAGCTCTACCCATCTCCTCTGTCTCAAGTTCAAATCTCTTTGACTCAGGATGTACTGCAGGCTCTTATGATCTGTAAAGATCTCACATTTTACCCCATAGAGGTAGGGCCTCCACATCTTGAGTGCAAAGATTACTGCTGCCATCTCTAGGTCATGCGTGGGGTAATTCAACTCGTGCTTCTTCAGCTGCCTAGAAGCATAAGCAATCACCCTCTCATTCTGCATTAGTACACAACCCAGTCCCACACGGGACGCATCACAAAAGACTGTAAAGTCCTCATCACTAGATGGCAGAGCTAACACTGGTGCTGAAGTCAACCTCTTCTTAAGCTCTTCAAAACTCTCTTCGCACTGGTCGGTCCACACAAACTTCTGATTCTTCCTGGTTAGTCTGGTCAGAGGAGCTGCAACTTTTGAGAAGTCCTGAACGAACCTCCTATAGTAACCTGCCAAACCCAAGAAACTCCTGATTTCTGTCACTGAAGTGGGTCTAGGCCAGTTAGCTACAGCTTCCACTTTCTTGGGGTCCACCTCTATCCCATTCTCTGACACTACATGCCCCAAGAACGAAATGCTCCTCAGCCAGAACTCACACTTAGAGAACTTGGCATACAAGCCATGTTCCCTCAAGGTCTGCAGAACCAACCTCAGATGATGGGCATGCTCCTCTGCATTCCTGGAATACACTAAGATATCATCTATGAAGACAATAACAAAGTGATCCAGGTATTGACTAAACACTCTGTTCATGAGATCCATGAATGCTGCAGGGGCATTGGTTAACCCAAACGGCATTACAAGGAACTCAAAATGCCCATATCTGGTCCTGAAAGCTGTCTTTGGCACATCTTCTTCCTTGATCCTCAGCTGATGATACCCAGATCTCAGATCTATTTTGGAGAAACAACCCGCTCCTGCTAGCTGGTCGAATAGATCGTCGATCCTTGGCAATGGGTATTTATTCTTGGTAGTGACTTTGTTCAACTGCATGTAGTCGATACAAAGTCTAAGGGATCCATCCTTCTTTCTCACAAACAAAACTGGTGCGCCCCAAGGTGAGGTACTCGGTCGGATGAAGCCCTTTTCTACCAGCTCTTGCAACTGTTCCTTCAATTCTTTCAACTCAGCTGGAGCCATCCTGTAGGGAGGGATAGAGATCGGTCGGGTTCCAGGCATCAGTTCTATCTCGAACTCTATCTCCCTAGCAGGTGGTAAACATGGCAACTCGTCTGGGAAGACGTCTAGAAACTCTCTAACCACTGGCACCGAGGCGAGCTCTCTAACCTGACTGCTAAGCTCTCTCACATGAGCCAAATACCCCTGACATCCCTTCCTAAGCAACCTACGAGCCTCAAGAGCTGATATCAGACCTCTAGGTGTACCCCTCCTGTCTCCCCTGAAGACAACCTCTGACCCATCCTAACCTCTGAACCTGACTACCTTGTCCCTGCAGTCTAAGGTAGCACCATGGGTAGATAACCAGTCCATCCCTAGAATGACGTCAAAATCTGTCAAGTCTAGAACCACAAGGTCGGCGGACAAGCATCTTCCCTCAACAAACACAGGACTACATTGGCAGACTGACTCTGCCACTGATGGATCACACTTGGGTCCACTGACCTAGAGAGGACACTCTAACTCAGAGATCATCAACCCCAACCTTTGGACGGCTCTCGGAGCAATAAAAGAATGAGATGCACCAGGGTCCATCAAGGCATACACATCTGAACAACCAATGACTAAATTACCTGCCACCACGGTGTTAGATGCATCTGCCTCCTGTTGAGTCATCGTGAAGATCCGTGCTGGAGCTGATGGACCTTCACCTCTGAAACCCGCTGAAGAAGAGGCTGCCCCTCTCCCTCTGCCTCTGCCACTGGCCTGAGTCACGGCTGGAGCTGCTGGCTGAGCCACACTACCAGAAGCTGTCTGCTGAGACGGTGCTCCAAAAGCTGCCCTAGGACACTCCCGAGCCATGTGTCCCTCTTGCCCGCATCTGAAGCAGGCTTGTAATACCCGGCTCGAGTCCGGCATCGGCATTCCTGTCGTCCGGTGGAATCTCGGGTGTCGAAACCCTCGAGAAGGGTAATGCATATGTTTTCCAAGGTATTTTCACTTGTTTTCATGTTTTGACGTGTTAAAAGCATTGAGTTTTGAAAAAGAAAAGTAACAAGGGAGAACTGCAAAGGTTCGGCCGCCGAAGGTCACTTTCGGCCGCCGAAAATTTCATGGTTGCGGCTTCACGTTCGGCTGCCGAAGGTGGTCTGGCCAGCCACCTATAAAAGGGCCAAGGGTCGGTGGAAGGAGGTTATTTCTCCTCCACTTGCAGCCAGAGGTGAGTTTCAGCCTCTCCCACGTTGACTTTCATGTTTTCCATGATTTTCATCAAATCTTTCAAGAGTTTTAAGAGTTTTGGTGACTTATGAAGGTTTTGAGCAAAAGAACCAAGGTTTGAAGCTTGGAGCTTTGGAAGAGCTTTTCTTCATATCTCCACGTTAGGATCCTTCATCCTCAAGTTGTGTAAGAGGTAAGTGAAGATCCTGAGCTTCTTTGATGATTTTGAAAGGTTTTATGCAGTTTGTATGGGTAGTATGCATGTTTAGGTTTAGGTGAGGTTTTTGGTGATTTGTGGTGGTCAAACATGTTTAAGTGTTATGTGCTCTGTTTGTTTGGGGTTTTAGGGTAGTTTTAGACCCCTTTGTGCATATATATGTGTATATGCTAGTTGGGAGTAGTTGATATGCATGTTTGTAGGTTTTTGGGCAAAGTTTGCATGAAACAGAGCAGGGTTCTGCCCTTCGGGCAAAACCAGGTTCGGCCGCCGAAGGAAGGTTCGGCCGCCGAACCCCTTGTGGAGGCAGTTTCGGCTGCCAAAGGTTGCCCCCGAAAGCTAGGCTTTCTGTTTAGAAAGGGACTTTCGGCCGCCGAAAGGGTGTGAGTTTCGTCTCTGGACGAGACCTTCGGCCGCTGAAGGTGCCGCCGAACATGCATGAGTTCCGTCTCTGGAGAGGGGTTTCGGCCGCCGAACCTGACGCCGAAAGTGCCCTGTCCAGCTTTCTTTTGCATGGTTTATGTGATGGTTTTAGGATTGTTTAGAGGGGTTTTGGGGAGTTTCTTAGAGATGTTCTTGAGTGAGTTTGGTCCCTCAGTTGAGTCCACCTGTGTAGGTACGGACCAGAGGAATCAGGGAGGTCAGCAGTGAGTCCAGTGTCAGAACCTGCAGAGTCAGTTCAGAGAGAACTACAGGTGAGTGGAACTTAACTTAATGTTTTAATATGAGAACTGAATATTTTATCATGCTTCATGCATCATGACTATGCAATAGGGTGAGTGCATTAGAGTACACGAATATGACGCATTGCATGTATCCTTGTACTTGGCATGGCTCCTTGTACATTGCTTATGTGAGACGGCACGGACTTCGTGAGGATTCATTAGCCCTCAGAGGAAAGACCTGGAACAGCCCTACGGGGACCAGGCACAAAGACCTGGAACAGCCCTACGGGGACCAGGCACATGGTACTCCGGTACCCCAGATGAGATAGAGGGAGTTTTGATCCGTCCGGCCGAGGTGATGTGATTATGTGATGCATTCCATGAGAGCATGTTTTATCACCTGTTATTTTATTCCTATTCTACTCACTGGGCTATAGTAGCTCATCCCTCTCCCCTAACTCCAGTTGTGCAGGTTTAGAGGTCAGAGACAATTCAGCAGGGGACAGGAAGAGTACCGAGTAGTGTAATAGCTAGTGTGGACATGTAAATGTAAATGTATATGTATAGTGTATAGAATGGTGCTTGACTTATAAGAATTGTCATCCCTTTGTGGAGTCACATGATCAGTTTATGTATGTTTCTTTATTGTTGTATGTTTATGAGCAAAACCAGGCTTAACATTCTGAGTTTGATCCGCCTAGAGCCATGAGGAGCTCTAGTAGGGATTAGTAGAGAACAGAGAGAGTGCATGCACAGGTTAAGCCTTGGAATGAAGAAAAGTTTTATGTGTTTTACAGAAAATGTATGATCATGTATGGGATTTCACAGGTATACAAACAGGATAGCAGGCTTACTACGGGTCCCGGCGACCTTAAGTCGATCTGGATCCTAGTGCCGGTGGCAGTTCGGTTTCCGGGCTGTTACAGATTGGTATCAGAGCCCTAGGTTCATATGGTCGGACCTATAGAGAGAGAGTTGGGCTCATAGAGAGGTTTAGCAGGTCAAGCACCATAGGAAAAACATGTCCACGAGGATAGGATGTTCTGCTGATGTGCAATGCCATGAGTTATGCATGTGCATGTTTTTGATGTGTTGCTGATGTGTTATGTGATTTGTTGTTTCCCAGAGAGTGAAGATGCGAGGAACTCGTCGATCCGCGAGATTGACTGGAGTCCCACCTGTAAGTGAGGGTACAGCTGCTCGTCCACCTGCCTTGCCAAGGACACGATCGCACAGGTCAAGCAGGGAAAGAACGTCACGAGACCCTAGCAGGTCTTCTGACGAGAGCAGGAGAGGAGTAAGCAGAGGGGGAAGGTCAGTAGAAGAAAGAGGTGTGATGGAAGAGGATCAGAGTAGAGATGTAAGCATAGGTGTAGGAAGGTCAGACGAAGGTATGGGGGAGTCCCAGGGAGGCATGCAGGCCTCGGGGTTTGGCTATCCACCCTTTCCACAGGGCCCAGGGTATCCGATGGGAGGCACGTCGGATTACTCCAGCTTTGCCCCATATCCACCCTACATGCCATATATGCCCTATCATTCCTTTTATCCACCATATCACATGTATCCACCCCCACCTGTTCATCCACGTCCAGTACAGCCTGAAGTGAGGGAATCAGTTCCTCCACCACCACCTCCTGAACCAGTAGCCCCTGTTGTGGAAGCACAGCAACCCAGTTCTTCAGAGGGAAGTAAGGTGAAGATGACCGAGTACTTAAAGTTGGATGCTCCTAAATTCAATACAGGAGATGATCCCTTTGAGTATCTCAGTGCAGTTAGAATGATAACAAGTGAGTTGGGAGCTGATGACGGTAGAGCCATTGAGATGGCAGGGTTCACTTTAAAGTGTAAGAAAGCTAGAGAATGGTTCAAGAACTATGTGGACCCGAGACTTGAGAGTATGACGTGGGAAGAGTTCGCCAACGAATTTGCTGGATGGGCTTTTCCTGACAGTTCCAGGGAACTAAAAGTTGTGGAGTTTGAGCAGTTGCGACAGACGGAGGAGATGAGCGTTGATGACTATACAGATAAGTTCCTGGAATTGTTGCCATATGTCGGTCAGGCATATGATACAGATCAGAAGAAGGCAAAGAGATATGCCACAAGGCTTTATCCCAGGTATTTCTCTTTGATTCTTCATGCGGAGAAGGAAAGTTTCCACTCTATTGTGGATGCTGCTAGAAAGATGGAGGCCAGTGCCATAAGTCAAGGTGTAGTTAAGGCACAGTCTTCTGGTGTTAAACCAGGTTCCTCCTCACAGGGTACAGCAAGTGCAAGTAAGAAGAGATGGGAGAAATTCAGAGGAAAGAGAGGCAAGTTTTGGAACAGGCTTAAGTCGGGTCTGGGAATGAGTAGTGGCTCCAGTTCTGGCGCAGATTTTCCAGTGTGCAAGAGGTGTGGCAAACAGCATAGAGGAGCTTGTCAGTTGGGATCCACAGCCTGCTATAGATGTGGGCAGGAGGGACATTATGCACGGGAATGTCCTCAGGCGACTTTAGTTGCACCCTCCCAGCAGATGAGTACGGGCAGTGTAGTACAGCCAGTAGCTTCAGCCATTCCACCAAGCAGTGGCAGAGGAAGAGGAAGAGGGGCAGCCTCTTCATCAGGGATGGGTTCTCGAGGTGCAGGTCCGTCAGCCCCAGCACGGATTTTCACCCTGACTCAGCAGGAGGCAGACACGTCGAACACGGTGGTGTCAGGTAATCTCATCATTGGGTGTTCAGAGGTGTATGCTTTAATGGACCCCGGTGCTTCTCACTCTTTCATTTCTTCTAGAGCTGCAGAGAGGTTGGGTCTGATGGTGTCTGAGTTAGAGTGTCCTCTATGGGTCAGTGGACCCAAATGTGATCCATCTTTGGCAGAGTCAGTCTGTCGGTTCAGTCCAGTGTGCATAGAGGGTAGATACCTTCCAGCTGACCTGGTGGTTCTAGAGTTGACAGATTTTGATGTCATTCTAGGGATGGACTGGTTATCTACGTATGATGCTACCCTAAACTGTAGAGATAAGGTAGTCAGTGTCAGAGACCAGGATGGGTCAGAGTGTGTCTTCAGAGGAGACAGGAGAGGGACACCTAGGGGTTTGATATCAGCCCTCCAGGCTCGTAGGATGTTAAGGAAGAGGTGTCAGGGGTTCCTAGCTTATGTGAGAGAGCTAGACAGTCAGGTTAGGGAACCATCCTCAGTACCAGTTGTTAGAGACTTCCCCGATTTGTTTCCTGAAGAGCTTCCAGGACTACCACCGGATAGGGAAATAGAGTTCGAGATTGAGTTGATGCCCAATGCCAGACCGATCTCTATTCCTCCCTACAGGATGGCACCAGCAGAGTTGCGAGAGTTGAAAGAGCAGTTACAGGATTTGGTAGCTAAGGGTTTCATCCGCCCGAGTACCTCACCCTGGGGTGCTCCAGTATTATTTGTCAGAAAGAAGGATGGACCTCTTAGACTTTGTGTCGACTACAGACAGTTGAACAAAGTCACTATTAAAAACAAGTATCCTTTACCTAGGATCGATGATCTATTCGACCAGCTGGCAGGAGCAGGTTGTTTTTCTAAAATAGATCTGAGATCCGGATACCATCAGTTGAAGATCAGGGAAGGAGATGTATCCAAGACTGCTTTCAGAACCAGATATGGGCATTATGAGTTCCTTGTGATGCCGTTCGGGTTGACTAACACCCCTGCAGCATTCATGGATCTCATGAACAGGGTTTTCAGGGAGTACTTGGATCGTTTTGTGATCGTCTTTATTGATGATATCTTGGTGTACTCCAGGAATGCAGAGGACCATGCCCAGCATCTGCGGATAGTGCTGCAAACCTTGAGAGAGCATGGCTTGTATGCCAAGTTCTCCAAGTGCGAGTTCTGGCTAAGGAGCATTTCCTTTTTGGGACATGTTGTATCAGAGAACGGTATAGCAGTAGATCCCAAAAAGGTAGAGGCAGTAGCCAACTGGCCTACACCCACTACAGTGACAGAGATCAAGAGTTTTCTGGGTTTGGCAGGCTACTATCGGAGGTTTGTTCAGGACTTCTCGAAGATAGCTGCTCCTATGACCAGACTGACCAGAAAGAATCAGAAGTTTGTGTGGTCAGAGGAATGTGAGGAAAGTTTTGCAGAGTTGAAGAGACGGTTAACTTCAGCACCGGTGTTAGCTCTGCCGATCAGTGATGAAGATTTCAGTGTTCTGTGATGCATCCCGAGTGGGATTAGGTTGTGTGTTGATGCAAAATGACCGAGTTATAGCTTATGCTTCTAGACAGCTGAAGAAGCACGAGCTGAATTACCCGACACACGATCTGGAGATGGCAGCTGTTATCTTTGCACTTAAGATGTGGAGGCATTACCTCTATGGGGTAAAATGTGAGATCTATACGGATCATAAGAGCCTGCAGCACATCTTAAGTCAGAGAGAGTTAAACTTGAGGCAGAGACGGTGGGTAGAATTGCTCAGTGATTACGATTGTAAGATCCAGTATCATCCGGGCAAGGCGAATGTTGTAGCTGATGCCTTAAGCCGAAAGTCACTTGGCAGTTTATCCCACATTGCAGTAGAGAGAAGACCGGTGGTGAAGGATTTCTACAAACTCGTGGAAGACGGGTTACAGTTGCAGTTATCTGGTACAGGTGCTTTGCTCGCACAGATGAGAGTGACACCAGTGTTTCTAGAGCAAGTGGCTCTGAAACAACACGAAGACCCCGAGTTAGTGAAGATTGCCAGGACTGTTCAGTCTGGCAACAGTGCAGAGTTCAGATTTGACGGTGAGGGGATTCTTCGGCACGGTAAGAGGTTATGTGTACCAGATGATAGCAGTTTGAAGGCAGACATTATGAGGGAAGCTCATAATGCGAGGTATAGCGTTCACCCTGGAGCTACCAAGATGTATCAAGATCTGAGAAGGGTGTATTGGTGGCCAGCAATGAAGAGAGAAGTGGCACAGTTCGTGTCAGCCTGCGAGACATGTCAAAGGGTGAAGCTAGAGCACCAGAAGCCGGCTGAAATGCTTAACCCACTGCCGATTCCAGAATGGAAATGGGAGAACCTAGCTATGGATTTTGTAGTGGGATTACCGGCGACGTCTAACAGACTAGACTCCATATGGGTGATTGTGGATAGACTCACGAAATCTGCTCACTTCATTCCAGTTAGGAGTAACTACTCTGTGGACAAGTTGGCGCAGGTGTATGTAGACGAGATAGTAAGGTTGCATGGAGTTCCAGTGTCGATAGTATCAGATCGAGGACCTCAGTTCACCTCCAGGTTTTGGCGGAGTCTGCAAACGGAAATGGGCACAAGGTTGGATTTCAGCACTGCTTTCCATCCACAGACAGACGGTCAGTCAGAGAGAACCATCCAGACCATTGAAGATATGCTGAGAATGTGTGTGTTAGACTTTGGCGGTTCTTGGAGGCAACATCTACCTCTGGTGGAGTTTGCCTACAACAACAGCCATCATGCTAGCATAGGGATGGCTCCTTATGAAGCTTTGTATGGGAGGAAGTGCCGAACACCTGTTTGCTGGGAAGAGGTAGGAGAGAAAACTCTTGCAGGGCCAGAGTTAGTTGAGCTAACCAGCAAGTTAGTGCCTATCATCAGAGAGAGGATCAGAACAGCTGTAAGCAGACAAAAAAGCTATGCAGACATCCGTAGGAAGCAGCTAGAATTCCAGGAGGGGGATATGATATTGCTCAAGGTATCTCCAATGAAGGGAGTGGTTCGGTTTGGGAAGAAGGGTAAACTGGCCCCACGGTACATTGGTCCCTTTGAGATCTTGCAGAAGATCGGACCTGTGTCGTATAAGCTAGATTTACCGGCTTCTATGGAAAGAATTCACCCGGTATTCCATGTTTCTCTGTTGAGAAAGTTTGTGTCAGATCCAGAGAAGGTTCTTAGTGAACCTGAGGTGGAAATCTTAAGTGATCTCACCTATATAGAGCAGCCAGTGCGGATCCTTGACACCCAGATCAGAAAGCTGAGAAACAAGGAGATACCAATGGTGAAAGTGCTGTGGAACAACCACAACCTAGAAGAGTGCACTTGGGAGACTCGGGAGTCCATGCTGCAGCAATACCCATATCTGTTTTAAGGTTAGTTTTCCCCTTTTCTATGTGTTTATGTTGTGTTAGGGACATTCGGGGACGAATGTTCTTAAGGGGGGGAGAATGTAATACCCGGCTCGAGTCCGGCATCGGCATTCCTGTCGTCCGGTGGAATCTCGAGTGTCGGAACCCTCGAGAAGGGTAATGCATATGTTTTCCAAGGTATTTTCACTTGTTTTCATGTTTTGACGTGTTAAAAGCATTGAGTTTTGAAAAAGAAAAGTAACAAGGGAGAACTGCAAAGGTTCGGCCGCCGAAGGTCACTTTCGGCCGCCGAACATTTCATGGTTGCGGCTTCACGTTCGGCTGCCGAAGGTGGTCTGGCCAGCCACCTATAAAAGGGCCAAGGGTCGGTGGAAGGAGGTTATTTCTCCTCCACTTGCAGCCAGAGGTGAGTTTCAGCCTCTCCCACATTGACTTTCATGTTTTCCATGATTTTCATCAAATCTTTCAAGAGTTTTAAGAGTTTTGGTGACTTATGAAGGTTTTGAGCAAAAGAACCAAGGTTTGAAGCTTGGAGCTTTGGAAGAGCTTTTCTTCATATCTCCACGTTAGGATCCTTCATCCTCAAGTTGTGTAAGAGGTAAGTGAAGATCCTGAGCTTCTTTGATGATTTTGAAAGGTTTTATGCAGTTTGTATGGGTAGTATGCATGTTTAGGTTTAGGTGAGGTTTTTGGTGATTTGTGGTGGTCAAACATGTTTAAGTGTTATGTGCTCTGTTTGTTTGGGGTTTTAGGGTAGTTTTAGACCCCTTTGTGCATATATATGTGTATATGCTAGTTGGGAGTAGTTGATATGCATGTTTGTAGGTTTTTGGGAAAAGTTTGCATGAAACAGAGCAGGGTTCTGCCCTTCGGGCAAAACCAGGTTCGGCCGCCGAAGGAAGGTTCGGCCGCCGAAGGAAGGTTCGGCCGCCGAAGGAAGGTTCGGCCGCCGAACCCCTTGTGGAGGCAGTTTCGGCTGCCAAAGGTTGCCCCCGAAAGCTAGGCTTTCTGTTTAGAAAGGGACTTTCGGCCGTCGAAAAGGTGTGAGTTTCGTCTCTGGACGAGACCTTCGGCCGCCGAAGGTGCCGCCGAACATGCATGAGTTCCGTCTCTAGAGAGGGGTTTCGGCCGCCGAACCTGCCGCCGAAAGTGCCCTGTCCAGCTTTCTTTTGCATGGTTTATGTGATGGTTTTAGGATTGTTTAAAGGGGTTTTGGGGAGTTTCTTAGAGATGTTCTTGAGTGAGTTTGGTCCCTCAGTTGAGTCCACCTGTGTAGGTACGGACCAGAGGAATCAGGGAGGTCAGCAGTGAGTCCAGTGTCAGAACCTGCAGAGTCAGTTCAGAGAGAACTACAGGTGAGTGGAACTTAACTTAATGTTTTAATATGAGAACTGAATATTTTATCATGCTTCATGCATCATGACTATGCAATAGGGTGAGTGCATTAGAGTACACGAATATGACGCATTGCATGTATCCTTGTACTTGGCATGGCTCCTTGTACATTGCTTATGTGAGACGGCACGGACTTCGTGAGGATTCATTAGCCCTCAGAGGAAAGACCTGGAACAGCCCTACAGGGACCAGGCACAAAGACCTGGAACAGCCCTGCGGGGACCAGGCACATGGTACTCCGGTACCCCAGATGAGATAGAGGGAGTTTTGATCCGTCCGGCCGAGGTGATGTGATTATGTGATGCATTCCATGAGAGCATGTTTTATCACCTGTTATTTTATTCCTATTCTACTCACTGGGCTATAGTAGCTCATCCCTCTCCCCTAACTCCAGTTGTGCAGGTTCAGAGGTCAGAGATAATTCAGCAGGGGACAGGAAGAGTACCGAGTAGTGTAATAGCTAGTGTGGACATGTAAATGTAAATGTATATGTATAGTGTATAGAATGGTGCTTGACTTATAAGAATTGTCATCCCTATGTGGAGTCACATGATCAGTTTATGTATGTTTCTTTATTGTTGTATGTTTATGAGCAAAACCAGGCTTAACATTCTGAGTTTGATCCGCCTAGAGCCATGAGGAGCTCTAGTAGGGATTAGTAGAGAACAGAGAGAGTGCATGCACAGGTTAAGCCTTGGAATGAAGAAAAGTTTTATGTGTTTTACAGAAAATGTATGATCATTTATGGGATTTCACAGGTATACAGACAGGATAGCAGGCTTACTACGGGTCCCGGCGACCTTAAGTCGATCTGGATCCTAGTGCCGGTGGCAGTTCGGTTTCCGGGCTGTTACAAGGCTGCTGTCCCAGCCCGGCAAACTCCCCTGTGTAGCCTACTACACTTTGCACAAACTACATTATCCACACCAGAGCTCGAGCCACTCCCTAGTCCCAGACTGGACTTGACCTTGTTCCAAAACTTGTTCTTCTTGGGCTTCCTAGTGGTGTTACTCCACTTTTTGCTGCCTGAAGCTGCTGCACTCAGAGAAGAAGAGCCTGGGGTCTTGAAACCAGAAGGTTGTTCCACTGACTGTCTAACTGTTCCCTGAACGATGGCACTGGCCTCCATTTTCCAGGCCATATCCACTATGGCATGGAAGCTCTCCCTATCTGCTGACTGGATCAAGAAGGAATATCTGGAGTGGAGTTTCATGATATACCTCCTTGACCTTTTCTGGTCTGAGTCAAGGTTTTGCCCTGCAAATGGCAACAGCTCCAAGAATCTATCTGTGAACTCCTCTACACCCATCTCATCAGTCTGCCTCAACTGCTCAAACTCTATCATCTTCAGCTCCCTTGAACTATCTGGGGAAGCCCATCCTGCAAACTCGTTTGCAAACTCTTCCCAAGACATGCTGTCCACTCTCGGGTTCACATAATTCTTGAACCACTCTCGTGCCTTCTTGCACTTAAGCGTGAACCCGGCCATCTGAATGGCTCTACTGTCATCAGCCCCAATCTCATCTGTGATCACCTTAACCCTTTCAAGATACACAAATGGGTCATCCCCTTTTTCATACTGAGGAGTACCCAATTTCATGTAGTCGGTCATCTTGACCTTGCTCCCACTGGCTGAGCTAGGTCTAGAAGGTTGAGTAACTGGGGCTGCTGGTTCTGTTGGTGGTGGAGGTGCAACATTTCTGAGATAGGGTTTGCTGGATTTGGATAGTAAGGTGGGGGTGGATACATTGGGTATTGTGAATATGGTGGGTAGTAGGGTGGGTATGGCATCTGTGTGGGATAAGGGGTGAAGCTAAGGTAATCCGATGTACCTCCCATCGAATACCCGGGATTTTGTGAGAAGTGTGGGTAGTGGGGTGGCTGAACAAATCCCGAGGCCTGAGTGCCTCCTTGGGACTCTCCCATTCCCTCTTCTGACATGCTAACTCCCAGACTGCCATCCCTCCTCTGCTCTACATCCATATCATCCCCCATGTCTTCAAACATTCCTCCCTGAACTGTTCCCCTCACTGATCTGCTCCTACCCAGATCCAGAGACCTTCTAGGGTCTCTTACTGCTCTTTCTCTGTTAGACCTACTAGACATTGCCCTAGGCAATGTAGGAGGACGGGCGCTCATGCCCTCATCCTCAGGTGGCACTCCAGTCAATCGTGCAGATCGACGAGTTCCTCTCATCCTGTTTTCTGAAAGGCAGCACATAACAAGCAAACATTAGCATCATATGGTTCATGTGGGCACACATGAACCCTCATCACATACATCACATATCATTAATGCACATGCATATAATCATGGCATTTCACATCATCAATCAAGACAGGACTCTACATCCTATCCTAGTGGACATGATCTTCCTATTGTACTTGACCTTCTATAACATCTATGAGCCCGACACTCTAGGTCCGACCATATGAACCTAGGGCTCTGATACCATTCTGTAACGACCCAAAGAATCGGACCGCTACCGGCGCTAGGATACAGGTCGGCTTAAGGCCGCCGAGACCCATAGCAAGCCTAACATGCATCCTGTTAACCTGTTTAATCCCATACATGATCGACAAAATACATAAAAATTAAAACTTTTCCTTTCATTCATTTTCTCATATACCAACCTCAACCTGTGCATGCACTGAACATAGACATAACTATAAACATTGACCCCTCTATGGGATCTCATCAAAGCCCCAATGGGCAACATAACATGCGTTGAGTTGGTTCACATATACATCATAAAAACATCTGAGATCATGTATTAGAAGGGATACCATACACATAGGGTCAAGCACAATCTCTAATCCTCAATGTCATTACACATAACATGACTATTCAAACTTTACATCATTATACAATTTATCATGTCCACTTTCTATCTATTAAAAACATATGACTTTACTCTTCTTGACTTCTCTGTCTAGCCCGTACCTGCAATCCTGGGGGATTAGGGAAAAGGGGTGAGCTACTAGAGCCCAGTGAGCAGAATAATAGAAAACAACATTTAAAATCTCATGCCATCATGTAATGCAACACATCACAACAAATCACATCTCGGATGGTATTGTCACCAATAGTCCTCTACCTTCCAAAGTGCCGGGACGTAGAATGGGTACAACCGGTCTTTCTCTTAACATAACATATCATAACATTCCAATGTGCCAGGGACGTAGAATGGGTACAACCTGGACTTTCTCTTACATAGTGCCAGGGACGTAGAATGGGTACAACCTGGACTTCCATACCATACCATGTCGTATCATCATCATATCATATGAGGACTAAAGGGTCATCCAATAACCAATCCACATCAACATCATAAATGCAATGCAACATATTCGTGATTTCTAATGCAAACAACCTAATTCATCACATGGCATTCATGATGCATGAACATGCTCAAAACTTTATAATTTATTTGCTTTAAATCGTAAAGGTTTATTCTACTCACCTCTTGGCTAGCTCTGACAAAGACTGATGCAGCTAACTCACTGCTGGGGTCCTTGGTTTCTCGGGTCCGAACCTACACAGGTGGACTCAAATGAGGGACCAAACAACTAGAACATAACTAAAAAAAAAACATCCCCCCAAAACCCCCTAAAACACCTCAAAACAATCATGCAAAAACATGCAAAGGAAGGCTGAACAGGGCACTTTCGGCGGCACCTTCGGCGGCCGAAAGTCCCTCCAGAGCCGAAACCCAGGCAGGTTCGGCGGCACCTTCGGCGGCCGAAAGTCCCAGACAGAGACGAAAGTCTCTTTTCGGGGGCAGGCTTCGGCAGCCGAAAGGCTTGCCTCCCCAGCCATGTTCGGCGGCCGAAAGTCCTTCGGCTGCCGAACCTGGTTTCTGCCAAAGGGCAGAAACTTGGCTCCTCTATGCACATTTGCCTCCAAAACTTCCAATCATGCATAATCCTATTCTACAACACACATACTCAAGCATACAAGCTCCTAGGGGCTTCAAACCAACTAAAACCCCATCTACAACACATCAAACAACACAAATCCAACATACATTGTCCATAACCCAACATAAACCCAAAAACTCCTAAAACCCTACACATGCATTTCTACTTCAAGAATCAACTTAAAACTTGTTAAAAACATGTAGTGAGCTCAAGATCGGCCCTTACCTCTTGTAGATCGAGAGGGAAACGAACCTAGCTCGGAGATGGGAGAGATTTGAGTTCTTGAACCTCAAAACTCCAAAACTTGCTTTAAACTCGAAAAGTCTTCAAAACAAGATGAAAACTCATAAGAAAAACATGAAAACTCGAAGGGAAAAGCTCAAAACAGAGGAGGGGCGGTGAAAAACTCACCTTGGCCGAAAACGGGAAGAAAAGCTTGCCCGTTTCGGCCATGGGGTCCTTTTATAGGGCTGTCCTTACCACCTTTCGGCGGCCTAACGTGCCCCCACAGCGCATGCAAGTTCGGCGGCCGAACATGAGGTTCGGCGGCCGAACCTTGGCTGATTCAAACAAGGCTTTCGGAGGCCTAAAGCGCTCCCAAAACCTCCCCATGTTCGGCGGCCGAACATGACTTTTAGCGCCCGAACCTGGCAAAGTCTCCAAAGCCCTCTACACTCAAAAACTTGGATTTATCTTCATTAAAAACCATAAAATACATCAAAACATTTTAAGAAAACATGGTTTTACCCTTCTAGAGGTCTCCAACATCCGAGATTCCACCGGACGGTAGGAATTCCGATACCGGAGTCTAGCCGGGTATTACACCCACTACGAAGTCCATAGCTATATTCTCCCATTTCCACTCTGGAATAGGTAGCGGGTTAAGCATTCCAGCCGGCTTCTGATGTTCCAGCTTCACCCTCTGACACACTTCGCAGGCTGACACAAACTGTGCCACTTCTCTCTTCATAGCTGGCCACCAATAAACTTTCTTCAAATCTTGGTACATTTTGGTGGCTCCGGGGTGAACGTTGTATCTTGCATTATGAGCCTCTCTCATAATGTCTCCTTTTAGCCCTATGTCATCTGGTATACACAATCGACTCCCATAGCGGAGGATCCCCTTGTTGTCGAATTTGAACTCACTATCTTTGCCTGACTGAACAGTCCTGGCAATCTTCACTAACTCTGGGTCCTCATGCTGTTTCTGAGCCAACTGCTCCAGAAACACGGGTGCCACTCTCATCTAGGCAACTAAAGCACCTGTATCAGACAACTCCAACTGAAGACCTTCATCAATGAGCTTGTAAAACTCCTTCACCACTGGTCTCCTCTCCGCCGTGATATGGGATAAACTACCTAGTGATTTCCGGCTTAGGGCGTCTGCCACAACATTCGCCTTACCCGGATGATACTGAATCTTGCAATCATAATCACTCAGCAGTTCTACCCATCTTCTCTGTCTCAAGTTCAAATCTCTTTGACTCAGGATGTACTGTAGGCTTCTATGATCCGTGAAGATCTCATATTTAACCCCATAGAGGTAGTGCCTCCACATCTTGAGTGCAAAGATTACTGCTGCCATTTCCAGGTCATGTGTGAGGTAATTCAACTCATGCTTCTTTAGCTGCCTAGAAGCATAAGCAATCACCCTTTCGTTTTGCATTAGCACACAACCCAAACCCACTCGGGATGCATCACAAAACACTGTGAAGTCCTCATTGCTAGCTGGCAAAGCTAACACTGGTGCTGACGTTAACCTCTTCTTAAGCTCTTCAAAACTCTCTTCGCACTGGTCGGTCCACACAAACTTCTGATTCTTCCTGGTTAACCTGGTCAGAGGAGCTGCAATTTTCGAGAAGTCCTGAACGAACCTCCTGTAGTAACCTGCCAAACCCAAGAAACTTCTAATCTCTGACACTGAAGTGGGTCTAGGCCAGTTAGCCACAGCTTCTACCTTCTTGGGGTCCACCTCTATCCCATTTTCTGTCACAACATGCCCCAAGAATGAAATGCTCCTCAGCCAGAACTCACACTTGGAGAACTTGGCATACAAGCCATGCTCCCTCAAGGTCTGTAGAACCAACCTCAGATGATGGGCATGCTGCTCTGCATTCCTGGAATACACCAAGATATCATCTATGAAGACAATAACGAAATGATCCAGGTACTGGCTAAACACTCTGTTCATGAGATCCATGAATGCTGCAGGGGCGTTGGTTAACCCGAACGGCATTACAAGGAACTCAAAATGCCCATATCTGGTCCTGAAAGCTGTCTTTGGTACATCTTCCTCTCTTATCCTCAATTGATGGTACCCAGATCTCAGATCTATTTTGGAGAAACAACCCGCTCCTGCTAGCTGGTCGAATAGATCATTGATCCTTGGCAAATGGTACTTATTCTTGGTAGTGACTTTGTTCAACTGCCTGTAGTCGATACAAAGTCTTAGGGATCCATCCTTCTTTCTCACAAACAAAACTAGAGCACCCCAGGGTGAGGTACTCGGTCGGATGAAGCCCTTATCTACCAGCTCCTGTAACTGCTCTTTCAACTCTTTCAATTCTGCTGGTGCCATCCTGTAAGGAGGGATAGAGATCGGTCGGGTTCCAGGCATCAGTTCTATCTTGAACTCTATCTCCCTAGCAGGTGGTAAACCTGGCAGCTCGTCTGGGAACACATCCAAAAACTCTCTGACCACCAGCACCGAGGCAGGCTCTCTAACCTGACTGCTAAGCTCTCTCACATGAGCCAAATACCTCTAACATCCCCTCCTAAGCAACCTACGAGCCTGAAGAGCTGATATCAGACCTCTAGGTGTACCCCTCCTGTCTCCCCTGAAGACGACTTCTGACCCATCCTGACCTCTGAACCTGACTACCTTGTCCCTGCAGTCCAAGGTAGCACCATGGGTAGATAACCAGTCCATCCCTAGAATGACGTCAAAATCTGTCAAATCTAGAACCACAAGGTCGGCGGAAAGGCATCTTCCCTTAACAAAGACTGACTCTGCCACTGATGGATCACACTTGGGTCTACTGACCCAGAGAGGACACTCTAACCCAGAGATCATCAACCCCAACCTCTCAACGGCTCTCGGTGCAATAAAAGAATGAGATGCACCAGGGTCCATCAAGGCATACACATCTGAACAGCCAATGACTAAGTTACCTGCCACCATGGTGTTAGATGCATCTGCCTCCTGCTATGTCATTGTGAAGATCCGTGCTGGAGCTGATGGACCTTCACCTCTGAAACCTGCTGAAGAAGAGGTTGCCCCTCTCCCTCTGCCTCTGCCACTGGCCTGAGTCGTGGCTGGAGCTGCTGGCTGCGCTACACTACCAGAAGCTGTCTGCTGGGACTGTGCCATCGGGACTGCTCTTGGACATTCTCGAGACATATGCCCCTCCTGACCACATCTGTAACAGGCTGTCGTCCCAAACCGACATACTCCCTTGTGTGGCTTACCACACCTTGCACAAACTACATTATCCGCACCAGAGCTTGAGCCACCTCCAAATCCCAGACTGGACTTAATCTTGTTCCAGAACTTGTTCTTCTTAGACTTCCTAGTGCCTCTGTCCCACTTTTTACTACCTGAAGCTGCTGCACTCAGAGAAGAAGAGCATGGGGTCTTAGAACCAGAAGGCTGTGCCACTGACTGCTTGACTTTTCCCTCGATGATAGCACTAGCCTCCATCCTCCTAGCCATATCCACTATGGCATGGAAGCTCTCCCTATCTGCGGACTGAATCAAGGAGGAATACCTGGAGTGAAGTTTCATGATATACCTCCTTGACTTCTTCTGGTCTGTGTCAAGAGTTTGCCCTGCAAACGGCAACAGCTCCAAGAACTTGTCGGTGTACTCCTCTACACTTGTAATACCCGGCTAGACTCCAGTATCGGAATTCCTACCGTCCGGTGGAATCTCGGATGTCAGAGACCTCTAGAAGGGTAGAATCATATTTTTTATGAAATGTTTTCATGTATTTAATGATTTTAAGTATGATTTTAAATGAGTTTTTGCATGAATATAGCTTGAAGGAAAACCCAGGTTCGGCCGCCGAACTTGACTTTCGGCCGCCGAACTTGCATGCGTTTTGGAGGCACGTTAGGCCCCCGAAAGCATGAGTGAGGGAAGTCCAGGTTCGGCCGCCGAAAATGAAGTTCGGCCGCCGAACATGGCATGCATGCGGAGGCACATTCGGCCCCCGAACGTGGCCTGGCCAGCCACCTATAAAAGGGTCCCTTGGGTCCGCACGGACGAGCTTTTTCTCCCCCGTTGTCGGCCAAGGTGAGTCTCCGCCGCTCCTTCCTCGATCTTGAGTGTTTTCTTTAGATCTTTCATGGTTTTCACGGGTTTTAACTCCTGTTTTGAAGATTTTTTAGTAAAGAGCAAGTTTTGGGTACTTGGAGGTTCAAAGAGCTCAATCTCTCCATCTCCAAGCTAGGATCGCCTTTCCTCTCGTTTCTTCAAGAGGTATGTAACGACCCGGAAACCGGTACCCCTTAGTAACGGTCCGAACCATCACTGGCACTAGGATCCAGATCGGCTTAAGGCCGCCGGGACCCGTAGTCAGCCAACTATACTCTCTGTGTACCTGATAAATCCCATACATGATACAAAACGTCACAACAATCCTGTAAAACTCTGTAGGCTTAACTGCTGCGACTCAGATATGTCAATCTGAAATGGCCCTCAAGGCCTATACCAGGGACTACTAACTGCTGTGGATCAAGGGATTGAAACCCTTTTAATCTGTAACACATCCCATTGGTATCTCATCAAAGCCATACGTTAAGCCCAACTCACACATTTCTCATCAAGAAACGTAAAACAGGATGCATGTACAAAGGGATTAATCATACATCACACTATGGCAAAGACACTAGAGAAAGCACAAGTCTATCCAGTAAATGACAATACATATCGATACATTACATGACAACTAATCTTTTAATTACATGTCCACTATGCTATTACAACTATACATTCATGCACCACTGTTCTCTGTACTCTTGCTGACTTTGACTTCCCATAGCTATCTCAGAACCTGCAAAACTGGGGTTAAGGGAGTGGGATGAGCTCTAGAGCCCAGTGAGGAGGAACAATAAAAACAATTCAGTCATTACATGCTCTCATGAAATGCATCACATCACAAACATATCATCTCAAGGATGAATTTGTCACCAATAACCCTCAACTACATGTTATAATAATGCCAACTGTGCCAAGGAGACTATGTCATCACCTGGTCTACACTTATCTCTCTGATATCATAACATGACCAACTGTGCCAAGGAGATGAGGTCTCACCTGGTCTACACTTAACTCTGATTTGACAGCCCAGCTGTCTCACTCATAGTACCAGGAGCGACCTGGACTATCCAGGGGCGACCTGGTATGGCTATCTCATGCCATAAATCTGTATCTGCTCTCTGTCAAGGGCTAAGGATCATCCAACATTCATCCACATAAACAATAGCTTATGCAATGCATCATCGTCGTGAACTCTAATGCAAGGCAATACAACCTAATACATAGCATGGCAGTTTATGATGCATGGATCATGCTAGAATCGTGTCAGTGCTCAAGATAAAATATGTAGTTTAGTTCCACTCACCTCTGCTTCTCTGGCAGATACTGTACTGACTCTGATATCTCTAATTCTGAGGACCTCCTCGAACTCTCGGGTCCAATCCTACACAAATGGACTCGAATGAGGTGTCACACATACTTTGAATAACTCTTAAACACTTCCCCATAATCCCCTCTAAACCTCTGTCATTAATCATATAACTCATGCAAACGAAGGCTGGTCAGAACACATTCGGCAGCAGATTCGGCGGCCGAATGTCCTCTCCAGAGCCGAAACTCATGCATGTTCGGCTGCACCTTCGGCGGCCGAATGTGCATGACAGATCCGAAAGTCCATTCTTTCGGAGGCAACCGTAGGAAGCCGAAACTACCTCGACAAGGGGTTCGGCGGCCGAATCTTCACTTCGGCGGCCGCAGCTGGGTTCTCCAGAAGGCAGAACCTTGCTTCCTCTCATGCACAACTTCTCCAACACACTCTAAGATGCATAACTCAACGTCTCAACTCACATATACTCTAGTATATGCACAAAGGGGTCCCAACTACCTATTAACCCCAACAAAACAACTAACACAACACATAATCATGCTTTCACCATTAACACATCAAAACTAAACTCTAAAATCTAAACATGCAACTCTACATATAACCTCTTTAAAAGCTGTTAAAATCATAAAACAAGTATAAAGACCTCTCTTACCTCCTGAAACTAGCAAAGGAACAACTTGAACTCAACAAATCCCCGTCACAAGCTTCAAACCAGCAAAACCTCTCTTTTCTCTCAAAACCTTCAAAACCTCTTGCAAACGAGCAACCCTCTGCATGAGCTGATTAAAAGCTTGCAGATGAGTCAAGGGAGACGTGGCCTAACCTCTGGTCATGATCTGGAGGTGAACACCTGGCCAAACCACGGACTGAGGAGCATGCACAACTAACCGACCACCTCAGCTTCGGTTGCCGAAACTGCATGCAAAACCATGCAACTTTCGGGGGCCGAACATAACCTTCGGGGGCCGAACATTGGGCACTTTCGGGGGCCGAACTTAACCTTCGGAGGCCGAACATGACAGAAACTCCTTTGGCCAATTCTCCACGAAACTCAACTCGTTTTCTACGCTACACCTTAAAAACACTTGCAACTATTTTAGAAAACATTCGCTTACCCTTCCAAATACCTCTAACATCCTCAAATTCCACCGGACGGTAGGAATTCCGATGTCTGAATCTAGCCGGGTATTACACTCTTCCCCCCTTTAAGAACATTCGTCCTCGAATGTTTACATAACAAACAGATAGGCAAAGAAGCAATACGACTGGAGTAAAAACTCCCGAGTTATCTATACTTCCTGACTCTTAACTGCGTACTCTGTGTTCGCACGTTACACTGCTTGCTAACTTTTCTTTCTCTTTGGCTCTTCTTAGCTTTATTCACACTACTCTGGTTATACTATCTCTTTACTCAACCCGGTCAGAGGAGCAATAACTCTAAGGAAATGCTAGATGACTTGGTTATAGCTTTCTCTCTCTCCACTTACTTTAGAACGCGGATGGTGACACATCACGAGTTACACAAACATACCTCGAAACCGAACTCAGATTACAGAACTTGGCCTCTATGCCGTGTTCTCTTAAAATCTACACCACTTAGTAGATAATGGGCATGCTTCTCTGTTTCTCTGATCTATTCGACGCTTTTGCTGCGCACTCTGATCCTTGCCCGCCTTTCTTCTTCTGTACTATCCTGGCTTTTTCTTTCACTCTCTCTCTAATGCTCAACATCTAGTTCCCATCTCTTAGCTTTATCGTGGAGGATAATCAGCTCCAACTAGCTGTCTCCACTGATCAGTACTCCTACGTGGGAATATCCATCCTTGGTAGTGACTTTGTGCAACTGTTCACAGTTGTGACAGAGTCTCAAGGTTTCATCCTTCGTTTCTCACACCGATACTGAAACCTTCCAGGGTGTAGTACTAAGTCGGATAGAAGCCTTATCTACCAAGTTCACACTGTTCTACTATCTTTCTTACTTATGCAACTGGTTTTTCTAACTCTTACATGCTACAGGTACCACTGCAAAGGAAGAGGTGAAACTGAGTCTAGTCTCCATCTTTACTTACCTTTCAGACTCTATATTGTTTTCCCAATGGTAACCCTGTTAGCCTGTCTGGGATAATACCTATAACTCTCTTTCTCTCTTTCTGATTATGGGTACTGAGACTGGTTCCCTGACCTGGCTCCTATGCTCTCACCCAAGAGCAAGAAAACCCCTGACTACCTTTCCTACAGCGTTAGGGCTGCTATCAAACTTCTGGGTATGCTATACTGTCCCCTCAAAGGACTAACTCTGACCCATCCGAGCTTCTAAACTCTGAACTTTTCTACCTTGTCTTTGCAGATTTGGTAGTACCTCGAGTAGCTAGCCCATCCGCCCTAGGGTGACATCACCAGTCATCCCTAGAACCATAAGGTCAGCTGAAAGGCATCTACTACTCTCAACAACCTCTATACGAACTCACTGACTCTACCTCAGATGGATCACACTCGGGTTTATTAACCTAGAGAAAACACTCTAAGCCCAGAAGTTATCAACCCTCCTCTATCTATGGCTTTCAAACCACAGGGAAAGAAACATCAGGGTCCACTATCACCTACACATCTGAACAACCTCAAGTGAACGTATCTGACGTCACCGTGTTCGATGTGTTAGCCTCCTACTGAGTCAGGATGAAGATCCAAGCTAAAGCTAATGAATCTTCCCTCGGAAACCGATCAAAGAAAAAGAGAACTCTCTTCTCCTGTCTCACCCACTGTCCTGAAATATGGTTAGAGCTACAGGCTGAGTTACACTACTAGAAGTCATCTATTGGGACTGTGCCAATCAGGGCCGCAGTAGGACACTCACATAATATGAGTCCTTTCTGCTCGCATCTATACATGCCGTAGTCCCATATCATCAGACTACTTTTGTGTAAACTCCACGCCTCACGTATTCAGAACTATCTGAACTATCTGAACTAGAGCTCAATCGCCATCTAATCCCAGACTCAACTGAAATCTCTTTCTAACCTTTCTTACTTTACCTTTATTTTATTCTGTTCTTTTTCTGCTCTCTTCTAGTTCACTTACTCTTCTCTTATTCTTTTTCTTACTTTTCACGTTCTTACACTATGCTCTGCTTTATTTTCCCTGGATTAATAACATCCACGACTATAGCTCTCGAGCTTTTTCTCGGCGCACTAACCTTTACCGACTCACTCATCTCTGAACTTTTGTCTCTGAACATCTAACTCTATTACCCTTTACTATTTTCACATCAACTGATATTCTATACACATCAGAACACTCAAAAGTGAGTTTACCTGGCACCACTGTGTTCCGTGTGTCTGTCTCTGGCTGATCCTGGGTGAAAATCCGAGCCGGAACTAACGGACGTCCACTGACGGAACCTCCTGAAGAAGGGACTACCCCTCTTTCTCTACCTCTGCCCTGCACCGAGGCTGGAGCTTCTGGTGGAATTATATTGTCTGAGGATGTCTGCGGAAACTGGGCTGACAAGGTCATAGTGGGACACTCTCGTGCCATGTGCCCTTCCTGTCCGCACCTGAAACATGCTGTTGTCCCAGCCCGACAGACTCCTTTGTGCCTCCTACCGCACTGCGCACATCTAGAACTATCCCAACCAGAACTTGAACCCTCGCAAAAACCCATGCCAAACTTTACCCTATTCCAGAACTCTCTTTTCTTTGACCCTTTCAGGCCTCTCACTTTCTTTTTAGTCTTTGCAGCAGCCTCACCCAAAGGAAAACGATCACTAGTCTCTGGGTAAGTTTCTACACTCATGTTTTCTGTCTGCTCAGGCTGCGCAAATTCACTCTCCTTACGCTCCCTTGGGCTATCTGGACAAACCCATCCTGCAAACTCTGAAGCAAACTGCTCCAAGGATAAGCGTTCTACCCTCGGATCCACATGCTGGGTGAACCATTCCCTTGCCTTCGCACATTTCAATGTGACCCCTGCCATCTGAATGGCTCTACTCTCACTGACTCCCAACTCATCAGTTATCATCTTGACCAGTCTAAGATACTCAACAGGGTCATCACC
This sequence comes from Manihot esculenta, assembly GCF_001659605.2. Classification (NCBI taxonomy): domain Eukaryota; kingdom Viridiplantae; phylum Streptophyta; class Magnoliopsida; order Malpighiales; family Euphorbiaceae; genus Manihot; species Manihot esculenta. The sequence goes on from NC_035170.2 coordinate 22,697,426, forward strand.
AGTCTCAAATTTGGGAACATCCAACCTCAAATAAGCTGTCATCTGCACCATACTTTCCCCAGGTGAACTAGGCTTGGGTGTTTGAACAATTGGGGCTACTGGTTCTCCTTGTGGTGGAGGAGATGCAACATGCCCTAGGTTAGGGTTTACTGACCCTGGGTAACAAAAGAAGGGTGGAAACATGGTATACTGTGGATATGACGGTGGATATGGCGGGTAAAAGGAAGGATAGGGCATAAAGGTGGGATATGGGTTATACCTAGGAAACTCTGATGTACCTCTCATCGGGTACTCTGCCCCCCACTGGTAGGGCGGATACTGCGGTCGAACAAATCTCGAGGCCTGAGTGCCTCCTTGAGACTCACCCATATCTCCTCCTAACCTGCTCCTGCCAAAGCTACCATCTCTGCTCTGCACATCCTCCTCTACGACTCTCATAAACCCTGACATACCACTCTGCACTACTCCCCTTCTACTCTCATCACTAGCCCTTCTAGGGTCCCTTGATGTACCTTCTCTGCTTAAACTATCTGATGTTGCCTTTTGCAGAACGGGGAGATGAGCATCCATGTCCTCATCCTCCGGCGGAGCTCCTGTCAATCTAGCAGATCGACGAGTTCCTCTCATCCTGCCTCTGAAAAGCACAACATCACACACAATATCATCAAATGATCCATGTGAAAACACATGAATCCTTAACACATATCAAACATATCAATAATGCACATGCAACTCATCATGGCATTTCACATCAGCATGCAAGACAGGACTCCACATCCTATCCTAGTGGACATGATTTTACCTTATTATGCTTTCCTTCCTATACAAGACAACACCTCTTTCCGATGTGGGATATCTCAACACACCGTACTCTTGAGGCCCTATGCTCTGATACCAATCTGTAACGACCCGGAACCGGTACCCCTTAGTAACGGTCCGAACCATCACTGGCACTAGGATCCAGATCGGCTTAAGGCCGCCGGGACCCGTAGTCAGCCAACTATACTCTCTGTGTACCTGATAAATCCCATACATTATACAAAACGTCACAACAATCCTGTAAAACTCTGTAGGCTTAACTGCTGCGACTCAGATATGTCAATCTGAAATGGCCCTCAAGGCCTATACCAGGGACTACTAACTGCTGTGGATCAAGGGATTGAAACCCTTTTAATCTGTAACACATCCCATTGGTATCTCATCAAAGCCATACGTTAAGCCCAACTCACACATTTCTCATCAAGAAACGTAAAACAGGATGCATGTACAAAGGGATTAATCATACATCACACTATGGCAAAGACACTAGAGAAAGCACAAGTCTATCCAGTAAATGACAATACATATCGATACATTACATGACAACTAATCTTTTAATTACATGTCCACTATGCTATTACAACTATACATTCATGCACCACTGTTCTCTGTACTCTTGCTGACTTTGACTTCCCATAGCTATCTCAGAACCTGCAAAACTGGGGTTAAGGGAGTGGGATGAGCTCTAGAGCCCAGTGAGGAGGAACAATAAAAACAATTCAGTCATTACATGCTCTCATGAAATGCATCACATCACAAACATATCATCTCAAGGATGAATTTGTCACCAATAACCCTCAACTACATGTTATAATAATGCCAACTGTGCCAAGGAGACTATGTCATCACCTGGTCTACACTTATCCCTCTAAACCTCTGTCATTAATCATATAACTCATGCAAACGAAGGCTGGTCAGAACACATTCGGCAGCAGATTCGGCGGCCGAATGTCCTCTCCAGAGCCGAAACTCATGCATGTTCGGCTGCACCTTCGGCGGCCGAATGTGCATGACAGATCCGAAAGTCCATTCTTTCGGAGGCAACCGTAGGCAGCCGAAACTACCTCGACAAGGGGTTCGGCGGCCGAATCTTCACTTCGGCGGCCGCAGCTGGGTTCTCCAGAAGGCAGAACCTTGCTTCCTCTCATGCACAACTTCTCCAACACACTCTAAGATGCATAACTCAACGTCTCAACTCACATATACTCTAGTATATGCACAAAGGGGTCCCAACTACCTATTAACCCCAACAAAACAACTAACACAACACATAATCATGCTTTCACCATTAACACATCAAAACTAAACTCTAAAATCTAAACATGCAACTCTACCCTTAACCTCTTTAAAAGCTGTTAAAATCATAAAACAAGTATAAAGACCTCTCTTACCTCCTGAAACTAGCAAAGGAACAACTTGAACTCAACAAATCCCCGTCACAAGCTTCAAACCAGCAAAACCTCTCTTTTCTCTCAAAACCTTCAAAACCTCTTGCAAACGAGCAACCCTCTGCATGAGCTGATTAAAAGCTTGCAGATGAGTCAAGGGAGACGTGGCCTAACCTCTGGTCATGATCTGGAGGTGAACACCTGGCCAAACCACGGACTGAGGAGCATGCACAACTAACCGACCACCTCAGCTTCGGTTGCCGAAACTGCATGCAAAACCATGCAACTTTCGGGGGCCGAACATAACCTTCGGGGGCCGAACATTGGGCACTTTCGGGGGCCGAACTTAACCTTCGGAGGCCGAACATGACAGAAACTCCTTTGGCCAATTCTCCACGAAACTCAACTCGTTTTCTACGCTACACCTTAAAAACACTTGCAACTATTTTAGAAAACGTTCGCTTACCCTTCCAAAGACCTCTAACATCCTCAAATTCCACCGGACGGTAGGAATTCCGATGTCTGAATCTAGCCGGGTATTACAAGGTAAGCTCGGATCCACCCTTGTTATGTGTTTTGAACAAGCCTTAAGTTGATTTATGGGTAGAGATGCATGTTTAGGCTTATTGATGAGTTTATGGGTTTTGATGCTTTGATGAACAATGTGGCTTGTTTGTGTGTGTTTGAAGTGTTGTAGATGGGATATATGTTAGTTTGAGACCCCTAGGAACTTGTATGCATGTTTTGGGTTGAGTTTATGCATGATTTGAGCTTGGGAGGCGAAATGTGCATAGGAGGGCTGAGTTTCTGCCCTTCGGGAGAAGCTCAGGTTCGGCAGCCGAAGGGAGTTTCGGCCGCCGAACCCCCTTTGTGGAGGCAGCATTCGGCTACCGAAGTTGCCCCCGAAAAGAGACTTTCGTCTCTGTCTGGGACTTTCGGCCGCCGAAGGTGCCGCCGAAAGTGCCCTGTTCAGCCATTTCATGCATATCTTTATGTGATTATTTCATGATGTTCTAGGGGGGTTTTGGGGGTATTTTTAGAGTTATGTTCTAGTATGTTTGGTCCCTCATTTGAGTCCACCTGTGTAGGTTCGGACCCGAGGAACCGAGGACCCCAGCAGTGCTAGCTGCTTCAGTACCTTGTCAGAGTCTTTAGAGCCAACCAGAGGTGAGTAGAATAAACTCTTAAGTTTTTAAAGTATTGAAATATAAATTTTTGAGCATGTTCATGCATCATATATGCCATGTGATATTTTAGGTTGTTGCATTAGAAATTTCACGAATATGTTGCATAGCACATTATGTTGTTGATGTGGGTAATGCTGGATGAACCAATAGTCCCTGACAGGAAGTCCAGTGAGCCTTTGACTACGCCCTGGCACAGAGTTATGATGACAAGAAGTCCAGTGAGCCTTTGACTACGCCCTGGCACAGAGTTAACATGTTATGATCACAGGAAGTCCAGTGAGCCTTTGACTACGCCATGGCACAGAGTTAATATGGGACTATTTGGTGACAGGTTTACCCTTGATGTGGCTTGTCTGTGATGTGATGCATTCCATGATCGCATGTATTTTAAAATGCTTTATTATTCTGCTCACTGGGCTCTTGTAGCTCACCCCATTCCCTTTACCCCCCAGGATTGCAGGTTCGGGCTAGACTAGGAAGTGTAGAAGAGTAAAGTTTCCAATTATGTAATAAAATGGTTAGATGTGGACATGATGATCTGATGTATATTGAAAAAGTATTGTAAGGTCATGTAATGTAATGATATGATTTTGAGGAATAGAGTAGTGCTTGACCATATGTGTTCGTTATCCCTTGATACATGATCTATAGATTTTATTATGATGATTATGTTTAACCAGGCTCAATGTATGTATGAAATACCCCATTGGAGTATATTGATGAGGGCTCCAGTGGAGGTTTATGTTTATGTTTATGAGAATGCACAGGTTGAGCTGGTTGATGTATGAGAAAGTATACAGGTTTATGAGTATTGTATGATCATGTATGGGATTGAACAGGTTCGCAGGTTATATGTCAGGCTTGCTACGGGTCCCGGTGGCCTTACGCCGATCTGGATCCTAGCGCCGGTAGCGGTCCGGATTTCCGGGGCGTTACAGAGTGGTATCAGAGCACTAGGTTCATATGATCGGACCTATAGTGTATCGGGCTCATAGAGGTTATAGAAGGTCAAGCACAATAGGAAAATCATGTCCACTAGGATAGGATGTAGAGTCCTGTCTTGTATAATTGTGTGATATGCTATGATGATATGCTATGTGTGTAATGTAGCTGTGAGGTTCATGTTTGCCCACATGAACCATTTAATGCTGATGTTTACGTGATGTGTGCTGTTTTTCAGAAAACAGGATGAGAGGAACTCGTCGATCTGCACGATTGACTGGAGTACCACCTCAGGACGAGGGCACTGATGCCCGTCCTCCAGCATTGCCTAGGGCAATGTCAAGCAGGTCCAGCAGGGACCGAGTAATAAGAGACCCTAGAAGGTCTTTGGATTTGGGCAGAAGCAGATCTGTGAGGGGAACAGTTCAGGGAGGTATGTCAGAAGATGTGGGAGATGATATGGATGTGGACCAGAGGAGGGATGGTAGTCTTGGAGTAAGTATGTCAGAGGAAGGTATGGGGGAGTCCCAAGGAGGCACTCAGGCCTCGGGATTTGTTCAGCCACCTCAGTACCCACCCTTTCCACATAATCCCGGGTATTCGATGGGAGGAGCATCGGATTACCCTAGCTTTAACCCCTATCCTTCCCACATACCATACCCACCTTACTACCCACCATACACACAATACCCTATGTATCCACCCCCACCCTACCATCCTAATCCAGCAAACCCTACCCCAGGGGATGCTGCACCTCCTCCACCACCAGCAGCACCTACTGTCCAAACAAACCAAGACCCTAACCCTAGCTCATCTGGAGGGAGCAAGGTGAAGATGACTGATTATATGAAGTTGGGTGCTCCCCAGTTTGAAACAGGTGATGACCCGTTTGTGTATCTGGAGAGGGTCAAAACAATAACAGATGAAATTGGAGCTGATGACAGTAGAGCCATTCAGATGGCTGGTTTCACTTTGAAATGCAAGAAGGCCCGTGAGTGGTTCAAAAGCTATGTGAAGCCAAGGGCGGACAGTCTTTCATGGGAGGAGTTTGCTAATGAATTTGCAGGATGGGCTTTCCCTGATAGCTCAAGGGAACAGAAGATGATAGAATTTGAGCGGTTGAGGCAGACCGAGGAGATGAGCATAGACGAGTACACAGACAGATTTATGGAACTGTTGCCTTTTTTCGGGCAGGATCTGGATACAGATCAGAAGAAGTCAAGGAGGTATATCATGAAGCTTCACTCCAGGTACTCCTCCTTGATTCAGTCAGCAGAGAGGGAGAGTTTTCATGCCATAGTGGATATGGCCCGAAGAATGGAGGCTAGTGCAATCACCGCAGGGAAAGTCAAGCAATCAGTGGCACAGCCTTCTGGTTCCAAGACCCCAGGCTCTTCTTCTCTGAGTGCAGCGGCTACAGGTAGTAAAAAGTGGGACAGAGGCTCCAGGAAGTCGAAGAAGAATAAGTTTTGGAACAAAGTCAAGTCCAGTCTGGGATTAGGGAGTGGCTCAAGCTCTGGTGCGGACAATGCAGTATGTGCAAGGTGTGGTAGGCCACACAGGGGAGTATGTCGGTTCGGGACGACAGTCTGTTACAGATGTGGTCAGGAGGGGCATATGTCTCGAGAATGTCCAAGAGTAGCCCCGATGGCACCGTCCCAGCAGACAGCTTCAGGGAGTGTAGCGCAGCCAGTAGCTCCAGCCATGACACAGGCCAGTGGCAGAGGCAGAGGGAGAGGGACAGCCTCTTCTTCAGCGGGTTTCAGAGGTGAAGGTCCATCAGCACCAGCACGGATCTTCACGATGACACAGCAAGAAGCAGATGCATCTAACACCGTGGTGGCAGGTAATCTCATCATCGGGTGTTCTGATGTGTATGCATTGATGGACCCTGGTGCATCTCATTCTTTTATTGCTCCGAGGGCCGTTGAGAGATTGGGATTGATGGTATCTGGGTTGGAGTGTCCTCTCTGGGTCAGTGGACCCAAGTGTGACCCATCAGTGGCAGAGTCAGTCTGCCAGTGTAGTCCAGTTTTTGTGGAAGGGAGATGCATGTCCGCCGACCTTGTAGTCCTAGAGTTGATAGACTTTGATGTCATTCTAGGGATGGACTGGTTATCTACCCATGGTGCTACCTTGGACTGCAGGGACAAGGTAGTCAAGTTCAGAGATCAGGATGGGTCAGAGGTCGTCTTCAGAGGAGACAGGAGGGGTACTCCTAGAGGTTTGATCTCAGCTCTCCAGGCTCGTAGGTTGCTTAGGAAGGGATGTCAGGGGTACTTGGCTCATGTGAGAGAGCTAGACAGTCAGATTAGAGAGCCCGCCGCAGTGCCAGTGGTCAATGAGTTTTTAGATGTGTTCCCAGACGAGCTGCCAGGTTTACCACCTGCTAGGGAGATAGAGTTTGAAATAGAGCTGATGCCTGGAACTAGGCCTATCTCTATCCCTCCCTACAGGATGGCTCCAGCCGAGTTGAAAGAGTTGAAAGAGCAGTTGCAAGAACTGGTAGATAAGGGCTTCATCCGACCGAGTACCTCACCTTGGGGTGCTCCAGTATTGTTTGTGAAAAAGAAGGATGGATCCCTTAGACTTTGTATCGACTACAGGCAGTTGAACAGGGTCACTACCAAGAATAAATACCCATTGCCAAGGATCGACGATCTATTCAACCAGCTAGCAGGAGCGGGTTGTTTCTCCAAAATAGATCTGAGATCTGGGTATCATCAGCTAAGGATAAGGGAAGAGGATGTACCGAAGACAGCTTTTAGGACCAGATATGGGCACTATGAGTTCCTTGTGATGCCGTTCGGGTTGACCAACGCCCCTGCAGCATTCATGGATCTCATGAACAGGGTTTTCAGACAGTAACTGGACCACTTTGTTATTGTCTTTATAGATGATATCTTAGTGTATTCCAGGAATGCAGAGGAGCATGCCCATCATCTGAGGATAGTTCTGCAGACCCTGAGGGAACATGGCTTGTATGCCAAGTTCTCCAAGTGTGAGTTTTGGTTGAGGAGCATCTCATTCTTGGGGCATGTAGTGTCAGAGAACGGAATTGAAGTAGACCCCAAGAAGATAGAGGCTGTGACTAACTGGCCTAGACCCACTTCAGTGACAGAGATCAGAAGTTTCTTGGGTTTGGCTGGTTATTACAGGAGGTTCGTACAGGACTTCTCAAAGATTGCAGCTCCTCTAACCAGATTAACTAGAAAGAATCAGAAGTTTGAGTGGACAGACCAATGTGAAGAAAGTTTTGAAGAGCTTAAGAAGAGGTTGACTTCAGCACCAGTGTTAGCTCTGCCATCTAGCAATGAGGACTTCACAGTGTTCTATGATGCATCCAGAGTAGGCTTGGGTTGTGTGTTGATGCAGAATGGTAGAGTGATCACTTATGCCTCTAGACAGTTAAAGAGGCATGAGTTGAATTACCCCACACACGATCTTGAGATGGCAGCAGTCATCTTTGCACTCAAGATGTGGAGGCATTACCTCTATGGGGTAAAATGTGAGATCTTCACAGATCATAAGAGCCTGCAGCACATCTTGAGTCAGAGAGATTTGAATTTGAGACAGAGAAGATGGGTAGAACTGCTCAGTGACTATGATTGCAAGATCCAGTATCATCCGGGTAAGGCGAATGTTGTGGCGGACGCCCTAAGCCGGAAATCACTAGGCAGTCTATCCCACATCACGGCAGAGAGGAGACCAGTGGTGAAGGAGTTATACAAGCTCATTGAGGAAGGCCTACAGTTGGAGTTGTCTGGTACAGGCGCCATAGTTGCTCAGATGAAAGTGACACCCGTGTTTCTGGAGCAGGTGGCTCAGAAACAGCATGAGGACCCAGAGTTAGTGAAGATTGCCAGGACTGTTCAGTCAGGCAAAGATAGTGAGTTCAGATTTGACAGTAAGGGGATCCTCCGCTATGGGAGTCGATTGTGTGTACCATATGACATAGGGCTAAAAGGAGACATTATGAGAGAGGCTCATAATGCGAGATACAGCGTTCACCCCGGAGCCACCAAGATGTATCAAGATCTGAAGAAGGTTTATTGGTGGCCAGCGATGAAGAGAGAAGTGGCACAGTTTGTGTCAGCCTGCGAAGTGTGCCAGAGGGTGAAGCTGGAACATCAGAAGCCGGCTGGAATGCTTAACCCGCTACCTATTCCAGAGTGGAAATGGGAGAATATAGCTATGGACTTCGTAGTGGGGTTACCGGTGACGTCCAACAGATTGGACTCCATATGGGTGATTGTGGACAGACTCACCAAATCTGCTCACTTCATCCCTGTCAGGAGTGGCTATTCTGTGGACAAGTTAGCGCAGGTGTATGTAGATGAGATCGTCAGGCTGCATGGGGTTCCTGTTTCAATAGTGTCCGATAGAGGGCCCCAGTTCACCTCCAGGTTTTGGCGGAGTCTGCAGAATGCCATGGGTACTAGGTTGGATTTCAGTACTGCCTTCCATCCACAGACAGACGGACAATCAAAGAGGACCATCCAGACAATAGAGGATATGCTTAGAATGTGTGTGCTGGACTTTGGCGGTTCTTGGATGCAGCATCTACCTTTGGTGGAGTTTGCCTACAATAACAGCCATCATGCTAGCATCGGGATGGCTCCATACGAAGCTTTATATGGAAGGAAGTGCAGATCACCTGTTTGCTGGGAAGAGGTAGAAGAGAGGTCCTTAGCAGGACCCGAGCTAGTAGAGATCACCAGCAGGGTGGTGCCCATAATCAGAGAGAGAATCAAGACAGCTGCAAGCAGACAGAAGAGTTATGCAGACATCCGCAGACGGCAAATAGAGTTTCAAGAGGGGGATTTGGTATTGCTTAAGGTGTCTCCAATGAAAGGAGTGGTTCGGTTCGGGAAGAAAGGTAAGCTAGCTCCACGGTACATCGGACCCTTTGAAGTCCTGCAAAGGATTGGGAATGTGTCGTACAAGCTGGATTTACCTGCTTCAATGGCAAGAATCCATCCGGTTTTCCATGTTTCCATGTTAAGGAAGTTTGTGTCAGATCCGGGCAAGGTTCTTAGTGAGCCAGATGTGGAGATCCAAGAGGATCTCACTTATGTTGAGCAGCCAGTACGGATCGTTGACACCCAGATCAGAAAGCTGAGAAACAAGGAAATCCCGATGGTGAAAGTCCTTTGGAACCACCACAATATGGAAGAATGCACTTGGGAGACACGAGAGTCTATGCTCCAGCAGTACCCTTATCTTTTCTAAGGTTAGTTCCCTGTGAGTGTTTATGTGCTTTATATGTATGATATGTTGTATGCTTGCTATGTGCTAGTTGAGGAACATTCGGGGACGAATGTTCTTAAGGGGGGGAGAATGTAATACCCGGCTAGACTCCGGTATCGGAATTCCTACCGTCCGGTGGAATCTCGGATGTCAGAGACCTCTAGAAGGGTAGAATCATATTTTTTATGAAATGTTTTCATGTATTTAATGATTTTAAGTATGATTTTAAATGAGTTTTTGCATGAATATAGCTTGAAGGAAAACCCAGGTTCGGCAGCCGAACTTGACTTTCGGCCGCCGAACTTGCATGCGTTTTGGAGGCACGTTAGGCCCCCGAAAGCATGAGTGAGGGAAGTCCAGGTTCGGCCGCCGAAAATGAAGTTCGGCCGCTGAACATGGCATGCATGCGGAGGCACATTCGGCCCCCAAACGTGGCCTGGCCAGCCACCTATAAAAGGGTCCCTTGGGTCCGCACGGGCGAGCTTTTTCTCCCCCGTTGTCGGCCAAGGTGAGTCTCCGCCGCTCCTTCCTCGATCTTGAGTGTTTTCTTTAGATCTTTCATGATTTTCACGGGTTTTAACTCCTGTTTTGAAGATTTTTGAGTAAAGAGCAAGTTTTGGGTACTTGGAGGTTCAAAGAGCTCAATCTCTCCATCTCCAAGCTAGGATCGCCTTTCCTCTCGTTTCTTCAAGAGGTAAGCTCGGATCCACCCTTGTTATGTGTTTTGAACAAGCCTTAAGTTGATTTATGGGTAGAGATGCATGTTTAGGCTTATTGATGAGTTTATGGGTTTTGATGCTTTGATGAACAATGTGGCTTGTTTGTGTGTGTTTGAAGTGTTGTAGATGGGATATATGTTAGTTTGAGACCCCTAGGAACTTGTATGCATGTTTTGGGTTGAGTTTATGCATGATTTGAGCTTGGGAGGCGAAATGTGCATAGGAGGGCTGAGTTTCTGCCCTTCGGGAGAAGCTCAGGTTCGGCAGCCGAAGGGAGTTTCGGCAGCCGAAGGGAGTTTCGGCCGCCGAACCCCCTTTGTGGAGGCAGCATTCGGCTGCCGAAGTTGCCCCCGAAAAGAGACTTTCGTCTCTGTCTGGGACTTTCGGCCGCCGAAGGTGCCGCCGAAAGTGCCTGACTTTCGGATCTGTCCAGGACTTTCGGCCGCCGAAGGTGCCGCCGAAAGTGCCCTGTTCAGCCATTTCATGCATATCTTTATGTGATTATTTCATGATGTTCTAGGGGGGTTTTGGGGGTATTTTTAGAGTTATGTTCTAGTATGTTTGGTCCCTCATTTGAGTCCACCTGTGTAGGTTCGGACCCGAGGAACCGAGGACCCCAGCAGTGCTAGCTGCTTCAGTACCTTGTCAGAGTCTTTAGAGCCAACCAGAGGTGAGTAGAATAAACTCTTAAGTTTTTAAAGTATTGAAATATAAATTTTTGAGCATGTTCATGCATCATATATGCCATGTGATATTTTAGGTTGTTGCATTAGAAATTTCACGAATATGTTGCATAGCACATTATGTTGTTGATGTGGGTAATGCTGGATGAACCAATAGTCCCTGACAGGAAGTCCAGTGAGCCTTTGACTACGCCCTGGCACAGAGTTATGATGACAAGAAGTCCAGTGAGCCTTTGACTACGCCCTGGCACAGAGTTAACATGTTATGATCACAGGAAGTCCAGTGAGCCTTTGACTACGCCCTGGCACAGAGTTAATATGGGACTATTTGGTGACAGGTTTACCCTTGATGTGGCTTGTAATACCCGGCTAGAATCCGGCACCGGAATTCCTATTGTCTGGTGGAATCCGGGGTGTTGGGATTCTATCTAAGGGTAGGAGGTGTTTTATGGGTTACAGTTTTATAGTTTTGAGTTGAAATTGACCTAAGGCAATTGAGCCAAGTTCGGCCGCCGAAGGTAAGTTCGGCCGCCGAAAGTGCTCCATGTTCGGCTTTCAAGTTTGGCCCCCGAACGTTGCATGGTCTTGCATGTGATTGGGCAGCCGACGATGAGTTGGCCAGCCAGCTGAGTCATGGCTTTTGACAGATGTTGGCCTCAGATTTTTGCCATGAATTAGCCACGTCTTCCATGACTCATCTGCAAGTGTTTTGAGCAGCTCATGCAGGAGTTTGCTCATTTACCAAGTTTTGAAGGGTTTGAAGCAAAAAGTGAGCTTTGGAGAGTTTGTGCGGGTGAAGAAGAGTTGATCCGTTTCCCTTGTTCAGTACGTGCATCAGGGTTTATAGAGGTAAGGGAAGATCTAAAAACCTGTTTATATGTTTTCTGAAGGGTTAAAGGAAGGAGAAGCATGCTTCGGGTATTCATGGTAGTTTTTGATGATTTATGTATGTATACATGGTGATGTGTTATGTTTGTTTTGTTGTTTGGGGTTATTAGCTAGGTTTGGACCCCTGTGACCATATACTTGAGTATATGTGTGTTGAATATGTGAAGGATGCATGTTAGAAAGTGTTGAAGGGAAGGAGGAGATGGTTTGCCGTTGAAGCTGAGTTCTGGATGAACTCAGGTTCGGCAGCCGAAAGTTCATTCGGCCGCCGAACCTTTTGCATGGTGGCTTGGTTGCCACAGCTTGCCCCCGAGTGTTTTTGCATGTTCGGCTCTGTTTGGGGGATTCGGCCGCCGAAGGTGCCGCCGAAGGTGCTTGAGTTTCGTCTCTGGAGAGGACATTCGGCCGCCGAACCTGCCGCCGAAAGTGTCCTGACCAGCTTTCTTTTGCATGCTTTGCTTGAGTTTTAGAGTGAGATTAAGGGGAGTTTTAGGGAGTTTCATAGAGTTATTTCTACGTTTGTTTGGTCCCTCATTTGAGTCCATCTGTATAGGTACAGACCAGAGGAACCAGAGAGAGCAGCAGTGAGTACTGCTCCAGAGTTTCAGAGCCTGCAGAGTCAGTCAGTCCAGATAGCCAGAGGTGAGTGGAACTAAACTTATGACTTTTAATTGAACCACAAACTGCTTTTAGCATATCCCATGCATCATGTTTATGCCATAGGTTGATTGCATTAGTATTCACGAATATGTTGCATTGCATTGTTATTTGATGATGTGAGTGAATGCTGAATGATCCAATAGTCTCAGACAGGAAGTCCAGGAGCCTTTGACTACGCCCTGGCAGGTATAGTGAAGTCCAGGAGCCTTTGACTACGCCCTGGCAGGTATAGTGAAGTCCAGGAGCCTTTGACTACGCCCTGGCAGGTATAGCAAAGTCCAGGAGCCTTTGACTACGCCCTGGCAATGGTAAGTACAGAGGTGTTATATACACATATACATATATGACAGGAAGACCAGGTGCTCGATTCTACGCCCTGGCACAGAGTTACTGGGACTATGTGGTGACAGGTTTACTCTTGATGTGGCTTGTCTGTGATATGGTGCATTCCATGAGATCATATTTTACTGAGATGTTTTACTGTTCTACTCACTGGGCTATAGAGCTCATCCCACTCCCTTAACCCCAGTTTTGCAGGTTCAGTGTACAGTGTACAGGGACAGTCCAGCAGAGTACAGGAAGAGTAAAGAGATCTGTAATAGCGTAGAGTGGACATGTAATATTAAAGAGATGTAATAGTTGTTGCTTGACCTAGTGATGTATGTTTTGTACATGATCTGTCTATGTATATATGTTTTCTTGTATGTGAAAACCAGGCTTAACAGGTATGAGTTAACCCATCTAGAGCAAGCTCTAGTCAGGGAGACAGAGTACAGAGTACATGAGTACAGAGTACAGAGATAGTGCATGCACAGGTTAAGCCTTGGTTCAGAAAAGAGTTTTATTTTCACAAAAACTGTATGATCATGTATGAGGTTTACAGGTACTCAGAGAGTATAGCAGGCTTACTACGGGTTCTGGCGGCCTTAAGCCGACCTGAATCCTAGCGCCGGTGACGGTCCATTTTGGGGTCGTTACAGATTTGGTATCAGAGCCCTAGGTTCACATGATCGGACCTATAGAGACAGTGTTGGGCTCAGACAGGTTAGAAGTGGTCAAGCACATTAGGAAATCATGTCCATTAGGATAGGGTCTTGAGTCCTATCTGCTATGATATGCTATGAGTGTTGTATGTGTATGATTGATATGTGATGTTATGTGCTAAAGTGGTATGTTATATGTTGTGTTTCCAGAGTAAAGATGCGAGGAACTCGTCGATCAGCTCGATTGACTGGAGTCCCACCAGAGAATGAGAGACTAGCTGCTCGTCCTCCTGCATTGCCAAGGGCAAGGTCTCAGAGATCTAGCAGGGAAGGTACGTCGATAGACCCTAGAAGGTCTGTAGACGAGAGCAGAAGAGGAACAGTTAGGGGAGGAAGATCAGAGGAAAGGAGGGAAGCTATGGAGAGTGATCAATCTAGAGATGACAGCATGGGTATAGGCAGTTTTGAGGAAGGTATGGGAGAGTCGCAGGGAGGTGCTCAGGCCTCAGATTTTGGCTATCCATCCTTGTTTCAGGAGCCAGAGTATCCGATGGAGGGGATGTCGGAGTACTCTCGATTTGACCCATATCCTACATACATGCCATATATGCCATATCCTCACTATTACCCATCATACCCACCATATCCTATGTATCCACCTTCCCCTATACATCCAAGTGCAGCACACCTAGAGCCAAATGAACCAAATGAACCAAATGAACCAGTATTACCACCAGAACCAGTAGCCCCTGTTGTTGACAGACATGAACCTAGCTCATCTGGAGGTAAAGTCCAAATGACGGAGTACTTGAAATTGGATGCTCCTAAATACAACACGGGAGATGATCCATTTGATTACCTCAGAGCAGTTAGGATGATAACCAGTGAATTGGGAGCAGATGATAGGAGAGCCATTGAGATGGCAGGTTTCACATTCAAATGCAAGAAAGCCAGAGAATGGTTTAAGAATTATGTGGAGCCTAGAATGGACAGCATGTCATGGGGAGAGTTCGCCAATGAGTTTGCAGGGTGGGCTTTTCCTGACAGTTCGAGGGAAATGAAAGTCATTGAATTTGAACAGTTGCGACAGACAGATGAGATGAGTGTTGATGAATTTACAGATAAGTTCCTGGATCTGCTTCAGTACGTGGGTCAAGCCTATGATACTGATCAGAAGAAAGCAAGGAGATATACTATGAGACTGCATCCCAGGTATGCTTCCTTGATTCTTCCAGCAGAAAAGGAGAGTTTCCATACCATCGTAGACGCAGCCAGGAAAATGGAAGCTAGTGCCAATATTCAGAAACAGTCAAAGGCACAGGCTTCGGGTTCTAAAGCCCCCACACCAAGTAGTAAAAGATGGGATAGAGCAAAAGGAACAAAGAGTAAGTTCTGGAGTAACGTCAAGTCAGGTCTGGGAATAGGTAGTGGCTCAAGCTCTGGCACAGCTCCAGTCTGCAGACGATGCGGAAAACCACATGGAGGAGTTTGTCGGTTGGGATCTACAGCTTGTTTTCGATGTGGACAGGAAGGGCATATTGCTCGGGATTGTCCGCAGATGACTTTTGCACCATCCCAGCAGATGAGTTCAGGCAGTGTGGTACAGCCAGTTGTACGGCCAGCAGCTCCAGTCATGCCTCAGACTAGTGGCAGAGGTAGAGGTAGAGGGGTAGCCTCTACTTCAGCAGCAGGTTCCCGAGGTGGAAATCCGGTAGCCCCAGCACGGATTTTCACAGTGACACAGGAGGAGGCTAACACGTCGAACACAGTGGTGTCAGGTAATCTCATCATTGGGTGTTCAGATGTGTATGCTTTGATGGACCCCGGTGCTTCTCATTCCTTTATTGCTTCGAGAGCCATCGAGCGATTGGGTTTGATCAGTTCTGAGTTAGAGTATCCTCTCTGGGTCAGTGGACCCAAATGTGACCCATCAGTGGCAGTGTCAGTCTGTCGTTTCAGTCCAGTGTTCATAGAGGGTAGATGCCTTCCAGCTGACTTTGTGGTTCTAGACTTGACAGATTTTGATGTCATTCTAGGGATGGATTGGCTATCTGCATATAGTGCTACGTTGGACTGTCGAGAGAAGTTAGTGAGTCTCAGAGACCAGGATGGGTCAGAGTGTGTCTTCAGAGGAGACAGGAGAGGTACACCCAGAGGTATGATTTCAGCCCTTCAGGCTCGTCGTTTGCTTAGGAGGGGTTGTCAGGGGTTTCTAGCTCATGTGAGAGAGCTAGATAGTCAGGTGAGGGAACCAGCCACAGTACCAGTAGTCCGAGAGTTCCTCGATGTGTTCCCAGACGATTTGCCAGGACTACCACCTGATAGGGAGATAGGGTTTGAAATTGAATTACTGCCAGGTACCAGACCTATCTCTATTTCTCCCTACAGGATGGCACCAGCTGAGTTAACAGAGTTGAAAGAACAGTTGCAGGACTTGGTAGCTAAGGGTTTCATCCGCCCTAGTACCTCACCTTGGGGTGCTCCAGTGCTCTTTGTCAGAAAGAAGGATGGATCCCTTAGACTTTGTATCGACTACAGACAGTTGAACAAGGTCACTATCAAGAATAGGTATCCCTTACCACGGATTTATGATCTATTTGACCAGCTAGCTGGAGCAGGTTGTTTCTCAAAAATAGATCTGAGATCTGGATATCATCAGTTGAGAGTCAGAGAGGCAGATGTGCCTAAGACAGCTTTCCGGACCAGATATGGGCATTATGAGTTCTTAGTGATGCCGTTCGGGTTGACTAACGCCCCTGCAGCATTTATGGATCTCATGAACAGGGTATTCAGTGAGTTTCTGGATCACTTTGTCATTGTGTTTATCGATGATATCTTAGTGTATTCCAGAGATGCAGAGGAGCATGCCCAGCATCTGAGGATAGTTTTGCAGACACTGAGAGAGCATGGTTTATATGCCAAGTTCTCGAAGTGTGAGTTTTGGTTACGGAGCATTGCCTTCTTGGGACATGTGGTATCAGCAGAGGGTATTGAGGTAGACCCCAAGAAGATAGAGGCTGTAGCTAACTGGCCCAGACCCATGACAGTGACTGAGATTAAAAGTTTTCTGGGACTGGCAGGTTACTACAGGAGGTTCGTTCAGAACTTCTCAAAGATAGCAGCTCCTATGACCAAATTGACTCAGAAGAACCAGTAGTTTATCTGGTCAGACCAGTGTGAAGAGAGCTTTGAGGAGCTCAAGAGAAGATTGACAACAGCACCAGTGTTAGCTCTGCCTGTCAGTAATGAAGAGTTCACAGTGTTCTGTGATGCATCTCGAGTGGGATTGGGTTGTGTATTGATGCAGAGTGATAGAGTAATCGCTTATGCTTCTAGACAGTTGAAGAAGCACGAGTTGAATTACCCTACCCATGACCTAGAGATGGCAGCAGTTATCTTTGCACTTAAGATGTGGCGGCATTACCTCTACGGGGTTAAATGCGAGATCTTCACTGATCACAAGAGTTTACAGTACATCTTAAGTCAAAGAGAGCTAAATTTGAGACAGAGAAGGTGGGTCGAATTGCTTAGTGATTATGATTGTAAGATCCAGTATCATCCGGGTAAGGCGAATGTTGTCGCAGACGCCCTAAGCCGGAAATCACTAGGCAGTTTATCCCATATAGCAGCAGAGCGGAGACCAGTTGTGATGGAGCTTTATAAGCTCTTTGACGAGGGATTACAGCTAGAGTTGTCTGGTACAGGTGCGTTGATAGCACAGATGAGAGTGACACCTGTGTTTCTGGAGCAGATAGCTCAGAGACAGCATGAGGACCCTAAGTTGATGAAAATTGCCAGGACTGTTCAGTCAGGCAATAGTGCAGAGTTCAGATTTGACAGTAAAGGGATCCTTCGCTATGGGAGTCGACTTTGTGTACCAGATAGGGGCAGTGTGAAGGAAGACATTATGAGGGAAGCTCATAATGCGAGGTATAGTGTTCACCCAGGAACCACCAAGATGTATCAGGATCTGAAAAGGGTCTATTGGTGGCCAGCCATGAAGAAAGAAGTGGCGCAGTTCGTGACAGCCTGTGAGGTTTGTCAGAGGGTGAAATTAGAGCATCAGAAACCAGCCGGAATGCTTAACCCATTACCGATTCCAGAGTGGAAATGGGAGAACATAGCCATGGATTTTGTAGTAGGTTTACCAGTAGCGTCCAACAGGATAGACTCGATATGGGTGATTGTGGACAGACTCACGAAATCTGCTCATTTTCTTCCAGTACGGAGTAACTATTCTGTGGATAAGTTGGCACAGGTCTATCTGGATGAAATAGTGAGATTACATGGAGTTCCAGTGTCTATAGTTTCAGACAGAGGACCTCAGTTTACCTCCCGCTTTTGGCGGAGTCTGCAGAGTGCTTTGGGCACGAGATTGGATTTTAGTACTGCTTTCCACCCACAGACTGATGGACAGTCAGAAAGGACCATCCAGACCATAGAGGATATACTTCGCCTATGTGTGTTAGACTTTGGCGGTTCTTGGAGGCAGCATCTACCTTTGGTGGAGTTTGCCTACAATAACAGTCATCATGCTAGCATTGGGATGGCTCCTTATGAAGCATTATATGGGAGGAAGTGCAGATCCCCTGTTTGCTGGGAAGAGGTAGGAGAGAAGGCTCTTGCAGGGCCAGAGTTAGTAGACATTACCAGTAGAATGGTGCCCGTGATCAGAGAGAGAATCAGAACAGCTCAGAGTAGACAGAAAAGTTATGCAGATGTGCGCAGAAAGCAGTTAGAGTTTCAAGAGGGTAATTGGGTATTGCTGAAAGTGTCTCCAATGAAAGGAGTGGTTCGTTTTGGGAAAAAGGGTAAATTAGCTCCACGGTACATTGGACCCTTTGAGGTGTTGCAGAGGATCGGAAATGTGTCGTATAAGCTGGATTTACCTGCTTCTATGGAGAGAATTCACCCGGTATTTCATGTTTCTATGCTACGACAGTTTGTGTCAGATCCGAATCAGGTTCTGAGTGAGCCTGAGGTGGAGATTCATACGGATCTCACCTATATAGAGCAGCCAGTGCGGATTCTGGACACGCAGATCAGACAGCTAAGGAACAAGGAGATTCCGATGGTAAAAGTTCTATGGAACCACCATAATCTAGAAGAGTGCACGTGGGAGACGCGGGAGTCTATGCTCCAGCAGTATCCACATTTGTTTTGAGGTTAGTTTTCTCCGTTTTATGTGTTAATTGTGTGTTTTAGGAACCTTCGAGGACGAATGTTCTTAAGGAGGGGAGAATGTAATACCCGGCTAGAATCCGGCACCGGAATTCCTATTGTCTGGTGGAATCCGGGGTGTTGGGATTCTATCTAAGGGTAGGAGGTGTTTTATGGGTTACAGTTTTATAGTTTTGAGTTGAAATTGACCTAAGGCAATTGAGCCAAGTTCGGCCGCCGAAGGTAAGTTCGGCCGCCGAAAGTGCTCCATGTTCGGCTTTCAAGTTTGGCCCCCGAACGTTGCATGGTCTTGCATGTGATTGGGCAGCCGACGATGAGTTGGCCAGCCAGCTGAGTCATGGCTTTTGACAGATGTTGGCCTCAGATTTTTGCCATGAATTAGCCACGTCTTCCATGACTCATCTGCAAGTGTTTTGAGCAGCTCATGCAGGAGTTTGCTCATTTACCAAGTTTTGAAGGGTTTGAAGCAAAAAGTGAGCTTTGGAGAGTTTGTGCGGGTGAAGAAGAGTTGATCCGTTTCCCTTGTTCAGTACGTGCATCAGGGTTTATAGAGGTAAGGGAAGATCTAAAAACCTGTTTATATGTTTTCTGAAGGGTTAAAGGAAGGAGAAGCATGCTTCGGGTATTCATGGTAGTTTTTGATGATTTATGTATGTATACATGGTGATGTGTTATGTTTGTTTTGTTGTTTGGGGTTATTAGCTAGGTTTGGACCCCTGTGACCATATACTTGAGTATATGTGTGTTGAATACGTGAAGGATGCATGTTAGAAAGTGTTGAAGGGAAGGAGGAGATGGTTTGCCGTTGAAGCTGAGTTCTGGATGAACTCAGGTTCGGCAGCCGAAAGTTCATTCGGCCGCCGAACCTTTTGCATGGTGGCTTGGTTGCCACAGCTTGCCCCCGAGTGTTTTTGCATGTTCGGCTCTGTTTGGGGGATTCGGCCGCCGAAGGTGCCGCCGAAGGTGCTTGAGTTTCGTCTCTGGAGAGGACATTCGGCCGCCGAACCTGCCGCCGAAAGTGTCCTGACCAGCTTTCTTTTGCATGCTTTGCTTGAGTTTTAGAGTGAGATTAAGGGGAGTTTTGGGGAGTTTCATAGAGTTATTTCTACGTTTGTTTGGTCCCTCATTTGAGTCCATCTGTATAGGTACAGACCAGAGGAACCAGAGAGAGCAGCAGTGAGTACTGCTCCAGAGTTTCAGAGCCTGCAGAGTCAGTCAGTCCAGATAGCTAGAGGTGAGTGGAACTAAACTTATGACTTTTAATTGAACCACAAACTGCTTTTAGCATATCCCATGCATCATGTTTATGCCATAGGTTGATTGCATTAGTATTCACGAATATGTTGCATTGCATTGTTATTTGATGATGTGAGTGAATGCTGAATGATCCAATAGTCTCAGACAGGAAGTCCAGGAGCCTTTGACTACGCCCTGGCAGGTATAGTGAAGTCCAGGAGCCTTTGACTACGCCCTGGCAGGTATAGCAAAGTCCAGGAGCCTTTGACTACGCCCTGGCAATGGTAAGTACAGAGGTGTTATATACACATATACATATATGACAGGAAGACCAGGTGCTCGATTCTACGCCCTGGCACAGAGTTACTGGGACTATGTGGTGACAGGTTTACTCTTGATGTGGCTTGTCTGTGATATGGTGCATTCCATGAGATCATATTTTACTGAGATGTTTTACTGTTCTACTCACTGGGCTATAGAGCTCATCCCACTCCCTTAACCCCAGTTTTGCAGGTTCAGTGTACAGTGTACAGGGACAGTCCAGCAGAGTACAGGAAGAGTAAAGAGATCTGTAATAGCGTAGAGTGGACATGTAATATTAAAGAGATGTAATAGTTGTTGCTTGACCTAGTGATGTATGTTTTGTACATGATCTGTCTATGTATATATGTTTTCTTGTATGTGAAAATCAGGCTTAACAGGTATGAGTTAACCCATCTAGAGCAAGCTCTAGTCAGGGAGACAGAGTACAGAGTACATGAGTACAGAGTACAGAGATAGTGCATGCACAGGTTAAGCCTTGGTTCAGAAAAGAGTTTTATTTTCACAAAAACTGTATGATCATGTATGAGGTTTACAGGTACTCAGAGAGTATAGCAGGCTTGCTACGGGTTCTGGCGGCCTTAAGCCGACCTGAATCCTAGCGCCGGTGACGGTCCATTTTGGGGTCGTTATAGATTTGGTATCAGAGCCCTAGGTTCACATGATCGGACCTATAGAGACAGTGTTGGGCTCAGACAGGTTAGAAGTGGTCAAGCACATTAGGAAATCATGTCCATTAGGATCCTATCTGCTATGATATGCTATGAGTGTTGTATGTGTATGATTGATATGTGATGTTATGTGCTAAAGTGGTATGTTATATGTTGTGTTTCCAGAGTAAAGATGCGAGGAACTCGTCGATCAGCTCGATTGACTGGAGTCCCACCAGAGAATGAGAGACTAGCTGCTCGTCCTCCTGCATTGCCAAGGGCAAGGTCTCAGAGATCTAGCAGGGAAGGTACGTCGATAGACCCTAGAAGGTCTGTAGACGAGAGCAGAAGAGGAACAGTTAGGGGAGGAAGATCAGAGGAAAGGAGGGAAGCTATGGAGAGTGATCAATCTAGAGATGACAGCATGGGTATAGGCAGTTTTGAGGAAGGTATGGGAGAGTCGCAGGGAGGTGCTCAGGCCTCAGATTTTGGCTATCCATCCTTGTTTCAGGAGCCAGAGTATCCGATGGAGGGGATGTCGGAGTACTCTCGATTTGACCCATATCCTACATACATGCCATATATGCCATATCCTCACTATTACCCATCATACCCACCATATCCTATGTATCCACCTTCCCCTATACATCCAAGTGCAGCACACCTAGAGCCAAATGAACCAAATGAACCAAATGAACCAGTATTACCACCAGAACCAGTAGCCCCTGTTGTTGACAGACATGAACCTAGCTCATCTGGAGGTAAAGTCCAAATGACGGAGTACTTGAAATTGGATGCTCCTAAATACAACACGGGAGATGATCCATTTGATTACCTCAGAGCAGTTAGGATGATAACCAGTGAATTGGGAGCAGATGATAGGAGAGCCATTGAGATGGCAGGTTTCACATTCAAATGCAAGAAAGCCAGAGAATGGTTTAAGAATTATGTGGAGCCTAGAATGGACAGCATGTCATGGGGAGAGTTCGCCAATGAGTTTGCAGGGTGGGCTTTTCCTGACAGTTCGAGGGAAATGAAAGTCATTGAATTTGAACAGTTGCGACAGACAGATGAGATGAGTGTTGATGAATTTACAGATAAGTTCCTGGATCTGCTTCAGTACGTGGGTCAAGCCTATGATACTGATCAGAAGAAAGCAAGGAGATATACTATGAGACTGCATCCCAGGTATGCTTCCTTGATTCTTCCAGCAGAAAAGGAGAGTTTCCATACCATCGTAGACGCAGCCAGGAAAATGGAAGCTAGTGCCAATATTCAGAAACAGTCAAAGGCACAGGCTTCGGGTTCTAAAGCCCCCACACCAAGTAGTAAAAGATGGGATAGAGCAAAAGGAACAAAGAGTAAGTTCTGGAGTAACGTCAAGTCAGGTCTGGGAATAGGTAGTGGCTCAAGCTCTGGCACAGCTCCAGTCTGCAGACGATGCGGAAAACCACATGGAGGAGTTTGTCGGTTGGGATCTACAGCTTGTTTTCGATGTGGACAGGAAGGGCATATTGCTCGGGATTGTCCGCAGATGACTTTTGCACCATCCCAGCAGATGAGTTCAGGCAGTGTGGTACAGCCAGTTGTACGGCCAGCAGCTCCAGTCATGCCTCAGACTAGTGGCAGAGGTAGAGGTAGAGGGGTAGCCTCTACTTCAGCAGCAGGTTCCCGAGGTGGAAATCCGGTAGCCCCAGCACGGATTTTCACAGTGACACAGGAGGAGGCTAACACGTCGAACACAGTGGTGTCAGGTAATCTCATCATTGGGTGTTCAGATGTGTATGCTTTGATGGACCCCGGTGCTTCTCATTCCTTTATTGCTTCGAGAGCCATCGAGCGATTGGGTTTGATCAGTTCTGAGTTAGAGTATCCTCTCTGGGTCAGTGGACCCAAATGTGACCCATCAGTGGCAGTGTCAGTCTGTCGTTTCAGTCCAGTGTTCATAGAGGGTAGATGCCTTCCAGCTGACTTTGTGGTTCTAGACTTGACAGATTTTGATGTCATTCTAGGGATGGATTGGCTATCTGCATATAGTGCTACGTTGGACTGTCGAGAGAAGTTAGTGAGTCTCAGAGACCAGGATGGGTCAGAGTGTGTCTTCAGAGGAGACAGGAGAGGTACACCCAGAGGTATGATTTCAGCCCTTCAGGCTCGTCGTTTGCTTAGGAGGGGTTGTCAGGGGTTTCTAGCTCATGTGAGAGAGCTAGATAGTCAGGTGAGGGAACCAGCCACAGTACCAGTAGTCCGAGAGTTCCTCGATGTGTTCCCAGACGATTTGCCAGGACTACCACCTGATAGGGAGATAGGGTTTGAATTTGAATTACTGCCAGGTACCAGACCTATCTCTATTTCTCCCTACAGGATGGCACCAGCTGAGTTAACAGAGTTGAAAGAACAGTTGCAGGACTTGGTAGCTAAGGGTTTCATCCGCCCTAGTACCTCACCTTGGGGTGCTCCAGTGCTCTTTGTCAGAAAGAAGGATGGATCCCTTAGACTTTGTATCGACTACAGACAGTTGAACAAGGTCACTATCAAGAATAGGTATCCCTTACCACGGATTTATGATCTATTTGACCAGCTAGCTGGAGCAGGTTGTTTCTCAAAAATAGATCTGAGATCTGGATATCATCAGTTGAGAGTCAGAGAGGCAGATGTGCCTAAGACAGCTTTCCGGACCAGATATGGGCATTATGAGTTCTTAGTGATGCCGTTCGGGTTGACTAACGCCCCTGCAGCATTTATGGATCTCATGAACAGGGTATTCAGTGAGTTTCTGGATCACTTTGTCATTGTGTTTATCGATGATATCTTAGTGTATTCCAGAGATGCAGAGGAGCATGCCCAGCATCTGAGGATAGTTTTGCAGACACTGAGAGAGCATGGTTTATATGCCAAGTTCTCGAAGTGTGAGTTTTGGTTACGGAGCATTGCCTTCTTGGGACATGTGGTATCAGCAGAGGGTATTGAGGTAGACCCCAAGAAGATAGAGGCTGTAGCTAACTGGCCCAGACCCATGACAGTGACTGAGATTAAAAGTTTTCTGGGACTGGCAGGTTACTACAGGAGGTTCGTTCAGAACTTCTCAAAGATAGCAGCTCCTATGACCAAATTGACTCAGAAGAACCAGAAGTTTATCTGGTCAGACCAGTGTGAAGAGAGCTTTGAGGAGCTCAAGAGAAGATTGACAACAGCACCAGTGTTAGCTCTGCCTGTCAGTAATGAAGAGTTCACAGTGTTCTGTGATGCATCTCGAGTGGGATTGGGTTGTGTATTGATGCAGAGTGATAGAGTAATCGCTTATGCTTCTAGACAGTTGAAGAAGCACGAGTTGAATTACCCTACCCATGACCTAGAGATGGCAGCAGTTATCTTTGCACTTAAGATGTGGCGGCATTACCTCTACGGGGTTAAATGCGAGATCTTCACTGATCACAAGAGTTTACAGTACATCTTAAGTCAAAGAGAGCTAAATTTGAGGCAGAGAAGGTGGGTCGAATTGCTCAGTGATTATGATTGTAAGATCCAGTATCATCCGGGTAAGGCGAATGTTGTCGCAGACGCCCTAAGCCGGAAATCACTAGGCAGTTTATCCCATATAGCAGCAGAGCGGAGACCAGTTGTGATGGAGCTTTATAAGCTCTTTGACGAGGGATTACAGCTAGAGTTGTCTGGTACAGGTGCGTTGATAGCACAGATGAGAGTGACACCTGTGTTTCTGGAGCAGATAGCTCAGAGACAGCATGAGGACCCTAAGTTGATGAAAATTGCCAGGACTGTTCAGTCAGGCAATAGTGCAGAGTTCAGATTTGACAGTAAAGGGATCCTTCGCTATGGGAGTCGACTTTGTGTACCAGATAGGGGCAGTGTGAAGGAAGACATTATGAGGGAAGCTCATAATGCGAGGTATAGTGTTCACCCAGGAACCACCAAGATGTATCAGGATCTGAAAAGGGTCTATTGGTGGCCAGCCATGAAGAAAGAAGTGGCGCAGTTCGTGACAGCCTGTGAGGTTTGTCAGAGGGTGAAATTAGAGCATCAGAAACCAGCCGGAATGCTTAACCCATTACCGATTCCAGAGTGGAAATGGGAGAACATAGCCATGGATTTTGTAGTAGGTTTACCAGTAGCGTCCAACAGGATAGACTCGATATGGGTGATTGTGGACAGACTCACGAAATCTGCTCATTTTCTTCCAGTACGGAGTAACTATTCTGTGGATAAGTTGGCACAGGTCTATCTGGATGAAATAGTGAGATTACATGGAGTTCCAGTGTCTATAGTTTCAGACAGAGGACCTCAGTTTACCTCTCGCTTTTGGCGGAGTCTGCAGAGTGCTTTGGGCACGAGATTGGATTTTAGTACTGCTTTCCACCCACAGACTGATGGACAGTCAGAAAGGACCATCCAGACCATAGAGGATATGCTTCGCCTATGTGTGTTAGACTTTGGCGGTTCTTGGAGGCAGCATCTACCTTTGGTGGAGTTTGCCTACAATAACAGTCATCATGCTAGCATTGGGATGGCTCCTTATGAAGCATTATATGGGAGGAAGTGCAGATCCCCTGTTTGCTGGGAAGAGGTAGGAGAGAAGGCTCTTGCAGGGCCAGAGTTAGTAGACATTACCAGTAGAATGGTGCCCGTGATCAGAGAGAGAATCAGAACAGCTCAGAGTAGACAGAAAAGTTATGCAGATGTGCGCAGAAAGCAGTTAGAGTTTCAAGAGGGTAATTGGGTATTGCTGAAAGTGTCTCCAATGAAAGGAGTGGTTCGTTTTGGGAAAAAGGGTAAATTAGCTCCACGGTACATTGGACCCTTTGAGGTGTTGCAGAGGATCGGAAATGTGTCGTATAAGCTGGATTTACCTGCTTCTATGGAGAGAATTCACCCGGTATTTCATGTTTCTATGCTAAGACAGTTTGTGTCAGATCCGAATCAGGTTCTGAGTGAGCCTGAGGTGGAGATTCATACGGATCTCACCTATATAGAGCAGCCAGTGCGGATTCTGGACATGCAGATCAGACAGCTAAGGAACAAGGAGATTCCGATGGTAAAAGTTCTATGGAACCACCATAATCTAGAAGAGTGCACGTGGGAGACGCGGGAGTCTATGCTCCAGCAGTATCCACATTTGTTTTGAGGTTAGTTTTCTCCGTTTTATGTGTTAATTGTGTGTTTTAGGAACCTTCGAGGACGAATGTTCTTAAGGAGGGGAGAATGTAATACCCGGCTAGAATCCGGCACCGGAATTCCTATTGTCTGGTGGAATCCGGGGTGTTGGGATTCTATCTAAGGGTAGGAGGTGTTTTATGGGTTACAGTTTTATAGTTTTGAGTTGAAATTGACCTAAGGCAATTGAGCCAAGTTCGGCCGCCGAAGGTAAGTTCGGCCGCCGAAAGTGCTCCATGTTCGGCTTTCAAGTTTGGCCCCCGAACGTTGCATGGTCTTGCATGTGATTGGGCAGCCGACGATGAGTTGGCCAGCCAGCTGAGTCATGGCTTTTGACAGATGTTGGCCTCAGATTTTTACCATGAATTAGCCACGTCTTCCATGACTCATCTGCAAGTGTTTTGAGCAGCTCATGCAGGAGTTTGCTCATTTACCAAGTTTTGAAGGGTTTGAAGCAAAAAGTGAGCTTTGGAGAGTTTGTGCGGGTGAAGAAGAGTTGATCTGTTTCCCTTGTTCAGTACGTGCATCAGGGTTTATAGAGGTAAGGGAAGATCTAAAAACCTGTTTATATGTTTTCTGAAGGGTTAAAGGAAGGAGAAGCATGCTTCGGGTATTCATGGTAGTTTTTGATGATTTATGTATGTATACATGGTGATGTGTTATGTTTGTTTTGTTGTTTGGGGTTGTTAGCTAGGTTTGGACCCCTGTGACCATATACTTGAGTATATGTGTGTTGAATACGTGAAGGATGCATGTTAGAAAGTGTTGAAGGGAAGGAGGAGATGGTTTGCCGTTGAAGCTGAGTTCTGGATGAACTCAGGTTCGGCAGCCGAAAGTTCATTCGGCCGCCGAACCTTTTGCATGGTGGCTTGGTTGCCACAGCTTGCCCCCGAGTGTTTTTGCATGTTCGGCTCTGTTTGGGGGATTCGGCCGCCGAAGGTGCCGCCGAAGGTGCTTGAGTTTCGTCTCTGGAGAGGACATTCGGCCGCCGAACCTGCCGCCGAAAGTGTCCTGACCAGCTTTCTTTTGCATGCTTTGCTTGAGTTTTAGAGTGAGATTAAGGGGAGTTTTGGGGAGTTTCATAGAGTTATTTCTACGTTTGTTTGGTCCCTCATTTGAGTCCATCTGTATAGGTACAGACCAGAGGAACCAGAGAGAGCAGCAGTGAGTACTGCTCCAGAGTTTCAGAGCCTGCAGAGTCAGTCAGTCTAGATAGCCAGAGGTGAGTGGAACTAAACTTATGACTTTTAATTGAACCACAAACTGCTTTTAGCATATCCCATACATCATGTTTATGCCATAGGTTGATTGCATTAGTATTCACGAATATGTTGCATTGCATTGTTATTTGATGATGTGAGTGAATGCTGAATGATCCAATAGTCTCAGACAGGAAGTCCAGGAGCCTTTGACTACGCCCTGGCAGGTATAGTGAAGTCCAGGAGCCTTTGACTACGCCCTGGCAGGTATAGCAAAGTCCAGGAGCCTTTGACTACGCCCTGGCAATGGTAAGTACAGAGGTGTTATATACACATATACATATATGACAGGAAGACCAGGTGCTCGATTCTACGCCCTGGCACAGAGTTACTGGGACTATGTGGTGACAGGTTTACTCTTGATGTGGCTTGTCTGTGATATGGTGCATTCCATGAGATCATATTTTACTGAGATGTTTTACTGTTCTACTCACTGGGCTATAGAGCTCATCCCACTCCCTTAACCCCAGTTTTGCAGGTTCAGTGTACAGTGTACAGGGACAGTCCAGCAGAGTACAGGAAGAGTAAAGAGATCTGTAATAGCGTAGAGTGGACATGTAATATTAAAGAGATGTAATAGTTGTTGCTTGACCTAGTGATGTATGTTTTGTACATGATCTGTCTATGTATATATGTTTTCTTGTATGTGAAAACCAGGCTTAACAGGTATGAGTTAACCCATCTAGAGCAAGCTCTAGTCAGGGAGACAGAGTACAGAGTACATGAGTACAGAGTACAGAGATAGTGCATGCACAGGTTAAGCCTTGGTTCAGAAAAGAGTTTTATTTTCACAAAAACTGTATGATCATGTATGAGGTTTACAGGTACTCAGAGAGTATAGCAGGCTTGCTACGGGTTCTGGCGGCCTTAAGCCGACCTGAATCCTAGCGCCGGTGACGGTCCATTTTGGGGTCGTTACATGGCTTGTCTGTGATGTGATGCATTCCATGATCGCATGTATTTTAAAATGCTTTATTATTCTGCTCACTGGGCTCTTGTAGCTCACCCCATTCCCTTTACCCCCCCAGGATTGCAGGTTCGGGCTAGACCAGGAAGTGTAGAAGAGTAAAGTTTCCAATTATGTAATAAAATGGTTAGATGTGGACATGATGATCTGATGTATATTGAAAAAGTATTGTAAGGTCATGTAATGTAATGATATGATTTTGAGGAATAGAGTAGTGCTTGACCATATGTGTTCGTTATCCCTTGATACATGATCTATAGATTTTATTATGATGATTATGTTTAACCAGGCTCAATGTATGTATGAAATACCCCATTGGAGTATATTGATGAGGGCTCCAGTGGAGGTTTATGTTTATGTTTATGAGAATGCACAGGTTGAGCTGGTTGATGTATGAGAAAGTATACAGGTTTATGAGTATTGTATGATCATGTATGGGATTGAACAGGTTCGCAGGTTATATGTCAGGCTTGCTACGGGTCCCGGCGGCCTTACGCCGATCTGGATCCTAGCGCCGGTAGCGGTCCGGATTTCCGGG
Organism: Manihot esculenta; assembly: GCF_001659605.2. Lineage (NCBI taxonomy): Eukaryota > Viridiplantae > Streptophyta > Magnoliopsida > Malpighiales > Euphorbiaceae > Manihot > Manihot esculenta. The sequence continues at coordinate 22,726,266 of NC_035170.2, forward strand.
GCGTTACAACACTCATTTCCTCTGTCTGCCTTAACTGTTCAAACTCAATCATCTTCAATTCTCTTGAACTGTCAGGAAAAGCCCATCCTACAAATTAATTTGCAAACTCTTCCCATGATAGGCTATCCAACCTCAGGCTCACATAGTTCTTAAACCACTCACGGGCCTTTTTGCATTTTAATGTGAACCCAGCCATCTGAATGGCTCTACTATCATCCGCCCCTATCTCATCTGTAATAGTCTTGACCCTCTCAAGGTACACAAACGGGTCATCACTGATTTCAAACTGGGGAGCACCCAGCTTCATGTAGTCGGTCATCTTGACCTTGCTCCCACCAGATGAGCTAGGCTTAGGTATATGGGTTGCTGGAACTGTGGGTTCTGCTGATGGTGGAGGAGGTGCAACATTTTCTGAGGTAGGGTTAGCTGGATTTGGATAGTAAGGTGGGGGTGGATACATTGGGTATTGTGAGTATGGTGGGTAGTAGGGTAGGTATGGCATGTGTGTGGGATAAGGGGTAAAGCTAGGGTAATCCGATGTACCTCGCATCGAATACCCGGGATTTTGTGAGAAGTGTGGGTAGTGGGGTGGTTGAACAAATCCCGAGGCCTGAGTGCCTCCTTGGGACTCTCCCATTCCCTATTCTGACATGCTAACTCCCAGACTGCCATCCCTCCTCTGCTCTACATCCATATCATCCCCCATGTCCTCTGACATTCCTCCCTGAACTGTTCCCCTCACTGATCTGCTTCTACCCAGATCCAAAGACCTTCTAGGGTCTCTTACTGCTCTTTCTCTGTTAGACCTACTAGACATTGTCCTAGGCAATGTAGGAGGACGGGCGCTCATGCCATCATCCTCAGGTGGCACTCCAGTCAATCGTGCAGATCGACGAGTTCCTCTCATCCTGTTTTCTGAAAAACAGCACAAATCACATAAACATTAGCATCAAACGGTTCATGTGTCAACACATGAACCCGCATCACATACATCACATAACAATCATAACATTAATGCACATGCATATTATCATGGCATTTCACATCATTATACAAGACAGGACTCTACATCCTATCCTAGTGGACATGATCTTTCCTATTGTGCTTGACCTTCTATAACATCTATGAGCCCGACACTCTAGGTCCGACCATGTGAACCTAGGGCTCTGATACCACTCTGTAACGACCCGGAAATCCGGACCGCTACCGGTGCTAGGATCCAGATCGGCTTAAGGCCGCCGGGACCCGTAGCAAGCCTGACATATAACCTGTGAACCTGTCAAATCCCATACATGATCAACACATACATAAAAATTTGAACTTTTCTTTTCTTTTACCAAGCCCAACCTGTGCATGCATATAAACATATACATAAACATAAACATAAACCTCACATTGGAGCTCTCATCAAATGCTCCAATGGGGTATCTCATCATACACAAGCTTGGTAGAACATAACCATCATAAAACATCCTATAGATCATGTATCAAGGGATAACCATACACATGGGGTCAAGCACAACCTCTAATCCTCAATATCATTATACATAACATGACTATTCAAAACTTTACATTATAACCTTTTTACAATTTATCATGTCCACATTCTAACTATTACATACAAATAGACTTTACTCCTGCTGACCTCCTTGTCTACCCTGTACCTGCAAACCTGGGGGATAAGGGGAAAGGGGTGAGCTACTAAAGCCTAGTGAGCAGAATAATAAAAGCATTTAAAACACATGCTATCATGTAATGCATCACATCACAAACATAACACATCAAGGATGGACTTGTCACCAAGGGTCCTCTACATAGTCCAACTGTGCCAGGGGTGTAGTGCAGGCCACACCTGGTCTTTCTCTTACATATATCATAACATACATGTCCAACTGTGCCGGGGGCGTAGTGCAGGCCACACCCGGACTTTCACTTACATAGTGCCAGGGGCGTAGTGCAGGCCACACATGGACTTCCATATCATATCATATCATGTCTCATCATACTGAGGACCAATGGGTCATCCAACATCCATCCACATCAACATCAAGATATGCAATTCAATATATTCGTGAATTCTAATGCAAGCAACCTAGGATATCACATGGCATTTATGATGCATGATTCATGCTAAAATTTTCATTTATTAAAAGATAAGAGTTTATCCTACTCACCTCTGGCTAGCTCTGACACTGACTGAAGCAGCTGACTCACTGTTGGGGTCCTCAGTTCCTCGGGTCCGAACCTACACAGGTGGACTCAAATGAGGGACCAAACATACTAGAACATGACTCTAAAAACATCCCCCAAAAACCCTCTAAAACACCTCAAAACATCCATGCAAAAACATGCAAAGGAAGGCTGAACAGGGCATTTTCGGCGGCAGGTTCGGCGGCTGAAAGTGCCCTCCAGAGACGAAAGTCTCTTTTCGGGGGCAGGCTTCGGCAGCCGAAAGGCTGGCCTCCTAGGCAGGTTCGGCGGCCGAAAGTCCTTCGGCGGCCGAAAGTCCTTCGGCTGCCGAACCTGGTTTCTGCCAAACGGCAGAAACTTGGCTCCTCATGCACATTTGCCTCCCAAAACCATCCAAACATGCATTTTTCCTAATCTACAACATACATACTCAAGCATACAAGTTCCTAGGGGCTTCAAACTATCTTAAACCCATCTACAACACATCAAACATCCACATTGCCCAAAAAAAAACACAACTTAAACCCATAACCTAACCATAAGCTAAACATGCATTCTACCCCATAGATCTACTTAAAACTTACTTAAAACATGCAATAAGCTCAAGATTGGCCCTTACCTCTTGAAGATCGAGAGGAGAACGACCCTAGCTCGGAAAATGGGAGAGAGAGAGTTCCTTGAACCTCCAAGCTCCAAAACTTGCTCAAATGCTCAAAATCTTCAAAACAAGGGTAAAACTAATGAAAATCGAGAAAGATTTGAAGGAAGGAACTCAAAACCGGTGAGGGATGGCGGAGAGCTCACCTTGGCCGAAAATGGGGAGAAAAGCTCGCCCATTTCGGCTAAGGGACCCCTTTATAGGTGGCTGGCCAGGCCACGTTCGGGAGCCGAAAGTGCCTCCGCATGCATGCCATGTTCGGCGACCGAACCTGGTTTCCCTCACTTATACTTTCGGGGGCCTAAGGCACACCCGAAACACATGCATGTTCGGCGGCCGAACCTGAGTTTTACTCCAAGGTTGTTTTCATGCAAAAACTCATTTTCTTTCATGCTTAAAACATAAAACACCTTAAAACATTTTATGAAAACATGGTTTTACCCTTCTAGAGGTCTCCGACACCCGAGATTCCACCGGACGGTAGGAATTCCGATACCGGAGTCTAGCCGGGTATTACATCGGCAGCCGAACCTGGGCTCTTCCTTCATTCTCTTTCTTTCTTTTCTTTAAAACTTTAACTCAATTCTTTTCTTCATAAAAACTATAAAATACATGAAAACATTTTATAAAAACATGATTTTACCCTTATAGAGGGTTCCGACATCCGAGATTCCACCGGACGGTAGGAATTCCGATACCGAAATCTAACCGGATATTACAGTAAGAAATGAGGATCGTCCTTTAGATCAAGCTAGGCAGCCTTCAACTTAGGATCAAAGGAGGCTTCAACAACACTAAAAGATCCATTGAGGGGGCAGTGAAGAACAAGCCACTGCCTCACCCCTTCACTGGATAAGCTACCAAAGCACTAGTTGATGATGTGGAAGAATTTATAAAAACCAGAAAATACTAACATGCAAAGGAAAAAAGGTAGCCCAATAGAGAACCCTTGCCGATACGCCCAACTACCAGAAAATCCACAAAATCTATATGCATCTCACCTAATTGTGGGATGAGAAGATTCACACAGTGGCGGAGCCACGTTAGTTACAAGGGAGGCTATGGCCCCTAAACTTTTAAAAATTTCTTAGGACTATTAAGTAATTTTACCTCAATTATAAATGAATAAGAGAAAAATTACTATTAAATTTTTGAAATTTAAAAAATTATTAATTCATTCCTATTTAAAAATTATATAATTAAAATAATTTTTTACACTTTATAAAATTAAATTTTTAAATCTTTTTATCAAAAAATCTTTTGAAGTGTCTTGAATATCTACATTATTGATTTCAGCAATATATATTATTTAATGTGTGTAAATTTAAATATAAATACTCATTAGTTTATCTAATTCAAACTCAAACAAATTAATTAACATTTTTTTTGACAAATTACTAAATAATTTAATTTTATAAAACACTACGATTTACCTGATTCTGATATATAAACAAAGTAGTAAATTTTTTAAAATTTAAAAATTTAATAATAATTTTCTCATATAAAACCACAACCCCATATTATTTTTACAAAATTCATCCTACTTCTTTATTATTTTTCAAATCTAAAAAATTTTCTTCTAACCTTTAAAATTAAGTATCTTAATATTTTTTTCTTTTCAAAGTAAGTTATTTATTTATTATTTAATTTATTTTTATACGATCACTTTTTAATGTTAAAAACCAGTTCATTTTATTTATTTATATTTATATGATTGAAATTATATATTAAACTATTTAAATTAATGAAATTAAATTTTTAATTTTTTAAGAAAGATTTACGAACAATGATTAAACTATTTAACAACTTTCATAATAAATTTAAATTTAAAAAATTAGAATAAAATGACAGGTTATATCAAATTATTTATTTATTTATTAAATTTTAAATGCATATGAAATTAAATAGTATTTATATGAATAATAAGTTAAATTATTTAGATTTTAAAAAAAATTCAATTTATAAAATTTTATGGATGTGATTTTATACTGTTACTTTAAAACGCAACTTGATGATTTTACTTTTTAATATTTATTTAAATAAAAGTTTTTTGGAATAAGTGAAATTAAAGATTTTATTAAAAAATAAAATAAAATTTTCTTGATTTAAATTTCCAGATCTGCCATTAGATCCGCAACTAGACAAGGAAGGCCCCACTATTCAGAGAGGGGCAGAAGAAAGTCTCCCAAAAAAGGCAGAAAACACCAGCTGTACCTAAAAGAATGGGAAGTGCTCCCAAAGAAGAAAAACTCTCTCTCAGCAAGATTTTAGTTTTTCGGTGTTTCATTCGCATTTTGAAAAGTTGACTTAATAGCACTTGAAGACAATTTCATATTTTTCTCATTATATTTTAAGGAAAATTACTTTTTAGTCCCTAAAATTTAACGTAATTAACACTTCTGTCTCTCTATTTTGGCGACTCAACACTTAAGTCTCTCACTTTCTTTTCTGTCCAAATTCGTAGTCTTTCCGTTCAAAATAGCCGTTTGGGACAAGTGAATTGACAAAATTAACCATTTTCTTCTTCTTCTTCTTTTGGAATTTCACATTAAAAGAAGAGTATTTTTAGAAAAAATTATCACATCTCACCTTTGACTTTTTGACCAAACGGTTTAAATGGACGGAAGGACTACCAATTAGACGGCAGAGAAAGTGAGGGACTTAAGTGTTGGGTCGCCAAAATAGAGGGATAGAAGTGTTAATTACATTAAACCTCAAAGATTAAAAAGTAATTTTTCCTATATTTTAAATGCTTCTAAAACTAAGATTAGAGATTCTAGCGATAATTTCACTGTGGATTATTTTATTTTTATTATATTAGTAATTTGTTTTCTTTTTACTCTTTTTTTTTTTTGTAAAGAGAATCCAAAAAGCATTAAGAAAGACCAAGGAATTAAAGAGGGATTTTTTACCTTTAGTTTTTTACAATGGTTTTACTATTTATTTTTTATTTTATCATTTTAATTTCAGCTGGTAAATTAAATATTTCTCAAAACCTTCATAAACATTAAATGAAGATACAAACAGTAAATCGTGAGAGGGGAAAATTAGTCTATATAGATTTTATTAATTAAATTAATTGCAGCCTTAACAAAAGTAGTTGTGAAAATAGGGTTCCCTTTGTTTTAAATGTGCAATCCGACAAAACCTTTTCAATTTATAAATTTTGAACTTATATTTACAATTCATTTGAAATTAAATTCAATTTAAATTGAGCTTATAAATTTTAAAAATTTTTTATTTAGTTTTTATATTATAAATAAATTTTTTAGTTTGCCACTCAATTTTAACAAATATGTTAGAATGTTTTTAACCTTTTTAAAAGTCTATTAATTCATAATTTCGTTAGTTATAACCATTAAGTATTGCAAAAATATTAAAAATATTCTAAAACGCCTAAAACATTTATGAAGAAATTAATTAATAAATTATTTAGAATATCAAAGATATTTTAATATATTTTTTAAAATTAAAAGATGAATTTTTTCATGATTAAATAGTAATTTTTCTTATAAATAGTGATAATCATACTTAATAAGTGAACAATTTACTTAAATTTTATTTTAATTTAAATTTAATTAAAAAATTAAAAAATATAAATGTAGTTTTAAATTAATTTTATTAAAAATAATCTTGTAACTAATTAAAACGTCTATAATAATGTAACCTTAATCTTCAACTTAAATTATCCATGTACGAAGCCATGGTTTTAAAGATGTGCAATGGCGAAAACTTTGCACTACTAATCTTAAACTCAAAGCAAAGTAGCGATCAGTGTGCTAACTGATAATAATATAACCTCAAGTTGCATCAACTTGCATGTTTCTATACTTTCTGACAACCTCATCAGTTCCTAATAACAATGCGATAATGGTGGCCAGAAACTTCATCCACTGTGCAAGCCTGCACGTTTTGGTTGCCGTAGCTAGACTTTTAATGGTATTTTACTATTTTTCTCCTATAAATACCCATCACAACAAAGGAAGCCCTCACCCCTCTCATTCTAAGTTTTCATCACTTGAATACTTAGCAATTAACAAATATGGCTGTGTGGAATATTTCAGCTCTTGTGGCCTGTGTGGTGGTGTTAGCTTTGGTGCTTCCTTCCCACGCACAAAACTCTCCTCAAGACTACCTTAATGCGCACAATGCAGCTCGTTCGGCAATCGTGGGTGCAAACATACCAGCTCTGTTATATGACACCACATTAGAAGCAGATGTCCAATTGTATCTCAGTACATTGCTTGGCGTGTGCAATATTAACGTTGATCTTTCATTGAATGGCATCAACGTTAAAGTGAAAGAAAATGTGTTGACTGGGCTTGATGCTGTGAATGCTTGGGTTAGTGAGCAGATCTTCTATGACTACAACACCAATCTTTGCGTGGGAGGAGTGTGCAATCATTATACTCAAGTTGTTTGGAAGAGCTCGGTTAGTATAGGATGTTTCAGGACACAGTGCCTTAACAATGTGAATCTTTGGATTGTTGGTTGCAAGTATAGTCCACCTGGCAACATCATCGGACAGCGCCCATACTAAGCTCTACTGCGTATCGCAAAGCTCAAAGGAGCATGGATGGGATATATATACATGGTCGCTAATAATAATCCCATTATCGTTAATCATTAAGTTTGCATTGTTTTGCTCTATTAATAAAGTTTGCTCCTTTTCCCTCGTTAATCAATTTATTCAACAGAGCATGTCTTCTTTAACTGACATGTAGCTACATGCTCCAAGTTTCGAGCTCTTCTTTTCAAATTAGCGGGGATGGATAAATAAAATTGAAAATAAGGACGAAAGAAAAATATTTAAGCTTTGTCTCTTCGATAATAATACTAGCAATCTACGTGAAAGCTTTTTTAAAAATTATAAAAAGAAAAATAAAAATTAAGTAAATCGAAAAAATATTTTCAAATTCATGATATCTAAAAGTTTGTTCTAACTGTAATAATACTAGCAATCTATGTCAAAGCTTTTTTAAAAGTTATAAAGAAAAAAAAAAGTAAAAATTAAGTAAATCTGAAAAATATTTTTGAATTCATAATATTTAAAAGTTTGTTCTAGCTGTTATACTGTCGAACAATCATATTAGACGTTTTGAATATCGAATAATTACTTTATTGGATGCTCAAAATATCTAACAATTAATCCGCACATGGAAAACATATGATATTATTCGGCCATGGGAGGCTTTGTTCGACAATGCCACGGGGCTTTGACTGCACAGGGGTGCGGATCCGTCAATAGATAATAACTACAATAAATAAGATGATATATTTAAATAAAAATTTATAATTTTCAATATACTTGTTTTTAAGATAAATCACCAGATAATTTTTCAATGAGTTTAATTAACTAAATTAAACCTTTTAATTTCTGAAAATAAATAATCTAATATTAAATGTTAATTTTTTAATAATTTAGCTTAATTATTATAGAAAATATAAAATAAATTTTGTTTAAAAAAAAAGTACTATGAAACTTACTAGCATTTTTTTTAATTGTGATTTTCTGACTAATTGTTGTCTTGGGCAGTAGAATCAGTAGATTACTCGGCGCTGGAGTGCGCGATGCCTCCTTCAAGCTGTCCCATGGCTATCCGAGACTACAATCGCCATGGCATCGTTGTCTTTACCCTTGATACCCTTCGATAAAACTAGCTTGATGAGTCTAGTGGAAATTGGGTATGTTTTTCTTTTATTGATGTTCTGTCTTCCTCGCCTTTCAGGAGTTGAGTTCTTTCTGTTTAGCTTCTGGCTGTGAGCTGTTATATGTGTCTGCGGGCTTTCTGTCTCCACATGCAAGATCGCCAGCAATTGATGTTCTTCCTCGTTTGTACTTGTCGCCTTGGAATTTTTCACAAAATCAGAATCAGATCATTAATTTGATCATATTATATGCTTTGTCATTTTTTTTATTCTTTAATCTATAAGCAGATATTTTTTTTGAGTAACTATCTATGACCAGATTACTTTTTCAATTTTTATATATTATTATCTCACTGTGCTCTGATGCATATAGGATAACTTAATAAAATCAACTTTAATTAAAAAGAAAAAAATATATTTTTATCTATCTTTATTAATCAAACATAATCTGTTAAATTATTATTTTTCTTTACAACTTATGTGATATTATAAGCAGTTGAACACAATAAAATATTAATTACAGGATTCACATTTATTTTAAATATAAAAATACATTATATATAATTTTGGATTATTAGGATTAATTCTTTAAGATAATATTTTAGATAAGATTTTTTTATAATTTATAAATTATATATTAATGTTATATTGGATGGATCTATATGTAAGAAAAAATTTTCAAATTTAATTTTTTATTTTACCTATTTTACAAATTACTCATAGTTTGTTAATTAATTTTTGAAAGGAAGTTGATATTAGAATTGATTGTTTAAGTTCTCTTTGATTATATATCAGCGTTCACTTGCCATTATCGTAGATTTCGCATCTAATGTGCTTACTTTCATTATTTTACACATATTTAATCACTATTATTTCTTAAAAAAAAATCATTAATTATAAACAGATTATAATAATGAAGTAATTTTTTTTATTAATGAAATTAGTAGATTTATAGAGAAAAAAAATACATAATATTTGTGTGGAAAACAATATATATATTTATTATATACAAAAAAATTATTTATATACATACTAAATTTTATTTTGGCCCCTAATTTTTGGTTCTGGCTCTATCATTGAAATCATAGATGTAGGCATAAGGTAAGCTTAATCTTAATTAATCACATGCATGTTGCATCCATCGGCATAAGGTTAGCTTAATCTTCAACTTAATTTATCCATATATGAAGCCACATGGTTTGAAGAAGAGTATATATAATGGCAAAGACTTAGCACTACTATACTTTTTTCTTGAATGTAAAGAAAAGTAGAAATTAAAATTTGAGCTCTACCAGTGTGCTATGTGATAGTAATATAACCTCAATTTGCATGTTTCTATACTTTCTGGCAACCTCTTGATCAGTTTCTATACTTTGAAGAGTATTATTATGGCGAAGAAGAAAATTAGTAATTATAATTTGAGCTCTATCAGTGTGATAGGTGATAATAATATAGCATAAACTTGCAGGTCTCTATACTTTCTGGCAACCTCATCAGTTCCTAATAACAATGCGATAATGGTGGCTAGAAGCTTCATGCACTGTGCAAGCCTGCACGTTTTTGGTTGCCGTAGCTAGACCTTTAATGGGTATTCTTCTCCTGTGAATACCCATCACAAGAACGGAAACTCTCACCCCTCTCATTCTAAGTTACATCACTTGAATACTTAGATATTAACAAATATGGCTTTGTGGAAGATTTCAGCTTTTGTCGTCTGTATGGTGGGGTTAGCTCTGGTGCTTCCTTCCCATGCACAAAACTCTCCTCAAGACTACCTTGATGCACACAATGCAGCTCGTTCAGCAATCGTGGGTGCAAACATACCAGCTCTGTTATATGACACCACATTAGAAGCAGATGTCCAATTATATCTCAGCACATTGCTTGGCCAATGCAATATTAACGTTGATCTTTCGCTGAATGGCATCAACGTTAAAGTGAAAGAAAATGTATTAACAGGGCTTGATGCTGTGAATGCTTGGGTTAGTGAGTAGATCTTCTACGACTACAACACCAATCTTTGCGTTGGAGGAGTTTGCAATCATTATACTCAAGTTATTTGGAAGAGCTCGGTTAGTGTAGGATGTTTTAGGACTCAGTGCCTTGACAATTTGAATCTATGGATTGTTGGCTGCAAGTACAGTCCACCTGGCAACATCCTTGGACAGCGCCCTTATTAAGAGCTCTACTTCACATCACCAAGCTAATAGGAGCATGCATGGGATATATATATATCTACATGCTCCACTTTTCTGTTTGATGTGAATGGTTTGATCATGTTATAGTTGGGACTCTAAATCTTTACAGAGCTTTGAGAAATTTTTCCAATTACAATAGAAGAAATATTTCACATAATTAAATTTTTGTGATATAATTTAAAGTTGAGGGAGATAATAAATGAAATTTTATTATAAATCCATTAAAATTTAAAAAAATTTTAAAATAGAAATTGAACTATGTCCTCTGCTTTTTGACCACGGACTTCAGTTTAAAATAGGTCCAGAGAATTCAGTTTAAATTTAAAAAATCAATCGAACCAAATTAATTTAAAATTTTAATTTAGTTTTTTATTCATTTAAGTTCGATTCAGTTTTTAATTTTAAAAATTTCAATTATTTTGGTTCGATTCGATTTTAATCAGAAAAAATCAAAAAAATTAAATCGATGAATGATAATAATATATTATTTTTAATAATATTGAGAGATTAGATTATATTAAGGTTAAAATATTTTAATTAAATTTTAAAATAATAAAAATAAAGTGTAAAAAATAAAAAATTTATTAAAAATTCGAACCGATTCAAACCGAATCAAACCGATTTGATTCTATTTAATTTCTGATTAAAATCGATTCGGTTCAATTTTCATAAATATCAAAATTTTAATTTTTTCGATTTATTCGGCTCAATTTGATTTTAAATCAAACGGAGCGATTGCTCCCTTCCATAGCCTAGGACGAAATAGATTAGACAAAAGAAACCTAGTTAAGTTAAATGAAGTAACTTCCTTCTATCAAAGAATGCTTTTGACTTTGTGGGAAGTCAAGAAATAATTTCAATGTTAGAAATATACTGATAAACTTATTTTTAGAATTTATAAGTTAATTTGATGAATTTATTAGTTAAGACAAACACCATCATCTAATGTAAAGGTGAGAAATATGATTCTTGAATTGATTGATTGTATATAGTCTGCGTAAACAGCAACAAAGATTCATTCATGAAGAAATAATACAATCAATTCATTCTCTCTTTCTCTTCTCTTCTCTTCTCTTTCCTCTCCCTCAGTCCCTCTTCTTCTTCTCTGGTTCATTTCATGGAGACTGTTCAGTGAGCTAGGGTTTGAGCCCAGGTGCTAACATAATCAGGCATAATTCAATATATGTTGATTTTTTTTTCTTTTAAATGGTACAACGAATAATAATGTAATATTAATATAGGACAAAGTTAATATATAAAAAAAGGAAAATTTTAATTTGATAATATTTAAATAATCTCTAAAATTATGGGATTTTAATTTTAATTTATATTAAAATCAAATACCTAAAATATAAAACATTTTTAATTTCATATTTATCCAGCGTTGTGATAATTAATAATAATAATAATAATTTTTATTAAAGATAAAATACAAAGAATTTAAAAGTAAAATAAAATTGTTGTTAAAATCATAATTATTTAAATAAAATTTTAAATTAATAATACTTCATATATATTAATTTGTTTAATCGGTCAATGTTCAGGATTTTCAATGCCATGATTTATTGCATCCATAAAGGAAAACCAATCAAGAAAGTCTATAAATGTAAGATATTCCAAGAATTATAATGTATTTAATTTTTTTTTGTATTTTTTAAATAATTATGGGAAAAATTAAATCAGCTAAAATAAAAAATTATAAAATCAGTCAAAAACCATGGTTTAAGGGATCACGCAACGGTATGATTTTATGGAAATAAGGAAGAAAATCTGGAAAGCGATTATATAGGCATGTGAAAAACACAATATTGGAAGGTACATCTTTTCAAAATAATAATAATAATAATAATAAGAGGCTTTTCTTTATGCTGAAATTAATGGATTTTTATGATTATTGTATTTTATTTTACTTCATTGATGATGATTGTTGGACCCAAATATTCAGGTATGAGGGAGCCTAAATTAGAAGAACTGGATCTAGGTTTCAGCTCTATGCCCTCCATAGGTTTAGAGTCAGTCCAGGTAAATCGGGCAGGACATAAATTTAACTATAGGATTCTAGTTCCGTATACCCGATAACCTCCATAGAAGAGAGGGCCTCGTAATGTCCAGGATCATATTTAGATAGTGCCGAATCGAATGGAATGACCGCCTGACGAGAAAAAAGAATACAATACATTCGTACGTGCTGCTACCATGAATATGGCAGAGGAGTACAGGTATAAAACGGTAGTTACATGTCACTAAAATACAAAATAGAAAGAGAATAAAAAAAACGAGTGAGAAATAAAAACCAAGCTTACAAAAATATAATTTTAGACTCTTTATTGAATTTCAGATATCAATTGGTGCCATCTGTGGGAACGAAGAAGATCTTATCGTCACCAGAGTTCTCATTCCTATTCACCCACTAAGATTTACATGGAAAACCACGGCGAAAACCATATAGGAATTACCCCGAACGACTTGAGATCGACTCAAGAAGGTCCGCTGTTCTTATTTTCTAGCCCAAAAACACTAGTAAATCAGCCACCCATGTTGCTAAACCCCTCTCCAAGCTCAACTGAAACCATGCCTCGAACTTCCCTATCTGACCAAGAACTCCAAAACATGACCTTCCAGCTACAAAACACTGCCCACTAGCTAAGCCAAATGTTACAACAAAAAGGGCTCAATACCCAATTGAGTAAACCACCCACAGTAGAAGCGCTCAACCTCAATGAGCCCCAACCCATATTGAACTATCAAATCCTCCAACAAAGCAGCAGGAGGACAGAAGAAGGAGATGAGGAGGCAAGCTGGAGAAACGAGCCAATAGCCTGGATAAGAGGCAGGATAGTAAGGGAGCTTATTGAAAATGACAAAGCAGAGAGCTACTCCTTGGAGCTTGTAGAAAGGTTAGGAAGTGAAGAGCTAGAAAGAAGTTACTACCCAGAAAAGAGGTCTAGAAGGGAAAACACTGATGTAGATCAAAAGCTGGAAAGATTGAAAAAGCAGTTGTTGGCGGAGCTGGAGGCTCGAGACAATAATGGTCCCCTGTTGCCAACCTCGTTACCGTTTGTAAAACGGATTCAATAGGAGACAATACTGAAGAAGTTCATGATGCCAACATTAGCAACCTATGGCAGGATGGGGAACCCCCAATAGCATATGATGAACTATAAAACTTTTATGGAGTTGCAGACTCATTTTAATGCTCTAATTTGTAAAGTTTTCCCAACCACCCTGTGTCAGGACCAACTCAGGCTTGGTTCAACAGCCTGGAGTCAAGGATGGTCCGAAATTTCATAGACTTAGCCAATATATTTATCAGCAAATTCATTGCTAGAGTCCCCGTGGAGAGGAAGACAAGCTACTTGAGACCGTCAGACAAAGAAGAAATGAATGTCTAAGAGAATATGTTGTCAGGTTCAACTCAGAAGCTTTGCAGATACCCGAATTAGATTAGTCAAGGTCAATAGAGGCGATGCAGAAAGGTACGACCTCCCCGAAATTCTTCAGGTGGCTATGCAGGAAGCCCCCTACCATCTTGTCAGAGTTAATAAAGAGAGCTAAAAAGTACATAAGGTAGGATGACGCCTTAACAACCAGCCGGTTTGCTTGGAATGATAGAGAAAGAGGAAGAGCTGGGGACGACAGAAGGCAAGATAGGCTAGAGAGAAGGCAAGACCGAGGCTTAGAGGCACTAAACAAACACCGATGGAAACGAAAGGAACAAAGACCTTGTAATACCCAGCTCGAGTCCGGCCTCGGAATTCCTGTCGTCTGGTGGAATCTCGGGTGTCGGAACCCTCGAGAAGGGTAAGACATATGTTTTCAAGTGTCACAGAGGTTTGGACTGGTTTTACGTGTGAGAGGAAATGAGTTTTGAAAGAAAAGCAATAAGGGAAAATGCAAAGGTTCGGCCGCCGAAGGTCACTTTCAGCCGCCGAACATTGCATGGTTTCGGATTCACGTTCGGCTGCCGAAGGTGGTCTGGCCAGCCACCTATTTAAGGGCCAAAGGTCGGTGGAAGGAGGATATTTCTCCTCCACTTGCAGCCAGAGGTGAGTTCCAGCCTCTCCCAAGTTGACTTTCATATTTTCCATGTTTTTCACCAAATCTTTCAAGGGTTTTAAGAGTTGTGGTGTGTTTTGAAGGTTTTGAGCAAGAATAGCAAGTTTGGAAGTTTGGAGTTTTGGAAGAGGTTTTCTTCAGATCTCCACGTTAGGAGCACTCATCCTCAAGTTCTTAAGGAGGTAAGGGTGGAGCCTGAACTTCTTTGGTGATTTTTCTAGGTTTTATGAAAGGGTGAGGGGTAGTATGCATGAGTAGGTTTAGGTGAGGTTTTTGGTGGTCTTTGATGTTCAAGCATGTTTAAGTGTTATGTGCTATGTTTGTTTGGGGTTTTAGGATAGTTTGAGACCCCTTTGTGCCTATATATGTGTATGTGCTAGGTGGAAGTAGTTGTTATTCATGTTGTAGGTTTTTGGGCACAGGTTGCATGAAACAGAGCAGGATTCTGCCCATCGGGCAAAACCAGGTTCGGCCGCCGAAGGAAGGTTCGGCCGCCGAACCCCTTGTGGAGGCAGTTTCGGCTGCCAAAGCTTGCCCCCGAAGCTTGGGACTTTCGTCTCTGGAGGCAAGGTTTGGCCGCCGAAAGTGCCGCCGAAGGTTGAGTTTCGTCTCTGGACGAGACTTTCGGCTGCCGAAGGTGCCGCCGAACATGCATGAGTTTCGTCTCTGGAGAGGGGTTTCGGCCGCCGAACCTGCCGCCGAAAGTGCCCTGTCCAGCTTTCTTTTGCATGTTTTATGTGATTGTTTGGGGCTCATTTAGAGGGTTTTTGGGGAGTTTCTTAGAGATGGTCTTGAGTTAGTTGGTCCCTCATTTGTGTAGGAACGGACCAGAGGAATCAGGGAAGTCAGCAGTGAGCACGGTTGCAGAACCTGCAGAGTTAGGACAGAGTCAGCCAGAGGTGAGTGGAACTTCTCTTTTCAGACGTAAACTGCTTTGAGCATATAGCATGCATCATAATGAGTCTAGTAGGATGATTGCATTAGTTTCACGAATATGATGCATTGCATAATACAATGCGTATGAGGTTGTGGATAGACCAAGGCGACTCCAATAGCCCAAACTCTGTTATAAGACCTGGCCGGGCCAGGCAGCCATCTGTAGGTAAGACCTGATTAGATCAGGCAGCAGAGATAGTAAGACCTGGCTGGGCCAGGCAGGCAGAGTGTAAGACCTGGCCGGGCCAGGCAGACGGAGGTTGTAAGACCTAGCTAGGTCAGGCATCCTTGAGTGGGATTGTTGGTGGTCATGTCTGATCCCTGAGATGATGTGATGTAGTGCATTCCATGAGATCATGTTTTCCACACATGTTTTATAGTTCTGCTCATTGGGCTTGTATAGCTCATTCCTCTCCCCTATCCCCCAGATTTGCAGGTTCAGAGTCCAGAGGGAGTCCAGCAGGGTTTGGAAGAAGAAAAGGGATGTAATAGCTAGTATGGACATGAAATTGTATAAAGAGATAGTGTACAGTGTATAGACTTGTGCTTGACTTAGAGAGTTGTAATCCCTTGTTGTATATACATTGTCAGTTTCTGTTTGTATGTTTCCTTTATTGATAATGTCTATGAGAAAACCAGGCTTAACACTATGAGTTGATAGACCAAATCTAGTGCATGCACAGGTTAAGCCCTGGAGGAAAGACAAGTTGTACTGGTGTAACAGAAAATGTATGCTCATGTATGGGATTTCACAGGTACACAGACAGTATAGCAGGCTTACTACGGGTCCCGGCGACCTTAAGTCGATCTGGATCCTAGTGCCGGTAGCAGTTCGGTTTTCGGGCTGTTAGAGATTGTTATCAGAGCCCTAGGTTCACATGGTCGGACCTATAGAGCAAGAGTTGGGCTCATAGAGGTTTAGTGGGTCAAGCACAATAGGAAAACATGTCCACTAGGATAGGATGTTAGTCCTGTCTATCTGATGATGTGCAATGTCATGCTGCATGTGTTGTTTTCCTCTATGTGTTGCTTATGTGCTCTGTTATGTGTTGTTTCCAGAGAGAGGTAAAATGCGAGGAACTCGTCGATCCACGAGATTGACTGGAGTCCCACCTGAGAGTGAGGGTACAGCTGCTCGTCCTCCTGCATTGCCAAGGGCAAGGACTCATAGGTCAAGCAGGGAGGGAACGTCAAGAGACCCTCGAAGGTCTTCTGACGAAAGCAGAAGAGGAATAGGCAGAGGGGGAAGATCAAAAGAAGAGAGAGTTGCTGTGGAGGAAGCTCAGAGTAGAGATGGAAGTATGGGTATAGGAAGGTCAGAAGAAGGTATGGGGGAGTCCCAGGGAGGCGCACAGGCCTCGGGGTTTGGCTATCCACCTTTTCCACAGGGCCCAGGGTATCCGATGGGAGGCACGTCGGATTACTCCAGCTTTGCCCCATATCCACCCTACATGCCCTATATGCCCTATCCTTCCTTTTATCCACCATATCATATGTATCCACCCCCACCTTTTCATCCAAGTGCATCGCCTGAAGCCAGAGAACCAGTACCTCCACCACCACCACCTAAACCAGTAGCCCCTGTTGTTGAAGCACAACCCAGTTCTTCAGGGAGAACTAAGGTGAAGATGACTGAGTACTTAAAGTTGGATGCTCCTAAATTCAATACGGGAGATGATCCCTTTGAGTATCTCAGTGCAGTGAGAATGATAACAAGTGAGTTGGGAGCAGATGAGAGCAGGGCCATTGAGATGGCAGGGTTCACTTTAAAATCCAAGAAAGCCAGAGAATGGTTCAAGAACTATGTGGACCCCAGAATAGACAGTATGACATGGGAAGAGTTCGCCAACGAATTTGCTGGGTGGGCTTTCCCTGACAGTTCTAGGGAGCTAAAGGTTGTGGCGTTTGAGCAGTTGAGACAGACGGAGGAGATGAGCGTTGATGAGTATATAGATAAGTTCCTGGAATTGTTACCATACGCGGGTCAGGCGTATGAGACGGATCAGAAGAAGGCAAAGAGATATGCCACAAGGCTTCATCCCAGGTATTTCTCTTTGATTCTTCATGCGGAGAAGGAGAGTTTCCACTCCATTGTGGATGCTGCTAGAAAGATGGAGGCCAGTGCCATCAGTCAGGGAGTAGTCAAGCAAGCAAAGGCACAGGCTTCTGGTACGGCAAGTGCGAGCAAAAAGAGATGGGAAAAATTCAGAGGAAAGAGAGGCAAGTTCTGGAGCAGGATTAAGACGGGTCTGGGCATGAGTAGCGGCTCCAGCTCTGGCACAGATCTTCCAGTTTGTAATAGGTGTGGGAAACCGCACAGAGGAGCTTGTATGTTGGGATCTACAGCCTGCTATAGATGTGGGCAGGAGGGACATTATGCACGGGAATGTCCTCAGGCGACTTTGGTTGCACCATCCCAGCAGATGATCTCAGGTAGTGTTGTACAGTCAGCAGCTTCAGTCCGTCCACCAAGCAGTGGCAGAGGTAGAGGAAGAGGGGCAACCTCTTCATCAGGGATGGGTTCCCGAGGTGCAGGTCCGTCAGCTCCAGCACGGATTTTCACCATGACGCAACAGGAGGCAGACACTTCGAACACAGTGGTGTCAGGTAATCTCATCATTGGTTGTTCAGAGGTGTATGCTTTGATGGACCCCGGTGCTTCTCACTCTTTCATTTCTTCTAGAGCCGCAGAGAGATTGGGGTTGATTGTATCCGAGTTAGTGTGTCCTCTCTGGGTCAGTGGACCTAGATGTGACCCATCATTGGCAGAGTCAGTCTGTCAGTTCAGTCCAGTGTTTATAGAGGATAGATGCCTTCCAGCTGACCTTGTGGTTCTAGAGTTGACAGATTTTGATGTCATTCTAGGGATGGATTGGTTATCTACCTATAGTGCTACCTTGCACTGCAGGGACAAGGTAGTGAGTCTCAGAGACCAGGATGGGTCAGAGTGTGTCTTCAGAGGAGACAGGAGAGGGACACCTAGGGGTTTGATATCAGCCCTCCAGGCTCATAGGATGTTGAGGAAGGGTTGTCAGGGGTTCCTAGCTTATGTGAGAGAGCTAGACAGTCAGGTTAGGGAACCATCCTCAGTACCAGTTGTTAGAGACTTCCCAAATGTGTTTCCTGAAGAGCTTCCAGGACTACCACCTGATAGGGAAATAGAGTTCGAGATAGAGTTGATGCCCAGTGCCAGACCGATCTCTATTCCTCCCTACAGGATGGCACCAGCAGAGTTGAGAGAGTTGAAAGAGCAGTTACAGGATTTGGTAGCTAAGGGTTTCATCCGTCCGAGTACCTCACCCTGGGGTGCTCCAGTATTATTTGTCAGAAAGAAGGATGGACCTCTTAGACTTTGTGTCGACTACAGACAGTTGAACAAAGTTACTATCAAAAACAAGTATCCTTTACCCAGGATCGATGATCTATTCGACCAACTGTCAGGAGCAGGTTGTTTTTCGAAGATAGATCTGAGATCCGGATACCACCAGTTAAAGATCAGGGAAGGAGATGTTTCCAAGACGACTTTTCGAACTAGATATGGGCATTATGAGTTCCTAGTGATGCCGTTCGGGTTGACTAATGCCCCTGCAGCATTCATGGATCTCATGAACAGGGTTTTCCGGGAGTACTTGGATCGTTTTGTGATCGTCTTTATAGATGATATCTTGGTGTACTCCAGGAATGCGGAGGAGCATGCCCAGCATCTGAGACTAGTTTTGCAAACCTTGCGAGAGCATGGCTTGTATGCCAAGTTCTCCAAGTGTGAGTTCTGGCTAAGGAGCATTGCCTTTTTGGGACATGTCGTGTCAGTGGAAGGAATAGCAGTAGATCCCAAGAAGGTAGAGGCAGTAGCCAATTGGCCTATACCCACGACAGTGACAGAGATCAAGAGTTTTCTAGGTTTGGCAGGCTACTATCGGAGGTTCGTTCAGGACTTTTCGAAGATAGCTGCTCCTATGACCAGACTGACCAGGAAGAATCAGAAGTTCGTATGGTCAGACGATTGTGATGAGAGTTTTGAAGAGTTAAAGAGACGGTTAACTTCAGCACCGGTGTTAGCTCTGCCGAACAGTGATGATGAGTTCACAGTGTTCTGTGATGCATCCCGAGTGGGATTAGGTTGTGTGTTAATGCAGAATGACAAAGTGATAGCGTATGCTTCTAGACAGCTTAAGAAGCACGAGCTGAATTATCCGACACACGATCTGGAGATGGCCACTGTTATCTTTGCACTTAAGATGTGGAGGCATTACCTCTATGGGGTAAAGTGTGAGATCTATACGGATCATAAGAGCCTGCAGCACATCTTGAGTCAGAGAGAGTTAAACTTGAGGCAGAGACGGTGGGTAGAATTGCTCAGTGATTACGATTGTAAGATCCAATATCATCCGGGTAAGGCTAATGTTGTAGCTGATGCCTTAAGCCGGAAGTCACTTGGCAGTTTATCCCACATTGCAATAGAGAGAAGACCGGTGGTGAAGGACTTTTACAGACTCATGGATGAAGGGCTTCAGTTGCAGTTATCTGGTACAGGTGCTTTGATTGCACAGATGAGAGTTACACCAGTGTTTCTAGAGCAAGTGGCTCTGAAACAGCACGAAGATCCTGAGTTGGTGAAAATTGCCAGGACTGTTCAGTCTGGCAACAGTGCAGCGTTCAGATTTGACAGTGAGGGGATTCTTCGTCATGGTAAGAGATTATGTGTACCAGATGATAGCAGTTTAAAGAAAGACATTATGAGGGAAGCTCATAATGCAAGGTATAGCATTCACCCTAGAGCCACCAAGATGTATCAAGATCTGAGAAGGGTGTATTGGTGGCCAGCAATGAAGAGGGAAGTGGCACAGTTTGTGTCAGCCTGCGAGACATGTCAAAGGGTGAAGCTAGAACACTAGAGCCGGCCGGAATGCTTAACCCACTGCCGATTCCAGAGTGGAAATGGGAGAACATAGCTATGGATTTTGTAGTGGGGTTACCGGCGACGTCCAACAGGCTAGACTCCATATGGGTGATTGTGGATAGACTCACTAAATCTGCCCACTTCATTCCAGTCAGGAGTACCTATTCTGTGGACAAGCTAGCGCAGGTGTATGTGAATGAGATAGTCAAGCTGCATGGAGTTCCAGTGTCGATTGTATCAGATAGAGGACCTCAGTTCACCTCTAGATTTTGGCGGAGTCTGCAAGCTGCTATGGGTACAAGATTGGATTTCAGCACTGCTTTCCATCCACAGACAGACGGTCAGTCAGAGAGGACCATCCAAACCATAGAAGATATGCTGAGAATGTGTGTGTTAGATTTTGGCGGTTCTTGGAGGCAGCATCTACCTCTGGTGGAGTTTGCCTACAACAACAGCCATCATGCTAGCATAGGGATGGCCCTTTATGAAGCTTTGTATGGGAGGAAGTGCAGAACACCTGTTTGCTGGGAAGAAGTAGGAGAGAAGGCTCTTGCAGGGCCAGAGTTAGTTGAGATTACCAGCAAGTTAGTGCCTATCATCAGAGAGAGGATCAAAACAGCTGTAAGCAGACAGAAAAGCTATGCAGACATCCGTAGGAAGCAGATAGAATTCCAGGAGGGGGATATGGTGTTGCTAAAGGTGTCTCCGATGAAAGGAGTGGTTCGCTGTGGAAAGAAGGGTAAATTGGCTCCACGGGACATAGGTCCCTTTGAGATCTTGCAGAAGATCGGGCCTGTGTCGTATAAGCTGGATTTACCTACATCGATGGAAAGGATTCACCAGGTATTCCATGTGTCGATGTTGAGAAAGTTTGTGTCAGATCCAGAAAAGGTTCTTAGTGAGCCTGAGGTGGAAGTCTTAAGCGATCTCACCTATGTCGAGCAGCCAGTGCGGATCCTTGACACCCAGATTCGAAAGCTGAGAAACAAGGAGATACCAATGGTGAAAGTCCTGTGGAACCACCATAACATCGAAGAGTGCACCTGGGAGACACGAGAATCCATGCTCCAACAATATCCATATCTGTTCTAAGGTTCGGTTTGCCCCTTATCTATGTGTTTATGTGTTTCGTTGTTTGAGGAACATTCGGGGACGAATGTTCTTAAGGGGGAGAGAATGTAATACCCGGCTCGAGTCCGGCCTCGGAATTCCTGTCGTCTGGTGGAATCTCGGGTGTCGGAACCCTCGAGAAGGGTAAGACATATGTTTTCAAGTGTCACAGAGGTTTGGACTGGTTTTACGTGTGAGAGGAAATGAGTTTTGAAAGAAAAGCAATAAGGGAAAATGCAAAGGTTCGGCCGCCGAAGGTCACTTTCGGCCGCCGAACATTGCATGGTTTCGGATTCACGTTCGGCTGCCGAAGGTGGTCTGGCCAGCCACCTATTTAAGGGCCAAAGGTCGGTGGAAGGAGGATATTTCTCCTCCACTTGCAGCCAGAGGTGAGTTCCAGCCTCTCCCAAGTTGACTTTCATATTTTCCATGTTTTTCACCAAATCTTTCAAGGGTTTTAAGAGTTGTGGTGTGTTTTGAAGGTTTTGAGCAAGAATAGCAAGTTTAGAAGTTTGGAGTTTTGGAAGAGGTTTTCTTCAGATCTCCACGTTAGGAGCACTCATCCTCAAGTTCTTAAGGAGGTAAGGGTGGAGCCTGAACTTCTTTGGTGATTTTTCTAGGTTTTATGAAAGGGTGAGGGGTAGTATGCATGAGTAGGTTTAGGTGAGGTTTTTGGTGGTCTTTGATGTTCAAGCATGTTTAAGTGTTATGTGCTATGTTTGTTTGGGGTTTTAGGATAGTTTGAGACCCCTTTGTGCCTATATATGTGTATGTGCTAGGTGGAAGTAGTTGCTATTCATGTTGTAGGTTTTTGGGCACAGGTTGCATGAAACAGAGCAGGGTTCTGCCCATCGGGCAAAACCAGGTTCGGCCGCCGAAGGAAGGTTCGGCCGCCGAACCCCTTGTGGAGGCAGTTTCGGCTGCCAAAGCTTGCCCCCGAAGCTTGGGACTTTCGTCTTTGGAGGCAAGGTTCGGCCGCCGAAAGTGCCGCCGAAGGTTGAGTTTCGTCTCTGGACGAGACTTTCGGCTGCCGAAGGTGCCGCCGAACATGCATGAGTTTCGTCTCTAGAGAGGGGTTTCGGCCGCCGAACCTGCCGCCGAAAGTGCCCTGTCCAGCTTTCTTTTGCATGTTTTATGTGATTGTTTGGGGCTCGTTTAGAGGGTTTTTGGGGAGTTTCTTAGAGATGGTCTTGAGTTAGTTGGTCCCTCATTTGTGTAGGAACGGACCAGAGGAATCAGGGAAGTCAGCAGTGAGCACGGTTGCAGAACCTGCAGAGTTAGGACAGAGTCAGCCAGAGGTGAGTGGAACTTCTCTTTTCAGACGTAAACTGCTTTGAGCATATAGCATGCATCATAATGAGTCTAGTAGGATGATTGCATTAGTTTCACGAATATGATGCATTGCATAATACGATGCGTATGAGGCTGTGGATAGACCAAGGCGACTCCAATAGCCCAAACTCTGTTATAAGACCTGGCCGGACCAGGCAGCCATCTGTAGGTAAGACCTGATTAGATCAGGCAGCAGAGATAGTAAGACCTGGCTGGGCCAGGCAGGCAAAGTGTAAGACCTGGCTAGGTCAGGCATCCTTGAGTGGGATTGTTGGTGGTCATGTCTGATCCCTGAGATGATGTGATGTAGTGCATTCCATGAGATCATGTTTTCCACACATCTTTTATAGTTCTGCTCATTGGGCTTGTATAGCTCATTCCTCTCCCCTATCCCCCAGATTTGCAGGTTCAGAGTCCAGAGGGAGTCCAGTAGGGTTTGGAAGAAGAAAAGGGATGTAATAGCTAGTATGGACATGAAATTGTATAAAGAGATAGTGTACAGTGTATAGACTTGTGCTTGACTTAGAGAGTTGTAATCCGTTGTTGTATATACATGGTCAGTTTCTGTTTGTATGTTTCCTTTATTGATAATGTCTATGAGAAAACCAGGCTTAACACTATGAGTTGATAGACCAGATCTAGTGCATGCACAGGTTAAGCCCTGGAGGAAAGACAAGTTGTACTGGTGTAACAGAAAATGTATGCTCATGTATGGGATTTCACAGGTACACAGACAGTATAGCAGGCTTACTACGGGTCCCGGCGACCTTAAGTCGATCTGGATCCTAGTGCCGGTAGCAGTTCGGTTTTCGGGCTGTTACAGACCTTACCAGCCCCGAGTTCCTATCGAAGTCACACCCCTAAATGTGTCCAGAGCTGAGGTGCTCGTAGTAGTCCATGATAAGGACTTCATGCAATGGCCCATGCCTATGAGTGCTAATGCAAATAAAAGGAATCTAGACAAATACTGCCAGTATCACAGATGCATAGCCATGACACGAATGACTGCTACTAACTAATAAATGAGGTAGAGAGGCTGATTAAGAAAGGCCATCTCAGGAATTTTATGAAGAAGCCGGAAGGGCAAAGACCATACTAAGGAGCAACTGGTGAAAGGCCTAGCAGGCAGATTGGAGCGCTAGTAAACGACAGCTCTAGAAGAAGAATGAATATGATTGTAGGAGGAAATGGGCTATATGAGTAGGAGGGGAAGGAAGAGAGGAAGAACTAAGAACAAAAGCTGTGTAGAGGTGATGCAAGTCGTCGAGCAAACCCTGATGACTATCTCCTTCTTTCTGAAAGATGCACAAGGGGTACAGATGCCCCACGACGATGCTTTAGTCATTGAGGCAATTATCCACAACTTCGGGGTCCACAAGGTGTTGGTTGACAATGGCAGCAAAATGAACTTGTTACCCTACTAAGTCTTTCAGTAAATGAAAATACTTAAGGAGCAACACGTTAGAGGTTAAGCCCCAATTAAAGGGATAGGGGGCACCTTGGTAGCAATGGAAGGCTAGGTAAAAGTAGAACTCACTCTAGGAGAGCCTCCCCTGTGAAAGACTCACTATGCAATGTTCTTGGTGATAAAGTTACCCTTAAGCTACAATGTAATTGTAGGAAGGCTGATGATGTGCGATTTTAAAGCCGTGACAAGCAATCAGTAACTGACTATGAAATTCCTAACTGATGTAGGGGTTAGAGTTGTTTAGGGAAGGCAGGAAGAGGCGAGAGCCATATACTTGGCCATATTAGAAGAATAGTATGCTCAGCCAGAGAATGTGAACTCTGAAGTCATGGAGGTCAAAGATGAAAAGAAAGAGGCCAGAATTGAATCTGCTGATAAGCTAAAGACCTTTCCACTGTCTGAAGAAGAAAGTGACAAGGTCTTTAGCATAAACTCGAGCCTAGAAGGAAGCCAGAAAGAAGCTGCAATGGCCTTAATTTGGGGGCATGCCTCAAGCTTTGCTTGGAAGCCTTCAGATATGCTGGGAATAATCAAGCCCGAGGTGATGACCTATAAACTCCACATCTTCCTTGATGCAAAGCCTATGAAACAGAAGAAGAGAGTCTTTAGTAAAAAAAAGCAACAAGCCATGAAGGAGGAGGTAGAAAAATTAGAGGAGGTCGGATTTGTTAGGGAGGTCATGTATCCACAGTGGTTGGCCAATACTGTGTTAGTTAAAAAGGCCAATGGAAAGTATAGAATGTGTATAGATTTCACCGACCTGAACTAAGCCTGCCCTAAAGATTGCTATCCCCTCCCCGATATTAATAAAATGATCAATTTACGCCAGTTTTGATTATCTATCGTCCTTGGATGCTATGTTTGGGTACCAACAAATCTCTATGGATAAATCTGATGAAGAGAAGACTTCCTTTATAGCAGAAGACGAGACATACTACTATAGGGCTATGCCCTTCGGTCTGAAAAATGCAGGGGCTACATACCAGCATCTGATGAAAAAAAATCTTTAAAAACCAAATAGGGAGAAGTGTGGGGGTGTATGTTAACGATATGGTGGTCAAAAGTCAGACCTTTCAACAACATTTAACCGACCTAAAAGAGGTCTTCCTGGTTTAGCAACAATATCGAATGAGGTTAAATCCTACAAAATGTGTTTTCTTTATCAGATGGTTAGTGAAAAGTGCATAGAGCCGAACCCATAGAAGGTGGAAGTCATATTGAACATGCCTGAATCGACCTGTGTAAGAGATGTACAAAGGCTCACAGGGAGAGTTATGGCACTCAATAAATTCATGTTCAAGTCGGCAGAGAGGTAGCAGTCTCGCAGATCTATTCTACTAGGATTAAAAGGTACCAGCTTGCTGGCAGTCCCGCAGGTTGGACATAAACATGCACTTCTCGACATCATATTTCTTCCTTATAGAGGTCGAAGAAAGCAGATATGATCTAGTAGGGTTAACTTGGGAATTCGTTACAGCCCTGAGGAATCTCCCCCTAGGAGAGATCAATATCTCAGCTAATTCCCAAGCTCTCCTTCAACTCGATGATAATAAAATGCTCTGCCCAATCCTTTATAGAGTCCTTATACCCTGTAAATATTGACAACCTAGCTCAAGGGCTAAAATTGTAACGACCCGAAAATCGGACCGCTACCGGCGCTAGGATCCGGGTCGACTTAAGGCCGCCGGGACCCGTAGCAAGCCTAACATAATACCTGAAAACCTGTATAATCCCATACATGATCAACAATGAGCATAAAAATTAAAACTTTCCTTTGCATACTCATCAACCAAACTCAACCTGTGCATAAACATTAATATAACATTGATCCCTCTGTGGGATCTCATCTGTGCCCTCAAGGGGTAACATAACCTGTGTTGAGCTGGTTTACATAAACATCATCAAAATCTCTAAGATCATACATAAAGAGGGATACAACATTCTATGGTCAAGCACACACTAACATCCATAAAACTCATTACATAACTATACTGTACTTTTACATTACAATTTTGATCATGTCCATTACTAGCTATTACAAAGGCATAACTTCTTTACTCTATCCGGACTCCCGCACTATACTGTACCTGCAAGCCTGAGGGGTAAAGGGAGAGGGGTGAGCTAAAAGCCCAGTGAGCAGAGCTATTAAAACACGTTAACACTATGCACTATGAAATGCATCATAACACAAACAATTCACATAAGGGTTGGGTGAACTTGTCACCAAATAGTCCAAGTTAACTCTGTGCCAGGCCGTAGCATGGGGTCCTGGTCTTCCTGTCATACATACATTACTTACCATTTTCCAGGGCCTCCTCTGGGCTCCTGGTCTTCAAGTCCCATAACCGTGCCTTACTCTGTGCCAGGCCTGTAGACTGGGGCCTGGTCTTTCTTACTCTGTGCCAGGCCGTAGCATGGGGTCCTGGTCTTCCTGTCTTGGACTAATTGGGTCATCCAACATTCACCCACATCAACAACAATTTATGCAATGCGGCATATTCGTGATAACTAATGCAATCATCCTACTGCATAATCATGATGCATGAAACATGGTAAAGCATTTTATTTAAAAGATTCAGTTTAGTTCCACTCACCTCTGGCTGACTCTGACAATACCGAAGCAGCTGAACTCACTGCTGGGGTCCTCGGTTCCTCGGGTCCGAACCTACACAGGTGGACTCAAATGAGGGACCAAACCTATATAAACATGACTCTAATATATCCCCCAAAAACCCCCTAAAACATCATGAAAACATCACAGAAAATATGCATGAAATGGCTGAACAGGGCACTTTCGGCGGCACCTTCGGCGGCCGAAAGTCCTGGACAGAGACGAAACTCAGCTAGGTTCGGCGGCACCTTCGGCGGCCGAAAGTGCCAGACAGAGACGAAAGTCTCTTTTCGGGGGCAACTTCGGCAGCCGAAAGGCCTGCCTCCCCAGCCATGTTCGGCGGCCGAAAGTACCTTCGGCTGCCGAACCTGGTTTCTGCCAAAGGGCAGAAACTTGGCTCCCTTTGCACATTTCGCCTCCAAACCTTTCAAACATGCATATTTTTTCAACCAAAGCATGCATACAAGTTCCTAGGGGCCTCAAACATGCATATACCCCATCTACAACACTTCAAACATGCTCAAACAACACACATTGTTCAAAACATCAATATATACCCATAACTCAACATATACCCTAGCATGCATTTCTACCCTTAGATCTTGCATAAAACTTATTTAGAACACATAAGGAGCTTAAGATCGGCTCTTACCTCTTGAAGATCGAGAGGAAGACGACCTAAACTTGGAGATCCACGGAAATGAGCTCCTGAGTTCCCAAAGCTCCAAAACTTGTTTCAAAAGCTTAAATCTTCCAAACCAAGTGAAAACAAGTGAAAACCTCGAAAGATTTAGAGGAAGAACATCAGAAATGGGTGAGAGACGGCGGAAAGCTCACCTTGGCCGAAATGGGGAGAAAAGCTCGCCCATTTTCGGCTAAGGGACCCTTTTATAGTGGCTGGCCAGACCACGTTCGGGGGCCGAATGTGCCTCCGCAACCATGCAAATGTTCGGCGGCCGAACATGAGGTTCGGCGGCCGAACCTTGACTTCCCTCACTCATGCTTTCGGGGGCCTAACGTGCCTCCAAAACGCATGCATGTTCGGCGGCCGAACTTGACTTTCGGCGGCCGAACCTGGGTTTTCCTCCAATGCTATTTTCATGTAAAAACTCATTTAATTTCATACTTAAAATCATAAAACCCCTAAAAACATTTTTTTTTTTTTTTTTTTTTTTTTTATAAAACATGATTCTACCCTTCTAGAGGTCTCCGACATCCGAGATTCCACCGGACGGTAGGAATTCCGATACCGGAGTCTAGCCGGGTATTACATTCTCCCCCCCTTAAGAACATTCGTCCCCGAATGTTCCTCAACTAGCACATGTATAGCAATCAACATAACATACATACAACACATAGAGACTAACCTTAAAAGAGATGAGGATATTGCCGGAGCATGGACTCCCGTGTCTCCCAAGTGCATTCTTCCATATTGTGGTGGTTCCACAGGACTTTCACCATCGGGATTTCCTTGTTCCTCAGCTTCCTGATCTGGGTGTCTAGGATCCGTACTGGCTGCTCAACATAGGTGAGATCCTCTTGGATCTCCACATCAGGCTCACTAAGAACCTTGCCCGGATCTGACACGAATTTTCTCAACATAGAAACATGGAAAACCGGATGGATTCTCTCCATTGAAGCAGGTAAATCCAGCTTGTACGATACATTTCCAATCTTTTGCAAGACTTCAAAGGGTCCGATGTACCGCGGAGCCAGCTTACCCTTCTTCCCGAACCGAACCACTCCTTTCATTGGAGACACCTTGAGCAATACCAGATCCCCCTCCTGAAACTCTACTAGTCTTCTGCGGATGTCTGCATAACTCTTCTGTCTGCTTGCAGCTGTCTTGATTCTTTCTCTGATCATGGGCACCACCCTGCTGGTGATCTCTACTAGCTCGGGTCCTGCTAAGGACCTCTCTCCTACCTCTTCCCAGCAAACAGGTGATCTGCACTTCCTTCCATATAAAGCTTCATATGGAGCCATCCCGATGCTAGCATGATGACTGTTATTGTAGGCAAACTCCACCAAAGGTAGATGCTGCCTCCAAGAACCGCCAAAGTCCAGCACACACATTCTTAGCATATCTTCTATGGTTTGGATGGTCCTCTCTGACTGTCCGTCTGTCTGTGGATGGAAGGCAGTGCTAAAATCCAATCTAGTACCCATGGCATTCTGCAGACTCCGCCAAAACCTGGAGGTGAACTGGGGCCCTCTATCTGACACTATAGAAACAGGAACCCCATGCAGTCTGACTATCTCATCAACGTACACCTGCGCCAACTTGTCCACAGAATAGCCACTCCTGACAGGGATGAAGTGAGCAGATTTGGTGAGTCTGTCCACAATCACCCATATGGAGTCCAATCTGTTGGACGTCGCCGGTAACCCCACTACGAAGTCCATAGCTATATTCTCCCATTTCCACTCTGGAATAGGTAGCGGGTTAAGCATCCCAGCCGGCTTCTGATGTTCCAGCTTCACCCTCTGACATACTTCGCAGGCTGACACAAACTGTGCCACTTCTTTCTTCATAGCTGGCCACCAGTAAACTTTCTTCAGATCTTGATACATCTTGGTAGCTCCGGGGTGAATGCTGTATCTTGCATTATGAGCCTCTCTCATAATGTCTCCTTTTAACCCAATGTCATCTGGTACACATAAACGACTCCCATAGCGGAGGATCCCCTTACTGTCAAATCTGAACTCGCTGTCCTTGCCTGACTGAACAGTCCTGGCAATCTTCACTAACTCTGGGTCCTCATGCTGTTTCTGAGCCACCTGCTCCAGAAACACGGGTGTCACTTTCATCTGAGCAACCAAGACACCTGTACCAGATAACTCCAACTGTAGACCTTCCTCAATGAGCTTGTAAAACTCCTTCACCACTGGTCTCCTCTCTGCCGTGATGTGGGATAGACTGCCTAGTGACTTCCGGCTTAGGGCGTCTGCCACAACATTCGCCTTACCCGGATGATACTGAATCTTGCAATCATAGTCACTCAGCAACTCTACCCATCTCCTCTGCCTCAAATTCAAATCCCTCTGACTCAAGATGTACTGCAAGCTTTTATGATCTGTGAAGATCTCACATTTTACCCCATAGAGGTAATGCCTCCACATCTTGAGTGCAAAGATTACTGCTGCCATCTCAAGGTCATGTGTGGGGTAATTCAACTCATGCTTCTTTAGCTGCCTAGAAGCATAAGCAATCACCCTTTCATTCTGCATAAGCACACAACCCAGTCCCACTCGGGACGCATCACAAAAGACTGTAAAGTCCTCACCACTAGATGGCAGAGCTAAAACTGGTGCTGAAGTCAACCTCTTCTTGAGCTCTTCAAAACTCTCCTCGCACTGGTCGGTCCACAGAAATTTCTGATTCTCCTGGTTAGTCTGGTTAGAGGAGCTGCTATCTTTGAGAAGTCCTGAACGAACCTCCTGTAGTAACCTGCCAAACCCAAGAAACTCCTGATCTCTGTCACTGAAGTGGGTCTAGGCCAGTTAGCCACAGTCTCTGTCTTCTTGGGGTCTACCTCAATCCCATTCTCTGACACTACATGCCCCAAGAATGAAATACTCCTCAGCCAGAACTCACATTTAGAGAACTTGGCATACAAGCCATGTTCCCTCAAGGTCTGCAAAACCAACCGCAGATGATGGGCATGCTCCTCTGCATTCCTGGAATACACTAAGATATCATCTATGAAGACAATAACAAAGTGATCCAGGTACTGGCTAAACACTCTGTTCATGAGATCCATGAATGCTGCAGGGGCGTTAGTTAACCCAAACGGCATTACAAGGAACTCAAAATGCCCATATCTGGTCCTGAAAGCTGTCTTTGGAACGTCCTCTTCCCTGATCCTCAACTGATGGTACCCCGATCTCAGATCTATTTTGGAGAAACAACCCGCTCCTGCTAGCTGGTCGAATAGATCATCGATCCTTGGCAATGGGTACTTGTTCTTGGTAGTGACTTTGTTCAACTGCCTGTAGTCGATACAAAGTCTAAGAGATCCATCCTTCTTTTTCACAAACAGAACTGGAGCACCCCAGGGTGAGGTACTCGGTCGGATGAAGCCCTTGTCTACCAGCTCCTGCAACTGCTCCTTCAACTCTTTTAATTCTGCTGGCGCCATCCTGTAGGGAGGGATAGAGATCGGTCGGGTTCCAGGCATCAGTTCTATCTCGAACTCTATCTCCCTAACAGGTGGTAAACCTGGCAGCTCGTCTGGGAACACATCTAAGAACTCTCTAACCACTGGCACCGAGGCGGGCTCTCTAACCTGACTATTTAGCTCTCTCACATGAGCCAAATACCCCTGACATCCCTTCCTAAGCAACCTACGAGCCTGAAGAGCTGAGATCATACCTCTAGGTGTACCCCTCCTGTCTCCTCTGAAGACAACCTCTGACCCATCCTGACCTCTGAACCTGACTACCTTGTCCCTGCAGTCCAAGGTAGCACCATGGGTAGATAACCAGTCCATCCCTAGAATGACGTCAAAATCTGTCAAATCTAGAACCACAAGGTCGGCGGACATGCATCTCCCCTCAACAAAAACTGGACTACACTGACAGACTGACTCTGCCACTGATGGATCACACTTGGGTCCACTGACCCAGAGAGGACACTCTAACTCAGAGATCATCAACCCCAACCTCTGGACGGCTCTCGGAGCAATAAATGAATGAGATGCACCAGGGTCCATCAAGGCATATACATCTGAACAACCAATAATTAAGTTACCTGCCACCACAGTGTTAGATGCATCTGCCTCTTGCTGTGTCATTGTGAAGATCCGTGCCGGGGCTGATGGACCTTCACCTCTGAAACCCGCTGAAGAAGAGGCTGCCCCTCTCCCTCTGCCTCTGCCACTGGCCTGAGTCATGGCTGGAGCTGCTGGCTGCGCTACACTGCCTGAAGCTGTCTGCTGGGACTGAGCCATTGGGGCCGCTCTTGGACAGTCTCGAGCTATATGCCCCTCCTGACCACATCTGAAGCAGGCGTTCGTCCCAAACCGACATATTCCCTTGTGTGGCCTACCACACCTTGCACAAATTGCATTATCCGCACCAGAGCTTGAGCCACTCCCAAATCCCAGACTGGACTTGACTTTACTCCAGAACTTGTTCTTCTTACCCTTGGGTTTACTCCATCTTTTACTGCCTGAAGCTGCTGCACTCAGGGTAGAGGGATCTAATCTTCCCCCACCCGGAGTTTTAGAACCAGAAGACTGTGCCACTGACTGCTTAACTGTCCCCTGAATGATGGCACTTGCCTCCATTCTCCTAGCCATGTCGACTATGGCGTGAAAACTCTCTCTATCTGCTGACTGTACCAAGGAGGAATACCTGGGATGGAGCTTCATGATATACCTCCTCGACTTCTTCTGGTCTGTGCTAAGGTCTTGCCCTGCAAATGGCAGCAACTCCATAAACCTGTCGGTATATTCGTCTACACTCATGTCATCAGTTTGCCTCAACTGCTCGAATTCTATCATCTTCAATTCCCTTGAACTATCAGGGAAAGCCCATCCTGCAAACTCGTTTGCAAACTCTTCCCAAGTCATGTTGTCCACTCTCGGGTTCACATAATTCTTGTACCACTCCCGTGCCTTCTTGCACTTAAGCGTGAACCCGGCCATTTGAATGGCTCTACTGTCATCTGCCCCTATCTCATTTGTAATTGCCTTGACCCGCTCCAAGTACACGAACGGATCATCACCTGTCTCAAACTGGGGAGCACCCAGCTTCATATAGTCTGTCATCTTGACCTTGCTCCCACTGGCTGAGCTAGGCCTATGAGGTTGAGCAACTGGGGCTGCTGGTTCTGCAGGTGGTGGAGGTGGTGCAACATTTTCTGAGGTAGGGTTTGCTGGATTTGGATAGTAGGGTGGAGGTGGATACATTGGATACTGAGAGTATGGTGGGTAGTATGGTGGGTATGGCATCTGTGTGGGATAAGGGGTGAAACTAGGGTAATCCGATGTACCTCCCATCGAATACCCGGGATGTTGTGAGAAATGTGGGTAGTGAGGTGGCTGAACAAATCCCGAGGCCTGAGTGCCTCCTTGGGACTCTCCCATTCCTTCTTCTGGCATACTGACTCCCAAACTGCCATCCCTCCTCTGTTCCACGTCCATATCATCTCCCATATCCTCTGACGCTCCTCCCTGAACTGTTCCTCTGACTGACCTGCTTCTACCCAGATCCAAAGACCTTCTAGGGTCTCTTGCTACTCTGTCCCTGTTGGACCTGCTAGACATTGCCCTAGGCAATGCTGGAGGACGGGCGCTCATGCCCTCATCCTCAGGTGGTACTCCAGTCAATCTTGCTGATCGACGAGTTCCTCTCATCCTGTTTTCTGAAAAACAGTACACATCACAAGCAACATTAGCATCATATGGTTCATGTGGGTACACATGAACCCTCATCACATACATCACATATCATAGCATATCATTAATGCACATGCATATTATCATGGCATTTCACATCATCATGCAAGACAGGACTCCACATCCTATCCTAGTGGACATGATCTTTTCCTATTGTGCTTGACCTTCTATAACATCTATGAGCCCGACACTCTAGGTCCGACCATATGAACCTAGGGCTCTGATACCATTCTGTAACGACCCGAAAATCGGACCGCTACCGGCGCTAGGATCCGGGTCGACTTAAGGCCGCCGGGACCCGTAGCAAGCCTAACATAATACCTGAAAACCTGTATAATCCCATACATGATCAACAATGAGCATAAAAATTAAAACTTTCCTTTGCATACTCATCAACCAAACTCAACCTGTGCATAAACATTAATATAACATTGATCCCTCTGTGGGATCTCATCTGTGCCCTCAAGGGGTAACATAACCTGTGTTGAGCTGGTTTACATAAACATCATCAAAATCTCTAAGATCATACATAAAGAGGGATACAACATTCTATGGTCAAGCACACACTAACATCCATAAAACTCATTACATAACTATACTGTACTTTTAC
This sequence comes from Manihot esculenta, assembly GCF_001659605.2. NCBI lineage: Eukaryota > Viridiplantae > Streptophyta > Magnoliopsida > Malpighiales > Euphorbiaceae > Manihot > Manihot esculenta. The sequence continues at coordinate 22,760,388 of NC_035170.2, forward strand.
ATTACAATTTTGATCATGTCCATTACTAGCTATTACAAAGGCATAACTTCTTTACTCTATCCGGACTCCCGCACTATACTGTACCTGCAAGCCTGAGGGGTAAAGGGAGAGGGGTGAGCTAAAAGCCCAGTGAGCAGAGCTATTAAAACACGTTAACACTATGCACTATGAAATGCATCATAACACAAACAATTCACATAAGGGTTGGGTGAACTTGTCACCAAATAGTCCAAGTTAACTCTGTGCCAGGCCGTAGCATGGGGTCCTGGTCTTCCTGTCATACATACATTACTTACCATTTTCCAGGGCCTCCTCTGGGCTCCTGGTCTTCAAGTCCCATAACCGTGCCTTACTCTGTGCCAGGCCTGTAGACTGGGGCCTGGTCTTTCTTACTCTGTGCCAGGCCGTAGCATGGGGTCCTGGTCTTCCTGTCTTGGACTAATTGGGTCATCCAACATTCACCCACATCAACAACAATTTATGCAATGCGGCATATTCGTGATAACTAATGCAATCATCCTACTGCATAATCATGATGCATGAAACATGGTAAAGCATTTTATTTAAAAGATTCAGTTTAGTTCCACTCACCTCTGGCTGACTCTGACAATACCGAAGCAGCTGAACTCACTGCTGGGGTCCTCGGTTCCTCGGGTCCGAACCTACACAGGTGGACTCAAATGAGGGACCAAACCTATATAAACATGACTCTAATATATCCCCCAAAAACCCCCTAAAACATCATGAAAACATCACAGAAAATATGCATGAAATGGCTGAACAGGGCACTTTCGGCGGCACCTTCGGCGGCCGAAAGTCCTGGACAGAGACGAAACTCAGCTAGGTTCGGCGGCACCTTCGGCGGCCGAAAGTGCCAGACAGAGACGAAAGTCTCTTTTCGGGGGCAACTTCGGCAGCCGAAAGGCCTGCCTCCCCAGCCATGTTCGGCGGCCGAAAGTACCTTCGGCTGCCGAACCTGGTTTCTGCCAAAGGGCAGAAACTTGGCTCCCTTTGCACATTTCGCCTCCAAACCTTTCAAACATGCATATTTTTTCAACCAAAGCATGCATACAAGTTCCTAGGGGCCTCAAACATGCATATACCCCATCTACAACACTTCAAACATGCTCAAACAACACACATTGTTCAAAACATCAATATATACCCATAACTCAACATATACCCTAGCATGCATTTCTACCCTTAGATCTTGCATAAAACTTATTTAGAACACATAAGGAGCTTAAGATCGGCTCTTACCTCTTGAAGATCGAGAGGAAGACGACCTAAACTTGGAGATCCACGGAAATGAGCTCCTGAGTTCCCAAAGCTCCAAAACTTGTTTCAAAAGCTTAAATCTTCCAAACCAAGTGAAAACAAGTGAAAACCTCGAAAGATTTAGAGGAAGAACATCAGAAATGGGTGAGAGACGGCGGAAAGCTCACCTTGGCCGAAATGGGGAGAAAAGCTCGCCCATTTTCGGCTAAGGGACCCTTTTATAGTGGCTGGCCAGACCACGTTCGGGGGCCGAATGTGCCTCCGCAACCATGCAAATGTTCGGCGGCCGAACATGAGGTTCGGCGGCCGAACCTTGACTTCCCTCACTCATGCTTTCGGGGGCCTAACGTGCCTCCAAAACGCATGCATGTTCGGCGGCCGAACTTGACTTTCGGCGGCCGAACCTGGGTTTTCCTCCAATGCTATTTTCATGTAAAAACTCATTTAATTTCATACTTAAAATCATAAAACCCCTAAAAACATTTTTTTTTTTTTTTTATAAAACATGATTCTACCCTTCTAGAGGTCTCCGACATCCGAGATTCCACCTGACGGTAGGAATTCCGATACCGGAGTCTAGCCGGGTATTACAAAAATAATAGAACTCGTAGTTAAATCTAACCAAATGGAAGAAAGTATAGAACAACTCAACGGAAGGGACAAAACCCCAACATAAGCAGATGGACTCAAAACAACATATAAACAAGATAGAATTGGGGGATAACATTTGTGGGTCTACCCTAAAGTGCTGAAAAACCTCGACGAAAAAAGGGGTGAACGGAAAGGTAAGCTCGAACTCGTGCTGTTTTACAAAAAAGACCAAATTACATCCCTGCTGGGCATCTATGAGGCCTTCCAACGGTGGAATAGGCAGAACTATATACTCATTAGGCAAGGGAGCCCTAATCTTAAAGATTGTGGTATCAGCAAGGTTGCGAGAAAAATAGTTAGAAAAGAAAAAAGGAGTGACAGAAGAGACTAGACCGACCACCTCGAGGATCCTAGTAGAAGCCATAAGAAGAATGAAACGTATCTTAGATCAGAGATTCAAAGTTACAGAGAAGAAAGAGGGCAAATAGCAGAAGCAGCGCAAAAGATAGAGCAACGAGCAAAAGCACAAATTTTAAATGGAAAAGGCAGAGAAAGGATGCTTTGACAGAACCCTCCTAGAGCCGCGTGATAATAATTGAATCTCAAAATTTACCCTCTTATAAATTATGCAATAAATAATGCACGAGTAAAAGGGCACTTGATGATTGTTGGGGCTCCAGATGCCCCGGCCTGAGGCAATCCAAATTAGAAGAATTGAGCCCAGGTTCCATGAGTGCCCAATATGCGGCTCTAAGCCCTCTATAGGTTTTGAGCTAGTCCAGGTAAACTGGGCTGCATGCGAATTTAACTGAATACTCGATAGCATCCATGGAAGAGCGGACCCCATAATATCTGGGATTGTATCCCGATAATGCCGAATGGAATTGAATGGCTGCCTGATGAGGGAAAAAGACATAGTACAAATGTACTATTGTCAGTGTGAATATGGCAGATGAATACGGGTGCAAAACGATGATTACACGTCACTAAAAAATAAAATAAAAAAATAATTAAAAAAAATTGAGTGAAAAACTAAAACTAAACTTACAAAATTATATCTAAGTCTTTATCTATTATTCGATCTCAGAGATTAATTGATATATTATTTATTTATTATAATAATAAATTTTATCATTTCGTTTCAAATTGATTACTAAAAATTAAAATTATATAAAACAATCTCTTGATATTTGAAGAACAAAATTTTTCTATTTGTATTATAAGTTAGCATAATCAATCAATCTAAAGTCGACGTAGACCATAAAGAATGGTCTTAGAAACTATTTATTTAACTTATAAACTAGTCAAATGAGGTTACAAATTTTAAAAATAAATTGACTTTGTTTATTTATATCATATTGCAAGCTGATAATTCAGTTTACAAACTAAAAAATAGTAAGGCAAGATGCTTATAAGTTTTAAATTTATAAATTATATTAACCAAATAAGTTACCTTTATACTAATTTAATTTTAAAATTTCACCATGTAACTTAATTAATATTAATTTTAATTATTTTAATAATAAATATAATTATTTTACTTGTTATTAAACATGTTAATGGCTTATTTGAAACTTAGTAAATATTTTAACTAAATATATAATTATTTAAAATTTTAAATATTTACGAGATTTAAATAATTTATAAGTATTAGATGCACTTAGCATTTATAAACTTATTTTCGTAAATTAAATCAAACACCTTTCTCATTTTTTATGTACCAAACAAGATAACTTTTCAACAAATTATGTATGATATTAATTAATTTTTCATCGGTGGATAATTTTATCATTAATATTTTAAATAATTAATTAGTAATCGATAATTTAATTGATAAATTAAATTTTGTCGCTATTTTTTATTTATAGTAAAAAAAGTTTTTTTATCAAATCTATATCTTATCAATTATTTAATGATCATATATAAAATACAGTGCTACTGATAAGTAAATTTCTAAACCCTTAGTAAGGTCGCTCTCCAATGAAGTTACCAGGAGGATCATAGTTGCAACCAATGAAGGTTCCTCCATTTTTATCGCAAGTTACCTTCGCACACCCTAGACGAGCCGAGTTTCGCCAAACCACCTGAGTATAGTGCCCACACATCTGGCCTGAAGCACAAGAATTAGATTTATAATCATAATAAACCTTCTCATCAACCCACATCTTCACAGCTTCTGTGCCTAGAAGGTCACCGCTGCCCCATGCAATGTTCTCGCCGTAAGGACCGTCGGAGTGCTCAAGCTCACAGTCGCTAATACGTTGGTTTGCGTAGTTCTGGGCGTAGGCTGCTACTTCGTCGTCCCAAGTTAGAGGTTCAAGACCAACTTTTGCTCTAACCTCGTTATGAGAATCCAGATAATCTTGTGGGGTGTCTCGGGCATGAGAGGGAAAGGTTATTAGGGCTATGCTGAGGAGAAGGAAGAGGGCTAATGAGAGCTTGCAGAGCTTCATTTTGGTCTATTTTTTGCTGATTGCTGTTGGAATGGTGGAGATAATCGTTTGTCTTTTATAGGCAGGTTTCAGCACTGTTTCGAATGCAATTTCTAAGAGCACTAAATCATAGAAGGCTGGAGGGAGGGCTATTCCATTTAAATTGAAAAAAATGGATAGAATCGAATTAATTTAAAACTTCAGTTTAATTTTTTATTTATTTTAATTTGGTTCGGCTTTTAATTTTAAAATTTTTTATTATTTCAGTTTGGTTTTGATTAAAAATAAAAAATAAAAAAATCGAATCGAATAATAATATATTATTTTTAATAATATAAATAAATTAGATCATATTAAAATTAAAATATTTTAATTAATTAAAATATTAAAAATAAAGTATAAAAAATAAAAAAAATTTATTAAAAATTCAAATCAATCAAATCAAATCAAATTGAATTACCGATTTGATTCAATTTCTGATCAAAATTAAATCGATTCGATTTTTATAAATACTAAAATTTTAATTTTAAATTTACTCAGTTTAATTCAATTTTAAACCATACCAATCGAATATTCGCGGCAAAAGCCTAAACCTTGTGTATTTTTACAATATTAACCAAACATTTTTTAAATAAAATTATAAAATACATAAATATTAAATTTTTTAAAACATTAATCAATAAAAAGTAATTTAAATTATAATAAATTTTATATTTAATTATATTTTATTAATTTTGTGAAATGTATATAATTTAATTACATGTAAAAAATTTTAATTTTAATAAAAACTACACGTATGGGTCCACGTTCACATGCTCCCATTTGAGGTTTTGTCCGGTTTATGACCTTTCCATTATTGCTGGTGTTTTGATTCTGGTAAAATATACAATATTATTTAAAATTAATATATTAAATATTTAAATTCAAATCAAAACTTATTGATTACTTAAATATATAAAAATTTAAATAATTAAATATAAATTAATCATATTTTAATAACATATAACAAATTAAAAACTAATTTCATTTATTGCTAATTATATTTAAATTTTAATAATTATATTCTTAAGGGACAGATTAACGAAATTTTCCAACTGAATGCATATACCGTTAGTGTAAAGTAATGGAGTGGTTATGGTTAATTACGTTATGCCCATGAAATTGTAATAAATTAAAATGTTAGGCTTTGAATATCCTTACACGTGTGAATCATACACAACTAAAAACAAAACCTTGATTATGGGAGGATTATCTAGGAATTTTTCAATGTGGACTGTAGAGTCACAGGTGGCTTGGCTGCCTTCTCCCTAATTTATTTAGTTTTTATATATAAAATATCAAATTGGATTGCTGGCACCTTGCTTTGAATGGGACGAAGAATAAGGGACGAAAGGAAATAAAAGTAAAAAAAAAAAAAAATTTAAATCCATCACTCATTTGATGAAAGGAAAATAATATCCAACTTCTAATTTTGGTTTTAATCATCCATTGTGTCAAAAACAACTCGGAAACAAATTGAAGATGCGTTTAAGGATTTCACACACGAAGGGAGGATATTCCTATTAGTAGTGAGCAGTATTCGGTTTAAATTGAAAAAATCGATCGAATCGAATTAATTTTAAAATTTTATTTTATTTTTTATTCAATTTGATTCGGTTTGATTTTTAATTTTAAAAATTTCGGTTATTTCGGTTCGGTTCGGTTTTGATCAGAAAAAAATTAAAAAAACCAAACCGAACCGATTAATGATAATAATATGTTATTTTCAATAATATTGAGAAATTAAATTATATTAAGATTAAAATATTTTAATTAAATTTTAAAATATTAAAAATAAAGTGTAAAAAATAAAATTTTATTAAAAATCGAAACCGATCAAATCGAACCGAATCGAACCAAATCAGATCGGTTCGGTTCGATTTGATTTGTGATCAAAATCGGTTCGATTCAATTTTTATAAATATTAAAATTTCAATTTTCGGTTTATTCAGTTCAATTCGGTTTTAAACCGAATCGACCGAATGCTCACCCCTAATTACTATAGTTAGACATATACCAGACCGTTTAAATTCGGGATCGAATCAAGTTAAAATTTTTGAATGGTATTAAAATTTTGAATTAGGAAAATCGATTACCGTTTTTCTCATGTGAACTAAAATCAAAATTAAATTAAAACTGTTAGAGTTCAATTTCGATTTAATTTTTTATTTTTAAAATAAATATTTTGTAAAATTATACCACTTAAAATTATACGTAAATAAGTTAAATTATCAAATATTTAAATTTAAATTTAATTTTAAATATATTTTATACAATTTACTTATTTAATAAAATATATATTTAATAATATTTAAAGACATATTTATTTATTTATATTTTATTTAAAGTTTTACTTTTAAATTTTTTAAAATTAAAATCAGATTACCATTTATAATTTAAATTTAATTGAAACTAGAATCAAAATCAAAATTATAAAAAATAAAATCCATAACCACTTTAAAATCAAATCGAAACCGAACAAAAACTATATAAAAAAAATAAAACCATCTCAAACCGTTTTAAATCGAACTAATTTTGATTTGATTCAAAAAATACATCAAACCTTTGATTCCTAACCGAAACCAGCCCATAACGGCGTCTGGCTATAGTAATGATTTCATCTAATAATTCAAATGATAATTTACATTAATAAGTCAATTCGTAATTTAAAATGCTTTAATTAAATCTTAATAATGATAGCTTATTTTCAGAACCATAAAATTTTGAATTTGAGCTATAATTTAATTAAAAAATAGGTAAGTTATATTGTATTCTCCAAGTTTTAACTGTAACTAATAAATAGATTTTTATTTTTTTACCGTCAAATACTTAAATTTTTATATTTTTAATTTAATTTTCTTCAATGTTAGATATCATTATATGAATTGAAATATTTTTGCGACGTTTTAACTGTATTCTCCAACGTTTCACTCTCCTCTACTCAATTTTGCGACGTCCTCATCGTAATTGAATCGGATACAATTGTTAAGTCAGGACCGGGCCCTCGGGTATTGTGGTTCGCTAATACCTTGGGCGGCTCCACCTCGTCTCACATGAGTAACCCTTTCCTTGCAGACCCACTAGTTATGTATAATTTTTTTTACCTAACCAGACTCTGATACTGTGAAAATAACTGTGTTTGGTAGAGAAAAAATATAGATGCCTTTCATTGAATGATAATTGGGTTTATATACATGCTGGATAACTGAAATGTAACAGATTCTTAACAATTTTGGGCTCTCTACAATATTCTACAATGTTCTGGAAGCCTCTAGGATATGCTGCAGTTATAAATAAAACGGCACCGTTTCATTTTCCCATTTACGGCATCGTTTTCTTCTTTTGCTGATGTCTCTCTCAATCTACTTCTACGGCGTCGTTTGGGTCAAGTATATTATATCTCTTCAGCCCCCCTCAAGATGGAGATGCCCTAATTTTTGTGGAATCCCATCTTGGACAGGAGGGTTTGAAAATGCGCCGCACCCAGGGGTTTGGTGAACAAATCGGCGATCTGCTGTTGAGATGGCACATGTACTGTCGAGATGAAACCTTTGGAAAGATGGTCGCGTACGATATGACAATCGATGTCCAGATGCTTCGTTCTTTCATGGAATACAGGGTTGGCTGCGATGTGTTGGGCTGCTTGATTATCGCAGTACAGAGGAATAGGAAGATCTGGTTCGACATGAAAATCCCTTAACAGATAAGTGATCCATTTAATTTCACATACTGTTGCCGCCATACTTCTGTACTCAGCTTCGGCGGATGACCTGCTAACAGTGTTTTGTTTTTTTATTTTCCAGGAGATCAAGGATTGTCCGAGAGAAACGCAGTAGCCGGTGAGGGATTTTCTGGTCAATGTGCAAGAAGCCCAATCTGCATCGGAGAAAGCTTGGATTTTGAAGTTATTTTGGACTGGAAAAAATAGGCCTCGTGTTGGATGGCCTTTCAAGTATCGGAGGACGTCGAGAGCTGCATCCCAGTGTGGTTGTCGTGGCTGTTGCATGAACTGGCTGAGGTGCTGCGTTGCGTATGAGATGTCTGGCCTGGTAACTCCGAGGTAAAGCAGCTTACCCACTAGTCTTCGGTATCTGTCTGGGTCTGTCAAAATCAGTCCTGTTGTATTATCAAGTTTAAGCCCTTGTGGTAAAGGGAAGTCAGATGTGTTAGCATGCATAAATCCTGTTTCTTGAAGGATATCTAACACATATTTCTTTTGATGAAGGAAAAGGCCAGCTTCAGAACGTGCAACTTCCAGTCCCAGGAAGTATTTGACATAACCCAAATCTTTGATGGTGAAAAGTTTGTCAAGGTATATTTTTACATCAGATATGTCTTTCTCTGAGTTTCCTGCTATGAGTATGCCATCAACATAAACGAGCAGAGTTAAAAAGCTGTCCTTTTGTGATTTTGTGAACAGGCAGTGATCAAAGGCGGATTGGATGAATCCGTACTGCTTCAAACAATTGGTGAGTTCTTTGTTCCACATTCTCCCTGCTTGTTTTAGACCGTAGATACTTTTGATAAGTTTGCATACTTGTCCTGGTTTAGCTATGTCATAGCCTTCTAGGGGTAACATATATAGGTCTTCATCTATATGTCCATGTAAGTATGCATTGTTGATGTCCAACTGATGCACTGGCCATGTCTTGGTAGTAGCTATAGCTAGGAACATTCTCACAGTAACTAGTTTAGCTACTGGAGAAAAGTTATCAATATAGTCAATTCCAGGCTGCTGGTTAAAACCTTTGGCCACTAATCGGGCTTTAAACCTGTCAATAGATCCATCTGGCCTATGCTTGATTTTGTAAACCCATTTAGAAGTAATGGTTCTTTTTCCTTTTGGTAGAGTAGTCAGATACCAAGTATTGTTTAACTCTAGTGCACTTAGCTCATCCTGCATAGCTTGCACCCATCTGTTATCCTCTTTTGCTTGAAGATATGACTTGGGTTCGTGAAGCATAGATATATTTGCCATAAAACTTAAGTAATGGGGTGTAAAAGTAGGTTCAGAAATGAAGCAGGGTAAGTTATTAGGAGTTTTACCTGAGATATTGGGGGATGCACTAGGATTATCATGATGTATAGATGCTGCAACAAAATCATTTAGCCATCTAGGTTTAGTTGATAATCTGGTGCTTCTCCTCATTAGGATTGTGTATGTCCTTTCTTCAGTGTCTTCTGTTGAGATGTCTAGTGATTCAGATATGATGGGGGCTTCATCTACATATGTTGATTCTGTTGTTCCTGGGGTTTTGGGGGAATGATTGTGATGAGTGTCTATGCAGGGGCTTTGGGTATGTATTTGGGGTGAGACTGATAGGTCAGGTTCTGGTATTGGGTTAGGTAAAACTGTTTTAGGAGGGTCATGAGTATCCTGTTGGGTTTTGGAGGGAAAAATGGTTTCATGAAATATGACATTCCGAGAGATTAAGATTCTATTAAGGTCCAGAGCATAGACCTTGTAGGCTTTCATTCCAGGAACATATCCAAGGAAGATACTCTTAAATGCTCTTTCTTTAAACTTTGTTTTGTGAGGCAAGGTATTGGTTGCAAAACATAGACAACCGAAGGTTTTAAGTGAATGAAGGTTAGGGTCTTCTTTATGTAGGCGAGTATAAGGTGTTTCCCAGTTGATCACTGAGCTAGGGAGTCTGTTAATGATGTGGGTGGCGGTAAGTATGGATTCACCCCAGAATTTTTTTGGTAAATTTGACTGAAACATCAAAGCCCTTGCAACTTGTAACAAGTGTTTGTGTTTTCTTTCTACTACTCCATTTTGTTGTGGAGTGTATGGGCATGATTTCTGATGGATGATGCCCTTTTCTTTCAACCATTTGCTGCAGTCTTGATTCATGAATTATGTCCCATTGTCTGTTCTTAATTGCTTCACTGTTTTGTGAAACTGATTGTGAATCATGGCAATGAATTCCTTCAATACAGAAAATACAGATTGTTTATGTCGCAGTAAATATGTCCAGGTGGCTCTAGTATAGTCATCAACTATAGTCAGCACATATCTTGTATTTGAGATTGAAAGTACTGAATATGGACCCCAAAGATCCACATGGATTACTGTAAAAGAAGCTGCAGTGGTAATCTTGCTTTTATTAAAACTCAACCTTTGTTGTTTTGCAATGGGGCAAATGGTGCACTCATAGGAATCACAATCACTAGCCTTTATTACATTTAGATGTAACAACTTATTTCTTGACACATGACCCAATCTTCTATGCCATACTTCATATTTGTTTTGATGATGCTGAGATGCTAATGCTGTATTGACTGTCTTCAACTTGTTTCCTTGATGGCTAAATGATTCTTTATTTAATTTGTATAATCCTTGGTGCATCCTCCCAATAGCCAGCGGGTATTTAGTCACTAGGTCCTGCAAAATACATTGGTTATGAAAAAATTGTATGGTGAACTTGTCTGATTGTGTCATTTGACTTACAGACAGCAAATTATGCTTAAAAGTGGGTATATAGAGTACATTCGATAGTTGTATGTTATGGTTGAGAAAAACTGTTCCAATTTTGGTGATGGCCTTCATACTGCCATCGGGTAAGGTAACAAAACTTGGCCTAGTTAGAGTTCTGTGGTTTGAAAAAAAGGATAAGTCATTACACATATGAGCTGTGGCACCTGTATCTATGATCCATTCCCCCATAGTTTTAGTCTTATAGGCATTAGAGTAACAGTAGGGTGATGACATACCTGCAAAGCCAGTGTAATTTGCACAATTAGCCTCATTACTGTTTGTGGTACCTTGGCCATGATTCTTTATATACTTCATCATTTCCTGTATCAATGTTTCCACGTTCCAGTTTGTTTTGTTTTGGGTATAGCTGTCATCACAATTCAGGGGTGTCTCACACACATGAGCTGCAATGCTGTTTTTCCCCTTGACCTTTTTCTGTTTGAGTTCATTGAACCATTCTGGATATCCGTTGAGCTTGAAACAAGTTTCCTTTATATGCCCCGTGGCCTTGCAGAAGGTACAGATTCTGTCATCCTTCTTCTTGTATTGATTTTTCCATGCCCTATCTCTGTTATTTTTTGGAACTTTCGCTATCATAGCATTATTTTCAGATTCTTCACCTTGGGCTTCTCTCTGTTTTTCAATTCTTAGTATCATAAAATAGGCCTTGTTAACACTGGGTAGGGGTTCCATAATGAGAATTTGATTTCTCACATGATCATATGTTTCATTTAGGCCCATCAAGAATTGCATCAGTTTGTGTTTGCCTTCCATATCAGCAAATATCTTTGCTGCACCACAATCACACACAGGAATTGGTTCTAAACATGCATATTCATCCCATAATTTCTTCAATTTTATGTAATACATCATGAGATTGTTGTTTGCTTGACTAACATTACTGATCTCCTTCATTAACTGGTACATTAGGGGGCCGTTACTATCCCCGAATCTTTCTTTTAATTCTTCCCATAGTTCATAGGCATTAGTAGCATAAAGAAAAGCCTCAGCTAAATCTTTTGTGAGAGCATTTAAAATCCAGGACATTACCATATTGTCTGCTTTCTATCATTCTTCATAATTTTTATCATCCTGTTCTGGTATTCTGCATTTTCCATTGATGAATCCTAGCTTGTCTTTTGCCTTTAACGCGATGATCATTGATCTGCTCCAGGTTAGGTAATTGTTTCCGTTCAGAGGTGAGCTGACAAGGATCATGCTGGGGGAATCAGAGTTCTGCAATTTGATCATCTTATCTTCTTTATCAGCAATTCTTGATATAGTTTCTTCAGCAATTTCTGCCATTATGCTTGTTAGGTAACAAAGATAAAAATGTATATAAAAGGAAGGGTGAGTTTCTCCAGATCTAGATCTGGTTTTGGCAGAGTGGTTTACACAGGATATGCTCTGATACCATGTGAAAATAACTGTGTTTGGTAGAGAAAAAATAGATGCCTTTCATTGAATGATAATTGGGTTTATATACATGCTGGATAACTAAAATGTAACAGATTCTTAACAATTTTGGGCTCTCTACAATATTCTACAATGTTCTGGAAGCCTCTAGGATATGCTGCAGTTATAAATAAAACGGCACCGTTTCATTTTCCCATTTACGGCATCGTTTTCTTCTTTTGTTGATGTCTCTCTCAATCTCCTTCTACGGCATCGTTTGGGTCAAGTATATTATATCTCTTCAGATACCAATTGTGACAACTTGGCCCAAACTGATCCAAATAACTTTTGAACTGATTTTCTTTTTGACCCGAAATTGTTAACCTAAATTATTAGTAGTTTCTAAGCAGGTCAATTTATACCCCTTAAATTTTTCTTCACCCACTGATGTGGGATGTTTTAGTTTTCACTACTTTGATAGCTTGATATTGATGAGATCTGGTACTACACTGTTATCATGAGAAGCTGCACAGGTGATCAAGCATAATTTAGCCACATTTTTATTATATTTATTATTGCTTATTTACACATTTTCTAGCTTAATTTATGATTTTTATCTCGTTTTTGAAGAAAAGGAAGAAAATGGAAAATTGGAGAAAAAGTGCAGAAAAAGCTGGAAAATGATTGGGGCAACGATCTTGGCAAATCACTGCCCAAATCAAACTGGAGCAGAAAACTGGGATTAACTCACAGACAGTGATTGGGGCAACGATCTGGGCAAATCACTGCCCAGATCAAACTGAAGCAGAAACCTGGAGGCAACAGGCAGGAGTGATATGGGCAAGTGATCTGCCCAAATCACTCGCAGAGACTGGCCAAATCACTCGCAGAGACAGAAAGCTAAAAACTGGACTGACTCACAGAAAGCGATTGGGGCAGATCAAGCAAGTGATCTGCCCAAATCACCCGCCCCAATCACATTGACAGCAGAAATTGACAGCAGAGCGGAAAATTGTGCAGAAAACATAAATTCAAATTTTGAGAAGTCCAAATCCACTTCAAACACTGCCATCACAGTTCCAAGAGCCACGAAAGAGTTTCTTACCTAAGGAATTCCAATTGCAATTAAATTCAACATCAAGAGAGGAATTAAAGATTACAAAGACCAAATCAAAATAGGGACTCCAAACCCTAATTGAACTTAGACTCTTCACCTATAAAAGGAGGCAACTCAAACCAGCATCACATCCTATATCATCTTCAGCAATTCTGCAGAAAAATACAGCAGTTTCTTTTTCTTTTCTTTCTTCTTCCTTTTGTGATTTTGTCCACCATGAGTGGCTAAATCCATTCTTTTCTAGTTGAAGTTGGTGAATTTCAGATTTGTGATGAATTGGGAGATTTAAATCTCCATTATTAAACTCTTATTTACCTTCAATATTTATGCAACTTGATCTTTTTATAATTATTACTTTGCTTTTAGAATCAATTAAGGCCTGTTGTTTTTAAATTGCTTGAGTAATATATTGTTTGAATAATTTAGGTCCGTAATTGCTTAGATTATTTAAACACAAATATATTCGGTTGCATAATCTAAACTTGACCACGCGGTTGGCAAGGTTAGAGTTGGGTTCCTCTAAGTCCTAATGCAGTTAACAGTTGTTCGATGCTAAAAGCCCCAAGGACGTTCCTTGGCAACTTGTTAACTAGAGTTTGAGTAGCGAACGTTTCCTAATCAAACTAAAACTAAGGAGGAATTTGGATTGTGAGAAGCGTCTTCCACGTCCTAAACTAACTTATGAAATAGATAAGAGTATTAAAAAGATCAATGATCAATTCTAAACAAGCTGAAATAGATTCATGCTTCAACTAGAATCCTTCTCCCATTGAAATTCTCATCTTTTTAAATTATTGCTTTCTCTTGCTATTTAATATTAACACATCAAATCAAACCCCCCTCTTTTAATTACTTGTTATTTACTTGTCCAAGTCATTAATAGGAAAATTCGTAGTGTTAAATCCCTGTGGTTCGACCCTATTACCACTATCTGTAAATTTATTTTGTTGGTTGATAATAGGTTTATTTTTTACGGCTTCGACAACCGCTTATCAACAGGTATCAGTTATTGATAAGGGTATGCAGATCGCTTAAAGGGGTAATTGGTTGCCTGAAAGGGTGCTCTTATGTCGCGTAAGTGGGCAATTGATTATTTGAAAGGGCACTCTTACGTCGCCTAAGTAGACAATTGATTGCCTAAAAGGGCGCTCTTACGTCACCTAGGAGCACTCTTACATCAACTGAGTGGGCAATTAATTGCTTGAAAGGGTGCTCTTACATCGCCTAAAGGTGCTCTTATGTCGCCTAAGTGGGCAATTGGTTGCCTGAAAGGACGCTTTTACGTCACCTAGGGGCACTTTTATGTAGCCTAAGTGGGCAATTGGTTGCCTGAAAGGGTACTCTTACGTTGCCTAAGTGGGCAATTGATTGCCTGAAAGGGCGCTCTTATGTCGCCTAAGTAGGCAATTGGTTTATGAAAGGGTATCGTCTAGGGATGCTCTTATGTTGCCTAAGTGGGTAATTGGTTACCTGAAATGGCGCTCTTACATTGTCTAAGTGGGCAATTGATTGCCTAAAAGGGTGCTCTTACGTTGCATAGGGGAGCAATAACTTTTTGTATCGTTTCCCTTAGACTGCGCTAATAATGCTATTCACATCATAATTCTTCAGGTATGGACCTGCAAGATAAAATAAAATACTTGGTGGGTTGCTTTGGCAACCTTTCTGATGCTTAAATCAGTATATGTTATGAATAAATTATAAAATTTATTGATGGAGAAAATAGTTTGCCTAATTATAGAGGTTGTAAACTCCTTATATAATGTGTTAGATAAAGTTTAGATATGATATAGAATCTTAAATAAGATAGGTTATGGAGTCCTAAATGAGATATTATATAGAATCCTATAAATAAGGATAATATTCTGATATGGATAATATCATATTATGATTAGAATTCTACAATTTTATTAGGAGTTATAGTGTATCTGAATAGTTGATGTGATTTGGACTATTGAGACCCGAATTTAAAATATTTTAATATTGATCTACATCAGTAGTTCCCTTATAGTGATCGAATCTTTAGATTCGACACTAGATTATTCTTTTTAACAAACTTGTTGCCTTACAAAAATTTTGATGAAAAATCACTTTGATAATCTACATCATGTGCTGATTAATATTAAGCTGATAAATCACCTCATTATACCATAAATTATATTCATTTTGCAGTCAGAATCTTACCTATCCAGTTCAGTCCTATAGGATCTTTTTTTATCCTACTCACCTACATATTTTTGCTAAAAAAAATGTCATTCATACTAAATTCCACTGTTCTTCACAGATTTAATTCGATACTAAATTCCACTGTTCTCCACTAAAAAATTGCACATAACTACTAAATTTTAAAATTTAAATAACATCTTTTTATTGAAAAATTATTATCTTAATACTATTAAAACAATCGTTTCGCAGAATTTGAAACTGTTACAAAATTTTTTTTTTTTACTATATGTAATATATATTTTAATAAAAAAGTTTACTTTATATTCAGTGAAATAATAATTTTAACCACATTTTTTTCTGTTATGAAAAGATAACTAAACTGCTGCATTATACTTTCTAGACGCAAAAAAATATTAATTTATAACTACAATTAAAATATATAAAAAAATAAATTTGAATCGTAATCCTAAGCCTATTTTTTTAGTAGTGCAATAATGTCTTAATGTAATAAAGACAAGGAAAATATGAATATAGTAAGAGAAGGCAATATATATTATTTTATTATTAAATATTTTTAAGCTATATTTGACAGACGTGATACTAACACTTAAATTACATTAAAACAAAAACCTAATTCTTGGGTTTTGCATAAGGTCGATCAAATAAATTGCCTGGAGGGTAATAGTTGCAAGAGACAAACCAAATCCCATTGTTGCATCGAGACCTCTCACATCCAACGCCAATGGTTCGATTCCAAACAGCTTGAATGTAATGCCAGCAATTTCTACCTACGCATTCATTCTTATCATAGTCATAGTAAACTTTCTCATTAGCCCACAGTTTCACAGCTTCAACGCCTGCGATGGGGTAGCTGGCTTCGGCGATATTCTCACCATACCCACTAGGTGGCGACGCATCCACCAAATTGCAGTCTTTGATCCTCTGAATTGAAAGGTTTTTGGAGAAATCTGCCAATGTTGCGTTCCATATCAAAGGCGAAACTCCAACCTCTGCTCGAGCTGCATTATGGGTTTGAAGGTAATCTTTGGGAGAATTTTGAGCTTTGGAGATGTGAGCTATGGCTAAAGTAACTATCAAGTATATAGCTAATGGTGAGAAAAGGGTCTTCATTTGTTGCTGGATATGGATTTTGTATTATACTGAAATCAAACATTTGGCTTATATATATAAGGCTACGATTAAACTCAATACTTCACAGGTCTAGAGACTTAGGCCTACCCATTTCGAATGATTTAATTTGATTTATGAATCAAATTCGAATTAATATAATTTTTATCGATTTAGAAATAATTAATTTCAGTCTGATTTTAAAATGATTATATTATATAAACTCTGATCTAGAGTAGGCAGAGTTACTATTTTTGTCTTTAAAGTTTCTCCATGATTAGCCATATATTTCATTATTTGAAGAGGAAAATGAAAAAGTAAAATGAAAAATTACGTTTTAAAGAAATAAATAATAACAAAATCAATGAGATATTCATAACTATATATAAATGGTTACTAATCATATATTATTTTTCATTTCAAATAATTATTATTAATTTTGGAAGATTTATTTCTTTATATAGAATAGAATATAAGAAAAGAAATTAAATCCCTAAAAAGTTAATGTGATTTTTTTCTAAGAAAAAAAATTAACAACTAAATTATTATTTACCAAATACATTTTGCAAATTTGTGTACGCATGTTCTTGACAACTGATAAAATACTTTGATTAATCCTTTTTTTTTTAAATTTCCTTTTAGCTTTCCGATACATTCTGTTAAGTTGTATGATGGAGATAATTATTCATAATCCTTTTTTATTTCCCTTTTTCTTTTTCTAAATAAAGACATCTTTAAATTAATATTTTTTTCTAAACTATTATTATACCGATAGCATTTTGTTCCTAAAAACTTTATACTTTTCATCAATCACAACTAAACCCTTATTTGAAATGGAGAAAAAAAAAAAGAAAATTGTGAAGGAAAATATTATTATTTTCCTAACTTGTTGTGTTTGGATAAATAAGAGAAATAAGGATAGAAAATAACAAATATAATACTATTCATTTTCTTTTCAATTTACTAGTGCAAAATAAATAAAAATATATTTTAAATTTTAGAGTTATATTTAAATTGTAATTGGAATGGATAAAATGAATATTTTACAATTAAAAAAATGACTTTTTCCTTTTATTTTCTTCTATAATATTTAAATAAAAAAATTGATGTTGTACAATTCATAATATTTTAAGTATAAACATATAAAATAGAGAACACTGTGAATACAATATGAAATTCTAAATAAAATAAAATATGAAATTTTAAATAAAATAATATATAAATCTATCAAATAAAATAATATTCTGATATTATTATTAGAATTCTACCACTTGATTAGACGATATAACGTATTTGAATAATTCACATAATTTGAATTATTAAAATCTATATGTAATATATTTTAAAATTGATTAGTAATGTCCATATTAAGTTTCTTTTGTTTCTTTTAATTAATAACACCTTTCTGGTAATGAAAATAAATAAATAAAATATAATTCTTATTTATATGGTCATATTAATCTTGTGTCGATGGATTTCGGACGGTGATTAAACCTCCATTTATTTTACATAATATTTTTTAACATTTGAAATTTACATTGCTGGAACTAAAATTATGATGTGAGCGGATAGGAACTGTGATGTGATTGGTTAGATCTGCAAGAAGGAAAAAGTGAGATGGTCAGCATCTATAATAACCACTCTGACGCTCAAGTCAATAAACTGTGTGATTGGCTGAAAACACTAAAATTCTCTTATGGATATGTTTCCAATCTAGGGAGATGTTTTGATAGTCGGAAGCTTAGACTATTTGGTATGAAAAGTCACGACTGTCATGTTTTCATGCAATGAATTCTTCCTATAGCTCTCAGAAAATTGTTACTAAATAATGTTTGGCAACCAGTAGCAGAGCTTAAAAATTTTTTTAGAGAACTTACTTCAACTACAGTTACTAATTGGAACATGCAATGGTTAAACGAACAGATTCATGTGATCCTTTGTAAGCTTGAATGAGCATTTCCTCCAAGTCTATTTGATTCAATGAAACATTTACCAGTACACCTTAAATATGAGGCATTAATTGCAAGACCATTACAATATCGGTAGACGTACCCATTTGAGAGGTATACTTACTAATCATTTACGTATATTGCTTAGCATGATGATTTACTCACTAGACATTTGTAATTTCTATTTTCATGCACTAAATACCTGAAAAATTTAAAGAATAATGTCAAAAATAAAGTAAGGGTTGAAGGTTCAATATGCAATACTTACTTGGTGGAAGAAGCAGCAGCATTTTCTGCTCATTATTTTGAAGCACATGTCATGACAAGACATCGAAAGATTTCACGCAACTTGCTTGAAGTTGTCTCCGATGACGATGTACCAAGTAAATTAAGCATATTCAAATGCACAGGTAGAACTCTCGGAAAGGGAAAATCGAGATATATGACTAAAGATGAAATCTGAGCTGCTCAAACATATATTTTCTTAAATTGTCCAGAAGTGAAAACATATATTGAGTATGTATTGTTAGTTATAGTAATAGTATAATTTCTCTTAAATTGTACATCATGGTAAAATACTACTTGTTAATTTATATGTATAGCATATATGTAGAGCGAGTAAAGTCGACACAACCAAATATCACAGATACAGAGTTTGCCCAATGGTTTTACAAGTATGCCCATGATTTGCAGAACAATGTAGATAATCAGTTTATACAAGATCTGTCAAAGGGACCACTGAGAAGTGTCACCACTTTTGATGGGTATTGTGTTAATGGATGTAAATTCAACACAATCAAAGGAAGTTTGAATATGAACACAATGAATTTTAGTGTATGTATAAAAGGAAGCAAATATAGTTTAGAAAAAAGTGACAACCATGGACAGTTGGTAGAGGTGTTGTGATTGGAGTATCTAGGGTTACCAATTAAGCGGACTGTACTGTTCAATTGTGAATAGTTTGATCCAACACCAAATACTGGAACCAAGGTACATAGACAGTATAGAATAGTTGATGTTAACAATAAGCAAATATTCACCAAGTACGAGCCATTTATGTTAGCTTCCCAGGCAACACAGGTTATTTATGCTTCATACCCGAGCAAGCGTCGTGACAAATTATTGGTGGACTGCGATGAAAGTTAAAGGTAGACCCGTTACAGAAGTAACTGATATATCTTCCAAGATAGATGAACCTTTCTAAGAAGATGAGATTGATTACGCAGAAGTAAATCTGGATGATGTAACTGAACAACACTGCCTGAATGATCCAAGTGGAGGAATGACTGAGATTCATGATGATGTATCGACAGATGAAGATGAGTTTCTTAGTGACCATGATTCAGATGTAGATATAGATGGTGATAATGAGTTCGATTCGTATGAATCAGAATGAATTAATTTATATTCTCAATTAGTTTAGAGTTGTATATTTCCATTCTTTCTCTGTAAGTAACTTACTACATCTGCACGTTTTTTATTTAATGTTAATGAACTTTATACTATTTTTTGGTATTGACTATTTTTTTTCACAGATGAAGGGATGTGGAATGTTTAAGAAGCCCAAAGGACCGGTTCGACTTCCTGATCATACAAGTCAAGAGGAGGCGACTGCAATTGACGTAGCGGAGCATGAGCCGCAGTTACCACGGACATCGACAGGACTTGGTGATACGGAGCTTCAGATATGGGTACCACTTGCATCTAGAGTACAGCCATCTCATGGTGATCAATCATGTCCACCAGTTCCTCTATGTACCGCTGCATTGCCTCCCCGTCCCCTTCCAGCTCCTCACCGTCACACTATAGATCCTCACCGTCCCACTCCAGCTCCACGACATTTGGTATCACATTCATAGTCATCTCATCCTGCATCCTCTTCTGCTACTGCATCAGCTAGTGCAGCAGGATCTGCATCAGCATCTACTCCAGCATCTATGGGTTCGACCACTACTGTAGGTGGCATACGGTCATTCCGACATACCATTTCACTCATTAATAACAAGTAATAATTAATTATTTTTTAATTACTATTAGTTTCATTATTTCCCTATACTAACCTACTGTTGTTCATGTAATTTACATCCGTCGGAGTTGTGCAGTCGCAGGATCACCCTGATAATAAAAGAAAGATTGGTCATGGAAGGGCAATGTTGGAAGATAGTACCGAATGACACGAAGGAGTTTGATTGGCAATAATTCAAGGTGAACCATAATTTTTAAAGTATATTGAACTATAATATGAAATGTATAATTACTAACTACTCATATATTTTAATCTTTTTGCAGAAATACTTCCTATGGGACCAAGCAATTGACAGCTTGGTCAAAATTGCATGGCAGAAAAAGGCTACTGAGAGATATAGGGGCCTTATGTGTGAAATCAGAAAAGGAAAGACAAAGAATCTAGCTACACCAGATTCTATTTTGAGGAAATGGCAGGAAACTTGGAACACTTCTGAATATAAATAGAGGTGTAACAAGTTTTCTGCCAATAGGCACAGTGAGGTTGGAGGGGCAGGATTTGGTATTTCCAAGCACGCTTGTGAATCAGTTTCATAATATTTCCACCAGCAGAGGAAGGTATTAATAATCCCTTTAATATTTATTTTATTATAAATATTTTATTGCGATGCTAATTGTTATCCTTCTTATACTTGGTAATAGAGAGAAAGATTAGGAAGAGAACCACATTCTCATGAGCTTTTCGATGCCACACATAAGAGAAAGGGGACAAAGGAGTTTGTTGATGTTAGGTCAAAAGCTATTTATGTAAGTTGATAATAAATGTATTTATAATCAATTTTGGATGTACTTAATTCATATTAGTAATAAGTTATTTAAAATTTATAATGCAGGATAAATACATACAACTAAAGGAAGCAACAATACAGCAATAAGAGGGAAGCAATGAGCCGACACCCATAAATAAGGCCCAACTTTACTACGAGGCAGTTGGTGGGCAGAAAAAGAGTCGAGTTTATAGATTAGGGTCCTAGGCTTCTGCATATTTTCATGAATCATCATATTATTCCGCTTCATACACGTCTGCATGCCGAGTGGATCCTCCTACCATTGAAGCAATGAACAGGATGCAGAATAAAATTGATCGGCTAGAGACAAAGAATGGTCGACTTAACATAGTGGTGGAGGAATTGCAGGCGTTTATGCATAGGATGATGGCACAATAAGGTGTTGGGACATCCACTCAGACATCTGCTCCTCCGGCACCTCCAGCGCCGTCTCCACAGCAGCAGCATGATGATGCCCCTGTCATTGGTAATCATTATACAGACAGTGATGATGATACAGATGATGAGCTTGCTAGTTTAGTTTAGTATGTATCTTTTGTTCTGACCAGTTGGTAATTTTATTTTTAATTTATAACTGTTGTACAAAATTAATATATGTAATATAATTATGAAATCTTTAAGTTTTAAATATATTTTATTTTATATAATGATTGATTTGGTTTTTACGTATGTAGTTGAATAATGTATAGGGTGATGATGGATGTATATGAATGAATAATGTACAGGGTGATGATGGATGTATATGAATGTACAGGGTGATGATGGATGTATATCAATGTACAGGGTGATGATGGATGAATGTATATGAAAATGTTTGAAAATATATGGATGATTTTATAATTTTATGAATCACCAACGGATTACCAACGGAGTTTCCGTTGGTATTACTAACGGAACAATTCCGTTGTCAAGGAAAATATTTTACTAACGGAATATTATTATTTACTAACGGAAATTTCCGTTAGTGTTATTAAAAATTCTTGTAGTGAACAGCAAGCAGAAAAAAAAAAATTTTGTGCGGAACAGTAGAAGAGAAAACAAAGCAAAAAAGTAGTATGTAAAATCAGTCTTCATGGCAATCAAAAAGAAACATTTTTATGCAACACTTCCCCCCCACCCCCCTCCACACACTTACTCCTCACATTGTATTCAATGTGAAAAAAATTCAAACAATAGGGAAGCTCATTATAAAAGTAAAACAAAATAAAAGATTAAAGAACTTCTCTAAGGAGTAAGTCGCCTTTAAAACTTCAGGCTGATGGTGATTGGGGTATAGGTAGCCCAAAGTGGGAGAGAATGGTAGCCAATTTAGCATCAATGTGGTTCATTTTTGCCTCAATTCTTATTAAGTGGGCATGATCATCATATTCTGGAGGTGCTACTGAGGTGGCTGGGCCTGACTTGTTCTTTGTCCGAAATAAACGCGATCGTGGTGGAATAATAGGAACTGGAGGACAAAACACAATTTCTTTTCTCTCATTGAGGCAAAATAAACCCATAGATTTAAGTGCATGAATATCAAGAGGAAGAATATGTTCAACAATGTGCAAATTGATATCCGCTATATCAAGCAAATCCAACGTTACAGCTAGCATGGATATCCCAGAACCTAGATAGATGCCATGTTGTATAAGAAATGGTCTTAAACTGGGAGGCCAATCAAAAACTAAAATTAACTTTACGTTTATTCAACGTGTATCACAAAAACAAGAGTTCATATTTGGTCAGCTTGGTGGGATCTTTATTTTTTTTAGAAAATGTATATAACAAAGGAACCTGTAAATGTACCTAAGGGTAGGGCTCTGGATATCATTTATTTTAGATTTACCCCCCTTAAACTCAATTGTAGGATTCCCTGTTAATTTTTTATAGACCAAGTCTGGATTCCAACTAACTGGATAGTCACATAGAGAGTCCAAGTATATAGTAGTTTTAACATAATCATTGTCATAAATACCTAGATGCAAATTGAAACTAGTGATTGAACAATATACCAATTTATTTTGCAATCTAAAATGAATAATAGGTACATTTAAATTAAAATTCTGCACGTCATAAGTAAACTCATAGATAGCATAAAATTCACGGCATAGCTCAACATAAGAGGGCCAGTTAATTGCAAAAAATTTCCACCATCCAATATTATCACTCAAAACATAAACTCCATCAAGCAAATTTAACTGAGTTAAGGCAGCATCACTTATACTTTTGCAAGAATAAATCTCATAATGCAGGAAAGCTTTGTGCCTGGCCTTATCATCGCTCTCAAAATTGAAGTTACCATGTACTTCATGTTCCTCCAGTAAGTACTTAGACTTGCCACTGGCTATCTGATCAAGCATAATTTAGCCACATTTTTATTATATTTATTACTGTTTATTTACACATTATTTAGCTTAATTTATGGTTTTTACCTTGTTTTTACAGAAAAGGAAGAAATTGGAAAAATGGAGAAAAAGTGCAGAAAATGACAAAAAAGTGAATGGGTCAGTGATTTGCCCAAATCACTACCCAGATCAAGCTGAAGCAGAAACCTGGAGGCAACAGGCAGAAGTGATATGGGCAAGTGATCTGCCCAAATCACTCACAGAAACTGGCCAAATCACTCGCAGAGACAGAGACAGAAACTGGACTGAATCCCAGAGAGCGATTGGGGCAGATTGGGCAAGTGATCTGCCCAAATCACTCGCAGAAACTGCCCAAATCACCTTGACAGCAGAAATTGACAGCAGAGGCGGGAAAACAGCAGGGAACCGAATTTCGAATTTTTAGAAGTCCAAATCCAGCTCAATCACTACCAACACAATTTCAAGAGCCACGAAAGAGTTTCTCGCCTAAGGAAGTCCAATTGCAATTAAATTCAACATCAAAAGAGGAATCAAACACCAAATCAAAAAGGGATTTCAAAACCCTAGATGGATGGAATTCTTTAGCTATAAAAGAGCAACCTCCAAACCAGCAAGGGGCATCTTCTGATCAGCTACTCAGCAACTTCTCCCCTCGCCAGAAACCCTGCAACTTCTTTCCTTTTCCTTTCTTTTCATCTTTTGTTTATTTAGTCCACCATGAGTGGCTAATTTCCTTTCTTTTCTAGTTGAAATTGAGGAAATTCAGATTTGTGATGAATTGGGAGATTTAAAACTCCATTGTTAAACTCTTGTTTGCTTTTAATATTTATGCAACTAGATTTTTTCCATAATTATTACTTTACTTTTAGAATCAATAAGGGCCCGTTGCTTTTAAATTGCTTGAGTAATAAACTGTTTGAATGATTTAGGTCCGTAATTGCTTAGATTATTTGAGCATATCTATAATCACTTGCATAATCTAGACTTGACCACGCGGTTGGCAAAGATAGAATTGGATTTCTCTAAGTCTTAATGCAATCAAGAGTTGTTCGATGCTAAATGCCCCAAGGACGTTCCTTGGCAACTTGTTGATTAGTGTTTGGTTAGCGAACGTTTCCTAATCAAACTAAAACTAAAGAGGAATTTGGATTGTGAGAAGCGTCTTCCACAACCAAAACTAATTTATTGAAATAAAATAGGAGTCCTAGATAATCAATGATCAATTCTGAACAAACTGAAATAGACTCATACTTCAACTAGAATCCTTCTCCCATTGAGATTTTCATTCATTTAAATTATTGCTTTCTTTTGCTATTTAATTTTAATACATCATCATCAAAACAAAACCCCCCCTCTTTTAATTATTTGTTATTTACTTGTCTTGGTCATTATTAGGAAGGTCTTTAGTGTCAATTCCCTATGGTTCGACCCTATCGCCACTATCTGCAAATTTATTTGTTGATTGATAATAGGTTTATTTTTGACGGCTTCAACAACCGCTTATCAAAAATTGGCGCCGTTGCCGGGGAATTGATTTAAACTAACGTATTTTTCCTTTATGACCAGGTCTGGCTGTAAAGACAATCTTCTTTACGATCCAGAGATAGAACGCACCGCCAAGAGCTTAAGGAAGCAAGAAAACTTGAGGAACCAAGCCTCCAAAGCATCCTCGTCAGCACCAGTAAAATCACCTACAGCCCCTGCTGCAGAATTTTCTACACCAACAGAATTTTTTGCACCACCAGATTCGCCTACAGCCACTGCTGCATTTGAACCAGATACCCGAATCCAGGTTACTACAGAAGATCACACAATGGCAGAACAACCTGCTGTCCGTGAAGAAGCTGAAATTCAAGCTAGGAACCTGCCTGTCCCTGTCCAAGCACCACAGCCACGGGAAAGAACTCTCGGAGAGCTAGCTGAACCAGCAGGAGACCTAGCACCCTTATGCATTGCATATCCCCCATTAACAGCACCTTTTGAGCTTAAGACAGGTCTGATCCATCTCCTTCCCAAATTCAGAGGCCTAGAAAATGAAGATCCTCACAAGCATTTGAAGGCATTCCACATTGTGTACTCCACCATGAGACCTCAAGGTATTCCCGAAGAAGATGTCAAGCTTAGAGCCTTCCCTTTTTCCCTTGATGACTATGCCAAGGAATGGCTATTCTACTTACCACCCGGATCCATCACATCATGGGCTGGTATGGTGAGAGCATTCTTGAGAAAATTCTTTCTTATCTCAAAAGCCATAGGCATCCGTCGAGAGATAAGTGGCATAAGGCAAAAGCACTCTGAAGGCTTGTATGAGTACTGGGAGAGGTTCAAAAAGTTGTGCACAAGCTGCCCTCAGCATGATATTTCTGACCAATCTCTCATTGAGTACTTCTATGGAGGTCTGCTACCCTCAGAGAGAAAATTTATTGATGCAGCCTGTGGAGGATCAATTGAAAGAAAATCACCTCGAGAGATGAGGGAATTAATTTCCACCATGGCTGTAGCTTCTCAGCAATTTGGAGACTAAGAGCAGCCACCAAGAAGGGTAAATGAGGTGAGTACATCCATTTTGGCATCCCAAATTTCTGATCTCACCAATGCTGTCCGTAGCCTTGTTGAGGGTCAAACCCAACAAGTCCAGCAGATTCAGCAGCCCAAGCCATGTGGAATATGTGCCAACAACCAACCAACTGATCTATGTCCTTCCCTTCAAGAAGAGGACCAGCAAGTCAATGCTGTTGGAAGTTTCAATGGGCAAAGAAGGTATGATCCCTATGCAAATACTTATAATCCAGGTTAGAGGGACCATCCAAATTTCAGTTATGCAAGGGGAAATCAATATCCAAGCTACCAACAAAGGAATCAAGCTCAAGCTACACCTCAGAACTCCAATGCACCTCTTGAAGAGATTGTGAAGACTTTAGCAAATACTGTGCAAAATCTTGAGAAACAAATGAGTCAAATGGCCATTTCAGTGAACAAACTTGAATCACAAGGAAAGCTACCTTCCCAAACTGAGGTAAATCCAAGACAAAATGCTAGTGCCATCACATTGAGGAGTGGAAAAGAGCTACAAGACAGCAAGGCTGAAAAATTGCAAAAACAGGCCATGGAGGAAATTCTGCCAGAAAGTGATCAGGGCAGTCGATTTGCCCAAATCACTGACCCAATCACTAGGCAAACTGATCTGCCCAGCAATGATCTGCCCAAATCACCAGAAAAGGTAGAAAGTGATCTGCCCAAATCAACAGACCAGGCAGAGTCCAGTCAAGGGAAGAAACAACAACCAGCAAAGAAATTCAAGGTACATCCTCCCTTTCCCAAAAGATTTGCAAGATCTCAGAAAGAAAAAGAGGAAAGAGAGATACTTGATGTAATACCTGGCTAGACTCCGGTATCGGAATTCCTACCGTTCGGTGGAATCTCGGATGTCAGAAGCCTCTAGTAGGGTAGAAACATGTTTTCATAAAATGTTTTAAGGCATTTCATGGTTTTAAGCATGAAAATTTAATGAGTTTTTGCATGAAAAGTATTTGGAGGAAAACCCAGGTTCGGCCGCCGAAAGTCAAGTTCGGCCGCCGAACATGCATGCGTTTTGGAGGCACGTTAGGCCCCGAAAGCATGAGTGAGGGAAGTTCAGGTTCGGCCGCCGAAAGTCAAGTTCGGCCGCCGAACATGGCAGGCATGCGGAGGCAAGTTCGGCCCCCGAACGTGGCCTGGCCAGCCACTATAAAAGGGTCACTTAGCCGAAATGGGCGAGCTTTCTCCCATTTTCGGCCACTGCTAGCTTCCGACCTCCCTCTTCCAAATCTAGTGTTCTTCCTTCAAATCCCCACCATTTTTCTTGAGTTTTAAGCTTGCATTGAAGGTTTTGAACTTTTGAAACAAGTTTTGGAGCTTTGGGAACTCAGGAGCTCATTTTCGTGGATCTCCAAGTTTAGGTCATCTCCCTCTCGATCTTCAAGAGGTAAGAGCCGATCTTAAGCTCCTTATATGTTTTAAGTAAGTTTTAAGTTGAGTTTATGGGTTTTGATGACGATTTGAGCAATGTATGTTGTTTGTGTGTGTTTGAAGTGTTGTAGTTGGGGTATTTGATTGTTTGAGACCCCTAGGAACTTGTATGCATGTTTTAGAACAAGTTTATGCATGATTGGTGAGTTTGGAGGCGAAAATGCTTAAGGGAGCCAAGTTTCTGCCCTTCGGCAGAAACCAGGTTCTGCAGCCGAAGGAGCTTTCGGCCGCCGAACATAGCTGGAGAGGCAGGCCTTTCGGCTGCCGAAGTTGCCCCCGAAAGGAGACTTTCGTCTCTGTCTGGCACTTTCGGCCGCCGAAGGTGCCGCCGAACATGCATAAGTTTCGCCTCTGTCTGGGACTTTCGGCCGCCGAACCTGCCGCCGAAAGTGCCCTGTTCAGCCATTTCTTGCATGTTTTTATGTGATGTTTTCGGGATGTTTTAGGGGGTTTTTGGGGAGTATGTTAGAGTTATGTTTATGTATGTTTGGTCCCTCATTGGAGTCCACCTGTGTAGGTTCGGACCCGAGGAACTGAGGACCTCAGCAGTGAGCCAGCTGCTACAGAGTTTGTCAGAGCTAGCCAGAGGTGAGTGGAATAAACTTTAAGTTTTAAAATAAACGAAATATGAATTTTGAGCATGATCCATGCATCATGAATGCCATGAGATATAGTAGGTTGCTTGCATTAGTATTCACGAATATGTTGCATTGCATTTATGATGTTGATGTGGATTGGTCATTGGATGATCCTTTAGTCCTCATATGATATGATGATGTTATAGCATGATATGGTATGGAAGTCCAGGTTGTACCCATTCTACGTCCCTGGCACGATGTAAGAGGAAGTCCAGGTTGTACCCATTCTACGTCCCTGGCACAGTTGGACTGTATGATATGTTATGTTAAGGGAAAGACCGGTTGTACCCATTCTACGTCCCGGCACAGTTGGACTATGTAGAGGACTATAGGTGACAATACCATCCGAGATGTGATTTGTTGTGATGTGTTGCATTACATAATGGCATGAGATTTTAATTATATGTTTTCACTATTCTGCTCACTGGGCTTTGTAGCTCACCCCTCTCCCCTAACCCCAGATGTGCAGGTACAGGGTAGACCAGGAGGTTAGCCAGAGTTTTGAAGTATGTTTATGTAATAGTTAGACTGTGGACATGACAATTGTATTATGATATAATGTAAGAGATTTCAGTATGTATGTAATGAGGTATATTGAGGTTATAGATGTGCTTGACCCTATGAGTATTGTAATCCCTTTGATGCATGATCTTAGATATTTGATGATACAGATGTAAGCCAACTCATCTCATGATGTATTTGCCCATTGGGGCATTGTTGAGATCCCACAGAGGGGTCATGTTTATGGTTATGTAATGTATGTTCAGGTTGAGTTGGATGTATGAAAGAAAGGTTTTAAATTTTTATGTATTTCCTTGATCATGTATGGGATTAATCAGGTTTCCAGGATGTATGTTTGGCTTGCTACGGGTCCCGGCGGCCTTAAGTCGACCCGGATCCTAGCGCCGATAGCGGTCCGATTTTCGGGTCGTTACAGAATGGTATCAGAGCCCTAGGTTCATAGGATCGGACCTAGAGTGTCGGGCTCATAGATGTTATAGAAGGTCAAGCACAATAGGAAGGTCATGTCCACTAGGATAGGATGTGGAGTCCTGTCTTGCCATGATGATATGCTATGCTATGTGATGTATGTGATGAGGGTTCATGTGTGCCCACATGAACCATATGATGCTAATGCTTGTATGATGTGTACTGTTTTTCTGAAAAACAGGATGAGAGAAACTCGTCGATCTGCACGATTGACTGGAGTGCCACCTGAGGATGAGGGCACGAGCGCCCGTCCTCCCACATTGCCTAGGGCAATGTCTTGTAGAGCCAACAGAGAAAGAGTGTCAAGGGACCCTAGAAGGTCTTTTGATGCTAGCAGAAGGGGGACTGATAGAGGAGGAAGTTCTTCAGATGTGAGGGAGGTTATGGAAGAGGATCAGAGGAGGGATGGGAACCTGGATGTGAGCATGGAGGAAGAAGGGACAGGGGAGTCTCAGGGAGGCGTTCAGGCCTCGGGGTATGGTTTTCCACCCCATTATCCACCCTTCCCACAGGGTTCAGGGTATCCGATGGGAGGTACATCGGATTACTCCAGCTTTAACCCCTACCCTACCTACATGCCTTATCCACCTTTCTATCCACCTTACACACAGTACCCAGCTTATCCACCCTCACCTTTCTATCCAAACCCGGCAAACCCCACCTCGGGGAATGCTGCACCTCCACCTCCACCACCTACAGAACCAGCAGCCCCAGTTACTCAACCTCCTAGACCTAGCTCAGCTAATGGGAGCAAGGTAAAGATGACAGATTACCTCAAGTTGGATGCTCCCAAATACAAGTCAGGGGATGACCCCTTTGAGTATCTGAGAGTGGTGAAGACAATAACTGATGAGCTAGGGGCAAGTGACAGCAGGGCCATTCAGATGGCAGGGTTCACTTTAAAGTGCAAGAAGGCACGGGAATGGTTCAAGTGTTATGTGGACCCGAGACTAGACGGTATGACATGGGAAGAATTTGCGAATGAGTTCGCTGGATGGGCTTTTCCAGACAGTTCCAGAGAACTGAAGATGATTGAGTTTGAGCAACTGAGGCAGTCAGAACACATGGGTGTAGAGGAGTTCACGGATAAATTCTTGGAGCTATTGCCTTTTTCAGGGCAAGCTCTAGATACAGATACGAAGAAAGCCAAGAGGTATGTTATGAAACTGCATTCCAGGTACTCCTCGTTGATTCAGTCAGCTGAGAGAGAAAGTTTCCACACTGTGGTGGATATGGCTCGAAGAATGGAAGCAAGTGCTATAGTTGAAGGGTCAGTGAAGCAGTCAGTGACCCAGTCTTCAGGGGTTAAGACCCCAGGCAGAGGAGGACCAGGGTTCTCTTCTCAGAGCTCAGGTAAGAAGAGGTGGGATAACACCACCAGGAAGTCGAAGAAGAATAAGTTTTGGAGCAAGTTGAAATCCGGTCTGGGATTTGGCGGTGGCTCGAGCTCAGGCTCAGATGGTACAGAATGCCAGAGATGTGGAAGACCACACAGGGGAGTGTGTCGAGCTGGGACTAACACATGTTTCAGATGTGGATAGGAGGGACACATGGCTCGGGATTGTCCTAGAGCGCCTTTTATGGGCCAGCCCCAGCAGACAGCTTCTGGTAGTGTGGCACAGCCAGCAGTTCCAGCCACAACTCAGGGCAGTGGCAGAGGTAGAGGGAGAGGGGCAGCCTCTTCTTCTGGTTCCCGAGGTGAAGGTCCATCAGCTCCAGCCAGGATCTTCACCATGACTCAGCAGGAGGCTAACACATCCAACACCGTGGTGTCAGGTAATCTCGTCATTGGGTGTTCTGATGTGTATGCATTAATGGACCCGGGTGCATCTCATTCATTTATTGCTCCGAGAGCCGTTGAGAGGTTGGGTCTGATAGTCTCTGGGTTAGAGTGTCCCCTATGGGTCAGTGGACCCAAGTGTGACCCGTCGGTGGCAGTGTCAGTCTGCCAGTTCAGTCCAGTTTTTATTGAGGGAAGATGCCTCTCCGCCGACCTTGTGGTTCTAGATTTGACAGACTTTGACGTCATTCTAGGGATGGATTGGCTATCTACCCATGGTGCTACCTTGGACTGCAGGGACAAGGTAGTCAGGTTCAGAGATCAGAACGGGTCAGAGGTCGTCTTCAGAGGAGACAAGAGGGGCACACCTAGAGGTCTGATATCAGCTCTTCAGGCTCGTAGGTTGCTTAGGAAGGGATGTCAGGGGTACTTAGCCCATGTGAGAGAACTAGACAGTCAGGTCAGGGAGCCGGCCTCGGTGCCAGTTGTCAGAGAGTTTCAGGATGTTTTTCCGGATGAGCTTCCAGGTATACCACCTGCTAGGGAGATAGAGTTCGAGATAGAGTTGGTGCCTGGAACTAGACCGATCTCTATCCCTCCCTACAGGATGGCCCCAGCCGAGTTAAAGGAGTTGAAAGAACAGTTGCAAGAGCTGGTAGAAAAGGGTTTCATCCGACAGAGTACCTCACCTTGGGGTGCTCCGGTCTTGTTTGTGAGAAAGAAGGATGGATCCCTTAGACTTTGTATCGACTACAGGCAGTTGAACAAAGTCACTACCAAGAATAGGTACCCTTTGCCAAGGATCGATGATCTATTCGACCAGTTAGCAGGAGCAGGTTGTTTCTCCAAAATAGATCTGAGATCGGGGTACCATCAGCTAAGGATAAGGGATGAAGATGTGCCGAAGACAGCTTTCAGGACCAGATATGGGCATTTTGAGTTCCTTGTAATGCCGTTCGGGTTAACCAACGCCCCCGCAGCATTCATGGATCTCATGAACAGAGTATTTAGCCAGTACCTGGATCACTTCGTTATTGTCTTCATAGATGATATCTTAGTGTATTCCAGGAATGCAGAGGAGCATGCCCATCATCTGCGGTTGGTCTTGCAGACTTTGAGGGAACATGGCCTGTATGCCAAGTTCTCTAAATGTGAGTTCTGGCTGAGGAGCATTTCGTTCTTGGGGCATGTAGTGTCAGAGAATGGGATTGAGGTGGACCCCAAGAAGACAGAAACTGTGGCTAACTGGCCTAGACCCACTTCAGTGACAGAGATTAGAAGTTTCTTGGGTTTGGCAGGTTACTACAGGAGGTTCGTTCAGGACTTCTCTAAGATAGCAGCTCCTCTGACCAGGTTGACCAGAAAGAATCAGAAATTTCTGTGGACCGACCAGTGCGAAGAGAGTTTTGAAGAGCTTAAGAAGAGGTTGACTTCAGCACCAGTTTTAGCTCTGCCATCTAGTGATGAGGACTTTACGGTCTTTTGTGATGCATCCCATGTGGGACTGGGTTGTGTACTGATGCAGAATGAGAGGGTGATCGCTTATGCTTCTAGGCAGCTGAAGAAGCACGAGTTGAATTACCCCACACATGACCTGGAGATGGCAGCAGTAATCTTTGCACTCAAGATGTGGAGGCACTACCTCTATGGGGTTAAATGTGAGATCTTTACAGATCATAAAAGCCTGCAGTACATCCTGAGTCAAAGAGACTTGAATTTGAGACAGAGGAGATGGGTGGAGCTGCTAAGTGACTATGATTGCAAGATTCAGTATCATCCGGGTAAGGCGAATGTCGTGGCAGACGCCCTAAGCCGGAAGTCACTAGGCAGTTTATCCCACATATGGGCAGAGAGGAGGCCAGTGGTGAAGGAGTTCTACAAGCTTCTTGAGGAAGGTCTACAGATGGGGTTGTCTGGTACAGGTGCCTTGGTGACCCAGATGAGAGTAGCACCCGTGTTTCTGGAGCAGGTGGCTCAGAAACAGCATGAGAACCCGGAGTTAGTGAAGATTGCTAGGACTGTTCAGTCAGGCAATGATAGTGAGTTCAGATTCGACAGCAAGGGGATCCTCCGCTATGGGAGTCGATTATGTGTACCAGATGACATTGGGTTAAAAGGAGACATTATGAGAGAGGCTCATAGTGCAAGATACAGCATTCACCCCGGAGCCACCAAGATGTATCAAGATTTGAAGAAAGTTTATTGGTGGCCAGCGATGAAGAAAGAAGTGGCACAGTTCGTGTCAGCCTGCGAAGTGTGTCAGAGGGTGAAGCTGGAACATCAGAAGCCGGCTGGAATGCTTAACCCGCTACCTATTCCAGAATGGAAATGGGAAAATATAGCTATGGACTTCGTAGTGGGGTTACCGGCGGCGTCCAACAGAGTGGACTCCATATGGGTGATCGTGGACAGACTCACCAAATCTGCTCACTTCATTCCTGTCAGGAGTGGCTACTCTGTGGACAAGTTGGCGCAGGTATATGTGGATGAGATCGTCAGGCTGCATGGGGTTCCTGTTTCGATAGTGTCAGATAGAGGGCCCCAGTTCACCTCTAGATTTTGGCGGAGTCTGCAGAATGCCATGGGTACTAGGTTGGATTTCAGTACTGCCTTCCACCCCCAGACTGATGGACAGTTAGAGAGGACCATCCAGACCATAGAGGATATGCTCAGAATGTGTGTGCTGGACTTTGGCGGTTCTTGGAGGCAGCATCTACCTTTGGTGGAGTTTGCCTACAATAACAGCCATCATGCTAGCATCGGGATGGCTCCATATGAAGCTTTATATGGGAGGAAGTGCAGGTCACCTGTTTGCTGGGAAGAAGTTGGAGAAAAGGCCTTGGCAGGGCCTGACCTTGTTGAGATCACCAGCAGGGTAGTACCCATAATCAGAGAAAGGATCAAGACTGCTGCAAGCAGACAGAAGAGCTATGCAGACGTCCGCAGGAGACAGTTAGAGTTTCAGGAGGGGGATCTGGTATTGCTCAAGGTGTCTCCAATGAAGGGAGTGGTTCGTTTCGGGAAGAAAGGTAAACTAGCCCCACGATACATCGGACCCTTTGAAATCTTCCAAAAGATTGGGAATGTGTCGTACAAGCTGGATTTACCTGCTTCAATGGAAAGAATCCATCCGGTTTTCCATGTTTCAATGTTGAGGAAGTTTGTGTCAGATCCGAGCAAGGTTCTTAGTGAGCCTGATGTGGAGGTCCAAGAGGATCTCACCTATGTTGAACAGCCAGTACGGATCATAGACACCCAGATCAGAAAGTTAAGAAACAAGGAAATCTCGATGGTGAAAGTCTTGTGGAACCACCACAACTTGGAAGAATGCACTTGGGAGACACGGGAGTCTATGCTCCAGCAGTACCCTCATCTCTTTTAAGGTTAGATCCCTATATGTTGATGTGCTAGGTATGTATGTTATGTTTTATGCCATGCCTTGTGTACTAGTTGAGGTACATTCGGGGACGAATGTTCTTAAGGGGGGGAGAATGTAATACCCGGCTAGACTCCGGTATCGGAATTCCTACCGTCCGGTGGAATCTCGGATGTCGGAAGCCTCTAGTAGGGTAGAAACATGTTTTCATAAAATGTTTTAAGGCATTTCATGGTTTTAAGCATGAAAATTTAATGAGTTTTTGCATGAAAAGTATTTGGAGGAAAACCCAGGTTCGGCCGCCGAAAGTCAAGTTCGGCCGCCGAACATGCATGCGTTTTGGAGGCACGTTAGGCCCCGAAAGCATGAGTGAGGGAAGTTCAGGTTCGGCCGCCGAAATTCAAGTTCGGCCGCCGAACATGGCAGGCATGCGGAGGCAAGTTCGGCCCCCGAACGTGGCCTGGCCAGCCACTATAAAAGGGTCACTTAGCCGAAATGGGCGAGCTTTCTCCCATTTTCGGCCACTGCTAGCTTCCGACCTCCCTCTTCCAAATCTAGTGTTCTTCCTTCAAATCCCCACCATTTTTCTTGAGTTTTAAGCTTGCATTGAAGGTTTTGAACTTTTGAAACAAGTTTTGGAGCTTTGGGAACTCAGGAGCTCATTTTCGTGGATCTCCAAGTTTAGGTCGTCTCCCTCTCGATCTTCAAGAGGTAAGAGCCGATCTTAAGCTCCTTATATGTTTTAAGTAAGTTTTAAGTTGAGTTTATGGGTTTTGATGACGATTTGAGCAATGTATGTTGTTTGTGTGTGTTTGAAGTGTTGTAGTTGGGGTATTTGATTGTTTGAGACCCCTAGGAACTTGTATGCATGTTTTAGAACAAGTTTATGCATGATTGGTGAGTTTGGAGGCGAAAATGCTTAAGGGAGCCAAGTTTCTGCCCTTCGGCAGAAACCAGGTTCGGCAGCCGAAGGAGCTTTCGGCCGCCGAACATAGCTGGAGAGGCAGGCCTTTCGGCTGCCAAAGTTGCCCCCGAAAGGAGACTTTCGTCTCTGTCTGGCACTTTTGGCCGCCGAAGGTGCCGCCGAACATGCATAAGTTTCGCCTCTGTCTGGGACTTTCGGCCGCCGAACCTGCCGCCGAAAGTGCCCTGTTCAGCCATTTCTTGCATGTTTTTATGTGATGTTTTCGGGATGTTTTAGGGGGTTTTTGGGGAGTATGTTAGAGTTATGTTTATGTATGTTTGGTCCCTCATTGGAGTCCACCTGTATAGGTTCGGACCCGAGGAACCGAGGACCTCAGCAGTGAGCCAGCTGCTACAGAGTTTGTCAGAGCTAGCCAGAGGTGAGTGGAATAAACTTTAAGTTTTAAAATAAACGAAATATGAATTTTGAGCATGATCCATGCATCATGAATGCCATGAGATATAGTAGGTTGCTTGCATTAGTATTCACGAATATGTTGCATTGCATTTATGATGTTGATGTGGATTGGTCATTGGATGATCCTTTAGTCCTCATATGATATGATGATGTTATGGCATGATATGGTATGGAAGTCCAGGTTGTACCCATTCTACGTCCCTGGCACGATGTAAGAGGAAGTCCAGGTTGTACCCATTCTACGTCCCTGGCACAGTTGGACTGTATGATATGTTATGTTAAGGGAAAGACCGGTTGTACCCATTCTACGTCCCGGCACAGTTGGACTATGTAGAGGACTATAGGTGACAATACCATCCGAGATGTGATTTGTTGTGATGTGTTGCATTACATAATGGCATGAGATTTTAATTATATGTTTTCACTATTCTGCTCACTGGGCTTTGTAGCTCACCCCTCTCCCCTAACCCCAGATGTGCAGGTACAGGGTAGACCAGGAGGTTAGCCAGAGTTTTGAAGTATGTTTATGTAATAGTTAGACTGTGGACATGACAATTGTATTATGATATAATGTAAGAGATTTCAGTATGTATGTAATGAGGTATATTGAGGTTATAGATGTGCTTGACCCTATGAGTATTGTAATCCCTTTGATGCATGATCTTAGATATTTGATGATACAGATGTAAGCCAACTCATCTCATGATGTATTTGCCCATTGGGGCATTGTTGAGATCCCACAGAGGGGTCATGTTTATGGTTATGTAATGTATGTTCAGGTTGAGTTGGATGTATGAAAGAAAGGTTTTAAATTTTTATGTATTTCCTTGATCATGTATGGGATTAATCAGGTTTCCAGGATGTATGTTTGGCTTGCTACGGGTCCCGGCGGCCTTAAGTCGACCCGGATCCTAGCGCCGGTAGCGGTCCGATTTTCGGGTCGTTACACTTGAGACCCTTCGCAAGGTGGAAATCAATATACCTCTACTTGATGCCGTTAAGAAAATTCCAAGGTATGCCAAATTTCTCAAAGAGCTATGCACAAATAGGAGGAAACTTGCTGAACGTGAAAAGGTAAGTGTGGGGGAGTGTGTTTCAGCTGTCATCCAAAGGAAACTTCCAACCAAATGCAAGGATAGAGGAATGTTCGCGGTTTCATGCAAAATAGGCAATGTGGGAATAAAGAAGGCCATGTGTGACCTTGGAGCTTCAATAAATGTCATGCCTCTTTCCATTTTTAACTTGTTGAATGTAGGTACACTCAAGGGCACCAGCATAGTGATCCAATTGGCTGACCGATCTGTTGTCTACCCCAAGGGAGTGCTAGAAGATGTGTTGGTGCAAGTTGACCAACTAGTATTTCCAGCAGATTTTTATGTAATTGACATGGAGGAAGACAAGAGCAACACAACCTCTGATATTTTACTTGGGAGACCATTCTTAAGCACAGCAAGAACTAAAATTGATGTGCATGATGGCACATTGACCATGGAGTTTGAAGGGGAAATTATCAAATTTAATGTTTATGATGCCATGAAATTCCCCAATGATGTTTCTCCTGTTTATGGCCTTGATGTTATTGATGATTTAAGTCAAGAAATTTTTGATTGTGATCAAGAAAACTTACTTTATGAAGGTCTTTGCTGGAGGGAAGAAGTGGACAGCAACACCGATACAGACTAGATGGAGTACTGTTCACAGCTGGTGGCGGGTGATTTGCCCAAATCACCAAACGATCTGCCCAAATCACTGGGGCAGACAGACACAACAGAGAGTGATTTGCCCAGATCACCAGATAATCTGCCCAAATCACAGCCCAAATCAGACAGCAAACAGCAGAAATCAGAACAGGCAGCAGATACACCAGATCTGAAACCCTTGCCCAGCCATCTCAAATATGCCTTCTTAGGGGCTGAAAATACACTTCCAATTATTATTTCCAATCAGCTCAGTCCACAAGAAGAAGAAAAACTCCTAGAGGTGTTGAGAAAACACAAGAGGGCAATTGGGTGGACCTTGGAGGACATCAAAGGCATATCACCCTCAACATGCATGCATCGGATACTTATGGAGGATGAGTGCAAACCTGTTCGTGAGGCTCAAAGAAGGCTGAATCCACCAATGATGGAGGTTGTGAAGAAAGAAATAGTAAAACTTTTAGATATTGGGGTAATCTACCCCATTTCTGACAGTAAATGGGTGAGTCCCATCCATGTGGTACCAAAGAAGACAGGTATTACTATTGTCCCCAATTCTGAAGGAGAGTTAGTACCCACTCGTGTGCAAAATGGGTGGAGAGTTTGCATGGATTACAGGAAGCTCAACACAGCCACAAGGAAGGACCACTTTCCCTTGCCATTTATGGATCAAATGCTTGAAAGACTTGCTGGGAAAAGTCATTACTGCCTCCTTGATGGATATTCAGGATTTTATCAAATCCCCGTTGCACCTGAAGATCAAGAGAAGACCACTTTCCCATGTCCATTTGGCACCTTCGCATTTAGGAGGATGCCCTTCGGTCTTTGCAATGTACCAGCCACTTTCCAAAGGTGCATGATGAGTATTTTTTTTCTGATTGTGTGGAGAAAATTATTGAAGTCTTCATGGATGACTTTACGGTGTATGGCAACTCATTCAATGAATGCCTTTCCAACTTGGAGACGATACTTCAAAGGTGTTTGGAGACAAATCTAGTTCTCAACTACGAAAAATGCCACTTCATGGTCAGCCATGGCTTAATCTTAGGCTATATTGTTTCAGCAAAAGGGATTGAGGTGGACAAAGCTAAAATTGACACCATCAAAAATCTGCCCTACCCAACTAGCATTAGGGAGATTCGATCATTCCTTGGACATGCTGGTTTTTACAGGAGGTTCATCAAGGATTTCTCCAAGATAACTCAGCCTTTGTGCAGGTTATTACAGCAGGATGTTCCATTCAAATTTGATGACATCTGCAAAACAGCTTTTGATTTGATCAAATCACTGCTGATTTCTGCCCCAGTCATCCAGCCACCTGACTGGACCCTTCCATTTGAGATCATGTGCGATGCCAGCAACTTTGCTGTAGGTGCAGTGTTGGGACAGCGTGTAGGTAACTCTCCTCATGTCATTCACTATGCCTCACGCACTCTAGATGCTGCCCAATGCAATTATTCAACCACAGAAAAAGAGTTGCTAGCTGTTGTGTTTGCATTGGAGAAATTTCGGTCCTATCTACTTGGGACCAAGGTGATTATTTACTCAGACCATGCTGCATTGAGGTATTTAATCAAGGAAAAGGAGTCCAAACCAAGGCTAGTACGTTGGATATTGTTGCTACAAGAGTTTGACTTGGAGATTCGTGACAAGAAGGGAAAAGAGAACCTTGTAGCTGATCACCTCAGCAGAATTCTGACCGAGATGGAGACCTGCCCCATCAATGAAAAATTCCCTGATGAACACCTCTTTGCAGTCCAAGAAGAGGAACCATGGTATGCTGATATTGTTAATTTCCTTGCCACAGGTGATTTGCCCACTGATTTGCCCAAACACATGAGAGACAAGATCAAGAAAGATGCAAGGTATTATGTGTGGGATGAACCTTACCTATGGAAGCATTGTGCAGACCAAGTGATCCGAAGATGCATACCTAACCATGAGATTTCTTCTGTCCTAACTTTCTGCCACTCTTACAGTTGTGGAGGACACTTTGGGCCACGCAAGACAGCCTTGAAAATACTTGAATGTGGGTTATTTTGGCCTAACATTTTCAGAGATTCTTATTTATTTTGTAGGTCATGTGCAAGATGCCAACAAACGGGGAACCTTGGCCACCGAAGTGAAATGCCACAAGCACCCATCATGGTGTGTGAAATCTTTGACATATGGGGCATTGACTTCATGGGGCCATTCCCACCTTCCTTTGGCAACACCTACATACTTCTAGCTGTGGATTATGTGTCCAAGTGGATTGAGGCCAAGGCAACAAGGGCTGATGATGCAAAAACAGTTTGCGACTTTGTAAAAGCCCACATTTTCTCAAGATTTAGTTTACCCAAAGCCATAATCAGTGACCGAGGCACCCATTTTTGCAACAAGGTAGTAGAAACTCTCCTCAAGAAGCACCATGTCATCCATAGAACCTCTACTACCTATCATCCTCAAACGAATGGGCTGGCCGAAGTGTCAAATAGGGAGATCAAGTCCATCTTGGAGAAAACGGTATGCCCAAGTCGCAAGGACTGGAGTGTGCGCCTAAATGATGCCTTATGGGCATATAGAACAGCATATAAAACCCCAATTGGGATGTCTCCTTATAGGCTGATTTATGGGAAAGCTTGCCATCTACCTGTGGAACTTGAACACAAAGCCTATTGGGCTGTGAAGAGCTGCAATCTTAACGAGAAAGAAGCTGGGGCCAACAGAAAATTGCAACTTCAAAAGCTTGAAGAGATTCGGCGTGATGCATATGAAGCTTCTTGGGATTACAAAGCAAAGACCAAAGCCTTCCATGACAAAAATATCTCCAGAAAATACTTCCAGGTTGGTGATAAGGTCTTACTTTTTGATTCTAGATTCAAATTATTCCCTGGAAAGCTTCGGTCTAGGTGGATTGGGCCATTTTTGGTTGAGCATGTCTATCCACATGGGGCTATTGACATACAGAGTCCACAAACAAGCAAGGTTTTCAAAGTTAATGGACATCGTTTGAAGAAATTTTATGAAGGATTTACTGTTCATCTCATGGAGGAGGTTCCCTTGGATCCCCCAGCCCCAAACAGCTGGTCAAGACACTGCTGTCCAGCCCAAGACAGAAAACAGGGCGCTACTGGGAGGCAGCCCAGAGGTGGTGATTTGCCCAAATCACCGAGGTGATTTGCCCAAATCACTAGGACAGATCATCTGACTGTAGCATAGTAACAAGTGATTGGGGCAATGATTTGCCCAAATCGACAGGCCAAATCGACAGGGTACATCTCAGACAGAACAAGACCAACCAGGCGGTTGCACAAAGAAGTGATTTGCCCAGGTGATTTGACCAGATCACCAAGCCAAATCACCAAATCAGCACAGCATCAGAAAAGGGCGTGAACGATACCAGTCAAGCAACTGCAATGAAGAAGTGATCTGGCCAAGTGATTTGCCCAAATCACTGGCCAAATCACCCTGTCAAGAATCCAGAGAGCCAACATTAAATGATCAGGGCAGTTCACCTACCCAAATCACTTTAAGTAATTTTTCTCTTATTTTTTACTTTTTACGCAATCTACTGTTTTCATCTCTTCTTCTTCCAGATTTTCTTCTCCAACCACCACTCACCCACCGGCGAACTCAAGACCACCATGGTCCGAATCAAGATGATGGCCAAAGGCGGACCCGGCATGTGGCGGCGAC
Organism: Manihot esculenta; assembly: GCF_001659605.2. Lineage (NCBI taxonomy): Eukaryota > Viridiplantae > Streptophyta > Magnoliopsida > Malpighiales > Euphorbiaceae > Manihot > Manihot esculenta. Next base: position 22,801,673 of record NC_035170.2, read on the forward strand.
TAGGGCTGCCGAGACCCATCCCCTCCGACAGTGATGACGACGCATAGGACACCCCTCCACCAGTCCCCACCAGCACTGAAACGCCACCAGCTACTGGAGCAGCGACCGGACGCTCCGACTCACTGGACGTCCAGACTTATCGCTGGCGCAAAAAGGCGACGATAACCGAGCCACCACCTTCCTTTTCCACGGTCGCAATGGAAACCCAGGGGGGCGAAACGCCTTAAGAAGACACCCCTTCTGCTACCCTCGGCCAGAAACGGCCAAGAACGCAGTCATCACCTCTACCGCCGAGCTCAGAGCCAGAACCAGAAACCCCCATTGCCACACATCCCGCAGGTCACGAGGAAGGTGATATGCCCAGCGATTTGCCCACTGACATGCCCAGCGATTTGCCCGATGACTTGCCAAGTGATGCGCCCAGCGATATGCCGAGTGATTTGCCCAGCGATCTGCCCAGACCATCATACCCTGATCACATCACTCAGGCCCTGACATTCAACAAAGTTTCTGAGCAGACCGGGCTGGCCAAAATATCATCTCTTCCATATCATCCAGGTAAGTACATACATCATGGCACCCTCCGCGCACTGAGACTCCCGAACCAGGTATGCTCCCTCATCTCTACTATTGGTTGGGAGAAATTTTTCTTCCTTCGCATGCCCTCATTCCTTGAACTCACACGTGAGTTCTTCACCACATTTTATTTTGACAGACCTGCCATGCACAACCTACACACACCAGGCACTATTGGATTTAGGTTATTGGGGCAGCGATTTCGCTTGTCCCTGCAGGAATTTGGTATTGCCATGGGCTGTGCATGCCCTCAGTCTACTTGGGACTTCCCTACTGAGTTTAATCCAAGTTCTGCATACTTGGAGTTAAGTGATAATCCCCAGACACATACTCACCCACCAGGTCTAAGGATCTGTACCTCAGAAACCCCAGCCTGAAATATATCCACAGATTCCTAGCTTACACATTTTCTAGGAGGAAGGATGCTTCCAACATCCTGACCAGAACTGAGTTATACATTCTATGGTGCATGCACACACACAGGAAGATCCATCTTGGATATTGGGTTGCTACCCAACTATCCAGCATCATACAGTATAACAGGCCCCTGATTTTTGGCCCTTTGATCACTGCCATTGCAGTGAATCTCAAATTATTGCACCCAGCACATACTGACCTCTCCCCCACCCCCAAAACAACTCCCTTAGACCTTCGCACATTAGATGACATGGGGTTGCTTTGCAAAGTGGGGGATATTTTTTCCATTGCACCTGCAGGTCCCGTAACACCACGCCATGAGCGTATTTTCAGAAGGAAGAAAGCCAACAAACTCACCACAGCCCAGCAGACAGCCTCCACAGATGCCCCAGCAGATGGGACAACAGGGGAAACAGGGCAGGAACCAGCAGAGACAGCACCTCCAGTAGCCCCGCAGCAGGATGCCCATCAGCCACCTGAAGACGAAGCTCCCAAACAGACAGTAGAGGCTCGTCTCAGTAGAATTGAGGACCGAATACACAGGATGGAGCACCTATTGAACCTGCTGGTAGACCATTTTCTGCCTCAGCACCGTGACAAACAGTGATTTGACCAGTGATTTGCCCAAATCACTAGCCAAATCACCAACAGGCCAGGAAGTCCATTTCCCTTTCCTTCTTAATTCTTTTACATATAGGCTTACACATTGAGGACAATGTTTGCAATAGGTGTGGGGGTGTTTGGAGAACATTTTGCACAGTCTTCACCATGTTTAGTTTTCTTTTACATTTTTTTTGTTTCTTTTTGCATTAGTTTTACCTCTTTCACACACCAGAAAATTTTTCTTCCACACATATGCACACACATACAGAGTTTTGTTTTTAAGCCTATTGCTCTACTCAGCATAGATGACTAAGACAAAAGAGCTTCTTACCTCATGATCCCATTAAATTATCCAACCCTTTAAACCTAAATTGAACCATGCACAGTGTGTAGCCTTTACTTAGGAAAATTTTTTTCTTGAATTGAGTTCTTAAAACTGCTGTGGCCAATAGGAAAGGAAAATAAAATCCATGCAATAAAAAGTTAGTGTAATTCTCTTTGAGTTGATTTGCCCAAATTGTTATAAAAAGGAAAAAGAAAAAGAAAAACTCAGCAAATCAAAAAGCACAAAACACAACCTGTTCCTATGATCTAAGGCTATGAACTGAGCTAATAGTCATTTAGACAAGTGACCAACTGAGTAACCGGAGGTGTATTACCCATGTGCACCGTCGCGTAAAAAGGTTGATGACTTTTTCAAGCATAAAAATAAAGTTTTGATGGTCTAAGATTATGAACAGAGCTAGTAGCCACTTGGACAAGTGACCAACTGAGTAACCGGGGGTGTATCACCCATATGCACCATCGCGTAAAAAGGTTGGTGATTTTTTCAGGCAAGGATAAAAAGTGCTGGTAATTAAAAATGCTTAAAATAGGGCAAGTCACTCTTAAGGGATTGCATTAAACCTAATATAAAAGAATAAGCATGATCAAATCAAAAACTTTCCCTTGGCCATGGTGAGTGATAGGAAACAAGGAAAGAAGGGGACAACCTTAGTACATGCATCCTACACTGTAGTGTTTCAAATTAGGAGTCTAGGGGGGCTGATTAAGTGGTATTTAGGCTCAAAAGAAAAGGGGGGCTTGATTGGCTAAGTTATTTGTTGCTTGAGGACAAGCAAAAGGCTAGGTGTGGGGGTATTTGATCAAGCATAATTTAGCCACATTTTTATTATATTTATTACTGTTTATTTACACATTATTTAGCTTAATTTATGGTTTTTACCTTGTTTTTACAGAAAAGGAAGAAATTGGAAAAATGGAGAAAAAGTGCAGAAAATGACAGAAAAGTGATTGGGTCAGTGATTTTCCCAAATCACTGCCCAGATCAAGCTGAAGCAGAAACCTGGAGGCAACAGGCAGAAGTGATATGGGCAAGTGATCTGCCCAAATCACTCGCAGAAACTGGCCAAATCACTCGCAGAGACAGAGACAGAAACTGGACTGAATCCCAGAGAGCGATTGGGGCAGATTGGGCAAGTGATCTGCCCAAATCACTAGCAGAAACTGCCCAAATCACCTTGACAGCAGAAATTGACAGCAGAGGCGGGAAAACAGTAGGGAACCGAATTTTGAATTTTTAGAAGTCCAAATCCAGCTCAATCACTACCAACACAATTTCAAGAGCCACGAAAGAGTTTCTCGCCTAAGGAATTCCAATTGCAATTAAATTCAATATCAAAAGAGGAATCAAACACCAAATCAAAAAGGGATTTCAAAACCCTAGATGGATGGAATTCTTCAGCTATAAAAGAGCAACCTCCAAACCAGCAAGGGACATCTTCTGATCAGCTACTCAGCATCTTTTCCCCTCGCCAGAAACCCTGCAGCTTCTTTCCTTTTCCTTTCTTTTCATCTTTTGTTTATTTAGTCCACCATGAGTGGCTAATTTCCTTTCTTTTCTAGTTGAAATTGAGAAAATTCAGATTTATGATGAATTGGGAGATTTAAAACTCCATTGTTAAACTCTTGTTTGCTTTCAATATTTATGCAACTAGATCTTTTCCATAATTATTACTTTGCTTTTAGAATCAATAAGGGCCCGTTGCTTTTAAATTGCTTGAGTAATAAACTGTTTGAATGATTTAGGTCCGTAATTGCTTAGATTATTTGAGCATATCTATAATCAGTTGCATAATCTAGACTTGACCACACGGTTGGCAAAGATAGAATTGGGTTTCTCTAAGTCTTAATGCAATCAACAGTTGTTCGATGCTAAATGCCCCAAGGACGTTCCTTGGCAACTTGTTGATTAGTGTTTGGTTAGCGAACGTTTCCTAATCAAACTAAAACTAAGGAGGAATTTGGATTGTGAGAAGCGTCTTCCACAACCAAAACTAATTTATTGAAATAAAATAGGAGTCCTAGATAATCAATGATCAATTCTGAACAAACTGAAATAGACTCATACTTCAACTAGAATCCTTCTCCCATTGAGATTTTCATTCATTTAAATTATTGCTTTCTTTTGCTATTTAATTTTAATACATCATCATCAAAACAAAACCCCCCTCTTTTAATTATTTGTTATTTACTTGTCTTGGTCATTATTAGGAAGGTTTTTAGTGTCAATTCCCTGTGGTTCGACCCTATTGCCACTATCTGCAAATTTATTTGTTGATTGATAATAGGTTTATTTTTTACGGCTTCGATAACCGCTTATCACTATCCTAGGTATTCTTTTCTTTTGTTTATTTTTAGGAGGAGAAATAGGTTGTACCTCCTTACTATTGGTGTCCTCTTCTTCCTGTGCTGGTCTCGTGGGTTCTTTTCCACTGTGGCTGGAGGCTGTGTCCTCGCTACTACTCTCTATGGAAGCTTCCAAGACCAATATGGTGATCTTAGGTTGCTTTTTTCGGTCCTGTAGCTGTTTTAGAATTTCGGGCTTCACCTCCCATTCATCATATTCATCGGTGTGCACTTCATGGATGGGGGTTTTGCCTTTCATTTGAGATTGAGTGGCTCTCCGTGCAGCGATCGGCAAAGAAACTACTTCAGTTCATGATGGTGCCATCATGATTTCTGTCACATTTCCAGTGGCTTGCTTTTCTTTCAATGGTGTCGTTGTGGGGTCCGACGATTCTTGGCACAGCGTCAAGTGGACGAGGACGTAATGGTCGTCATCACGTTAGAGTGATCTTCGGTGCGTTGGTGCTTCACCATCGTTGTTTCTGCAAGAGAGAGGAGAGTTGAGAGAGAAAAAGAGTTGACGACATGGGGGAGAAGAAAAGAAAAGAAAAGTAGGTGTTAGGGTTTTTAAATAAAAATAAACAGTAAAAACAAAAAATAACTAAGTAGTAAAAAATAAAATTACCACTTTTTAGAACAGTTATAAAACTTGGTCAAATAATTTACTATTCAAATCTCAAATAACCATGGAAGATTAAATATAATCTCTATAAAGTTCAAACTTTTCCAGAAGATATAATTTGCTCTAAGGTAGAAGACAATGAAAAAAATAAAAGAATTAAAATTAAAAGAAAAATAAAAGCTCTTGGTCACGAGCAAGCTTGGGCAAACCTATCACCTTGGTTTGCCTCCTAAGCAACGCCTTTGTTTACTGTCCTAGGTTGGACATTAGTGGTATGTTAAGTTTCATTGATTTCCCTTCTACAACCACTTCTATCTTCATATTTATTCAATACCCAAATCAACTTCTTTGCTTTTAAAGGATTCAACTTGGAGGAGATTATGATCGGAAGTGTGTTATTACTCCTAAAAAATGCATTTTTCAAATAAGTTGGAAGTTTTCTAAATCGAGTTCTGGTGCCTTGTGGCTCAAACCATCTAATGAGTGGACTATTCTTTCAATTTCTATATCAAATTGTAATGTACTATTGTCAAGACAGTCCATTGTCAAGTTTGAATTCGAGTCTAAACTCGAACTCGAGTCTGAACTCGTGCTCGAGCCTGAACTCGAAGTCAAGCCGAACTTTTTAATTTTGAGCTCGATTTCGAGCTTTTTTAACGAGTTTCTTAATTGACCTTTTCGAGTTCGAGTTCGAGTTCGAACTTTATTAATGAGTTTTTTAATTGAACTTTTCGAGTTCAAATTCGAATCAAACTCGTTATTATACTAAACGAGTTTTTTCACGAGTCGAGCTCAAACCGAACTCGATTATAGTATTCAATTCTCGAGCCGAACTCGAACTAAATATTAGAGTTCGAGTCAAACTCTAGCTAGAACTCGAGCTTCCAAAATTTTTTAATAAACGAGTCTAAACTTTACAAAACTCGATTCGGCTCGGTTCAATTACACTCTTATCAATCTACCTTACATATAATATAATAGAATTTCATCTTGTTTCAAGATCATCCGTGGGCAAAAACTCTCATGTATAATGGATAATAATATTAATTTTATAATATTAAAATTATATGATCTGAGTAATGTTTTTAATTTTATTATTAATAATAAAATATATTAAAAATCAATATCTTAAATATATTAATTTTTAAAATTATGAAATGACATTAAATTGCTAGTTAAACGTGATTGTTTATAATTAAAAAAATAGATAAATTAATTAATTAATTATATGAATGTTTAAAATTATTGAATAAATTATTATTTAGTTCTATAATATAAAAAAATTTATTAATTAATCTCTTAATTTTAAAAAATATATTAAAACGTTCATAATATTTTAAAAAGTCTACTAGTTAATCATTCCGTTAATTTTTTCGTTAAGTAATTTATTATTTAATCTCTATAACCCTCAAATTTTTTTAAAAAAATTTATTTATTATCCCTTCATATTTTAAATTTTTTAACAATATTTAATAGTTAAAACTAACGGAGTAATTAACTAATAGACTATTTAGAACATCAAGAGCATATATTTTTTTTAAAACTAAAAGATCAACTAATGAATTGAACTAAATAATAATTCTCTTAAAATTATAAGAATTAAATTTACATTTTATTGGACTACTCTCATATAGTAGTATATAATTATAAAATAATATTAATTTTATGTCATTAAAATTATAGTGTCAGCAATATTTTTTAATTTAAATATTAATAATAAAATATATTAATATTTAAAATTATGAAATAAAATTATATTGTAAAAATAATTTAATTGTTTATAATTTATTAAAAAATAGATAAATAAATTAAGAAATTAATTTATTCTGCAATTAAAATAATTTATTTATTTATTTCTCTTTAATGGATTATAAACAACCTAGTAATTTTGTTCATGTTTAGTAAAATAATATCATAATTCTAAATTTTTTTTTTTACCCTTTTTTTCTATCAATTTTTATAACTCTTCTATATTAAAAATAATAAAAAATACTCTTCTATATTAAAAATAATAAAATATATAAAGTATAAAACTATTCTACATTAAAAATAATAAAATATACTCTTCTATATTAAAAATAATAAAATATATAAAATATACAACTACGCATTAGTAAATTTATAATTGGTACTTTAATTACAATGTTACATAGTAATATATTAAAAATAGTTTTTTTTTTAACTGGAAAAATAATATTCTTATAATTGGTACTAATTAAATTATAATTATCTTTAAAATTATAAAATAATATTATTACACTTACAGATTTAATCTAGTAGTAAATACATTTGAATAAATTTAAAAGATTTCAGATTTTATTCCCCCAATTCTCAATTTTCATTTAAAAAAAAATAAAGTTATTATATTATTATTTAATTACAACATTAATATATTAAAAATAATAAAATATATTATGAAAAATAATTAAAAAATTTTACCACTAAATAAATATGCAAAATATCACTAAATTACTAAATTATTTTTATATATCTAATTATAATATAATATTAATTTTATAATACTAATAATTTTTTATTTAAATAGTAATAATAAAATATATTAAATATTAATATATTAAAAAAATATAACATAAATAATATTATTAAATTAATATAATATAAATATATTATTATAATATATTAGTAACTAAAAAAATAAAAAAAAATTAAAACTGACATCTTAAAAAAAAATTCTGCCGCTTTATAAGCGCGCCCGGCGTAAGATCCGACTGCCAGTCAAACCGCGCGCCAGAGGTAGGTAGGGTCTAAAACCAGTCAAATTCTAAATCCGTAAATATTTTTTTCTCAAAAATTGACAATTTTTTACCGCATCGATAGAATTGGATAGAGACGAGAAGAATAGCAATGTAAAGACCAGAAGAACTCAATTTGTGGAAGAAAAGGGAAAAGGTTACTAATACATCAGGTTCTAACCTTAATACCGTTTAGATGCATTATGAACAAATCATTCCAAGTGTCTGTTATTCCTGGTAAGCACCAGTGCATGCAGTCATCATGTCGCTTCCCACCAGCCGTGGATGGATGGGCATCTGCCCTGAACTCACTCATATGGGTTATATCCACTATATGGAAGTTAGACCCCTCAAGAGCCTTGACTAGGTGCTGATTCACCAGGCGAGATTCCACATTTGTTCCATTGTTCTTTATGGAGAAGAGTTCTTCAACCTGAAAGGGATTGATGTATCTTTAACCTTAAATTATATTGCAACGCAAAAGTGAATAGCTACGCAAGCATGCATGAGAGGTTAGCAGTTGATTATGTTTAATCACATAAATACATAATGGAACTCAATAAACCAGTCAGGTTAACAAACTATAAACTAATAATTCTTACTTGCTCAGGCAATAAGGGATGTAGCCGTGGACAGGAACCACCCTGGTCCCAATCACCTCCTTCAAAATGTCTTGGTGATTGTGTACGAAAGAACTTAAGCCCACCTGGGCGCATGTTCTTCTCAACAAACAGTATCTACGATGAATACACGAGAAAAATTTAAACCAAATCATGTAAATGCAAAAGCAAGAGCAAATTTAGCTCAATACATCTCTTCGCACCGTAGCAATAACATTGACTGATCATTCACTAGAGCAGAACGGGATTAAAGGAAGGGCATTTGAATCACTAGTACATATATATAATATTTATTCAATATAGGCCCAAGCGAATATTATTTTACATAAGGTACTTCTTCAGGTTATTCCTTGAAATATATCTGTTGTTATTCCTGAATGTACTGCTATAACTAAAATCAGCCATACATGGGGAACACAAAAAGGAAGTCTACATTCTACACAACAAATTTCTATACATATCGGAATTCAGAAAACAGTGACTACTGAATCAGCAAAGAGCCATAAACAACTAAATACATCACGTAGCACATTCCTTTGCTCATTAAGAGCATATAAACTTATACCATGTTTTTCAAAACTTTGTCCAGGCCAACATCAGGAGGTATTGGCGGGATCACAGGCTGGCCTCTCTCAAAGAACAGCATGGGTGACTTTACAGGATCAAATTTTGAAGGAGCCCACCACCTAATATTACATAGCAAAATGCCACATAATTGTCAATGAAAAGAATTCCTGCATATTATAAAAATTACCGGCACAAATAAGAGATCCAAAAGTCTATCAATAGTGATTCATAGAAAATAAACTCTAGCAGTAGTGGACATACATCCTACTGAGAACTTAGTGATAAATCCAAGTGATCCAGAGAAATCAAGAAAAGTATGCAAAGGATTAGATGCATTTATCAGAAAGATTAGACCAAAATCAATGACACCTCAGTCCCAAATTGGAAGCTCATTATGCCCGCATGACCTTTGAAACAACCATGGATTTAGAGATGCTGAAGACTAAATGCATTTGCTACCACCATATACAAGTGCATGTCACATCACAATTCACCAAATTGACAGCAGCAGTCCAGATCATTGTAAAAATAATAACAGAAATAATAAAATTACCAATGTCCTGTGTTGAAGATTAGAATATCATGAAAGCTGGGAGCATTTGCCCATGTGCCTTCTGGAATGTCCATATCAACTCTATAACCCTCCTTATATCCAAGGGATTCCAATTCACCACCATTAACATTAGCTGACCAACTGCATTACTAACAAGCTCAAGTAAATTCAGATTGAATTCACAACTGTCTGGAATAAATGTGAACCAAATAATCAGTATGACTAAGAAGATAAATAGAACTGCATCACATTTGCAGCAATGTGTAAAATAGTCTAGGATGTGAACTAGATCCAAAACACCAACAAGACAAGAAGCAAATGACATACCACATCCAAGTCCATATATATGTAATCTAAAGACGTGCAACATCTCATGATGCATAAGAAAACTAAGTCCCATTGAAAGACTTGAGCAAATATACCGTAGCATCATGTATAGCTTACCTACCATAACGCGCTAAAAGATTTGTTCTATGGTATGCAATTGTCAGGTTGTACCGAAGAAACGTAAACCCACGATCAGCCCCAGCAGGACGCCACTTTTTCACTTCACTTGAAACCCGTTTCAGTGTGCAAAAAAGAGAGACAAACATATTCCTGTTCAAGGAATCTCCAACAAATCCTGCACTGCACAGCATTCATAAGGTCTACAAACACAACAAGGAGAAATACCTTGATACGCAAGAAAAGAAATTCATCTCTTAGGTAATTGTTTTGGCATTTTGATATCCAAGCAGAAAAAACCTCTCAAATCACTCAGATCGAGTTTTTCAGATTTTTCCACCATTTCTCAGTAATCAAACAGAAACCCAGTTCAATAATAGCAATTAAACTGCAGACCAAACCAAAAAGTTACGGAAAGGAAGTACCAATGTTGGTATCTCTATTAGATTCCAAGAAGCGGACGGGATCGAACGGCGGAAGATCGCAGCCCTTAGGCTGCCACCGCCACTTGAGGATTTCTCTGGCATTGGATTTATTATTGGCAATACAATTCCATCCTTTAAATATCTCCTTGCAGGTGCTATCGTACCTCTCAGACCTCAAATTGGGGTCGTAGATCCAGGACCCTTGAGTGTAGTCGCAGGATCCGGATGGTGAGGTCGTGTCGGATACGAAGTTGGGTTTGAAATGGGAAGTTTGGCGGGAGAGCGAGGGTCTTCTGGAAAGAGAGAGAACGAAGAATATGGAAGCGAAGCAGAGGAGAGAGACCAACGGAAAGAGTGGTATTCTCTTTGTCTGTTCTCTGGTAGCCATGGCGGAGGCGGACTCGGAAGATGGGCGTATCCTTGCTTTTGCATCTTTTACCGTCAAAATGATTTAAAATAAAGAATTCAAATTTTTTAATTTTAGTTTAATTGCGTCAATTTTTATAGTACAATTTTAATTAATTTATAAATTTTTAAATTTAATAATTTAGTTACAATATTATATATATTATTATTTTATATATATAAATTAATAATTAAACGATTTAAAAATTTTAATGTTATATTATTTTATATTTTAATCTAAATATTTAATTTTTAAATTAATTGATGTAATATTTATATTTAGGTATAATTTTATTAACTTTTTAAAAATTTAAATGTAACAATTTAATAAAGTAAATATAATATTTTATTATTTTTTAAATATAAAATAATTTTACATAAAAAATAATATTAATTTATATTTAATTATAGTGAAATAATATATTTAATTTTAAAAAAATAATAATCTAATGATTAAATATATAATTAAAATTTTGGCAATAAATAAATATTTTATTTTGTATCAATAATTATAAAAATTTTATATTAAATATTATAATTTTAATTATTTTATATATATTATTATTATTTTAAATTAAATAATATATTTACTATAAAATATTTATAATTATTACTGTAAAATAAAATTTATTTTAATTTTAATTTTAAAAATTAGCTATACCTGAATATAAACATTAAATAAATCTATTCAAAATTTAAAGATTTAAATTAAAATATAAAATAATATAAATATTAATTATTTTTCAATCAATTGATCATTTAAAAAAATAATAATACATGTGATATATCAATTAAATTATTAAATTTTTATATAAATTATGAAATTTTAAAATTTTAAAATTGCATTAAAATATAAAAGTCAAGATAATTAAATTAAAATAAAAAATTTAGATTAAAATATAAATACACTTGTCGTTTATAAAATTATATATATGATTTTAATTTTAGTTTTTTTTTTCAATAAATATTTTTAAATCAAAAAATTAATTTTTTTCATTTTCAATAATAAAATTAATAAATAATTAAATAATTGCAAAATTTTTCATTCTAAATACAAAAATAAAAGATAAAATATTGACTTACATTATTTTTTATTTTTCCTTATTAAATTAAATTATATAGTAAAGTTAAAAATGGTAAATTTCATGTTTCTATTTAAAATTGTTATAAATCTGAAATAAACTGATATAACTTGAAATCTTAATAAATTGTAACTTTATTTAGCATGATGATAATAACTGAAATATGAATTTTGTTATTTTTTACCATGGCTCTATAGTTAAAATCCAATTTAACCTAGCTAAAAAGATTGTAAGCTTTTATTGCCCATTCCTATAATTTCAAGATATTTCAAATAAATTTATTATCATTCTAAAATCTAGGGTGAGTATTCGGTCGGTTTGATTTAAAATTAAATCGAATCGAATAAATCGAAAACTAAAATTTTAGTATTTATGAAAATAGAATCGAATTGATTTTGATCAAAAATTGAATCGAACCAAATCAGTCTATTCAGTTCGATTCAGTTCGGTTTGATCGATTTCGATTTTTAATAAATTTTTTATTTTTTATAATTTTAAAATTTAATTAAAATATTTTAATTTTAATATGATTTAATTTCTCTATATTATTGAAAAAACATATTATTATCACTAATCAGTTCGGTTCGATTTTTTCGATTTTCTTCTAATCAAAATAGAATCGAACTGAAATAACTGAAATTTTTGAAATTAAAAATTGAATCAAACCGAAATGAATAAAAAACTAAACCAAATTTTTAAATTAATTTGGTTTGATCGATTTTTTCTGTTAGAACCGAGTACTGTTCAATCCCACTAAAATCAATGTTATTTATTTACATAAATCACTATTATGAGATTTTTTAATTTTTAAAAAATTTATTATATTTGTCACGATTTTAAAATTATTTAATTAAAATATTTTTGTATTTTATAAAACCAACTTTTAATCCTTAAAAATAATTAATTATCTTAAATATTTATATTATTTATTTTATATAATTTTAATTATATATATTATTTAATTTTTTAATTTTAAATATTTAAATTATTTAGTCTCTCAACCAAAATAAAAATATGTTTGGCTAATATTTATTTATGGAAAAACTAAACAATTTTGATCTTATAGGTTATATAAATGTATTTAATTGAGTGATTTTAAAATGATAACGTATTAAACAAATTTTTAGGTTTTATGAAAAGAATGGGGAAAATTTTGTGGGGGAGGGAAAGAAAAATATTTGTAGCGTAGAGGTTTGACTCAATAGAAAATAAATAACAGGGATAGTTATTCTTATTATAACTCTCGGAATATAAATTTACAAAATAAAAGAAAATACCGAGTGAATTAGCTTATAATCTCTCCGATGCTTTAGAGAGAATAGCCTACTTGTATATGAGATCATGAGCTCCTTATAATGCATGAAATAGAATTTGAATACTATTAGGAGTGTGTGAAATTATAGAACTATATCTAAGGTAGAATATGGATATTATATGAAATAAGATAATTAGATAAGAATAATATTCTAATATGATGATATTCTATTTTAGTTAGGGTTTTACTACTCTATTAAGAGAGTTATAGAGTATCTTAATTGTTAAAGTATTTTGGATCATTGGTGTAATACCCGGCTAGACTCCGGTATCGGAATTCCTACCGTCCGGTGGAATTTGGATGTCGGGAACCTCTAGAAGGGTAAAATCATGTTTTTATAAAATGTTTTCATGTTTTTAATGATTTTAAGTATGGTTTTACATGAGTTTTACAAGAAAAGAACATTGGAGGAAAACCCAGGTTCAGCCGCCGAAAGTCAGGTTCGGCCGCCGAACATGCATGCGTTTTGGAGGCACGTTAGGCCCCCGAAAGCATGAGTGAGGGAAGTGCAGGTTCGGCCGCCGAACCTCATGTTCGGCCGCCGAACATTGCATGGATGCGGAGGCACATTCGGCCACCGAACGTGGTCTGGCCAGCCACTATAAAAGGGTCCCTTAGGTCCGCACGGGCGAGCTTTTTCTCCCCCGTTGTCGGCCAAGGTGAGTCCCCGCCGCTTCTCCCTCGATCTTGAGTGTTTTCTTTAGATCTTTCATGGTTTTCACGGGTTTTAACTTCGGTTTTGAAGATTTGTGAGTAAAGAGCAAGTTTTGGGTATTTGGAGGCTCAAAGAGCTCAATCTCTCCATCTCCAAGCTAGGATCGTCTTTCCTCTCGTTTCTTCAAGAGGTAAGCTCGGATCCACCCTTGTTATGTGTTTTAAACAAGCTTTAAGTTGATTTATGGGTAGAGATGCATGTTTAGGCTTATTGATGAGTTTATGGGTTTTGATGCTTTGATGAACAATGTATGTTGATTTTTGTGTGATTGAAGTGTTGTAGTTGGGGTATATGCTAGTTTGAGACCCCTAGGTGTAATATATGATATGTATGCATGTTTTAGAACTAGTTTTTGCATGATTTGAGCTTGGGAGGCGAAATGTGCATAGAGGAACTGAGTTTCTGCCCTTCGGGAGAAGCTCAGGTTCGGCCGCCGAAGTGACTTTCGGCCGCCGAACCCCCTTTGTGGAGGCAGCATTCGACTGCCGAAGTTGCCCCCGAAAAGAGACTTTCGTCTCTGTCTGGGACTTTCGGCCGCCGAAGGTGCTGCCGAAAGTGCCTGACTTTCGGATCTGTCCAGGACTTTCGGCCGCCGAAGGTGCCGCCGAAAGTGCCCTGTTCAGCCATTTCATGCATATTTCTATGTTATGTTTTCATGATGTTCTAGGGGGTTTTTGGGGAGTTTATTAGAGTTATGTTTATGTATGTTTGGTCCCTCATTTGAGTCCACCTGTGTAGGTTCGGACCCGAGGAACCGAGGACCCCAGCAGTGAGATAGCTGCTTCAGAGTCAGTAGAGTTTCAGCCAGAGGTGAGTGGAATAAACCTTAAGTTTTTAAATAAATGAAATATAACTTTTTGAGCATGTTCATGCATCATATATGCCATGTGATATTATAGGGTGTTTGCATTAGTAATCACGAATATGTTGCATTGCATAATATGATGTGGATGCGGATTGGCTATTGGATGATCCTCTAGTCCTCCTATGATACGATATGATGAGGATACGGTATGGATTGCCAGTGAGGCCCATTCTACGCCCCTGGACTATGTTAAGAGAAAGACCAGTGAGGCCCATTCTACGCCCCTGGCATATTGGAATGTTATGTTATGTTATGCATGAAAGAGAAAGACCAGTGAGGCCCATTCTACGCCCCTGGCACGATTGGACTATGTTGAGGACTAAAGGTGACAGTACCATCCTTATGTGATATGTTTGTGATGTGTTGCATTTCATGGAAGCATGAAATATTTTAATATATGTTTTTCTCTATTCTGCTCACTAGGCTTTATAGCTCACCCCTCTCCCCTAACCCCAGATGTGCAGGTACAGGGTAGATCAGGAGATTAGCCAGAGTATGGAAGCTATGTTTATGTAATAGTTAGATTGTGGACATGACAATTGTATTATGATGTAATGTAAAGTGTTTTAAAGTTATGTTATGTAATTTGAATATGGAGAATAGAGTTGTGCTTGACCAATACAGTTTGTTAATCCCACTTGTATGTACATGGTCTTTATGATATGAGATATGAGGTTATGTTTCAACCAAGCTTATGTATGATGAGATACCCCAGTGGAGCATTTGATGAGGGCTCCAGTGGAGGTTTATGTTATGTTTATGTTTATGTACAGGTTGAGCTTGGTTGTTATATGAGAATGTTTACAGGTTTATGAGTATTGTTGATCATGTACGGGATTAAGCAGGTTTACAGGTTATATGTTAGGCTTGCTACGGGTCCTGGCGGCCTTAAGTCGACCCGGATCCTAGCGCCGGTAGCGGTCCGATTTTCGGGGCGTTACAATTGGGACTCAAATCTAATATATATTTTTATATCGATTTATATTAATATTATATTATATTATATGAATAATATCATTTATAATATAATTGTTTATAATAAATAATATTACGCAATAATCACCCAAAGAAATTATGTGTTGTCACACAAAGATAGAGTTACGTGGTAAGAATCTAATAAAATGATATTCGATCTCACCGAACAAAAAAGAAGACTTGGACACTTCAGGTCGACCTCAATTCAATTCAGTTCATCAAGACTCGCCCTTTTAACTACAGAGTGAGGTTCCACAAGAATGTATCATTAATGGCTACAACATTGCATAATCCATTTACGTCTATAATCACGGAATATCTGATCAATTAGCCGATAAGATTCTTTATTAATGAGTTGCCTCGTTATTGTCAAATTCCAGGAAATACTATAATTAACTCCATTTTCTTACAGTATAAAAACTAATGATCACAAAGATAAAAATATGCAATTCCTGCACAACTACTCTTGAGTTCCGAGCAATTACATTACATTCGTCATTTTCTCCAGTTTACTGACTTGAGTGTCAGAATAGCTGTAGTAGACACAAACCACCACACGTTCTGTTTCTCGCAGATTGTCCAATCGCATCATAGCTTCGTTTCAACCAGGTGCCGACCACCTCACTTTTCTTTTTCATTAGCCAATCACAGAACAGTTTCATTCCGGCAGTATCAATAAAAATACTTTAAATTATTTTTCATAATGAAAAATCTAAAATTTTTTATTGTTATGTAATTTAATTCAAAATTTTAAAATTGATAAAATTATAAAAAATTATAAATTTTATTACAATTATATTCAAACTTAAAACTTGAATCGAGAGGTGTATTTTGCTAAAGTGGCGAGATATTATAAATTATTTTATTATATTTATATGTCATGTAAATAAATTTATATGTTATGTAAATAAATGATATTGATAAAAAAATTTAAAAATTTTAGTTATTTTGTAATTTAATCTAAAATTTTAAAATTGATATAATTTAATTCCAAATTTCTAAATTTATTTATCTTCATTTCTGTCTTGCATGATATGAAAAAAATCATAATTTTAATTTTTTTATATTTGTCACTACTTTCAATAAAAATTATAATAAATCTCATATTTATTAATTTTTTATTCTTCGAATACTTTATTAAAAGTAAATTATAATAAATTTTACTAAATTTATTATAGAAAACTATTTTAATATGATAAAAAATAAAAATTATAATCTTACTATTTATAATTATACTATTAATATCATGTTACATGTTAATAGTATAAGTCAATATTTAGAGATACAAAAAGAGATATTATATTAAGAGTATATATAATAAAAAGAAGTTCTATTATAATTTATAGTATCAAACAAATAAAAATGAAGTATAATAATAGAATTTTATAAATTTAGAGATAAATTTAAGAATTTTAAATTGAATTATATCAATTTATAAAATTTTGAATTAAATTATAAAATTATAAAATAATTAAAAATTTTAAAATTTTTATATTAACAGCATTGATTTACATGATATATATAAGTATAATAAAATAATCTACCTTATATTATCACGTTAATAAAACACACTCTCCTCAATTTAAATTTTAAATTTAAATATAATTAAAACAAAATTTATAATTTTAAATAATCTTATCAATTTTTATAATTTTGAATTAAATTATAAAATAATAAAAAATTTTAAATTTTTCTTGCAAATAGCAAAATTCAATAATAAAAAGTTAATAAAAATTTTATTAATAATATTAATGTCAATTTTAATTAAATATTTTATTATACATATAATTATATTATAAATTTTATTTAAAAAATAAAATTATTCATCTTTAAAAAAATTATGTACAGAGTTTAATGATTTTAAGCACTGCAGTGAGCATATATGTTATATATATACATATGTGTGTGTGTGCACTATTGAATACAAAACTTATTCTGGCAAAAAGAAAATACAAAAATTATTTATTATGAATATATTTATATATACACCTCAAAAGCTCATGCCATACAGGGTCCCTTCATGGTCACGTTCAACTTCCATTAGACATAGTCAAAGCACACACATTCTCTCCCTCATTCTCGCGCTCTGCTTCTCGCTCTCGCGTCATATTATTTCAAATCTGTTGCTGTCCTTCTCTTCTTTTCTCATAACTGCCGCTGAATTCTCCGTTGCTCTCTCTTCTTGCCGGAAAATATTTTCGCCTTCCTCTATTTATTAGTAGCTCAGGAATAGTTTCCGCTTCCTCAGTTCCTCTCCTCGGTCACGAACCTCTGGAGTTTGATACCTGCAACAAGCTATTTCTCTGTTGTTTTGCGTTGGATGAGAAAGAAACCGTTTCGAATCACTAGAACTTTTTTTTCTTTTGCTTCTAGAGAGGGTGCTTTTAGATAAAAATGTAGCTGATTAAGCTATATTTTGTTCCTCTAACGATTAAGAAACTGTTGTTTTCCTGTTTTCTTTCTTTTTTCTGATTTCATTTGGTTTGAAGAAGAGATAGATATTGAATGGCGGTGGAGTATGAGTGCTGTGGAACGGATTTCTTTATAGACATTGTGGTAATAGTATTACTGGTGATGTTCGCTGGATTGATGTCTGGGCTTACTCTGGGGCTTATGTCTATGAGTATTGTTGACCTTGAAGTTATTGCGCAGTCTGGGACCCCGAAAGATCGCAAATACGCAGGTACTCTTGTATTGTTACCTTTTATCTCTCGTCTATGTTCTGTTTGGATTCTTAGAAAGTGCGACGGAAAAAAAAAGTGGAGATTTGGAAATTTAGCTTTCGATACCGGGGTTATATTCGTGTGGGACCGGCTAAAGCGAAAATGTGGTTTAAAGTGTTTACTTATTGTTTTTGAGGGCCTCTCATGGCATTGTCATGAATATTAAATCAACATCTTCACTCGTTCATATATTATATGTACAAAAGAGAGGGAGAGAAGAGATAAATGAACAGAAAATCAAACACTGGAGGAAGAATTTTGTACTCTTAAGGAAATGAAATTGATTGACCCGAAAATGAAGGGTATGAATAAAAAAAAAAGATATTTAGAAGGTTGATCTATGTGTTTGATACTATTTGAGGTGATAATTTTCCATTCTTGGATTTGATCGTTGATGTTGCTTCAAATGCTTGTCAAAATAACTGGAGCTGATTAGCAGCAACAAAATGCTGAAACTTTCAATAAAAAGCTAATTTTTGGTGTTTTCCTGTTCCTGCTTCCTTCGGAGCTCATTGATAATCTTACTTGTCCTCGCTTGGAATCTTGTGCTATTTTTGAAATTTGTTAAGGACTTAAAAGGGAATTAAAGAGTTTTCACACAAATAATATTAAAGTCTCTCCATTTCTCTCCATTTCCCACCAAATTAAAAGAGAGTGTTTTAGGTTTATTTTAAGATAAAAAGAAAAATACAATTTCTCTTCTTTTCTCTCTTTTAATGATTGTCCAAACAAGAGAATTTTAAAAAATTAAATTTATTTTCTTTCCTTTTCTCCTCAATTCCTTCAAAACAAACAACGCATTAGCAATGGAAATTAACTAGCATGTTTATTTGACATGTCAAGAGTTCGGTCACTCAGAATAACATTACTCGTCTCTTGTGATAACAGCAAAGATATTGCCGATTGTCAAAAATCAGCATTTGTTGCTCTGCACGCTGCTCATTTGCAATGCTGCTGCCATGGAGGTGGGATATTAATGAAGATGTCTTTGGGCTTTGATTACATGGTAGAAAAAAATTTATCTTACTTTCCTTTTTGTCAGGCCCTTCCAGTTTTTCTTGATAGTCTGATTACAGCTTGGGGTGCTATTCTAATTTCGGTAACCTTGATTCTCCTATTTGGTGAGGTGAGGAATTTACTTAGGTTTTTACACTTATCTTGATTTAATGAAGGCAAGACAGATGGATAGACATACAGATGAACGAACCATGGAATTAGTGTTTGTGGGTCTGACTTGTTTTTGTGATTCACTTGCATGTTACTAATTACATGTTCTCAACCAATGAGGTAGTATTATGAGGATCCACTAAATGTCAAGTTCTTCATTGCTGCATATGTAATTATTTATGCTATTTAAGTCTGTTGACTGGAAACAGAAAAAAGAAATCTGTTGTCTTTTTGGAAAGAAAACAATCTCCTTGAGACTTGGAGTTGCATACCTGAACTCCTAAAATTTCAATTGTATAATTAAGATAAGTCTTACGGGAATTATGATAATGTGGATGTGCTAATTGCTTTTTACATGGCTGTCCAGATTATACCTCAATCTGTGTGTTCTCGGCATGGTTTGGCAATTGGAGCAAAAGTGGTTCCGTTTGTTCGTGTTCTTGTCTGGATCTGCTTCCCCTTTGCTTATCCTATAAGCAAGGTGATAATGTCAGTTTGAGAATGGTTTTAGTTTAATCCTCATATATTAGTGAAATAACTTAGCGTTGCATGTGAATATATGATGTTCCAGCTTCTGGACTACATGCTGGGCCATGGACATGTAGCACTTTTTCGCAGAGCTGAGTTGAAAACACTCGTAAATTTTCATGGTAATGAGGTGCGTTGGTAGGTTTCTAACTTTACAATATTGAACACTATTCTGCTGTTGTTTTCAACTGTTTCTTTCTATTTGTAGGTGTTACAGTTATTCTGTTACACTTTCCTCCTCTTTCTATTTTTCTTTCCTTGCTAATTGATTGCTCTCTTGACACCATTAATTGGTTGTAGATTTTGTGATACAAGTCCAACTAAGTGCAATTCTGTTGCTTATACTTCCTCCTCTTTAGTAATATCTACCATCGGCTTTATAATCCTAATATTGATCTTTATTAGGCAGGAAAAGGTGGAGAACTAACCCATGCTGAAACGACAATTATAGCTGGAGCACTTGAGCTCACTGAGAAAACAGTTGGTGATGCCATGACACCTATATCTGAAACTTTTACAATTGATTTTAATGCCAAACTTGACAAGTAAGATATTCTGAAAAGCTTAAACCGAAAAGAAACTTGTATAAATTCATCCTCATTTGCTGCATTGGATATCTCTTATGTGCAGGTCTTTGATGAATTTGGTATTGGAGAAAGGGCATAGCAGAGTGCCAGTGTATTATGAGCAACCTGCAAATATAATTGGACTTGTTCTGGTAAATTGGCACTAGTGACATGTTCAATGAAGACGAAATAACATTTATTCTGGGGTCTTTCTTGAGCATTTTTGGGGTTCCCCCCTCCCCTTTATGGAATATTGTGAATTGGCTTTTGATGAATGATCTAGTTTTCTGTAAGTAAAATGATCAAGAAATTACTAACATTTAAAATCACAGGGCTGCTTAGTTTTCATTTGTTTGCCTTCAGTACATATTCTCACTGAGCTGTTAAATATTTATGAAGTGCAGTGCATGGGTCTTAGATGATATAGTGAAGGAATAATTAAACCTTCCTTAGATTAAGTAGAGTAACATTCTTAGGTTAAAAGTACCATCTTTCTCATGACTTTTTAAGTTACTCTACTTTCCATGGAAACTGGTTTCTGTGCAATGTAATTAATCTGAAAACCTGGTGTCTCTAGAACTTGATTAGCTTGTGTGGCATATAGAGGGTGTCCAATAATTTAGTAATTCAAAGAATTTGCATGATCGTGTTTTTGTCACACCTGCAAACATATACGACTACAAGCTGTTCATTGACCATCACATAGGTTGATTTATATCAGGAGTTTCTGAATATTAGGGAGTTTTTGAATAATCCATAATTTTTTTTGCATTGAGACATACATTGTGGGATAATTCTCAACATAGCCTTCCAAATATTACCAGATGAATGAAGGGTAGATGAGAAAAAGACTCCAGCAGTATTTGTTTGCACTGCACTTTTTTTTTTCTTTTCACTTGTGGTTTCTGGTGCGATTTAAGGACAACAATAATGTTGTTCCCAAGGTTTAAGTTAATAGACTTCGTTAGTTTTATCAATGAAGCAAAATAAATGGAGAAAGGACAAAGTAAAAAAGAGGCCCAAGCACAAGGAAGCAAAGTCCAACTTACATTAGAAAGGATAGCCAATGAGGCTATGGATTGTATGCTAATTGATCTCATTTGACACTTGATTCGTCCTTTGTCTTTTGCCTTCACTTTCGTCTCTTTGAACTTGATCTCGTGTATCAAATATGTTGCCAGATATTCTTAGTTGATTTCTACTCTCTTTTTTTTCTATTATTCTTTTTAATAATGTTTAACAGTTAAATATGTTTTTCTTTTCATTCCTTTTAGGTCAAGAATTTATTGACAATTTATCCAAAAGATGAAACGCCCATAAAGAATGTCACAATACGAAAGATCCCCAGGTATCTTATATTCATATTTGTTATACTGCTGTATAAATTGCAGTTAAATTGTTCTGGATAGATTCATTGCTGCTAATTTTAACATTAACTTATGTATTTCCTATTATAGGGTTGAAGAAAATTTGCCATTATATGATCTATTGCATGAGTTTCAGA
The DNA here is from genome assembly GCF_001659605.2 of Manihot esculenta. Taxonomy (NCBI): domain Eukaryota; kingdom Viridiplantae; phylum Streptophyta; class Magnoliopsida; order Malpighiales; family Euphorbiaceae; genus Manihot; species Manihot esculenta. The sequence goes on from NC_035170.2 coordinate 22,823,786, forward strand.
AAGGTCACAGCCACATGGCTGTTGTTGTAAAACAGTGCAACAAAATAGAGGAGAAGCCAACTAGCAATGCTGCTGGTGGTAAATGCCAACTTTTTGATAGTTCCTTGTTATCTGAAAACTGCTTATCTGTAGCAGAATATAATTATCATGTGAACATCTCATTTTTTATGATAGGAAAATCATTTTGATAGTTTCTACTCTCTCTTGCTCCCTTTGTATCCCATATAAAATAGATCCAATAGAAGAAGTTAAAGTTGATATTGATGTCGAGAAGTCTCCACAAGAGAATACTCCAAAGAACAGAAGGCCGCTTCAGAGGTGGAAGAGCTGTCCCACGCCCAGTCCCAGCAGGGTCAACAATTCACTTAAGGAATCAAGGAGCAAGAAGAGGACAAAGGACGTGGACTCAGACATCTTGCATATAAATGGCATTCTACTCCCTCAAATTCCTGAAGAGGGAGCTATCGGTGTTATAACAATGGAAGATGTGATTGAAGAGCTTTTACAGGTATTAATTAAGTTATCTTTTGAATAATTTCTAATGGATTGGAGTCTACTTTAAGAGAGTAATCTCATGAATATATTAGAATAAGTAGACTTCAAGACCAATCAAACTACTCCTTGATTAGGAAGAAATGAAGGCTCTTAGTGAAGAATCTTTAAGATTTATAAAAAAAAAAAATGCTGGCTAAATAGATGAAAATCATTGGAAGAATCGAAGGGAACTGGCAAATCATTTAAGTTGTGTTTATATTCATATATTTGGATTCAAAGTTAGGATTAGACATTGAATTTCAAATTTATACATTTAATAATATCTTTTTAGCTAATAAAAAAAAATTCAAGGATGCGAGTATCCCACAAAAATACTTTGCTAGGTTGAATTCCAATTTCAAGTAACATAATTAATATTATTATTTTTTAGTGTTCATTTTTATTTTGGTTTTTATTATTCATATGCTTCGAATTTTCCACAAAAAGGTATTTGATTTAAATCCAAATTTACACTTCACTTTGGATTTAATTCCTTGAAGTGCAGAATTAAGCAAAAGGAGATGAGACATGCCATGACATTTTCTGATTGTTGTATATATTACTTGGTTTACTGAGAGAGAAGAGGAAACAATTTTTATAGGTTACTATTATCCTGACCTTAGTTTTATATTATGTAGGAGGAGATCTATGATGAAACAGATCATCATTTGGAGGCCTCATGACACTGGCCTTCCATGAAGAGCAGAATCTTGATAATCAACAATGTTTTGTTAATATAATCAAAAAATAGAAATTTAATTCACTTCATTTTGTTTGTTTGAATAGGCTCTTAAAGATAGAGGAGAAATGTAATTTCTGTATTGAATAAAAATATAATACACGATTATTACATCCGAAATATCGTTTGTTTTGAAATAATTCAATTAAGAAATTTTAAGTTTCTATTAATTTATTGACAATTGTTTTCCACTTAAAAAGTTTTGATATAGAAAGAAGTAACTTGCTTTTTTAATCTAATTAAATTATTTTTTTAATAAGTTAATATTCCAATAAATAAAGTATTTAAAGCAAACAAGATCTTAAAAAAGGTGATATTTAAGTATTTTCATAAAATTAATTCGCATTTCTTTCCTTCTCCTACAAATTTAGAGAGAAACGTTTTGGTTAAATGCAAGAATTTGAGAAATTTCTATCAATTTATCTTCTTTTCTTTCCTCTACTTATTTCCCAAAAAAGATAATTTTGATAAATCAAATTTCTTTCTATTCTTTTTTTCCTGTTTCCCCTCCAAAAGGGTTTGAAATTAACTTTTGGTGTTTTGAAAAAAAACTATCTAAACCAAATGTAACTTTTTTCCTACTGGTTGCATCATGTAAAAATTTTAAAATATAACTTAATTGATTAATTAAATTAATTTTTCATTTAAATTTTAATTTAATTTAATTTAATTTAATTTAAAATTAAAATTTTTAATCCTCTTTGCATTTAAATTTTATTTAGTTAATTTTTATTATAATAAAAATGTAAATAGAATTTATAAGGCAATAAGTAAAATAATAAAATAAAGCTTATTTTAGAAAACTTCGTTACTTCATTCTAGAAACCATTTTTATATGCAAAAACTAAAACAATAGAAATTCACTAACTTTATTGATGTATATCACTATTAGAATATATTAAATTTATAATTTAAAATCTTAATCACAATAAAATATTATTCATATCAGAATATTATCTTATATGATAAAATGTATATTTTATTTTATTTAGTTAGAACTTTGTATCTTATTTTATCTAGAATTGCCTATTATATATAAATTTTATCTTATGCACTATATAAGAAAATTTCACAACCTCCATAATGAGATATGCTATTTTTTCTAATAGTCAATTTCATAATTTACTCTCACACATAGTAATTTAAACATAGAAGAGATTACTAAACTAACACACTAATATTTTTTTTATTTTTCAGGTTTATACTCAAAAAAATATAATGTGAAAAATATTATTAACGTCATCGGTGGAAATTAAAATAAAAGTGATGTATCTCACACTTTTTTTATTATTTAAAAAAGATCGTGATCAATCAAGTAAAAAAATTTGAGTTCCTGTGATGGAAATATTTTCGACACTAAAGAGTTTTATTCTATCTCAAAATACATTACACCAAAATTTATATATCCCTCACACTTTTATAGAAATTTGAGCTTTTGTAATGAAAATATAGTTAAAAGAATTTATTCTATCGTAAAATCTGTTAAAACAAAATTTGTGTCTCACACACTATAAGAAATTTGAGTGTTTGTGACGAAATAATACCATTACTAAAGAGTTTTATTCCGTCACAAAAAACTTATACAATAGATTTGAGACGAATTTAATTCCATGTTTGCTGCCCTTGTCACAAACATTTTACAATCGAAATTTGCATGTCGCCACTGTAGGGATAGACATTGTGACGGTATCTCTGAATCAGCGACAGAATTTCGTTTTTGCTAAATGACTTACATAAATATTTTATTATTTTTAAGTATCATTCAAGCTCTCCTTAAGTATGAAGGTCCATTAGTATTAGTTCTTACTAAATTTATTTTACAAGATCTACAATTATGTTAATAGCTTAGAAAGAGCCCTTTATTGTATAAAAAGGAAAAGAGAAAGAGAAAGAGAAAGAGAAGTTACAAATTATCTTATTCCAAGATGATAATGTTTACACATGTCAACCAAGTAATACTATATGTTTAACAACCGACAGTAAATAATAATTACTTTTCATTTTTGTATTTATTTTTGTATTTATTTTTCTATTTAGACTCTACATTAACTTTAGGATCACATATCAATGTGGATCATCTCATATAAATTCAATTTTTACTTTTACATCTTGTATAAGAATTAATTTTGTAAATGAGTTTTAATAGGTTGTGTCATTTATAAAAGAGACACAACTCTAAAGTGATAGTATGTTCCACTTATTGAAAGACTATTCCCCAAATTTAGGCGGTAAGAGCGCTCTTTCAAGCAACCAATTGCTCACTTAGGCGATGTAAGAGCACTTCAAGGCAATGTAGGAGCGCTTTTTCAGGCAACCAATTGCTCACTTAGGCAACGTAAGAGCAGCCTTTTATGCAACTAATTGCTCACTTAGGCGACGTAAAAGCGACCTTTCAGGCAACCAATTGCTCACTTAGGCAATGTAAGAGCGGCATTTCAGGCAACTAATTGCCTATTTAAGCGACGTAAGAGTACCTCTAGGCGACATAAGAGCGCCTTTTTAGGCAAACAATTGCCCACTTAGATGACGAAAGAGCGCCTTTAGGTAACATAAGAGCACTCTTAGGTGATTTAAGAGCGCCCTTTCAGGCAACCAATTACCTACTTAGGCGACGTAAGAGCACATTTTCAAACAATTAATTGACGGCTTAAGCGACATAGGAGCGCTCCTAGGCAACGTTAGAGCGCTCCTAGGCGACAGAAGAGCGATCTTAGATGACGTAAGAGCACTCCTAGATGATATAAGAGCGCCTTTTTAGACAATCAATTGTCCACTTAAGCAACGTAATAGCACCCTTAGGCTACATAAGAGTGCTCTTTCAGACAACCAATTGTCTACTTAGGCGACGTAAAAACGTCCTTTCAGGAAATCAATTGCCCCCTTAGGCGATTTGCACACCCTTATCAGATGCCCATGCAACTTCTCATGATGACAACATAATACCAGATCTCATCAAAGTCAAGCCATCAAAATAGATGGGAACATAAGTCAAGTAACATTTATTTAACCATACAAATCCATCTATTGAACAACGTAATAATATTTACTTATATTTTAGTTCATCAAAGGAAATAATACAATATCGAACCTAAAGATTCAACTATTGTAGGGGGACCATTGATATAAATCAATATTAAAAAATATTAAATATGGATTGCAATAATCCAAATCACGTCAACTATTTAAATATCCTATAACTCCAAATAAGATAGTAGAATTCTAATTACAATAGGATATTATCTATATCATAATATTATTGTTATCTAATATAATTCTATATCGTATCTTATTTAGAACTTCATATCCTCTCTTATATAAGATTTCATATCATATTCAAACTCTATCTTATAGATTATATAAATAGCTCACAACTTACATAACCATGTAGCTATTCTCTCTAACCGTTATAATTTACTCATTACATATATTGACTTAAGTATTAGAGAGGTTACTAACTTAATCCACTCTGTGTTCTCTCATATTTTGCAAATTTATACCCGAAAAAATATGATGTGGATAATATTATTTATATTTTAAAAAAATAATAAATTTTAAAAGTTAACTTTTATATATTTTTTATGATAAAATTGTCATTAATTGATTACAAAATTACAATTTAACTTAATTCATTGTTTTATTAATTAAACACACACATATATATAATTTAGGAAAAAATATAAAAAAATAACTTATGATTTTATCAATTTTTACTTTAAAATTTATGATTTAATTTGTCTCAAATAATATATTGTAGTATTATATTTTTAGTAAATAATGACAATTTTTATATATTGTCACAATTTTTATATATTATCACAAAATACTTATATGGCAAATAAAATATAACCATAATTTTATATATATATATATATATATATATATATATATATATATATATATATATATATAAAATAATGTATTTTCACTTATTTTTAATTTAAAATTTATGATTAAATCTGTATTAAAATTATATGTTAGCATTTCAGACTTAAAAAATTATATTTATTTATTAATAATATAATACTATGAGATACTGACTTGATACAAATTGTATTACATATCTAAATCAAAATCTGATAAAGTCAAATAATGATTTTTTGTATTGAATTCTTAATTATAAACTATATTACAGATAAGTAGTGTTGTGAAAACGGATTGTCCAATCATAAAAAACATTTCAAAATTTAACTATTTGAAAAGTCAAAAACTAACAATATACTTTTGAAAATAGATGGAGCAAGTAATTAATTTTACTAAATAAAAGAGACCAAAGAATAATATTTCCTGAATTAAAATTAAAATTTAAATAATAAACAAATCTAATTACAGAGTGAAATTAAATATTTTAAAGCCATAAAAAATTATTATATTATCTTCTTGCAAATCAAAATAAAGTAAAATTTGTAAATATCTAAGCAATTCCATTCTCACTTTTTCCTACCCCTATATCAGTCTATTAAGATCATTATATAGATGATATGAGTAATTTTTTTAAAATATAAAAAAAATTTACTTTAATAATTTTTAAGTTTACTGGTAATTTTCAATCCATTGGACTTCTTCGGAAAAAAAAAAAAAAAAAAAGAATCATCAATCGGACATGGGCTTTCCTTTAGCCAAAATGGGCTCACGTTCGATACTGGCTAAATTTGTATTTTTATCTCTAAAATTTCCGTTTGGGCTAAAGGATGACTAAAAGTTTAAGGATAAAATGATGTGACAAAAGCATTCTCAGGCTTAGTCTGATGATTAGTGCATCCGGTTAAACCTGATAGATTTCAGGTTCGAATCTCCCATCTCCCATTTTAAAAAAAAAAATGATGTGACAAAAAGAATTATATATTTAGTTAAAAATAAAATAATATTTTTTTTAAAAAAAATATCAACACTTATACCCTTAAAAATTTTATATTAATAATACAAATACAAAATTAAAATTTTTTAGTTAAAAACTTTGAAATGAAATATAAATTAAAAAAAAAAAATTATTTTTTATTTATCAATTAATATATTACACGACTGCTATTTCAAAGTAAAATTTTATTAAGCGAGAAAAGTAAATCGGCAGCAGAAAATATTTACTTATTAAAGTTTAAACTAATAATTAAAATTTAATTTTTAAAGATTTTATTATTATTATAAAAGGTGAAGCTAATTTGTTATTAGTTTATATTAATTTATATTTTTAACCTCGATTGTTTCACGAAAAATAATTTTTTAAAAAATAATTTTTATATTTTAAAATTAATATCTCTATAAATTTATTTATTAATATATTTTATTTTTTACAATAAAATTAAATAATAAAAATAAATGATCTTTTTAAAAAATATTTTTTATAATTTTAAAAATAATATTTTCATAAAAAATATTTTTTAAATACAAATTAAATTTTATAAACAAATGAGAGTCTTAACGTGCCTCCTCTTGCATTGGTTATCTAGAGTGGTTGTGGGTTTTAATTATGTAGTTTAGTTTTATTTTCTAAACTAAATATTTACCCCATGTTGCTGTGGATTTTTAAATATTTAAAATTATTATTAAATAAAATTATAAAGAAATATATTATTTTTTTAATACTTTTAATTATTTATAATTATCTTTTTTTTATAACCATGGATTATATAGCGCTATTATTTTTTTAATAAGTACTAATTTATTAATAATGGGAATATATAAAGAAAAAATGATAAATTTTTTTAATATTTATATATATATATATATATATTCAGTTGAAAGAATATTTGTGGATTTGATTTATTATTTTTGTTATTATTTGTTTATCTTTGGCTTGGATGAAGGCATATCATTCATTTAATTTGGGTTTCTGCTCTCTAAAAAACTTTGTTTATATCTTTAATCTTATTTTGATTTCCTTCTTTTGTCATTATTTCTATAAAATTATGCAAAAATTTAATTTTTTAAATAAAAATTTTTAAGTTAAAAATAAAAGAATCTTAAGGAATAATTTAATTTAATTTAATTTTTTACAAAATTCTAAATTCTGAAAGAAGAATTTGAAAAAAATACCAAACTATGAGTGGGAGCGGCGGTCTTGTGCTACTGTGATGCAGCCCATCTCGTAGCTATACTTGAGAAGGAAAGTTGCCTTGTAATTGGGTTGTAGCTATGCCTCCTCTGCACTCAATTTGTAATATATTATGCTATTAGCAATTAAAAAAAAATTAGAGAGATTAAAAATTGGAAGAATAGAATTAGAGTTCTCAAATTTATTCAGATATATTTATCACCAGACTAAATTTATGAGTGCAATCATTCTTAATTTTTTATTTCTATTTAATTTTAAATGTAAACTATCATTAAAATACTTAAAATAATAAATTTCATTCAAAACTACATTTATTATTGGAGGCGGTGTTCAGGTATACCCTTGCATTTTCTACCAATTTTGTTAGAAATATATTTTTAGCCCTTGCAAAACTTTTATATACATTTTCATATTATTTAGTATTTTTGTTAAAAATTTATATTTAAGCCTTCTTAAATTTTAAAATTGTTGTTGTGAACATTGAAATTTTTTAGATTTTATTATTATTTTCTTTACTTGTAATATTTTATTATTATCTTTGAAATTTAATTTTTAATTGACTATTCAAAGTTTTATTTTCTCTCTCTATATATATATATATATATAGAAACTTAGTAATTTTTATTTTTTATTTTTACAAAATAAATCTTGCTCTAGCAATAAATACAATTGAAAAGTATTTTTTTAAAATTTAATTTAATGGTGAAGTATATATAAGTAAAGTGAATTAGTAGTAATAAAAGTATAGGCATAACGTATAGGATTTAGTTGCAGGTAGGAGTGAGAGGTATTCGGTTTAAATTGAAAAAATCGATCGAATCGAATTAATTTAAAAATTCGATTTGATTTTTTATTCATTTTCATTCGGTTCAATTTTTAATTTTAAAAATTTTAATTATTTCAGTTCGGTTCGGTTTTGATAAAAAAAATTAAAAAAATAAGATCGAACCGATTAGTGATAATAGTTTATTTTTTCAATAATATAGGGAAATTAAATGATTAAAATATTTTAATTAAATTTTAAAATATTAAAAATAAAGTATAAAAAATAAAAAATTTATTAAAAATCGAAATTGATCAAATCGAATTGAATCAAATCGATTCAGATCGATTCGGTTCGATTTCTAACTAATATCGATTCGATTTTCATAAATATTATAATTCAGTTTGATTTTAAACCGAATTGACTGAATGCTCACCTCTAATTAGTTGCAGTAAACAAAATAGAGTTTCCATATAAGATTAGGAAATCAGTTGTCTTCTTTGATTAGGATTTGATTTATAATTTAAATAACTTTGATTTACAAAATAATACAACTTTGCTTAAAATCATGGTTGAAAAACGCAGGCAGCCAAAGTTTTCTTGCAACAATGCACTCTTTCCATCAAGGATAACTAAGAAACCAAGATCTAAAACAAGAATTCGTGGCTCCACATTGAGGCCTCCAGGTTTGGATTTGGCTTCTTTTGTAAGAGAAATTAAACCAAAATGGTCCAAAGGAGAAAAAACTGAAGGTGTTGAAAACAAAAAGGGATTAGCAGAGAGGCCTTGGATGTCAGATATTGTAATTCCTGGACCAATTCCTGATTTGGATTTTCTGAAATTGCTACGCAGTGATATTTGGTGGGATTTCTTTTCTGATGTGCCAGAAGCTGATGATTGATTTTGTGGCAATCTCCACATTCAAGCACAAATAATTATCAAATAAATACATACTTTAAGATTTATAATAATAATAAAAGAAAGACATACTATTATTTAAGGGCCTGGAGCAAAAGTGTTAGAATTTTTTTTTTAAAATAATGGCATATGGTGTCACTTATTTATTTTATTTTTTAATTTTTAAAATTATGGTTTGTGCCACTGGAAATAGCATCAGGCTAATTTTATTTTATTTTTATTTTTTTAATTATTAATATATTATAATAATTTAATAATATTATTTATATTATATTTTTATAATAATAAATATTTTTTATAATTTTAATATATTAATATTTAATAAATTTTATTATTAATATTTAAATAAAAAATTACTATATCATATAATTTTAGGTTATATAATTAATATTAGATTGCGATTAGATATATAAAAATAATTCGATGATATCGTATATATTTATTTAGTGATAAAATTTTTTTATTATTTTTAATAGATTAATATAGTAATATTGTAATTAAATAGTACTTAATCTGATACATGTTTAATCACATAATAATATTATTTTATAAATCTAAAAGTATTAGTATTAATTATAAATTTATTAATACATAATTATTATATTTTATAAAAATATTTTTAATATATTAAAATATTATAAAAGTTGATAACAAAAAAATTGGATACAAAAATATTTAGAATTATAATATCATCTTGCTATTAAACTTCATTCGATTAATTATTTAATTTATTTATTTTTTTAATATTATCTTACTATTAGTTATTATATGAGAATATTAAATTATTTATAATTTATTAATGAAAATAAATAAATAAATTAATTAATCTAATTATAAAATAAATAAATTAAATTTATTCCCTTTAATAAATTATAAATAATAGGTAATCCCTTACAACAACTAATTACAACATAATTTTATTTTATAATTTTAAATATTAATATATTTTATACATTAATATTTAATATATTAATATTTAATATATTTTATTATTAATATTTAAATTAAAAATATTATTGATTTTATGTAATTTTAATATCATAAAATAATATTATTTTATAATTATGCATAATGTCATAAAATTAATATTATTTTATAATTATGTACCACTGCATAATAGCAGTCTAATAAAATATAAATTTAAGAGAGATTTATTATTTAATTTTTAAATATTATTATTATTAACCAATTCATATATTTTTAGAAATTTATTAAAATTTATTAAAATATTTTTATTTTTTCACTAACTAAACTAAATAGTTACTGAAAAAACGAGACGTATAAAAAAAAACTATGGGTAATTTAATCTTTTATAAAATAGTAAATCTCCAAATGGCCAACTTAATTATTTAACAATTAATATAGTCCATTAAATTATTTCATGTTAAACACCACGTGAGATATAAAAATATTATTTTTTTCCCTAACAACCCAAAAACCCTAGGGTTTTGATTATATTAATTAAACAAAAACATTAAACCAAAGAGAGAAAAAAAAAAAAAAGTTAAAAAGACTAGACCTTTGCTTCAAAGCAGTCGCTTTTGAATTTTGAGCCTACCATTTCTTCTTTTGTTCCACCAAAAGCTCCTTTGCTCTCTTCATTCTTCAGGATTCATTCACAGGCCAAATGTCACTGACCCAGCATCTTTCCACCTCTGTCTCCTCTTCTTCCTCTGCTTTTTTAGCTTCTTCAGGCTTCACCTATAGGTAGTTTTCTCGTCTTTATTTTTTTTTCTTTCAATTTCTCGGATGCCAAACAGTTTTTTTGATTGTTTGTTCTAATCTTTATCTATGTAGAAGCCGGGATGTTTCGTTTCCCTCGAAAAACATTGAGATTTGTAGGTGTGTAGCAACCCCTCAGGAAGAGAAGATCAGTGAGTTTCCCCCTTTTTGTTGGATTTTCGTAAAAACAAACAGTATTTGTTGCCATTTGGGTGATATTTGTATTGTGCCGACATCGATTATATTTGATCATATTTGTATGTGTTGTTGATGTTTGTTTTTAAGCCTACAAGACAAAGGTTTCTCGCAATGCAAACATGGCCAAGCTGCAAGCTGGGTACCTCTTCCCAGAGGTCTGCAAATAACACTAACTCTAAAGTTTTCTCCTGCCCAATCATTCTTGTATCGTGGATAAAAAGTTTTGACATTTACCTAATGACTTCAACTTTTGAATTGCGTTTATTCGATGATGTGTGCCTTCCAGTCTTTTTCTGATTATCCTAATATCCTCATTTTATATATGCCGAAATTGAATGTTTAAGTTTTAAATAGAATTGTATGTTTAAGATGATATTCTAGTGTTTAAGGTTTTCTTTTTCGTTACCTGATATTCAAAAATTTTCCAGGGAAAGAAGTGCACAAAGGAAATTCATATGTAGTATTTTTTCCCCCTGTGTGTGCTTGGTAGTTGGCACTTGATAATAGATCGTGAAAATTCCTAGTCCACTAGGAGGCATCTAAGCTAGGAAAAAAAGGAACTTGCAAAATGGAGAGGAAGCATAAAAAAAAGATGCAGGCATGCCAACTTTAATGCTTAAGTCAGTAGCCAATAGAGAATGTAGAGATTTAGAGAGGAAAGAGATTCATCTTTCTTAGTCTATTTGTCTATTTTAGGGTAGGGCCTAATATCTATATTCCTTCATTGTCCTTATATTTATAGTTAAAATTATTGACCACCGTCACAAGTCCCTCCACTCCTTAGTTCAACTTGAGCATATTTCTAAGGAGGCAAGACTTAGACCTATGGGGTATTGAGTAATTCGAGTATACTGCCTGATATAAATAGTGTAAGATCCAATTTTATTTGATTAAATGAAACCATCAAGGACAAAAAATTCATTACTTTTTTAGACTGTTTATTCTCATGTATAACTAGCTGTTAAATTGATATGTTTAAGATTGTTCTTATTTTCGCTTGTGTTATTATATTTTCTGGAATGTTTTTGTTTGGTCATTCATTCTTCTCTTTTGCCTCTTCTTTCTTGCCCCTTTTTTTGGCAAAAAGATTGCTCGTAGGAGGAATGCCCACTTGGAGAAATACCCTGATTCAAAAGTGATAAGCCTTGGTATTGGTGATACCACTGAGCCCATTCCAGAAGTTATAACTTCTGCCATGGCAAAGGTTTGCCTCTCTTCCTTTTAACCTATTAATTTTATTTACTGTTCCACAATTTCATTGCATATATGTGTGTGTATATATATATATATATATATTTCTTATGAGAAGTGTAATAACTTTACTTTCTGCATTGATGTCTACATTTTGTGAATGGTAGTAGTCTAAAATTGGCAGTATGATTATTATTTTAAGGGTTTTATTTTTCGTCTCAATCATAATTCTTGTGTAGGGAAATGCATCTCATAACTTCAAAAAAAGGTTATTACATACATCTCACTTTAAAACTTTCTTCCCTCCTTTTGACAGAGAGCACAGGCATTGTCCACTCTTGAGGGTTACAGTGGTTATGGAGCTGAACAAGGTGAAAAAGTATGTGAAATCTTGATAACTAGACTAGCTGACAGAATGCAGAATTTTAGGTGTTATTATTATTTTTTTCTCTGGCAACGGTCAAGTATGTGGACAAGAGGCTTGAAATTGGCAGAAACAATAACATAGGATTTGCTATAATAGTTTAGCATATGAGATGTTTGGAGATTCGTGCACTTTATTGTAAAAAATTTTCATCCTTTCCAAGTTGAATTGTTAATTTTTAGGTGTTGCATTTTGCCTCCCCTCTCCTCCCACCAAAAAGGAGGTTTAGCCTATCAACTTTATGGCGGACAAATGGTAACACTAATTGTTGAATTGTGCAGCCATTGAGAGCTGCAATTGCTTCAACATTTTATCAAGACCTTGGCATTGAAGAAGATGATATATTTGTCTCTGATGGAGCAAAATGTGACATATCTCGCCTTCAGGTTTAACTAACATATGTATACCTTCCCACCCCCACCCCCACCCCCCTATTCCTTCTTATGCTGTAGTTGCTTCTGGTTTTATATTAGCTAACTTCAGTTTGATTTTGTGGCAGCTTCTTTTTGGGTCTGAAATCACTGTTGCAGTGCAAGATCCATCATACCCGGTAATTTAGATTTAGGTTGCTCTTTAGGAGTATAATTGTGCGTTTTATGTCATATCTTCTTTTTCCAGATTCTTTTTTGTTTGTCCTTCTATATTCCTCAAAAAGAGTTATGGTTATTTTGCTTGTTTGACATGGTAGATGCAAGGGCAGTCTGGTGTAATGATAAAAGCCTTGAACTTGCAAGACTCACAGCCAGGAGGATGCAGGTTTAAGGCCTCAAACTAACCACATTATCAAAAATATTGGAGAAGATAGTCTCCGGGTCCTTTTTGTAATATTTCTGTGGCCTTTGTAGGATCATTGGATGTCGACATTATTTTTTTGTTTTCCACTTGAGACAAATGGCTGAAATCCTACGTTGTGCATTTAATTTGTTTGAAGGCACATGATGTACTTAAGTTTTGCTGGTTTCTACTGATCTCTTCCCTTCCTAGCTCCACAAGCACAATAAAAAGATTTGTATTTAGATGTGAGCATGTCTCTGGTAGTTTAAGATAAAAAGGTAGCTTAAGATAATAAGTTAGTTTGTGATTCTATCTTGTGGGTTATCTGTTGATCTAGCGCATCTTGTTAGTTTGTGCTGCTGTTGAGCTTTCCAATTAATTTTGTGTTTTGTTTTCCTAAATGAATCAATGATGATATTGGGAAAAAGTTTCTGTACTGGATTTGTTAATTTCCCATGGACTCCTCTTTGTCTTTATTAGTCAATGATCCTAATAGGTATGCACCTTCTGATGATGGGTTGGCATCCCAATCTTGATATTTGGTTGTGTTAATAGTATATAATTATTAAATGTCATTCAGTCACTCTATTTTTATTATTATTATTATTATTTTTTTTTTGGGGGGGGGGGAGGGGGTTTGGAACAGACAATGGAGATTTTTGAAGAGCTCTTTGGTTTTACTTATATCTGTCAATTTGCAGGCTTACGTAGACTCAAGTGTCATCATAGGCCAGACAGGATTATATGAGAAGGATGCCGAAAAATATGGGAAGATTGAATACATGAGGTGTAATCCAGAGAATGGCTTCTTTCCTGATTTATCTAAGGTCTCCCGTGCAGATATGATATTTTTCTGTTCACCAAACAATCCTACTGGTTCTGCTGCAACAAGAGAGCAACTGACACAACTAGTACAGTTTGCCAAGGACAATGGGTCAATTATTGTCTACGATTCAGCATATGCAATGTATATTACTGATGATAAGCCGAGATCTATATTTGAAATTCCTGGAGCCAAAGAGGTAATTTTCAGTCAATAATCTATTATCCTATGTGTTATGTGCCCTTAAATAGGATCTCGTCATAGGTTGATTAACTGGAAAATCCTCTCGTCAGACTGATTTTACCTTGTTAATGTTTATGCTTTTCTTTGAGGAATCTATTGTGAAATAAATTGAGAACTCGTTTGAGAGAATTCTCGGATCTCATAAACTGATGAATAATATTTTCTGAATGTCTTATTCAATGATCTCAAGTGCCTTTTTATAGTGAAGATTACATTTAGATTGCGTCAACATTTGAATTCAAAATTCTTCCTATCTTCTATTAAAATTTAAAAATTAAACTAAAGATAACAACTAAAAAATCAAATTGAAGCTAAGATATTGATCTTATTTGTTGCAACCACTTTGATCAGAATCTATCAAATGGAAGGATAATATATATCCATAACACTAAGGGTTTAGTCTCCCTTTGAGTTCGTATATTCAGATGTTTGGGGTCCTTGTCCTATTGTGTCTAAGTCTGGCTTTAAGTACTTTGTTATTTTTGTTGATGATTTCTCACACTAGGCTATTTTTAATGAAAAGTTGTTCAGAATTATTCTTTATATTTTATGCTCTTTGTATTGAAATCCAAACTCAGTTCAATATTTTCATTCGAATGTTGCAAAGTGATAATGCCAAAGAGTATATTGTTGGGGAATTTCAATCTTATTAATTACAAAAAGGGATTCTTCATCAGTCTTGCTGACACTCCTTCATAGAATGGAGTTTTACCGAAAGAAAAAATCGTTATTTTCTTGAAGTAGCCAGAGCCTTCTTATTTCAAATGAAAGTAGCTAAATGGTTTTAGGCTGATACTGTATCCACTGCATATTTTTTTGATCAATCGCATGCCCTCCTCCGTCCTTCATGGTGATATCCTTATAATATTTGTTTCTCACTAAATTTTTATTTCCTATTGGGACACATATCTTTTGTTGTATTTGTTTTGTTCGTGATGTTCGTCCACAATTTACTAAATTGGATCCCAAATCACTCAAATGTGTCTTTCTTAGCTATTCTCAACTTAAAAAAGGGTATCTTTTTTCTTTTGATCTTAATCGGTACCTTGTGTCTGTTGATGTAACATACTTTGAGTCCACTCTGTTCTTTCCGCTATCATTTGTTTATGACACCCAGGGGAGGAAGCTGATCTCTTGTTATACACTGTTCGCTTTCTGTCTTCTCAGACTCTTCCTGCATCTTTCGCTCATGTGCCAGGCCGCCTTCCCATTTTTCATGTTTATTCTAGATGCTTAGAGGACTCTTCCCATTTTTCATGTTTATTCTAGATGCTTAGAAGACTCTAACTCCGCTCCGCTATCAGCTTCTTCGTCGACAGACCCTGCTCCCATCGATCCTTCACCGTTAAATTTGGATTTGCCCATTGCTCTTTGTAAAGGTAAACGTACTTGCACTCATCCTATTTCGCCTTTTGTCTCTTATGGTCAATTATCCTCTTCTTCTCGTTCTACCACTGCTTTAGATTCTATTTCAGTCTCTAAAACTTATTGAGGCTTTATTCCATCTTGGTTGGCGTGCTGCATTGTAAGAAGCAATGGTGGCCCTAGACACTAATGATACTTGGAAGTTGATTTTCTTGCTCCCAAGAAAGCGGGCTATTAGGTGTAAATGGGTGTTTGCAGTGAAAGTAAACCTTGATGAATTTGTTGCTTGCCTTAAGGCCCGTTTAGTGGCCAAAAGTTATGCTCAAACTTATGAAGTTGACTATTTTGATACATTCTCTCTAGTTGCCAAGCTCGTATCTGCTCGATTGTTTATTTCTTTTCCTTGGCGGCTACACATGATTGTCCTTTGCATCAACTCGATATTAAAAATGCTTTTCTCCATGGTGACCTTCAGGAAAAGGTTTATATTGAGCAATCACTTGGTTTTGTTGCTCAGGGAGAGTTAGGCAAGGTTTGTAGACTTCGAAAATCCTTCTATGGCTTGAAATAGTCTCCGGGCATGGTTTGGCAGGTTTAGTGATGCTGCTGGTATTACATCCTTAAAAGTATTTCTCAAAACACAGTTTCATACAAAGGATTTGAGCTCCTTAAAATATTTTTTGGGCATTGAAGTTATGCAGTGTAAGAAAGACATTTTCTTATCTCAAAGAAAATATGTTCTTGATTTGTTGGTAGAAACATAGAAAATTGGGTGCTAAGGCTTGTAGTGCACCAATGACTCCTAATCTTCAACTTATCACAAAAGACAGTGAGTTATTTGCAGATCCTGAAATGTATAGAATATTAGTTGGCAAGCTGAATTATTTGATGGTGACTCGTCCTAATATTGCATATTCAGTGTGGAAAGTCAGTTTATGTTCTCTCCTACTTGAAAAGGGCTCCAGGACGAGACCTCTTCTATGGTAACCATGGGCACTCAAATATTGAATGTTTTTCTGATGCTGATTGGGCAGGTTTGAAGGTTGATAGGAGGTCAACTATTGGATATTGTGTTTTTGTAGGAGGTAATATGGTCTCATGGAGAAGTAAGAAGCAAAATGTGCTCTCTCATTTTAGTGTTGAAATTAAATATCGAGCCATGGCATAAGCCGTATGTGAAGTCTTGTTGGTGCGTCAATTGTTAGAAGAGGTTGGGTTCACAAATTCAATGCTTGCTAAGTTGTGGCTTGATAATCAAGCAGCTATTCACATTGCCTCTAATTCAGCATTTCATGAGAGGGCTAAATATATCGAGATTAACTGTCATTTTGTTCGTGAGAAGTCCAACAAAAGATGATCTCAACAGGATGTATCAGAACTAGAGAACAATTAGGAGATATCTTCACTAAAACTCTAAATGAGATTCGATTTGATTATATACGTAATAAGTTGAGCATGTTTAATATCTATGGTCCAACTTGAGGGGAGTGTTATAGGTTACAAGAAATAAATATATTAATATAGGAAATAAATATTGATATATGTGTTTGTCCCTTAATTTAGGGATTGCATGATCATAGGTGTTTGATTTCCTTTCCTTTCTAGACACGGTTTCTATGTATAAATATATTGTAATCTCTGTTGTAAGAAATACAACAAATATTACCTTTTCTACACTTATCATCTCCAATCAGATGGACAAGCCAAAGTAGTTAATCATACTATTAAAATGCACCTTCGGTGTTTTGTGGGCGACAAACCAAAAAATTGGGTATAATGGCTTCCATGGGTAGAATATTGTTATAATAGTCTTTTCACTCAACCCTTAGATCCACACCTTTTCGGGTTGTATATGGCAGAGATACTCCTCGTTTATTGTCCTATGCAGCATGGAGTTCACGGGTTGCGGCTCTAGACCAGGCATTGCAGGACCGTGGTTTGGATTTGAAGGATATTTGGGTTAAGCTAGAACAAGCACAAGGTCGAATGAAAACCCATTATAGTAAGGGTCATCGTGACGTTAATTACGAGATTGGTGCATGGGTTGGGGTGTGTTTATACTCCTATCGTCATCTCACAGTCACTGGGCACAAAGGGACACAAATTTTCTCCTAAATTTTATGGCCATTCAAGGTTGTTCAGCGCATTGGGACAGTGACATATAAACTTGACCTCTCTTCCAGCAGAATATATGATGTTTTTAATGTCTCTCTCCTCAAGCCTTTTACAGAAGAACACCCTTCAGAGATTCCGCCTTTGCCACCACTAGTAGATGGTCGTGTCATTCCGCAGCCTGCAAAAGTTATCCAAACCTGTTTGAATCGGGGCACTTGGGAAGTTTTAGTCGCGTGGCATGGCTGTCTAGATTCCGATGCCACGTGGGAATCTGTTTTGCACTTACAGGAGGCTTAACCGACATTCGAGCTTGAGGCATGGTTTTAAATCGTGCGGCCGCGGTCGCGGGTAATAGAAACGGGCCTGTAACAGCCGTAACGTAACGGTAATAGCTTGGCGCTATGCAAATTTTTCAAATCAATTTGCAAAATTCATAAAATGACATGATATCAATAGATTTAATTCAGAACAATGTATACAAATATGTAATAGGGAGATTTACAATTTAATCCCTGGGTATTGCCATTATTAACAAGTCAGTCCCTGCATTTTTAGAAATCTATTAAAACGTTTTTATCTTTTCTCTCCGTCAACAAAATAGTCCTTCTGTCTATTTCAGCCATTAAAAATGTAGCAAAAGATCAAATTACCCCCCTTTTTTCCTTCTCCTCCTCCTCCATTGATTCTTCATCCTCTTCTTCTTCTTCTTTGGTTCTTTTTTTTTTCTTCTTTGATTCTTTTTTTTTCTTCTTTGATTCTTTTTCTTTGATTCTTCTTTAAGGAAGAGCAGGAGATTTTTCTTCTCTCTCTTCTTTTTTCTTCTTCTTCCCCTTCATCATCATCATCATCTTCTTTTTTTTCTTCTTTTTAAAGGAGGAGGAGGAGGGACCATTTTGTTGACGAAAAGAAACGATAAGGACGTTTTAATAGATATGAGAAAAGATAAGGACGTTTTAATAGATCTTTGAAAATATAAGGATTGACTTGTTAATAATAGCAATATCCAAGGACTAAATAAGGGGTTTTATTTGAGGGCAAAATTGGATTTTAAAAATTTTCTCTCTTATTCTTTATCTATTTTTAACGAAAAAGATAAGGGAATGACTATTTTGTTGATAGAAAGAAAAGTTAAGGATGTTTTAATAGGTTTCTAAAAATGTAGGGATTGACTTGTTAATAATGGTAATGTCCAAGGACTAAATTGTAAATCTTCCTATATAATAAACATAAATATATCAAATATATACTATTTAGCTTAAATTAAATACCATATAGGAAATTACCAACCTCACTACCACAAAAAAAACGTCATGCAGGTTCTTGTTGGTCTTGATTTTGGCTTTCTGAGCTTTGATCATTAAGTTGATGCTGCTGATGTTGATTGTACTGTTGTGGATCAAAACTGAATAAGGCACCACCACCCATAATATTATTAGGATCACCATAAGTTGGCTGACGATGAAGTTGACTCTGCTCCTGATAAGGAGTAATATGAATATGTAGGAGGATAATTTGTTGGATATGGCACCCCTCTAAATTGGTCATGGAACCCATAATTTGATGAAGTATCTTCAGATGATGAGCTACCACCAGGTCTACCACCATACATAGAATTTGGATTATACGTGCCAAAGTCGTATCTATAATTTAATGAATCAATTGATCCCTCCTCATATGAAACACCTTTGCCCCTTGTTTGGAATGTTTCAACACCATTAGTACCAGAGTTATGAGAGCCTCGTGATCTTTGATATGTACGCATCGGAGATGATTTAGAAGCAATTCTAATTCTACTCTGTTTTTGACTAGGTGGATTTTGTGAACTACGACTACCACTTCCTTCAACTGTGGTTCCTCCTCCACCTTGATCATCACCACCATCATCGTCATCATCACTACTAGAGCTGGATAAAATAAAAGAATCATCATCACTAGCACCACTTTGTTGTCCTTGAGTTTGAGTATATTCGCCTCTTCATCATCCAACTATGGATTTGGTTGCCCATCAAGCAATAGAGATTCCTTTTCCTCCAACCAAGAGTTTAACGGATTATCTTCTTAAAAAATATAATCCAAATTAATTAGATTGTAGCTCCTGTCTAACTCCTGTTGGCTTTTTCTTGTCACATTTCTAATTTTCAGCCTCATATTGTAGTGCACAAAGACAAGTGTATGTAATTTTTGATACTTCAATCTTTTCTTGTCTTTGTGTGAATGGGAGAAAATATGTTCCAATTTCTCTCGCAGTTTGAAGCCGAAGTTGTTTGGCTCAGTACTTTAATAGCAATTTTTCTCAACTCAGGAGCACTTTCTTCATATTTTATCCACCACTCAGCTACAAAATATTTTTAAATTTTTATTATTTTAATGAACTTAGTTGTATAAAAATGAATGAACAAAAATAATTTTACTTATTTTGTAAAATTAGTACCTGGATTAGTGAATTTAATTGCCTTTTGCGCCAAAACTGTTTCAAAACTCTCTATTTTGTCCCGAAAAAATAGAGCCTACATGTTCCAAATTCCAGTAAGTTAACTTCAAGTTCAAAAGCAACCGTTCAAGCTTCAAGCCTTCAATTACACTAACATAGTAACACTTGAGAATTAGCTTGTTACTTGATTTAATGCTTTTTCTTGATTTACTAAATCCTCCTCTAGACGTTGAATAACATTTTTGAGACCCAATATGATCTCATTATCATTTCCAATATCATGTGGGCTATATTGATATTGAAGATTTATAAAATACCCTGCAAAATAAAATATGAAGATAGATAACAAGTTATCTTTTAATTTAATAATTTAATTTTCTAAACTATCAAATTATAATACAATGTTCTTACCAGCGGCATGACGCAATTGAAAATTCCATTTATGATCGATTATTCTCCAATATTCCAAATAGCTTCTGGAATTTTTTTGCATAGCCAACTTTGCTCGCTCTATTGCCTCATATATAAATTCTATTGTTGGCTTGTCATTCCCATCAACTAATCTTGAAACCTTCAGGAGAGGTTCTTGAACTTTTATTATTTATTGTGCCCTCTCCTAAAAGTTTCGTTCTTCGTTGCCTAAGTTAAGCACAATTTTCTTGGCTTCATGCGCTTGACCACTTGTTGTTTGTACATATTTACTCATCATCCATTGCTCCGATTTGAACATATTCCTTAGCCGCACCCTATAATGGACAATAGACTGTAAAGCAATGAAGTTTGTGACAAATCTAGTATGCCAGGTTGAATAATATCTCTATTGTCCGTGAATTTCTTCATATAATTGACCACCCAATTATGATTATAAATAAATTGAGTAATTATCTTGGCTTGGTCAATTATTTTTTTCACTCTTCCTCTTTCCAATATCTTTCAAAATCAAATCAATACAATGAGCACTACAAGCAGTCCAATATAGATTAGAGAGTTTCATCATCAGTTTCTTCCCTCCTAATTTAATGGCAGCTTCGTTGTCCGTTACCACTTGGACAACTTTTTGAGGGCCTATTTCTTCCACTCCTTTCATAATTTTAAAATAGTAATCTCCATCTTTATATTCCACATTGGATGCATCAATAGACTTGTGGAACACTGTGCCTCTGTTTGAGTAGACAAGGAAATTTACTATACTTATACGTGTTGGTCCACTCCAACCATCATACATTATAGTAACTCCCCTCTCCTTCCACATCCCATTAAATGAGGTTCTCATTGTACTCATTTTTCAGATTTAACTTCTGTAATTTCATAAGCACTAAGTGGAGATACATTAGGCCTGATTTCTGCCACTGTTCTTAAAAGTGGCTTTATCCATGGTGACTCAACAATACTGAAGGGAAACCTATTATATATAACAAAATTTCTAAATGCTTTCAACATTTTCTCCTTTGTCTTCAACCATTTAGTTTTTAACTTTGGCTGCTTTTGTTGAGCTCTGCTTCTCTCTATCTCAACTTCTGTGACAATCAACCGAGATGCCGGTGTAGATACTTCTGCATATCTTTGTGCTTCTCTACCTCTCACGTGTAGTAGCAGAACGACCCAACACTTGTCCGCTACTACACCAACATTAAATCTATATCCAGTTCTCCTTCTAAATTCATCTTCTTCCAACTGTCTCATGCTCGCCCGTTCCGCCATTTCAATTTCGATGTCCTCCTCTTCATCATCTTCTATTCTATTTATATTCATAATTTCTTCTTCTAATTCTCTTTCTCTTTTACTTTATCCTTTTTAGCTAATTGGTATTCTTTCAGGACAACGGCCATATCCTTCTTAACTTGGGAAGAAACTTTTTGACTACTTGCAATTGACCAGGTATGTTAGTAAGTGCAACTTCAATCTTGTTATTCCACCTATAACTTTTCTCCCACAGAAATTACAAATCATTTCTCATTTTTTCCTTGTACGTATTACAAACTTTCACCCAATATCATCACTTGGTTTACCAGTAGAACCAAAACCACTTCCACGAGGCATTTTCAATGCAAATATTTAATAACTATTCATAAAAATTAAAAGATATTAAATGTCAAATACATGGAAGGCAAATATTTTTTTTTCATAACTAATATTTTAACTTTAACCTAACTCCATATATTAATTTTTATTTAACACAAATTATATAGATATGAAATTTTTATTTGTCAAACTAGTCTTAGTCTACCACTATTAATTTAACTCAAAACTAAAACTATCTACAAAAATTAAACAAAAAAAATATAGCAACTAAAAATAATTTAATTTCATAATAATTTCTGAAAATAGTCTAATATAACAAAAACCATACAATTTTTATAGATCGGACAAATTAATAGCCTCGACGTATATTTTTAACTCAAAACTACAAATTTAATCTATAAAAATTAAAAAAGAAAATACAGCAGCTCTGATTCCTCTGAATTCTGAAAGTAAAAATACACTATTAATTTAATTCAAACCTAACACTTTAATCCACAAAAATGAAACAAAAAAAAAATACAGTAACTAAAATTAATTTAATTTCATAATAATTTCTGAAAAATAGTCTAAACTAACAAAAACCATATAATCTTTATAGGTCGGACAAATTAATAGCTCAAAGTATATTTTTAACCTAAAACTACAAATTTAATCTACAACAATTAAAAATAAAAATACAGAACTCTGAAAGTAAAAATACACAGAAATATTAACTCACCTTTTAGAAGATATTGCCTTGAAATGAAGTAGTTAATAGTAGATTTAAGCTTGTAAATAAGAAATGTTTAGGGAAGCTTGAGATATTTGAGAGCAAAGGAAGAGAAAGTTAGAAAACTTAGTTGCAAAATGAGTTTTTGCTGTGCTGTTTGCTGGAGAAGAAGGAAAAATGTGGTCAAATTCAATGGATAGCTGGCTTCTGAATATATTCTCTGAAATTCCGAATTCTATGTTGGGATAAAGTAATGGCCGTTACCATTACATCACTGCCGGTAATGGCAGTTACCGTTACGGATGCAACTCAAGGGGGGCCGTTGGGTAACGGCCTAACGGGTAATGGCCCTCCTTGATACCGTTACATAATGGCCATTACGTTACGTTACGGCCATTATTTAAAACCTCAATCCATGTAACGGCCATTATTTAAAACCATGGCTTGAGGACAAGCTTTTTGTCCAGGGAGGGAGTGATGTTGTGGATGCCTTCACGGGAAAAAGATACCAGCGCCGTAAGAGGATGGATAAGCAGGAGAGATCTTAGTAGCAATACAGTAGTAGCGATATGTTTCAAGATTATCGGATGAGGATAAGGGGATGGAGATAGAATTTTACACTTATTTTATTCTTAGCTTTATCTTCAGTTCTATCTTGAAAAGTAGTTATTATTATCTGCAGTAGGGTTTGAAAATTTCTTTTAATTTATTCTTCTGTTGTATTCAGGACTCCTCCACTATATATATGGGTTTCTTAATTCAATAAAGATCATTGGCTAAAATTATTTACAATCATTTGTAAGTTGAGATTCCTCCTTTTAAGGTGTTAAGAGCTCCCTCCAATGAGCTCATACTTCTATTCAGCATCATAGGGTCAGCAACATAGGGTCAGCAAGGCGAGTACGTAAGCTCATGAGCCTAACAGCACTGCCCCTGCTCTAGGTCGAGTATTCTCCACCTCTTCTGCTCTGTTTCGATGAATTGGTTGCTGCTGCTTGCTGAAGTTCCCCCTGCTTCTTTTCCCAGATTCTTATTTATTCCTCTTGAGTATTTCTTGCAATTGCTGAGATAAGGTTTGTAGCTGCAGTTCTAGGTGGGAGTCAGTTTGTGTTACTCTAGCATCTACTTGCACTACTCTCGCTTCTGTTAGCGCTTGTGCCTCTTGAAATAGGGATCTGAACTCATCTCGTGGGTTGTTGTCAAGTTCCCAGGCTAAGGATTGCATCACGGGTCTGTGAATAGAAAGATCCTCCAACTCAATAGGACACTTTCCTGTGTTTCGATTCTTAATCCTTGCAAAACCTATGTTGATGGAACCTTGAGAGCTCGTTTAAATATCTGTTTGAAGAAAATAATAATTGCCTCATTTTGATTGATGTCTTGGCTCCATATTTATAGAGTAGATTACATAGTAGTTTTAAGAGTCCTAGCGGAACAGCTATTACTAATAACAGGTCCTACTTGACTTGAGAGTCCTAATAAAGCAATTATTCTAATAGACAATAAGTCCTACTTAATAATCCTACTGATAAAAATAATGGAAGATAACAATTCAAAAGACTCCTATTGCTTCTTGAATTACGGCTGCTGATGGGCTTCAGCTAGCTGTCCTATGCCTGGTATACTTCTGCATCCACAAGAAGTTCCCTCACTCCTGGATAAGATATATATATATGTCCTTTACTTTGTGTAAGATAAGTAATATACCTTCTAATGTCAGTCAAGGTGTTTGCTTCAAACTGTTTTCTTTCTGAACTATGGTTTTGTTTTTCTATGGCTTCAAGAACAGGGCATGAGCCATCTAGCATCTAGTTACCTGACATTTTGTGGGACTAAGCATTTCTTGTTTATGCTTAATATTTTACTTTGTATGTTTTTACCTTTAGTGGATGAATATCCATGCATATCCAATAAATTTGATAAGGTACAAGTTAGGTGGGTGTTTCTTTGTTTTTGAGTTGGTTAAAATGAGCCTATTGTGTCTCACTGTGCGAGGCAGCTTGATCAGTTATTTTTCTTCTTCATTGAGTACACACCATGGTCTCTATAGATACTAGTTATTATGTGCTGTTTTATGTATTTCTGCAGGTTGCACTTGAGACAGTATCTTTTAGCAAATATGCAGGGTTTACTGGAGTACGTCTAGGTTGGACTGTGGTTCCAAAAGAGCTCCTCTTTTCGGACGGCTTTCCTGTTGCCAAGGACTTCAACCGAATTGTTTGTACTTGCTTTAATGGTGCATCCAATGTTGTCCAAGCTGGTGGTCTTGCTTGCCTTTCACCAGAAGGCCGTAACGTTAGATTTGCCATCTTAGCTTATCTTATTGTTTTCCAATAAAATTCAGCAGAAAATGGTAAATAGAATGATGGATTTCATCTCCTTTCAGGCAATGCAAAAGGTGGTAGGATTTTACAAAGAAAATGCAGAGATTATAATGGATACATTTACTTCACTTGGGTTTAATGTGTATGGAGGGAGGAATGCACCGTACGTGTGGGTTCACTTCCCTGGCCGGAGCTCATGGGATGTATTCAGCGAAATTCTTGAGAAGACTCATGTTGTTACAACACCTGGTAGCGGATTCGGACCTGGTGGTGAAGGTTTTATCAGGGTTAGTGCTTTTGGTCACAGAGAAAACGTTTTAGAGGCCTGCAGAAGGTTCAAGCAGCTGTACAAGTGAACCTGATGACTTTTCTATCTGTGTTTCTTTTTTGCTTGAAGATCAATGGAGATTATTTCAAACAATGAGATGAAAAACATAAAAGGCTGTTCTCATTTTTGAAGGTCTGGATTTTTCTGTGCTATTGTTGCTTGTCTCAAAATTATAACATTTCAGAAAATTTTTAGTTTCCAAAAAGTTTCTGAATAATAACAATGCAGTTTATGTAATTTCTATGGATATAAGTCTGCTTGATACTTAATCATTGCATTAGCATGGTGATAGATAATCTGTTTCATCATTTTTGGTCGAGATCCAGGTTCATGATCTGGTACTGCAAATTGGGGATTAGGCTCAATTTTCTTTCAAATTTTGAAAAAAAGAAAAGGTTTCCAGATTTGCATTTGGGTTGGATCTAGGAATTTGAATGGCCCACTGTGGAATGGATTTCTAGCAGGAACAGAAACTGTTTTTATTAAGGTAAAATTATTTTTTAGTTTCTGAGTTATAGCATAATTAACAAATTTGTCATCTATTTTTAAAACTCTACACTTTCGTCATTCAGGTTTAATTCTGTCAAAATTTGAATTCTCTCCATCAAAAATTTCTGTTAGGTTAATGATTTTCATATGGTAGAGAGAATAAATATAATTTCAAAAATACCTATTTAATAATAAAATGAAAAAGTTACTATTTAGTTCTTATAATATGAAAAAATTCGATATTTAATTTTTCAATTTTAAAAAATATATTAAAATATTTTTGACATTTTTAAAAGTTTAATAGTTAATTCTCTGTAATATTTTACTATTTAGTTTTTATAATTTAGAAAAAATTATTAATTGGTCCCTTAAATTATTAAAAAGTTTATTAATTAGTTCTATATCAGAAGTATTTTAAAATTTTTTATAATATTTAATGACTAAATTAACTGAAAAACTAACTAGTAGATTTTTTAAAATATCATAGATGTTATAATGAACTTTTTAAATAGCAAACAGTAATTGACAGTGAACGGCATCACAAAAGTAATTTCTATTGAATTTTAACTTCTTATTTTTAACAATTTAAATTTTATATATTTTCATTTTTTATTACCTTTGCTGAATTTTAAATTTATTGAAATTTTTATTTGTTTATGAAGATTGAGTTGAGATTTTCTTTCTTCAATTTTAACGAAATTAAACTTTAGGGATTAAAGTGTTGAATTTAAAAAATAGATGGATAAATCTGTTAATTATGTAATATTTTAGAGACGAAAAATATTTTTTTTTTCAATTCTTTGAGAGGACCTATAAATTTCTAGTAATTACATTTCAGGGACTAAAGTGTTGGGTTCTAGAAAGGTTAGTTCGATCATTTTTTCAGTCATTAATAACATTTTTTATAGAGGGATTATAATTTTAACGAAATTAAATATTAGGGATGAAAGTGTTAGGCTCTAAAAATAAATGGATGAATCTGTTAATTAAATTATATTTTAGAGATTAAAAAATAATTTTTCTTTTTATTAATGAAAATATTTTTGTACAGAAAGATGAAGTTAAAAGGGATTGTGAGGTTATGTTCCAAGAAAGTTCACATTTCATCTGGCAATTAGAGAGATCTCTAGTTTCTCTAATTTCAATCAATCTTGATGATTCCGCTTGAATTCTACGCCAAAGCCTGGATCATAAGTATACATCTAATTTAAAATTTAAAAATAATTTTAAATTTATTTTTCATATTCTGCAACTAATATATTTTAGGAAGTGTTGTTCTCCCAGCCCTCACATCAATGTCAAATAGATCATAACTTAGCCTAAATATTATGAAATAATTAAAAACTGTTTCGGTTTATTAAATATTGAAAATTATTTATTATTTACCAGTTAAAATTGAATTAAACGAATAAAATTACATTTTAAAATTTATTTTTTTAACTTATTAAAAAATTAAAAAATATTTATAATAATTTTATTATTTATGAAAAGATATATTAATTATAAATAACAAAAATAATGTTTATTGCAATTTTATATAGCAATTAAATTAAATTTAGTTTCCTATAAAAGAATAGTTAATTTGGTAAATTTCCTATGAGGAAAGACAAGAAGCCTAATTCTTTTAATAGTTTAGAAAATTAAAGAGATGTGGGCTTATAGATTGGCAATTTCAATTTTCTAAGTACAATGAAATACGCTTCATTTGCTAGAGTCCAATACTGAAGTAATAATTTTTATAAAAAGAACAAAGTAATATAATATTTTCATATTTACTACCAGTTTCCCATATGCTTTTGCAATTTGTCGCAGATTATATCGATATTAAAATATTTTATATGCGAGATTATCATAAAATAAAAAAATAATTATAAAAAAAATTAAAAATTTAATTAATATGCATAATTTTTAATTTTAAAGTAAAAAATTTAAAAATTTCAAATATTAATAAGTAAAAATCATGTATCAATAAATTTTATTGTATTAAATAAAATTAAAAATTTTAGTATTTATTATCATATATTATTAATATTTAATAACAGATTTGAATAAATTATATTTTTAGTAAAATAAAATGAAGTTTACTTGATAGCGTTACAGCAATGGTAGTAGTGACTTTTTAGTTGGTTGATAAGCCCTAGAATCTTGATTATTACTGTTAGAATTAGCTGGTAGTTGGTTGTCAGTTTAATGTTTGAATTAATGATAGGATTAATTATAATTTTTATTTTTTTTTGAAATAGGGGGTTGGGGGACTCGAACCTTAGACCTCTCAGATCTATAATTTTTTTTCACTTTATCTTTTGATATATATATTAAAAAATATAATTTTTTAGTTATATTCATTTTAAATTTATGGCTAATTGATAAAAAAATAATGTTTATGTATATTTATATTTTAATCTAAATTTTTTAATTTTAAATTAATTGATCTAATTTTTATATTTTAGTATAATTTTAGCTAATATATATATTTCTAAATTTAATAGTTTATATGACAATTTTATAATCCAGTTGACATATCATTTCTATTATTATAATTATTTTTTAATTAGTCAATCATCATTTTTATTATTATAATTATTTTTTAATTAATTAATCGATCGAAAAAGTCTAATATTTATATTATCTTGTACTTTTAATTCAAACTTTTAAATTTTGGATAAATCAACCAAAGTTTATGTTTGGATGTAATTTTAATTTATTTTTAAAATTAAAATTAAAGATAAACAATCTAATTGTTAAAATATATAGTTCATTTTTAAAATTAAAATTAAAAATAAACAATCTAATTATTAAAATATATAGTTGATATTTTCTACGGTGATAAATTTTATTTTATAATAATAATTATGAATATTTTATAATAAATATTATTTAAATTAAAATAGCATATTTAAAATAATTAAAAATAATATATTTAATATAAAATATTCATAATTATTATTGATGTAAAATAAAATCTATTCACTGTTAAAATTATTTTCTGCATATTCAACGGTTAAATTATTATCTTCTTAGAATTAAATATTCAATTAAATATAATTAAAGTATGAATTAATATTATTTTTATATATAGAATTATTTTATATATTGCATTTCACATTCAATATGAACTTTTGTATTATAATTTTTAAAAATCAATTAAAATTACATCTAACTGTGTAAACGTTGAGCTAATTAAATAAAAATTTAAACGTTTAAATTAAAATGAAAAATAATGTAATTATTGAATTTTTTTGGTAATTTGATTATTAGTTTATATAATAATAATAATAATAATAATAATAATAATAATAATAATAATAACAATAATAATATAATAATAATATGTGAGCTAGATTATCAAATTAGTACGTAGACGGTCAAATTTAACAATTTACCTAAAGTTGCACCAAAATACAAAGATTAAGCTAATTAAATAAAAATTAAAAAATTTAGATTAAAATGTAAATAAAAATTAAAAAAATTTAGATTAAAATATAAATATCTTGTGATTTTTTGTATTAATTGACTTAAATCTATTAAGTTTTATTAAATATTAAGAGATATTTTAAAAAATTTTTTAAAAATTAAATAGAAATATAATAATAAAAATTATGAAATAGAAGAAGTAATTAATCGACTATGATAGTATATTATCTATATATCTATAATATATATAAATGTATGAATGAGGGGTGAACTTCTGAATGGACTAAAATACCCTTAAATTATTTATAATTAATTAATTAATATCTATATAATATTATAAATAATTTAATCTATAATCTATGTAAATATTATAAATATATAATTAATATAAATATGATTAATTTGAATGGTATGTTACAAATATATAATTAATATAAATATAATTAATATAAATTAAATATCTAATTGATTTGAATGATATGTCACTAAAACTTTTGCAAATAATATTATTATTGATATTTATTAATTAATTTAAATTAAAAATATTATTTAACATTTAAAATATTACAATTAAAATAAAAATAAATATATAAACACATAAATGCACGTGCAAAAAAAAAATAGTCTATATAAAGGTGGCTTTTAAAATAGGTTATTGAGAGATTTGAAGTAACAAGTTTAGATTCAAGTAGTTATGTTAAATGATACTTTTAAATTTAAATTTATATATTTATACTGGATGGCATAAATAAAATATTTTATTTTTATTTTTAAATTATATTTTTATATTTAATTAAATAAAATTTATTATCTTTATAATTACAATTTATTTATGACTTTTAATTTTCTAGTATATGACATTTTAATTTACTATCATTATTATTATTAGTATGTGTTTTTTTAACTTTTTTAATATAATATATTAATCACAATAAAATAAAAATTTTAAGATATATATTTTACTTTTATTTTTAGTAATAAATAAATTAAAAAAATTATAATAAATATATGAGAGATTGCTAAATGCACAACTAATTCTATATAATTATGTCATATGACATAAATTTATAATTTTTTTATATATTTATAATTTTATTTCTATATGAAATAATAATTAATATATATATATTAAATACAATTTATTACTTTTATCATTGTTGCTATTAATATATAATTTTTTTATTTTTTACTTTTTATATAATAAGTACCCTTTATTATATTGATTATTATTAACTTTTTGATTTCTTATTTTTTTAATATAAAGTATTATTATATTATAATAAAAATATTACTGTATTTTATTATTAAAAAATTATTATATTTTTTATTTTAATAATAAATATAATATTAAAAATATATTTATAAAAATTGGATAAAAATGTTTAGATAATAAAAAAAAGTATATATATATATAGAAGTTGATGAGTGGCAAACTTAGATTGATGTGTGTTAAGTGGTATTTTTAAATTTGTATATTGGTGTTAGTTAATATATTTTATTTTTATTTTTAAATTATATTTATATATTTAATAATATTATTAATTAATATGTTTATAATAAATATAATTTAATATTTTTATTATTATAATTTATATATAATTTTGATTTATATATTTGTGTAAAGTGACACATTTAAAATTTTTTATTTTTATTTTTATTTTTAAGTTATATTTTTATATTTAATAATGTTACTAATTATTATGTCAATAATAAATAAAATTTATTATTTTTATTATTATAATTATATAATTTTTTAATTTTCTATCGTTACTATTAATATGTGATTTTTTTAATTTTTTATAATTTTTTACTGTAATATATTAAATACAATAAAATAAAAATTTTAGTATATATATTTTATTTTTATTTTAGTAATAAATAAACCGCAATAAAAAAATTATAATCAATATTATTAATTAATTAATACTATATGTATTCCATCTCTTATGTGAATACTAATAAATATATGAAAGATTGTCAAGTGCACAATTAATCTATATAATTATGTTATATGGCATAAATTTATAATATTTTTATATATTTATAATTTTTATTTATATAAAATAATAATTAATAGATATGTTAAATACAAATTATTATTTTTATTATTATTATTAATAATTATATCTAATATAATCTAATTAACAAATGTTATATATTTTTATTTTTTAATATAAATAATTATATAAAATAAATATATATAATTGATTAAAATTATTATAAAAAAATTAATTATGGTAAAGCATAAACGAGTAAAGAATTAATAGAATTAATTATATAAAATATTATCTAATTAAAATTTTATTCAATTCAAATAATTTATAAAAAAATAAATAAACATAAATAATTAAATATAATAAAATGTAAAATAGTGTTTTTAATTCTTTAAATCATGCCTTACAGACATTCAAAAACCACATTATTAAATTTAAATTATTATAATTTATTATATTAATAATTGTGATAATTTTAGTGTATTCACTCTCTATAAAAAAATAAAAATATAACCTCCATATACATCTAAAACCCATTAGCATAATCTCCTTCACACAACTCTATCTCTTCGTTTTCGATTGATTCATATTTAAAATTTTTTTTTTATGGTTACAGAATGGTTGGCCGTATAATTTTTAGCAATTAACTCAATCCTCTTGAATAAATAAAAGTCGGATGAGAATTAATTCTCTTGAATAAATAAAAATTGAATAAGAGTTATTCAAATATTGGTGTTTTTTTAATTCAAAGTGATTCTACTCATCCACGCTACCACCATTGTTGCCGTAAATTTTATTTTATTAAAAATATAGTTCCTTAATGAAATCTGTAATTAAATATTAATAACATATGATAATAAATGTTAAAATTTTTAATTTTCTTTGATACAATAAATTTGTTAACTCATAGTTTTATACTTCATTCATATTTGAGATTTTTAAATAAATTTTTTATTTTAGAATTAAAAAGCATGTATATTAATTGAATTTTTAATCCTCCTCCATAATTATTTTTTTTATTTTATGGCAATAAATTGCATATAAAATATTTTAATACTTTGTGCAAACAAATGTTAGTATTTGCAAAATTATTCTAAGTTTTTGAATTTTTGTTTGTGTTGATGAGCTTTTTTGTTTGTATACAAGAATGCAACTTAATCATACCCAAGCATGGTATAAGTATGGGTTCTGTTTACAAGAAAAAGGCATTTCCTTTGCCTAAAAAGAGGAAACTGTTGTGAAAAACAGCAGAGAGCTTGAAGAAAAATAAATTTTGCAGAAAAGGTTCATACATATTCATTGGCTTTCTGCAATAGATATAGGATACAAAAAAAGGTACAAACAACAGTTGGTCACTTCAACCACTTGCATCAGCTTTTACAAGTAATTTCCAAAATCAAGGATTTGGAAACTTTATCTACCTAATCCTTTATTAGTACAGCAGTAACATTAAAATAAACAAAAAAAAAAAAAAAAACATTTTCAGCTTAAATTATTCAGAAAAATATCATTAGCTAACAGAAACATCTGCTGTAAAAATGTGAAAAAACTAAGTGTGCTGTGTAATGAGAGTGAGAAGAGTGGGAGAGAGAGCTGGAATGAGCCAAGAAAGTGAGAGACAAAAAAAAGAAAAAGAAAGTGTTTGAGTTTGTATATCCTGTATTTACTGCAATGTTGTATTCTCTTTTATAAGGAGCAACTAACTTAGCATTTCACGGCCGATTTGGATCGGGTCTAAATTTTACTGCTGACATCGGACGGAGACTCACGATAATTTTTTGGAAAGAGAATTTCGAGACCCACGACTTTCAAAATTGTAACAAAGATCGCAGGTCTGTCACAAAATTCCATATGAAAATTTCATCATTTAGGGTTAATTTTACATTTTAATTAATCTTTTTAGATATTTTTATAATTTTGCATATCAGAATTTGTTTTCCTATTATAAATAGTGTTCTTTAGCTATTGGAGACACACTTTTCAATTTTTGAAAAATTTCAATAAGACTTTTCGGTTTCTAGTTTATTTTTTCTCTTATTTCGTCGTAAACGATATTACTTAAAACTCTGACGAAATCTAACCATTCCTTTATCAATCTCTCTATCTATGACTTCTATTTTGTTGCGTCAATGTTAAGAAAAGATAAAGCTCTCTCCTTCTCCATAATCTGACATTTTCATATTTCTCAGCCTAGTCCTTGCATATGTAAAAAAGCCAATTAAGCCTATATAAGAAAGCTACAAGAAGTTTAGATTAAACCAAAAGTTCAAAAATATGTAGAATTTAATATAGAACACCAGCATAAGGACAAGTTTTGGCATCGTTTGGCCTTGTTTCTTTTTATGTTCCACATAATCAATGAAGATAAGTATGAAGATTATCTCAAGTAGTAGTTTCATATTTCTCATTTTTCTAGCCTTCATCTTAAGTTTTATACAAGCAAATACAGATCAAAATACATCTAGTGCAGTAACACAGTGAGCTAATGTTATGAGAAGTATATGTAAAGTGCTCAGATGAATGTATGCTACATTAGCTGTGATTCTCCGCATTAAAATCTTTAGTGGAAAAACGTAAGATCAAAAAACAGCTTCTCTCTTTAAATTTCTGTCTGCATATGCAGAAATCAGAAATGGCTGCAAAGTTTAGAATGTTAGAATTCAACATGTGTTCTGATCACTGTGACAGTAAAGGATCAATTGGAAAATGAATTGAATGTGTTAAGATGAGCTGAAAGGCTAAAGGGAAAAGCCATAATAAAAGCTGTTGAACCATTTAAAAGGCCAGGGAACAAAGTGAACTTCAATGGCAAGTGAACCTTGATGTAAGAAACCACATGTTGTACAGGGTTGTTGGCTATAGCAATGGAAGATTTGCTATCAACATGAACAAGAGCAGGTTTTTGCTGTTCCATACCAAGCTCATTCAGAATTTTTCTAAGCTAAATTGCTTGGTCATCTGTCGCTGCTGCTATATACTCAGCTCCTGCAGTTGATTGGGCCACAGCCTCCGGTTTCTTTGAGCTCCAAGCAAATGCCCTGGAACAAAATGAAAAAACAAAGTTAGAATTAGTCTTAGAATCATCTAAGACTCCTGCCAATCACTATCTGAATAGCCTTGCAAATCACCACTATCTTCCCTTGAATACCAAACACCATAGCCTAGGGTCCTTCTAAGATATCTCAACACCCTCTTAGCTGCTCCAAGATGCTTTTAGCTAGGACCATGCATGAACCTTGAAAAATGGGAAGGGTGAAAAATGGTAGTAGTGACAGGTTTTTGCTTAATATTGAAGTTTGTAACATGTATAAAAGAATTTGTAACATGTTGGTTTAAATTTTCTCCAAGCCTATCTTTGTTTGCTACTTATAATTTTTAATATTTTTTTTTTGAAATAGGGAGTTGGGGGGACTCGAACCTTAGACCTCTCAGGTCTATCAGGATGCACTTTCCACCAGGCTACTTATAATTTTTATTCACTTTATCTTTTTATATATATTAAAAAATATAATTTTTTAGTTATATTCATTTTAAATTTATAGCTAATTGATAAAAAAATAATATTTATGTATATTTATATTTTAATCTAAATTTTTTAATTTTAAATTAATTGATCTAATTTTTATATTTTAATATAATTTTAGCTAATATACATATTTCTAAATTTAATAGTTTATATGATAATTTTATAATCCACATATCATTTCTATTATTATAATTATTTTTTAATTAGTCAATCATCATTTCTATTATTATAATTATTTTTTAATTAGTTAATCGATCGAAAAAGTCTAATATTTATATTATCTTATACTTTTAATTCAAACTTTTAAATTTTGGATAAATCAACCAAAGTTTATGTTTGGATGTAATTTTAATTCATTTTTAAAATTAAAATTAAAAATAAACAATCTGATTGTTAAAATATATAATTCATTTTTAAAATTAAAATTAAAAATAAACAGTCTAATTATTAAAATATATAGTTGATATTTTCCACGGTGATAAATTTTATTTTATAATAATAATTATGAATATTTTATAATAAATATTATTTAAATTAAAATAGCATATTTAAAATAATTAAAAATAATATATTTAATATAAAATATTCATAATTATTATTGATGTAAAATAAAATCTATTCACTGTTAAAATTATTTTCTGCATATTCAACGGTTAAATTATTATCTTCTTAGAATTAAATATTCAATTAAATATAATTAAAGTATGAATTAATATTATTTTTATATATAGAATTATTTTATATATTGTATTTCACATTCAATATGAACTTTTGTATTATAATTTTTAAAAATCAATTAAAATTACATCTAAATGTAAATATTGAGCTAATTAAATAAAAATTTAAATGTTTAAATTAAAATAAAAAATAATGTAAATATTGAGTTTTTTCGGTAATTTGATTATTAGTTTATATAATAATAAAAATAAAAATAAAAATAATAATATAATAATAATATAATAATATAATAATATGTGAGCTAGATTATCAAATTACTATATAGACGGTCAAATTTAACAATTTACCTAAAGTTGCACCGAAATATAAAGATTAGACTAATTAAATAAAAATTAAAAAATTTAAATTAAAATGTAAATAAAAATTAAAAAATTTAGATTAAAATATAAATATTTTGTGATTTTTTGGATCAATTGACTTAAATCTATTAAATTTTATTAAATATTAAGAGATATTTTAAAAAGTTTCTTGAAAATTAAATAGAAGTATAATAATAAAAATTATAAAATAGAAGAAGTAATTAATTGACAATGATAATATATTATCTATATTTCTATAATATATATAAATGTATGAATGAGGGGTGAACTTCTGAATGGACTAAAATACCCTTAAATTATTTATAATTAATTAATTAATATCTATATAATATTATAAATAATTTAATCTATAATCTATGTAAATATTATAAATATATAATTAATATAAATATGATTAATTTGAATGGTATGTTACAAATATATAATTAATATAAATTAAATATCTAATTGATTTGAATGATATGTCACTAAAACTTTTGCAAATAATATTATTATTGATATTTATTAATTAATTTAAATTAAAAATATTATTTAACATTTAAAATATTACAATTAAAATAAAAATAAATATATAAACACATAAATGCACGTGCAAAAAAAATTAGTCTATGTAAAGGTGGGTTTTAAAATAGGTTATTGAGAGATTTAAAGTAATAAGTTTACATTCACGTAGTTATGTTAACTGATACTTTTAAATTTAAATTTATATATTTATACTGGATGGCATACATAAAATATTTTATTTTTATTTTTAAATTATATTTTTATATTTAATTAAATAAAATTTATTATCTTTATAATTACAATTTATTTATGACTTTTAATTTACTATCATTATTATTATTAGTATGTGTTTTTTTAACTTTTTTAATATAATATATTAATCACAATAAAATAAAAATTTTAAGATATATATTTTACTTTTATTTTTAGTAATAAATAAATTAAAAAATTATAATAAATATTATTAATTAATTAATTAATTCTACATGTTTTTTATTTCTTATTTTTTATGTGAATAAAAATAAATATATGAGAGATTGCTAAATGCACAACTAATTCTATATAATTATGTCATATGGCATAAATTTATAAATTTTTATATATTTTTAATTTTATTTTTATATGAAATAATAATTAATATATATATATTAAATACAATTTATTACTTTTATCATTGTTGCTATTAATATATAATTTTTTTATTTTTTACTTTTTATATAATAAGTACCCTTTATTATATTGATTATTATTAACTTTTTGATTTCTTATTTTTTAATATAATATATTATTATATTATAATAAAAATATTACTGTATTTTATTATTAAAAAATTATTATATTTTTTATTTTAATAATAAATATAATATTAAAAATATATTTATAAAAATTGGATAAAAATATTTAGATAATAATAAAATATATATATATATATATATATATATATATATATATATATATATATATATATAGAGGTTGATGAGTAGCAAACTTAGATTGATGTGTTAAGTGGTATTTTTAAATTTGTATATTGGTGTTAGTTAATATATTTTATTTTTATTTTTAAATTATATTTATATATTTAATAATATTATTAATTAATATGTTTATAATAAATATAATTTAATATTTTTATTATTATAATTTATATATAATTTTATCACTGCTATTTTTTGACTTATATATTTGTGTTAAGTGACACATTTAAAATATTTTATTTTTATTTTTAAGTTATATTTTTATATTTAATAATGTTACTAATTATTATGTCAATAATAAATAAAATTTATTATTTTTATTATTATAATTATATAATTTTTTAATTTTCTATCGTTACTATTAATATGTGATTTTTTTAATTTTTTATAATTTTTTACTGTAATATATTAAATACAATAAAATAAAAATTTTAGTATATATATTTTATTTTTATTTTAGTAATAAATAAACTGCAATAAAAAAATTATAATCAATATTATTAATTAATTAATACTATATGTATTCCATCTCTTATGTGAATACTAATAAATATATGAAAGATTGTCAACTGCACAATTAATCTATATAATTATGTTATATGGCGTAAATTTATAATATTTTATATATTTATAATTTTTTATTTGTATAAAATAATAATTAATATATATGTTAAATACGATTTATTATTTTTATTATCATTATTAATAATTATATCTAATATAATCTAATTAACAAATGTTATATATTTTTATTTTTTAATATAAATAATTATATAAAATAAATATATATAATTGATTAAAATTATTAAAAAAATTAATTATGTTAAAGCATAAACGAGTAAAGAATTAATAGAATTAATTATATAAAATATTATCTAATTAAAATTTTATTCAATTCAAATAATTTATAAAAAAATAAATAAACATAAATAATTAAATATAATAAAATGTAAAATAGTGTTTTTAATTCTTTAAATCATGCCTTACAGACATTCAAAAACCACATTATTAAATTTAAATTATTATAATTTATTATATTAATAATTGTGATAATTTTAGTGTATTCACTCTCTATAGAAAAATAAAAATATAACCTCCATATGTACATTCTATCTAAAACTCATTACCATAATCTCCTTCACACAACTCTATCTCTTCGTTTTCGATTGGTTCATATTTTAAATTTTTTTTCTTATGGTTATGGGATGGGTGGCCGTATAATTTTTAGCAATCAACTCAATCCTCTTGAATAAATAAAAGTCGGATGAGAATTAATTCTCTTGAATAAATAAAAATTGAATAAGAGTTATTCAAATATTGGTGTTTTTTTAATTCAAAGTGATTCTACTCCTCCACGCTACCACCATTGTTGCCGTAAATTTTATTTTATTAAAAATATAGTTCCTTAATGAAATCTGTAATTAAATATTAATAACATATGATAATAAATGTTAAAATTTTTAATTTTCTTTGATACAATAAATTTGTTAACTCATAGTTTTATACTTCATTCATATTTGAGATTTTTAAATAAATTTTTTATTTTAGAATTAAAAAGCATGTATATTAATTGAATTTCTAATCCTCCTCCATAATTATTTTTTTATTTTATGGCAATAAATTGCATATAAAATATTTTAATACTTTGTGCAAACAAATGTTAGTATTTGCAAAATTATTCTAAGTTTTTGAATTTCTGTTTGTGTTGATGAGCTTTTTTGTTTGTATACAAGAATGCAACTTAATCATACCCAAGCATGGTATAAGTATGGGTTCTGTTTTCAAGAAAAAGGCATTTCCTTTGCCTAAAAAGAGGAAACTGTTGTGAAAAACAGAAGAGAGCTTGAAGAAAAATAAATTTTGCAGAAAAGGTTCATACATATTCATTGGCTTTCTGCAATAGATATAGGATACAAAAATGGGTACAAACAACAGTTAGTCACTTCAACCACTTGCATCAGCTTTTACAAGTAATTTCCAAAATCAAGGATTTGGAAACTTTATCTACCTAATCCTTTATTAGTACAGCAGTAACATTAAAATAAACAAAAAAAAAAATTACATTTTCAGCTTAAATTATTCAGAAAAATATCATTAGCTAACAGAAACATCTGCTGTAAAAATGTGAAAAAACTAAGTGTGCTGTGTAATGAGAGTGAGAAGAGTGTGAGAGAGAGCTGGAATGAGCCAAGAAAGTGAGAAAAAAAAAAGAAAAAGAAAGTGTTTGAGTTTGTATATCCTGTATTTACTGCAATGTTGTATTCTCTCTTATACGGAGCAACTAACTTTTGATTTCACGGCCGATTTGGATCGGATCTAACTTTTACTGCTGAAGTCGGACGGAGACTCACGATAACTTTTCGGAAAGAGAATTTCGAGACCCACTACTTTCAAAATTGTAACAAAGATCGCAGGTCTGTCACAAAATTCCATATGAAAATTTCATCATTTAGGGGTTAATTTTACATTTTAATTAATTTTTTTAGATATTTTTATAATTTTGCATATCAGAATTTTTTTTCCTATTATAAATAGTGTTCTTTAG
Organism: Manihot esculenta; assembly: GCF_001659605.2. Taxonomy (NCBI): domain Eukaryota; kingdom Viridiplantae; phylum Streptophyta; class Magnoliopsida; order Malpighiales; family Euphorbiaceae; genus Manihot; species Manihot esculenta. The sequence continues at coordinate 22,863,962 of NC_035170.2, forward strand.
CTATTGGAGACGCACTTTTCAATTTTTGAAAAATTTCAATAAGACTTTTCGATTTCTAATTTATTTTTTCTCTTATTTCGTCGTAAACGATATTACTTAAAACTCTGACGAAATCTAACCATTCCTTTATCAATCTCTCTATCTATGACTTCTATTTTGTTGCGTCAATGTTAAGAAAAGATAAAGCTCTCTCCTCCATAATCTGACATTTTCATATTTCTCAGCCTAGTCCTTGCATATGTAAAAAAGCCAATTAAGCCTATATAAGAAAGCTACAAGAAGTTTAGATTAAACCAAAAGTTCAAAAATATGTAGAATTTAATATAGAACACCAGCACAAGGACAAGTTTTGGCATCGTTTGGCCTTGTTTCTTTTTATGTTCCACATAATCAATGAAGATAAGTATGAAGATTATCTCAAGTAGTAGTTTCATATTTCTCATTTTTCTAGCCTTCATCTTAAGTTTTATACAAGCAAATACAGATCAAAATACATCTAGTGCAATTACACAGTGAGCTAATGTTATGAGAAGTATATGTAAAGTGCTCAGATGAATGTATGCTACTTTAACTGTGATTCTCCGCATTACAAGCCTGAGTGGAAAAACATAAGATCAAAAAACAGCTTCCCTCTTTAAATTTCTGTCTGCATATGCAGAAATCAGAAATGGCTGCAAAGTTTAGAATGTTAGAATTCAGCATGTGTTCCGATCATTGTGACAGTAAAGGATCAATTGGAAAATGAATTGAATGTGTTAAGATGAGCTGAAAGGCTAAAGGGAAAAGCCATAACTAAAAGCTGTTGAACCATTTAAAAGGCCAGGGAACAAAGTGAACCATTCAATGGCAAGTGAACCTTGATGTAAGAAACCACATGTTGTACAGGGTTGTTGGCTATAGCAATGGAAGATTTGCTATCAACATGAACAAGAGTAGGTTTTTGCTGTTCCATACCAAGCTCATTCAGAATTTTTATAAGCTAAATTGCTTGGTCATCTGTTGCTGCTGCTATATACTCAGCTTCTGCCGTTGATTGGGCCACAACCTCCGGTTTCTTTGAGCTCCAAGCAAATGCCCCGGAACAAAATGAAAAAACAAAGTTAGAATTAGTCTTAGAATCATCTAAGATTCCTGCCCAATCACTATCTGAATAGCCTTGCAAATCACCACTATCTTCCCTTGAATACCAAACACCATAGCCTAGGGTCCTTCTAAGATATCTCAACACCCTCTTAGCTGCTCCAAGATGCTTTTAGCTAGGACCATGCATGAACCTTGAAAAATGGGAAGGGTGAAACTTTCATCAAATATCTTTTGCTCCTCAGATCCAAAGTCTCATGAGTTTTTCTTATGATTCAAAGTGGCTTATGCTTGAACTCACATTTGTAATCAAATTGTTGAACTGCATGTACCATACCAAGTTCAATTCCTTTTTTTTTTTTTCTAATGATGAAGTCAGCAAAATTCAAGTGAATCAAAGGATTCCACACTGAGATCAAGCCAAACCTGCAAGCTATTTGGGAGGCAAAAAAGTGATAAAAGAAGAAGTTTGTTTTGGCATATGGCCATTAAAAGCAGCTCTTCCACTTTTTGACGTTTTCTTGAGGGGCAATGACGCAATATTTTTCAGAAATGGTACCAGAAAATCTAGTTCCAAGCTTCTCAATGGCCAGAATGTCAATCCCACATCGGCCAAATTAAAACTCATTAATATTTTATGTTTTCAATGCAAGAATAGTGGAAATCGCCGAGCTCAGGAACGTGGGCTTGTAACCCAAGTGGGGGCTCTAAAGGTGTTGGAACGTTGTTCGAGCCCATATGGCAGGATCAGGCTTGGCTAATCTCTGGCTTGCCCGTTCCAAGCTGAGAGTTAAACCATGGGACCTGGGCGAAGGCTTGGGTCTCCTAGTTCCTAGAGCAGAGGGTAATGCGTGAGGCTGGCTTCACAGAGCAGCGACTACCTCTCGCTCCCAGCAGTGGAAGGATAACAGGTCAGTGCCATCATGGTCCATATGGCTAGATGGGCTGTGCTAATTGGGACCATCACTTTTTTTTCCATTCACATTTTATTTTTTATTAAAAAAAAAATTTAAGGATTAGAGTAAAAAAAAATATTTAAGGATTAGAGTAATTGCATATTAAAGGAGGAAAAACACTAAACAGCTCAGAATTGCTACTGATATTATCATTCTAACCTCAAAATAAATTTCTTGGCCTCTCCTTTTCAGCAAAAATAATTGTAATATGACAACTGAATACAGATAGCTGAATAAAATGTAAACATACCTTTCCTTTAATAGAATCAATTTCAGTTGATAGTCCAAGTCATACAGAATAAAGCAATGAATTATGCACCACCAATACCTTTCAAAAGATCTAGATGGTCTGCAATAATACATTGCGCTTTCATTTCCTGCAAGTATACGATTTAGGATTCAAGATTCTAATCCTAAAACATTGCAACAATACATTGCACTTTCTTCTTTTCCTGCAAGTATACGATCTAGGATTCAAGATTCTAATCCTAAAACATTGCAGCAATATGCTGCTTTTAATTGGGCCAAGATGATAGCCTGCTGAAAGTACTTGCCATCACTCAAGCTTGTATCAAGATCACTCAAAGTAAAAATGTTACTGTACGAGCATATGTATCCTACTCGTTCTTTAGTTCTTAAGATTTTCTCCAATTACAAAAAGGAATACTAATTCGAGTCCTTGACAGATTTGAACACCTAATTTCAACTGCTATAAATAAATACATATATTGCGAAACTTTGTGGTAGTTCTAAATCAATGGCATTCAAAACAAGTCTCTCTTCTACTTCTCCTCCCAAAAGAATACGCCTTGAGGATTCTTCCACTGTTAAACCAAATGGTCTTAGCTTGTAGAGAAAATTTCTCTATTGATGAAAGGAAGAATTACAGAGGAAAAAAATTGAGTCTCTCATCTTCTACACTGTTATTTATATACAAACTCTAAAAAATAACTGCTAAGTAAATAATTGAATTTTGATAACTTTGGCGCCAAGAATAAGTTATGAATTTGAATTCTGTTGCTGAGCTGTAACAGAAAGCAAGTTGATGTTGATGATCATGGTGACAAATTTGTGATCTCGTAATTAACGGCCGTGACACAAGGATGAATCGAAACTTGCTGTTATGCATGCTGTTACTCTGTTATGCATGCTGTTGCTTCTAACTACCTTGCTGAATCAGTTGCATATTCCAACAACCCCCCCTCAAACTGGTGGTGGTGTGAAAGCAACTAACCCCAGTTTGGATATCAAAAACTTGAATGTGTGAGAGGGTAAAGACTTGGTAAAGAGATCTGCCAATTGAAGTTTAGATGGAACATGAGAAGTATCTATGAAACTTGCCTTTAACTAATTCCTTACAATGTGGCAGTCTATATCTAGATGTTTGGTCCTCTCATGAAATACTGGATTAGCTGCTATATGTAATGCAACTTTATTATTACACAGTAATGGGATGGGAAGCTTTAGTGGAACCTGTAAATCTTGTAGGATGTATGTTATCCATTGCAACTCATATATGGTAGAGGCAAGAGCTCTATATTCTGCCTCAGCAGAACTTTTACTAACAGTGGCTTGCTTTTTAGTCTTCCATGAGACCAAGGAATTTCCTAGAAAAACACAATAGCCAATGATAGATTTTCTGGTGGTAGCACATGTGGCCCAATTAGCATCGCTCTAGGCCTGTAGTTGAAGATTGTTAGATGCAGGAAAGAAAAGTCCAATGTTTGATGTGCCATACAAGTATTTGAGTAAGTGTATAGCAGCTTTAAGATGTCCTTAACAAGGCTCTTGCATAAACTGTGTTAATTGTTTAACACCATAAGTAATATCCGGCCTAGTCAAACTCAAATACAGTAATCTACCAACAATTCTTCTGTATTGATCAGGCTGCTCTAATATGCTCCCCATAGCAGGTTGTAACTTCAATCCTTGAATTAAAGGAGTATAAACTAGTTTTGCATCGGAGAGTCCAGCTTCTTCAATCATATCAGTAATGAACTTATGTTGAGAGATATATAAACCAGCAGAGGATCTTGCTAACTCAATTCCCAGGAAGTATCTTGCATTTCCAAGGTCTTTTATGGTAAAAGCCTGATCTAGTAAATGTTTGACCTCAGTAATTAATGCTTGATTTGGTCCTGTAACAAGGACATCATCTACATATACAAGCAAAGCCACAAAATTGTCATATGAGCCCTTAGTAAAAAGACATGTATCATGAATTGATTGATGAAATCCAAAATCAGTCAATGTTTGTGTCCGCATTTTATTCCACTGTCTGCCTGCTTGCTTCAGACCATACAGGGATTTTTGTAACTTGTTATACTGACCTAGAGAAGCCTTAGTATATCCCTTAGGAGGTATCATTTATATATCTTCCTCAAGATCACCATGTAAAAAAGCGTTATTTACATCTAACTGATGTAAATGCCAATTCAAAGAGATAGAAACAGCTAACAATAATATGACAGTAACAAGCTTGGCTACAGGAGAATATGTATCTGTGTAATCTAAGCCAAGCATCTAAGTGAAGTGTAACGGCCCGAAAATCGGACCGCTACCGGCGCTAGGATCCAGGTCGACTTAAGGCCGCCGGGACTCGTAGCAAGCCTGACATAAGACCTGTAAACCTGTATAATCCCATACATGATCAACAATAAGCATAAAAATTAAAACTTTCCTTTGCATACTCATCAACCAAACTCAACCTGTGCATAAACATTAACATAACCTTGATCCCTCTGTGGGATCTCATCTGTGCCCTCAATGGGTAACATACATCTGTTGAGTTGGTTTACATGAACATCAACAAAATCTCTAAGATCATGTATAAAAGGGATACAACAATCTATGGTCAAGCACATACTAACATCCATAAAACTCATTACATAACTATACTGTACTTTTACATTACAATCTGATCATGTCCATTGCTAGCTATTACATAATCATGGCTTCTTTACTCTATCCGGACTCCCGCACTATACTGTACCTGCAAGCCTGGGGGTAAAGGGAGAGGGGTGAGCTAATAGCCCAGTGAGTAGAGCTAGTAAAACACATTAACACTATGTTCAAATGGAATGCATCATAACACAGACAATTCACATAAGGGTTGGGTGAACTCGTCACCAAATAGTCCAAGTTAACTCTGTGCCAGGCCTGTAGAATGGGGCCTGGTCTTCCTGTCATAACATACATTACTTACCATTTTCCCAGGGCCTCCTCTGGGCTCCTGGTCTTCGAGTCCCATAACCATACCTTACTCTGTGCCAGGCCTGTAGACTGGGGCCTGGACTTGCTTACTCTGTGCCAGGCCTGTAGCATGGGGCCTGGTCTTCCTGTCTTGGACTAATTGGGTCATCCAACATTCACCCACAACAACAACAATTTATGCAATGCGACATATTCGTGAAACTAATGAAATCATCCTATTGCATAACCATGATGCATGAAACATGATAAAACATTTAGTTTAAAAGATTGAGTTAGTCCTACTCACCTCTGGCTGACTCTGACAACACTGAAGCAGCTGAACTCACTGCTGGGGTCCTCGGTTCCTCGGGTCCGAACCTACACAGGTGGACTCAAATGAGGGACCAAACATACCTGAACATAACTCTAAAATATTCCCCAAAAACCCCCCTAAAACATCCTGAAATATCACATAGAGATATGCATGAAATGGCTGAACAGGACACTTTCGGCGGCACCTTCGGCGGCCGAAAGTCCTGGACAGAGACGAAACTCAGGCAGGTTCGGCGGCACCTTCGGCGGCCGAAAGTGCCAGACAGAGACGAAAGTCTCTTTTCGGGGGCACCTTCGGCAGCCGAATGCTGCCTCCACAGGAGGGGTTCGGCGGCCGAAACTTCCTTCGGCTGCCGAACCTGGTTTCTGCCAAACGGGCAGAAACTTGGTTCACATGAACCTTCTGCCTCCCAAACCCACAAATCATGCATATTTTTCAACCAAAGCATGCATACAAGTTCCTAGGGGTCTCAAAACATGCATATACCCCATCTACAACACTTCAAACATACTCAAACAACACACAATCAAGCTACATTGTTCAAAGAGTCATCAAAAACCCATAGGTTCAACATATCCCTTAACATGCATTCTACCCCTTAAAACTTCATAAAACTTGTTTAAATCATACATTGAGCTTAAGATCGGCTCTTACCTCTTGAAGATCGAGGGTTGAGGAGATCTAAACTTGGAGATGGAAGAAGTTCCAACTTTTGGTCTCCAAGCTCCAAAACTCGTTCTAAGCTCAAAGATCTTCAAAAACAAAGTTATAAACTTGTAAAGATCATGGAAAAAGGAAGGAAAAACTCAAGATTGGGGAAGGATAGCGGAATGCTCACCTTGGCCGAAATAGGGAGAAAAAGCTCGCCCATTTTCGGCTAAGGGGCCCTTTTATAGGTGGCTGGCCAGGCCACGTTCGGGGGCCGAATGTGCCTCCGCATGCATGCCATGTTCGGCGGCCGAACTTGACTTTCGGCGGCCGAACATGAACTTCCCTAACTCATGCTTTCGGGGGCCTAACGTGCCTCCAAAACGCATGCATGTTCGGCGGCCGAACTTGACTTTCGGCGGCCGAACCTGGGTTTTCCTTCAAGGACTTTTCATGCAAAAACTCATTTAATTTCTTACTTAAAATCATAAAACACCTTAAAACATTTTTATAAAACATGATTCTACCCTTCTAGAGGTCTCCGACATCCGAGATTCCACCGGACGGTAGGAATTCCGATACCGAAGTCTAGCCGGGTATTACATTCTCCCCCCCTTAAGAACATTCGTCCCCGAATGTTCCTCAACTAGCACATGCATAGCAATCAACATAATATACATACAACACATAGAGACTAACCTTAAAAGAGATGAGGATATTGCCGGAGCATGGACTCCCGTGTCTCCCAAGTGCATTCTTCTATATTGTGGTGGTTCCACAGGACTTTCACCATCGGGATTTCCTTGTTCCTTAGCTTTCTGATCTGGGTGTCTAAGATCCGTATTGGCTGCTCAACATAGGTGAGATCCTCTTGGATCTCCACATCAGGCTCACTAAGAACCTTGCCCGGATCTGACACGAACTTTCTCAACATAGAAACATGGAAAACCGGATGGATTCTCTCCATCGAAGCAGGTAAATCCAGCTTGTACGATACATTCCCAATCCTTTGCAGGACTTCAAAGGGTCCGATGTACCGCGGAGCCAGCTTACCCTTCTTCCCGAACCGAACCACTCCTTTCATTGGAGACACCTTGAGCAATACCAGATCCCCCTCCCGAAACTCTACTAGTCTTCTGCGGATGTCTGCATAACTCTTCTGTCTGCTTGCAGCTGTCTTGATTCTTTCTCTGATCATGGGCACCACCCTGCTGGTGATCTCTACTAGTTCAGGCCCTGCCAAGGCCTTTTCTCCAACTTCCTCCCAGCAAACAGGTGACCTGCACTTCCTTCCATATAAAGCTTCATATGGAGCCATCCCGATGCTAGCATGATGGCTGTTATTGTAGGCAAACTCCACCAAAGTTAGATGCTGCCTCCAAGAACCGCCAAAGTCCAGCACACACATTCTCAGCATATCTTCTATGGTCTGGATGGTCCTCTCTGACTGTCCGTCTGTCTGTGGATGGAAGGCAGTGCTGAAATCCAACCTAGTACCCATAGCATTCTGCAGACTCCGCCAAAACCTGGAGGTGAACTGGGGCCCTCTATCTGACACTATAGAAACAGGAACCCCATGCAGTCTGACTATCTCATCAACGTACACCTGCGCCAACTTGTCCACAGAATAGCCACTCCTGACAGGGATAAAGTGAGCAGATTTGGTGAGTCTGTCCACAATCACCCATATGGAGTCCAATCTGTTGGACGTCGCCGGTAACCCCACTACGAAGTCCATAGCTATATTTTCCCATTTCCACTCTGGAATAGGTAGCGGGTTAAGCATCCCAGCCGGCTTCTGATGTTCCAGCTTCACCCTCTGACATACTTCGCAGGCTGACACGAACTGTGCCACTTCTCTCTTCATAGCTGGCCACCAATAAACCTTTTTCAGATCTTGATACATCTTGGTGGCTCCGGGGTGAATGCTGTATCTTGCATTATGAGCCTCTCTCATAATGTCTCCTTTTAGCTCTATGTCATCTGGTACACACAATCGACTCCCATAGCGGAGGATCCCCTTATTGTCGAATCTGAACTCACTGTCCTTGCCTGACTGAACCGTCCTGGCAATTTTTACTAACTCTGGGTCCTCATGCTGTTTCTGAGCCACCTGCTCCAGAAACACGGGCGTCACTTTCATCTGAGCAACCAAGGCACCTGTACCAGACAACTCTAACTGTAGACCTTCCTCAATGAGCTTGTAAAACTCCTTCACCACTGGTCTCCTCTCTGCCGTGATGTGGGATAGACTGCCTAGTGACTTCCGGCTTAGGGCGTCTGCCACAACATTCGCCTTACCCGGATGATACTGAATCTTGCAATCATAGTCACTCAGCAGCTCTACCCATCTCCTCTGTCTTAAGTTCAAATCTCTTTGACTCAGGATGTACTGCAGGCTTTTATGATCTGTGAAGATCTCACATTTTACCCCATAGAGGTAGTGCCTCCACATCTTGAGTGCAAAGATTACTGCTGCCATCTCAAGGTCATGTGTGGGGTAATTCAACTCATGCTTCTTTAGCTGCCTAGAAGCATAAGCAATTACCCTCTCATTTTGCATCAGTACACAACCCAGTCCCACACGGGACGCATCACAAAAGACTGTGAAGTCCTCTCCACTAGATGGCAGAGCTAAAACTGGTGCTGAAGTCAATCTCTTCTTGAGCTCTCCAAAACTCTCCTCGCACTGGTCGGTCCACAGAAATTTCTGATTCTTCCTGGTTAGTCTGGTCAGAGGAGCTGCTATCTTTGAGAAGTCCTGAACGAACCTCCTGTAGTAACCTGCCAAACCCAAGAAACTCCTGATCTCTGTCACTGAAGTGGGTCTAGGCCAGTTAGCCACAGTTTCTGTCTTCTTGGGGTCTACCTCTATACCATTCTCTGACACTACATGCCCCAAGAACGAAATGCTCCTCAGCCAGAACTCACATTTAGAGAACTTGGCATACAAGCCATGTTCCCTCAAGGTCTGTAGAACCAATCGCAGATGATGGGCATGCTCCTCTGCATTCCTGGAATACACTAAGATATCATCTATAAAGACAATAACGAAGTGGTCCAGGTACTGGCTAAACACTCTGTTCATGAGATCCATGAATGCTGCAGGGGCGTTGGTTAACCCGAACGGCATCACAAGGAACTCAAAATGCCCATATCTGGTCCTGAAAGCCGTCTTTGGTACGTCCTCTTCCCTGATCCTCAACTGATGGTACCCTGATCTCAGATCTATTTTGGAGAAACAACCCGCTCCTGCTAGCTGGTCGAATAGATCGTCGATCCTTGGCAATGGGTACTTGTTCTTGGTAGTGACTTTGTTCAACTGCCTGTAGTCGATACAAAGTCTAAGAGATCCATCCTTCTTTTTCACAAACAGCACTGGAGCACCCCAGGGTGAGGTACTCGGTCGGATGAAGCCCTTGTCTACCAGCTCCTGTAACTGCTCCTTCAACTCTTTTAATTCTGCTGGCGCCATCCTGTAGGGAGGGATAGAGATCGGTCGGGTTCCAGGCATCAGTTCTATCTAGAACTCTATCTCCCTAGCAGGTGGTAAACCTGGCAGTTCGTCTGGGAACACATCTAAGAACTCTCTAACCACTGGCACTGAGGCGGGCTCTCTAACCTGACTATTAAGCTCTCTCACATGAGCCAAATACCCCTGACATCCCCTCCTAAGCAACCTACGAGCCTGAAGAGCCGAGATCATACCTCTAGGTGTACCCCTCCTGTCTCCTCTGAAGACAACCTCTGATCCATCCTGACCTCTGAACCTGACTACCTTGTCCCTGCAGTCCAAGGTAGCACCATGGGTAGATAACCAGTCCATCCCTAGAATGACGTCAAAGTCTGTCAAATCTAGAACCACAAGGTCGGCGGACATGCATCTCCCCTCAACAAAAACTGGACTACACTGACAGACTGACTCTGCCACTGATGGATCACACTTGGGTCCACTGACCCAGAGAGGACACTCTAACCCAGAGATCATCAACCCCAACCTCTGGACGGCTCTCGGAGCCATAAAAGAATGAGATGCACCAGGGTCCATCAAAGCATATACATCCGAACATCCAATGACGAGATTACCTGCCACCACGGTGTTGGATGCGTCTGCCTCCTGCTGTGTCATTGTGAAGATCCGTGCTGGGGCTGATGGACCTTCACCTCTGAAACCTGCTGAAGAAGAGGCTGCTCCTCTCCCTCTGCCTCTGCCACTGGCCTGAGTCATGGCTGGAGCTGCTGGCTGCGCTACACTGCCTGAAGCTGTCTGCTGGGACTGAGCCATCGGGGCCGCTCTTGGACAATCTCGAGCTATATGCCCCTCCTGACCACATCTGAAGCAAGTGTTTGTCCCAAACCGACATACTCCCTTGTGTGGCCTACCACACCTCGCACATACTGCATTATCCGCACCAGAGCTTGAGCCACTCCCAAATCCCAGACTAGATTTGACCTTGTTCCAGAACTTATTCTTCTTACCCTTGGGTTTACTCCATCTCTTACTGCCTGAAGCTGTTGCACTCAGGGTAGAGGGGTCTAACCTTCCCCCACCCGGAGTTTTAGAACCAGAAGCTTGTGCCACTGTCTGCTTAACTGTCCCCTGAACGATGGCACTAGCCTCCATTCTCCTAGCCATGTCTACTATGGCGTGAAAACTCTCTCTATCTGCTGACTGAACCAAGGAGGAATACCTGGGATGGAGCTTCATGATATACCTCCTCGACTTCTTCTGGTCTGTGCTAAGGTCTTGCCCTGCAAATGGCAGCAACTCCATAAATCTATCAGTATATTCGTCTACACTCATGTCATCAGTCTGCCTCAACTGCTCGAATTCTATCATCTTCAATTCCCTTGAACTATCAGGGAAAGCCCATCCTGCAAACTCGTTTGCAAACTCTTCCCAAGTCATGCTGTCCACTCTCGGTTTCACATAATTCTTGAACCACTCCCGTGCCTTCTTGCACTTTAGTGTGAACCCAGCCATCTGAATGGCTCTACTGTCATCCGCCCCTATCTCGTCTGTAATTGCCTTGACCCGCTCCAAGTACACGAACGGATCATCACCGGTTTCAAACTGGGGAGCACCCAGCTTCATATAGTCTGTCATCTTAACCTTGCTCCCACTGGCTGAGCTAGGTCTATGAGGTTGAGCAACTGGGGCTGCTGGTTCTGCAGGGGGTGGAGGTGGTGCAACATTTTCTGAGGTAGGGTTTTCTGGATTTGGATAGTAGGGTGGAGGTGGATACATTGGGTACTGAGAGTACGGTGGGTAGTATGGTGGGTATGGCATCTGTGTGGGATAAGGGGTGAAACTAGGGTAATCCGATGTACCTCCCATCGAATACCCGGGATGTTGTGAGAAATGTGGGTAGTGAGGTGGCTGTACAAATCCCGAGGCCTGAGTGCCTCCTTGGGATTCTCCCATTCCTTCTTCTGACATACTGACTCCCAAACTGCCATCCCTCCTCTGTTCTACGTCCATATCATCCCCCATATCCTCTGACGCTCCTCCCTGAACTGTTCCTCTGACTGATCTGCTTCTACCCAGATCCAAAGACCTTCTAGGGTCTCTTGCTACTCTGTCCCTGTTGGACCTGCTAGACATTGCCCTAGGCAATGCTGGAGGACGGGCGCTCATGCCCTCATCCTCAGGTGGTACTCCAGTCAATCTTGCTGATCGACGAGTTCCTCTCATCCTGTTTTCTGAAAAACAGTGCACATCACAAGCAACATTAGCATCATATGGTTCATGTGGGCACACATGAACCCTCATCGCATACATCACATAACATAACATATCATTAATGCACATGCAGAAAGTCATGGCATTTCACATCATCATGCAAGACAGGACTCCACATCCTATCCTAGTGGACATGATCTTTTCCTACTGTGCTTGACCTTCTATAACTTCTATGAGCCCGACACTCTAGGTCCGACCATATGAACCTAGGGCTCTGATACCATTTTGTAACGGCCCGAAAATCGGACCGCTACCGGCGCTAGGATCCAGGTCGACTTAAGGCCGCCGGGACCCGTAGCAAGCCTGACATAAGACCTGTAAACCTGTATAATCCCATACATGATCAACAATAAGCATAAAAATTAAAACTTTCCTTTGCATACTCATCAACCAAACTCAACCTGTGCATAAACATTAACATAACCTTGATCCCTCTGTGGGATCTCATCTGTGCCCTCAATGGGTAACATACATCTGTTGAGTTGGTTTACATGAACATCAACAAAATCTCTAAGATCATGTATAAAAGGGATACAACAATCTATGGTCAAGCACATACTAACATCCATAAAACTCATTACATAACTATACTGTACTTTTACATTACAATCTGATCATGTCCATTGCTAGCTATTACATAATCATGGCTTCTTTACTCTATCCGGACTCCCGCACTATACTGTACCTGCAAGCCTGGGGGTAAAGGGAGAGGGGTGAGCTAATAGCCCAGTGAGTAGAGCTAGTAAAACACATTAACACTATGTTCAAATGGAATGCATCATAACACAGACAATTCACATAAGGGTTGGGTGAACTCGTCACCAAATAGTCCAAGTTAACTCTGTGCCAGGCCTGTAGAATGGGGCCTGGTCTTCCTGTCATAACATACATTACTTACCATTTTCCCAGGGCCTCCTCTGGGCTCCTGGTCTTCGAGTCCCATAACCATACCTTACTCTGTGCCAGGCCTGTAGACTGGGGCCTGGACTTGCTTACTCTGTGCCAGGCCTGTAGCATGGGGCCTGGTCTTCCTGTCTTGGACTAATTGGGTCATCCAACATTCACCCACAACAACAATAATTTATGCAATGCGACATATTCGTGAAACTAATGAAATCATCCTATTGCATAACCATGATGCATGAAACATGATAAAACATTTAGTTTAAAAGATTGAGTTAGTCCTACTCACCTCTGGCTGACTCTGACAACACCGAAGCAGCTGAACTCATTGCTGGGGTCCTCGGTTCCTCGGGTCCGAACCTACACAGGTGGACTCAAATGAGGGACCAAACATACCTGAACATAACTCTAAAATATTCCCCAAAAACCCCCCTAAAACATCCTGAAATATCACATAGAGATATGCATGAAATGGCTGAACAGGACACTTTCGGCGGCACCTTCGGCTGCCGAAAGTCCTGGACAGAGACGAAACTCAGGCAGGTTCGGCGGCACCTTCGGCGGCCGAAAGTGCCAGACAGAGACGAAAGTCTCTTTTCGGGGGCACCTTCGGCAGCCGAATGCTGCCTCCACAGGAGGGGTTCGGCGGCCGAAACTTCCTTCGGCTGCCGAACCTGGTTTCTGCCAAACGGGCAGAAACTTGGTTCACATGAACCTCCTGCCTCCCAAACCCACAAATCATGCATATTTTTCAACCAAAGAATGCATACAAGTTCCTAGGGGTCTCAAAACATGCATATACCCCATCTACAACACTTCAAACATACTCAAACAACACACAATCAAGCTACATTGTTCAAAGAGTCATCAAAAACCCATAGGTTCAACATATCCCTTAACATGCATTCTACCCCTTAAAACTTCATAAAACTTGTTTAAATCATACATTGAGCTTAAGATCGGCTCTTACCTCTTGAAGATCGAGGGTTGAGGAGATCTAAACTTGGAGATGGAAGAAGTTCCAACTTTTGGTCTCCAAGCTCCAAAACTCGTTCTAAGCTCAAAGATCTTCAAAAACAAAGTTATAAACTTGTAAAGATCATGGAAAAAGGAAGGAAAAACTCAAGATTGGGGAAGGATAGCGGAATGCTCACCTTGGCCGAAATAGGGAGAAAAAGCTCGCCCATTTTCGGCTAAGGGGCCCTTTTATAGGTGGCTGGCCAGGCCACGTTCGGGGGCCGAATGTGCCTCCGCATGCATGCCATGTTCGGCGGCCGAACTTGACTTTCGGCGGCCGAACATGAACTTCCCTAACTCATGCTTTCGGGGGCCTAACGTGCCTCCAAAACGCATGCATGTTCGGCGGCCGAACTTGACTTTCGGCGGCCGAACCTGGGTTTTCCTTCAAGGACTTTTCATGCAAAAACTCATTTAATTTCTTACTTAAAATCATAAAACACCTTAAAACATTTTTATAAAACATGATTCTACCCTTCTAGAGGTCTCCGACATCCGAGATTCCACCGGACGGTAGGAATTCCGATACCGAAGTCTAGCCGGGTATTACATGAAGCCTTTAGCGACTAACCTGGCTTTGTATTTGTCTATTGTTCCATTAGGTAAGTATTCAATCCTGAAGATCCATTTGCAATCTATTGGCTTCTTGTTAGCTGGCAATGAAGTCAAAGTCCAGGTATTATTTTTCTCCAATGCTTCCAATTCAATTTGCATGGCATTGATCCATTTCATATCTTTAATAGCTTCCTTGTAAGTACAGGGTTCATGAACTTTGGATATCTGTGCCTGATAAGCTGAATAAGGTTTGGACAACACAATAGAGGCTTTGGGAAAGAAGTCAGTGTTAGCAGTATAAGCAGTAGTATAAGCTGTATTGCAATTGGACTTCGATTTGGACAGGACAAAATCATCATGCCATTTGGGTGGTTTGGATTGTCTAGTGCTTCTTCTTAGAGTAGAAGAAGTATTAGTGGGAGGCACAATAACTAATTGAGAATCAAGAGTTTCAGGGACAGTTAAAACATTGTCATTAACAAGTTATACAGGAGAATGAATAGGAGTGTTATTATAATCAGATATGGGCATATGTAGGTCATGGACACTAGAAGTATCAGATAAAGAGTAAGGATTATGAGATGTAATGTCAGTGGTGGAATGATCATGTGTGACAGGAGGAAAACAAGGTAGGTTGTCATTAATAAGACAAACAAATAAACTAAAATTTGAGACAGTGGTAGGCTTTGTTAAATGATATGGGAACATAGTTTCATTGAACTTGAAATCTCTGGAAATAAAGATCTTTTTATTTTTCAAATCATATATCTTGTAACCCTTTTGTTGGGGTTCGTATCCTAATAAGACACCTGGGATTGCTCTCTCACTAAACTTGTTCTTGTGAGGATATACATTTATGGCAAAGCACAAACAGCCAATAACTCTGAAGTAATCTATGTTTGGTATATGACCATACAAGATTTCAAAGGGGTTTTCCAGTTAAGGTTTTCAGCAGGTAGTCTATTTATTATATGTGTAGCAGTAAGTAAGGTTTCTGACCAGAATTTATCAGGGAGTTTGGCTTGAAAAAGAATGGCTATCGCCACTTGCAAAAGATGTTTGTGTTTTCTCTCAACTATGCTATTCTGTTGAGGTGAATAGACACAGGTCCTTTGATGCTTAATGCCATTTTCTTGAAAAAGCTTAAGGCAATCAGCATTGAGAAATTCAGAACCATTATCAGTTCTGATAGCTTTGACCCTTTTTGAAAATTGAGTAGCTATATATGTCAAGTAATGTTTAATGATTTCTGATACTTGTGATTTAAAAGTGATCATGTAAATCCATGTAAATCTAGACTTATCATCAACAATGGTTAACATGAAATGAGCACCAGTAATGGATTTTATCTTATAAGGTCCCCATAAATCCAGGTGTATTAAATCAAAAGAATATTCAACACTTGAGTCACTTAAAGGAAAGATAGCCTCTCTTGTCTCGCCAAAGGACAGACAGTACAATTATTTATTTCATCCGCAACAGTAGGTACAGTAGATACATGCTTCATTTTAGCTAAGGAAATGTGACCTAATCTACTGTGCCATAACAAAGACAAATGGTTCTTGTGAGAAATATAAGTATGTAAAGCTTTACTAGCTGAAGGAACATGGAAGGAATGTTTATTTAGATGATAAAGTCTATCAATCACTAGTCCAATAGCAATACATTCTTTACTCTGCAAATTCTGCACAACACAATAATCAGAAAAGTTGTTAACATTCACATTACATGTTTTTGTCAAGGCAGTAACTGAAATAAGGTTGCAAGTGAAGTCAGGTATATATAATGTGTTATGCAAGGTTATTATAGGGTTCAAAACTACATTTCCAATATGTGTAACATGTTTAACAGATCCATCAGGTAGATTGACAGGTTGTGGTATAGGTAGTTTATAGGCTGAGGTAAAATTGGAAAAGTGACAGGTCATATGGTCAGAGGCGCCAGAATCCACAATCCAATTACCTTATGGATAACAAGTGACACTATTTGAAGAGTGAAAAGAAGCAATACCTGCAAATGTTGAACTGAAATGTGCAGCAGAAGATTCAACAGCATTATCCTGTGGCATTTTACCTTTAATAGCTCTCTGCACTTCAAATTGAATTAGTTTGGAGATATTGTCATTAAATGCTGCATTTGGTTCAGAAACAGGATTAATTTGCTCAATTTTGACATTGTTATCAAAAGTCAAAGGTGTTTCAGATGTCTGCTGCACAAAATAAGCTTTAGTGACTTGCTTATTCTTCTTAAAATCACTAAACCATTCTGGATAGCCATGAAGTTTGAAGCACTTCTCTTTAAGGTGTCAAGATGTCTGACAATAATCACAGGATCTATCAGATTTTGGTTTGTTATTATACCTAGAGTTATCAGTATTTGTAAATCTTCTAGATCCAGAAGATCTTTGAACAGCCAGAGCCATTGTTGTTTCAGTAGACTCGGGAAAGGCTATCTAAATTTCATTTTATCTGAATTTCATTTTATCTTTCAATGTTTAAAACCATAGCATATGCCTTAGCAGAAGAGGGTAACGGCTCCATGATCAAGATTTGATTTCTGACATGATCATAATGATGATTTAATCCCGTAAGGAATTGAATCAATTTCTCTCTTTCTTCAAACTCAGACAGAGCCTTTGCTGCTCCACAGCTGCAACTAGGTAAAGAACATAAAACTGATATCTCATCCCAACATTTCTTCAATTTTGTATAGTATGTAGCCAAAGTAGAAGTACTTTGACTAATATTCACCAATTCCTTTTTGATTTGAAAGAATAAAGGTCCATGACCTTCACCAAATCTATGAGCAACAACTCTTGAGAACTATTGGTATACAAAAATCCTTCAGCAATTTCTCTGGATATTGCATTCAGTATCCAAGATATGACCATAGAATCAACAGTCAACCATTTTTCATGCATTGGTGAGTCTACAGGAGGTTTAGCAATCTTACCTGTTACAAAGCCAATTTTCTCCTTTGCTTTAAGAGCCAGTAACATAGATCTGGTCCATGAGAGGTAGTTAGGGCCAGTGAGCAAAAAGCTCACTAATTTCAGATTAGGATTATCTGAATTTGATAGAGACAATGCAGTATCCATTTCAGCTTGAGAAGCCATTGAAGTTAGTAATGAGCAAAATCAATAAGAGGATCAAGAACAAGAATTTGATCAAGAAAGAATCTAACAATAATGAAGAAGAAAGGAAGTAGAACATATTGAAAACAACACATAAATGCTTAGATCAGCTCTGATACCATGTAGAGAAAATTTTTCTATTGATGAAAGGAAGAATTACAGAGGAAAAAGATTGAGTCTCTCATCTTCTACACTGCTATTTATATACAAACTCTAAAAAATAACTGCTAAGTAAATAACTGAATTTTGATAACTTTGGCGCCAATAATAAGTTATGAATTTGAATTCTATTGCTGAGCTCTAACAGAAAGCAAGTTGATGTTGATGATCATGGTGACAAATTTGTGATCTTGTAATTAACGGCCGTGATGCAAGGATGAATCGAAACTTTCTGTTATGCATGCTGTTACTCTGTTATGTATGCTGTTGCTTCTAACTGCCTTGCTGAATCAATTGGATGATGTTGCTTCTAACTGCCTTGCTGAATCAATTGCATATTCCAACATAGCTTCTCCTTGAACTGCTCCATTTGATTCCTGTTGACCAGTGTCAACCAGTGTCAGCCAGACGTCCTGATGATCCAAATTATCGACCGACCTATCCGATGTCTTGACGGCTTGCCGATATGTGGTGGTTTAAGGCTTGATTTGTGTGTGAATATCTTCTCCTCCTGCTTACTTTGATTGTTGAAATCTTAGATTGTTGTTCCTTTCCTTTTTTACCTTAATTCGATGTTGGTCAATGATGGTGGCTCGCTGAGTAGAGAATCGAAAGGCGCAATTTGGATCACTGAAGAGCACACTTCACTCACCTTTATTAGCGCTTTTGTCCATATGCTCTTGACTCGATGCTTGGTATGATGCTCATCTTTTTTCTTAGTGGCTATGGGTACCAATTGATCTAGTGGTTGTTAGGGTTATGTTGTTGGAGCTAGATTCTAAACATGTGTTATGTCCCCCTCCTCTTTGTGCTTCAGTATGTAAATAGATAGATTTTGCTTATTATTGGTGGAGTTTTATGACCAACCTTTGCTGACTAAAAACGATGATTCTATAGAAGTGGCTTTTCTAGTTCTTGTTATTTTCTGCACCATAAGATTTGATCTGAGTCAAATTTTTAGGTTGATAGAGTTGAGCATTTTTTCAATCCATGCATAAAATAAAAAATATTTATCAATTCACGTGGGATCCGAAAATATTTTTGGATCCTGTGTGTCAGCCCAGCGTGTTCGGCAGTCATACTGCCGAACACGCTTGTTCGACACCATGGGTGTCGAACTGCCACGCGGACCAGCTTGTTCGACACCATTGGTGTCGAATAAGTTGTTTTCTTGCCACGGGAGCAATTTCAAATTGCTCCCGTGGCTGATGTGGCATGTTCGGCACCCAAAGTGCCGAACACGCCTGTGACATAAGGGGTGCAGAGAATTCTGCACCCCTTGTGACATGCATGCAAATAAGGTGTGCAAAGATTTCTGCACCCCTTGTGACATGCATGCAAGTGTCACAGGGTGCAGAAATCTCTGCACCCCCCTGTGAAATATCACGTGGACATGTTCGGCACTCAAATTGCTACCCCCACCCACTGCAACGCCCCGAAAATCGGACCGCTACTGGCGCTAGGATCCAGGTCGACTTAAGGTCGCCGGAACCTGTAGCAAGCCTGCTATACTCTCTGTGTACCTGTAAAATCCCATACATGATCATACATTTTCTGTAAAAACATAAAACTTTTCTCTGTACCAAGGCTTAACCTGTGCATGCACTATCTCTGAAACCCCTTTATTAGAGCTTGCTCTAGACGGGTTAAACTCATACTATGTTACGCCTGGTTTTTCACATACATGCCATGAAAACATTTACATTAAATAAATAGACCATGTATACAAAAGGGATTTACAACATAGGTCAAGCACCATACTCTATACTATACAATAAGAAAACATCTTTTACAATAGTACATGTCCATTCTAAACTATTACAACTTTTTACTCTTCCTGTACTCAGCTTAACTTCCCCTGACTTCTGAACCTGCAAGACTGGGGTTAAAGGAGAGGGATGAGCTATACTAGCCCAGTGAGTAGAACAAATAAAACATGTTAATAAAACATGCTCTCATGGAATGCATCACATCACAAGTAAATCACCCATCTCAAACGGACAGATTCAAAATTTCCTCTGTTCTGTGCCCGGCCCGCGAAGGAGCTACTCAGGACTTCTACTATGCACCCTATGGTGCTCTGTGCCCGGCCCTCTCAGGGCTCCTCAGGACTTTACTCGGAGGGCTAGTGAATCCAAACTATGTCCGATCCGTACAAGTATAGAATAATGCAATGCGTCACATTAGTGTATACTAATGCACTCAACCTATTTCATATCATGATGCATGAAACATGCTAAAAGCATTTAAATTCTCATATTGAAACATGAAGTTTAGTTTAGTTCCACTCACCTCTGTCTGACGCTAAACTGACTCTGAATACTCTGAAGTAGTGCTCACTGCTGCTCTCTTCGGTTCCTCTGGTCCGTTTCTACACAGGTGGACTTAGATGAGAGACCAAACTATCTCAAGAACAACTCTAGAATACTCCCCAAAACCCCCTTAAAACATCCTAAAAGAATCAAGAAAAACATGCAAAAGAAGGCTGGACAGGGCACTTTCGGCGGCAGGTTCGGCGGCCGAAAGTCCCTTCCAGAGACGAAACTCAAGCACTTTCGGCGGGACTTCGGCTGCCGAAAGTCCTGTCCAGAGACGAAAGTCTCTAACCTTCGGCGGCCGAAAGTCTCCTCCAGAGCCGAAAGTCCAAACTTTCGGAGGCAAGCTTAGGCAAGCTTAGGCAGCCGAAACCACCTCCTTAGCATGTTCGGCGGCCGAACCCTCCTTCGGCGGTCGAAACTGGATTTTCCAGTTAGGCAGAAACTTGTTATGCTTCATGCAACTCTTTCCCAAACCTCACTCAACATGCAAACCAACAACTCACAACCTGCATATACTCAAGTATAGGCACAAAGGGGTCCAAAACTAACTTAAAACCCCAACAAACAACACAAATAAACACATAAGCATGCTTTGACCACAAATCAACCAAAACCTCAACTTACCCTAATCATGCATCTCTACCCATAAACTTCATAAAACCTTCAAAAAACATATCAAGAAGTTCAGGATCTTCACGTACCTCTTACAAACAAGAAGATGTTTAACCCAACATGGAGATATGAAGAAACTCTCCCTCAAAGTCTCCAAACTTCAAAACTTTGGTTGACTTGCTCAAAAGCTTCAAAATAACATAAAATCCATTAAAACTTTGCAAGATTTGAAGAAAACATGAAGATCACCCAAGGAAAAGCCTGGTCTCACCTCTGCCTGTGAAAATGGAAGAAACTTATCCATTTCACCGACTTAGGGCCTTTTATAGGTGGCTGGCCAGACCACCTTCGGCGGCCTAACGTAAAACCAAACTCATGCATGTTCGGCGGCCGAACTTTCACTTTTGGTGGCCGAACCTTGCATTTCTTCCTTGGTGTTTTTCTTTCAAAAACTCATTTCCTTTATACTCAAAAAACATTAAAACATTCTTAAACACTTTAGACAAACATAATTCTTACCCTTCTAGAGGATTCCGACATCCTGGATTCCACCGGAAAGTAGAATTCTGATGCCGGACTCTAGCCGGGTATTACACCCACCACCCAACGGCCTGCATTTAAACTAATTCGGTAGTAAAACTGCCGAACTATACTCCCACCCGCCTATAAATCTGTTGTCTTCTTACCTCAATTTGCTATCTTCTTATCCCTATTATCAAGCTTATTCTCTCTCTCTCTCGTCTCATATTGGCTCTCACTTTCATAAATTTGCATAATTTTTATTTAATTTTCGATACAACTCAATCTTTTTTCTATAAATTTCATAAAATTATCGTATCTACTTGTTTCAACTCGACTGCAAAAAAGATCAATGGTAAGTTTTAGATATTTTTTATTGTAAATTAAAATTTTTTTTAATTTTATTATAAATTTTGTAATGAAAAATAAATTATTAATATAATTTTTTTTTGCAGAAATTAGAAAATTTAATTTCATTAGTCATATCGATCCAAATGTGATTGAGTGATTCATATTTGAAAGGTACGTATATAAAAATTCTCAATTTTTTTAAATAAATAAATATATATATCATATTATTGTATGTAATTTTGATTTATTATAATTTTAAAAAATGAAAAATATTTTATAATAATTATGGAAATATTGAATTTACAATTTTTTTTTTAAATTTTTATCATAAAAATGGCAGTTCCTGCATATGCTAATATTCATTGGGATGAAAATATTATAAATTGTTCTCATGGATACGATTACGATGGAGGTTTTTCAAAGATTGTTCCCATGGGTAAATGGATAAGTTTTAATCAATTGGTTGGAAAAATTGCTCGTGCCATTGGATTATCCGAGAATAATGAATATATAGAGACAATTAGTTTTAGAAAGCCTACAATTGTGGATGGATCCTTAAAATTTGAATGCATAGAGATATGGGGTGAAAATGATGTATCTAGCATGTTTAATTACTTATATCAAATTGGTGGTCTACCTGGTATAGAGATATATGTTAAGATACTTCGTTGTATTGATGCGACGAATAAGCATGCTAATGTAGGTCCATCTGGAACTGCTGTGGAATCAAATGTTGAGTAATGTGAAGAGCAAAATGTAGCGGATGATTATGGTTTATCTGATAGTTTTGGAGGGCCGTCAAATAATTTATCTGATAGAGTGGAGGATGAGGACGAGGATAAGGATGACGAGGACGATGACGATGATTCATGGATGTCAACTGAGGATGATGATGATGATGGTGATAATGGTCAGGAGGATAGTAGGAGTGAGTCTCGATATTACAACACCCAATTTTCTAATCCTATTGTGCTTGTTGTTCATCCTTCCCCATATGCAGAAATAAACTTCGATTTGCTAAGGGTGGATCCATATGATAGGTTAGAAGGTCGTTCCTTTTGGGATCCTTCTAAAGAGTTTTCAGTTGGGATGATATTTCCTTCGAGAGATGCAGTGGCTGCGGCTGCAAAAGAATATCACCTAAGACATTATTACCAATTTTGTTATCATAAAACAAGAGAGAAGACTTATTCCATAAAGTGTAAAGACAAAGACAGTGGTGTGCATGGAGGCTTTGAGCATCCAAGAAAGAAGGGGAGGATATATGGAAAATTACGAGATATAGTGGGCCGCACACATGCACAAATCCTCAGTTGACGAAAAATCATAGCCAATTGGATGAAAATTTCATTTGTTCATTCATATTTGCATTAATTGAACAGCAACCTGATATAAAAATTGCTGTCCTACAAGCCGAAGTGAGAGATAAATTTGGAAACATGGAAAGCAAAGTAAAAGGCAATTCCAAGACTTTATGGGGGTTAGGATGAATTATACGGTCGTTTGCGTAGATTCATGACCGCTCTTCATCATTTTAACCCAGAAACAGTAAACATGATTGAAGATAATCCATATTAGATAAATGAGCGATTAAATCCGATGTGTCATATATTTGACTGTATGTTTTGGGCTTTTAAGCAATCGATTGAGGGATTTAAATATTATCGACCTGTAATCTCAATCGATGAGATATTCCTATATGAAAAATACACCGGGTGTATACTGTGTGCAACCGCACTCGATGAAAATAATCAACTATTTCCATTAGCTTTTGCCATTGTTGATAAAGAGGAAGGTGACAATTGGTCGTGGTTTATGGATTGCTTGAGGATCTTTGTGACCAATCGAGAAGATTTGTGTGTAATTTCAGATCGTCATGCTGGAATTCTTAAGGCAATGCGGAAAGATTGGTGAAAACCTCCAGCTGGTCATCACCGTTATTGTATCAGACATGTTTTGAGTAATTACAATAAAATATTCAAAAATGCATCAATAAAGGAAGTATTGCGCAAGGCTGGTATGTGTCATGTTTTAATAAGATGTTTACTTTATTTTTTTTAAATTTAATTTAACTTTTGACCTATGCAAATTTTTCCTTGAGTAACTTGTCATTCATATCAGCCAATGAAAACCAGAAGAGAAAGTTTTACGAGGTAATGAACAATATTAGGGAGGTGCACCCTGAATCATATGATTGGACAGTGAAGATAAATTTAGAAAAATGGTCGAGATCACATAATGGTGGACAGAGATATGGCGTGATGACAACAAACATGGTTGAATCCCTGAATGGCATGATGAAAGGATTTCGGGCGTTGCCTATAATGGCAATGGTTGAAAAATTTTTTTTTCAGTGTGGCCATTATTTTGATACGCGGAGAACAACTTTTTTGGAATAACAAAGCAAGTGCTATGTTTTCAGTCAGTTTTGCAGTGAAACTCTGCGTGCTAACGCAATTAAGGCGAATGGACATAGAGTTAGATGGTTCAATAGTCAGACCATGGTTTGCAAAATAATTATTGCAAATGGTAGGCAAAAGCAAGTGGTTAAACTCATGGATCAAACATGCACATGTGGCAAATTTCAGGAGATAAAGATACCATGCTCACATGCTATTGCTGCATGCATGTCACATTCAATTGACTACGAACAATTTGTATCTGACTATTTGATCAAACATAATTTAGCCACATTTTTACTATCTTTATTACTGTTTAATTACACATTTTTCAGCTTAATCTATGGTTTTTGTCATGTTTTTACATGAAAGGAAGAAAATGGAAAGTTGGAGAAAAAGTGCAGGAAAAGCTGGAAAAGTGATTGGGTCAGAGTGATTTGGCCAAATCAAGCAAAGGAAGCTGAAGCAGAAACCTGGAAGTAAATTCGCAGAAATGATTTGGGCAAGTGATTTGCCCAAATCACCCGCCCAAATCACCCGCCCAAATCACATTGATGCAGAGAGACAGCAGAAGCGAGAAAAGTGCAGAAAACTGAAATTCAAAAGTGGAGAAGTCCAAATCCATTTTAAATACTGCAAGATCATTCCCAAGAGCCACGAAAAAGTCTTTCACTTAAAAAATTCCATTCACAATTAAATACAAAAACAAAAGAGGAATCAAAGACTACAAAGAAGACCAAGTCAAGATTGGGATTTCCAAACCCTAATTGGATAAGGATTCTCCAGCTATAAAAGGGGACACCATCCAAACCAGCAGGATCATCTCTCTCCACCTTCGAAAATTCTGCAGAAACACAGCAACTTTTCTTCTTTTCTTTGTTCTTTTCTTTTGTGATTTTATCCACCATGAGTGGCTAAACAATTCTCTTTTCTAGTTGAAGTTGGAATTTCAGATTTGTAATGAATTGGGAGATTTAAAACTCCATTATTAAACTCTTATTTACCTTCAATATTTATGCAACCTGATCTTTCTATAATTATTGCTTTGCTTTTAGAATCAATTGAGGCCTGTTGTTTTTAATTGCTTGAGTAATATATTGTTTGAATAATTTAGGTCCGTAATTGCTTAGATTGTTTAAACACAAGTATAATCAGCTGCATAATCTGAACTTGACCACGCGGTTGGCAAGGTTAGAGTTAGGTTTCTCTAAGTCCTAATGCAGTTAACAGTTGTGCGATGCTAAAAGCCCCAAGGACGTTCCTTGGCAACTTGTTAACTAGAGTTTGATTAGCGAACGTTTCCTAATCAAACTAAAACTAAGGAGGAATTTGGATTGTGAGAAGCGTCTTCCACGTCCTAAACTAACTTATTGAAATAAATAAGAGTATCAAAAAGTCAATGATCAATTCTAAACAAACTGGAATTCATCCATGCTTCAACTAGAATCCTTTTCCCATTGAAATTCTTATCCTTTTAAATTATTGCTTTCTCTTGCTATTTAGTATTAATTCATCAAATCAAACCCCCCCTTTTTAATTATTTGTCATTTACTTGTCCAAGTCATTATTAGGAAAATCCGTAGTGTCAAATCCCTGTGGTTCGACCCTATTGCCACTATCTACAAGTTAATTATTGATTGTTTAATAGGTTTATTTTTGACGGCTTCGACAACCGCTATCAAAAATTGGCGCCGTTGTCGGGGATTTGATTTAAACTAACGTATTTTTCTCTTTATGATCAGGTCTGGCCGTAAAGACACTCTTCTTTATGATCCGGAGATAGAACGTACTGCCAAGAGCTTAAGGAAGCAAGCAAACTTGAGGAACCAAGCCTCAAAACCATCTTCATCAACAACACCATCTAACAGATCTGCTACTGCCCCTGCTGCAGAATTTTCTGCACCAGCAGATTCGCCCACTGCTGCACCTACCACTGCTGAATTTGCACCAGAAACAGACTTCCAGGTTGCTGTAGAAAATCCAGCAATGGTAGAACCCCCTGTTGCACATGAAGAAGTTGAAATTCAAGCTGGAAACCTGCCTGTCCAAGCACCACAGCCACGGGAGAGAACACTCCGAGAGCTAGCTGAACCAGCAGGAGACCAAGCGACCTTATGCATTGCATATCCCCCATTGACAGCACCTTTTGAATTGAAGACAGGCCTGATCCATCTCCTTCCCAAATTTAGAGGCCTAGAAAATGAAGATCCTCACAAGTATTTAAAGGAATTCCACATTGTGTGCTCAACCATGAGACCTCAAGGGATTTCTGAAGAACATGTCAAACTTAGAGCCTTCCCTTTTTCCCTTGACGACTATGCCAAGGAATGGCTATTCTACTTGCCACCCGGATCCATCACATCATGGGCTGGTATGGTGAGAGCATTCTTGAGAAAATTCTTTCCAACCTCAAAAGCCATAGGCATCCGTCGAGAAATAAGTGGTATAAGGCAAAAACACTCTGAAGGCTTGTACGAATACTGGGAAAGGTTCAAAAGGTTGTGCACAAGCTGCCCACAGCATGATATTTCTGACCAATCCCTCATTGAATACTTCTATGGAGGTTTGCTGCCCTCAGAGAGAAAATTTATTGATGCAGCCTGTGGAGGGTCAATTGAGGACAAATCACCTCGAGAGATGAGGAATTTAATTTCCACCATGGCTGCAGCTTCTCAGCAATTTGAAAACCAAGAGCAGCAACCAAGAATGGTAAATGAGGTGAGTACATCAATTTTGGCATTCCAAATCTCTGATCTCACCAATGCTATCCGTAGCCTTGTTGTGGATCAAGCCCAACAAGTCCAGCAGATTCAGCAGCCCAAACCATGTGGAATATGTGCAAATATAAACCACCCAACTGATCTATGTCATTCCCTTCAAGAAGAGGACCAGCAAGTCAATGCAGTTGGAGGTTTCAATGGGCAAAGAAGGTATGATCCCTATTATAATAAATAAACCCAGGTTGGAGGAATCACCCAAATTTCAGTTATGCAAAGGCCAATCAATATCCAAATTACCAGCAAAGAAATCCAGCACTAGCAGCACCTCAAAAATCCAATGCACCCCTTGAAGATATAGTGAAGTCCCTAGCAAACACTATGCAAAATCTTGAGCAACAAATGGGACAAATGGCTTCATCCTTGAGCAAGCTTGAATCACAAGGAAAACTGCCCTCCCAAACTGAGATAAACCCGAGGCAGAATGCTAGTGCCATCACATTGAGGAGTGGAAAAGAGCTGCAAGACAGCAGGGCTGAGCAAAAGCAAAAACAGGTCACGGAGGAGAATTTGCCAGAAAGTGATCAGGGTCATCGATCTGCCCAAATCACGGACCCAATTGATGGACAGAAAGTACTGCCCAACAGTGGTGATTTGCCCAAATCACCAGAGAAGGCAGAAGTTGATTTGCCCAAATCAACAACCCAGGCAGAATCCAGCTCCAAGCAGACCAAGGCAGAACAGCAACCAGTGGAGAAATTTAAGATACCTCTCCCCTTCCCAAGAAGATTTGCAAGATTCCAAAAAGAAAAAGAGGAGAAAGAAATATTTGAGACACTCCGCAAGGTAGAGATCAACATTCCCCTATTGGATGCTGTAAAGCAAATTCCAAGGTATGCCAAGTTTCTCAAAGAGCTGTGCACCAACCGAAGGAAACTTGCTGAATGTGAAAAGGTAAGTGTAGAGGAGTGTGTTTCAGCTGTCATTCAAAGAAAGCTCCCAACCAAGTACAAGGATAGAGGGATGTTCGCTGTTTTATGCAAAATAGGCAATGTGGGGATAAAGAAGGCCATGTGTGACCTTGGAGCTTCAATTAATGTCATGCCCCTTTCCATTTTTAACTTGTTGAATGCAGGAACACTCAAGGGCACTAGCATAGTAATCCAATTGGCCGACCGATCTGTTGTCTATCCCAAGGGAGTGCTTGAAGATGTGTTGGTGCAAGTGGACCAACTAGTCTTCCCAGCAGATTTTTATGTCATAGACATGGAGGAAGATAAGAGCAACACCACCTCTGACATCCTACTTGGGAGACCATTCTTGAGCACAGCCAGAACAAAAATTGATGTGCATGATGGCACATTAACCATGGAGTTTGAAGGGGAAGTTATCAAGTTTAATGTTTATGATACCATGAAATTCCCCAATGATGTTTCTCCTATTTATGGTCTTGATGTTATTGATGATTTAAGTCAAGAAATCTTTGATTTTGATCTAGATAACTCACTCAATGCTGATTTATGCAGATCTGAAGAAATGGATAGCACCAGCAGCAGCACCGAAAAAGACACAGACCAGACAACATACTGTTCACTGCTGGTTGCGGGTGATTTGCTCAAATCACCAGTACAGGCAGATCCCGACTTGCCCAAATCACTGGAACGGGCAGACGTGACAGAGAGTGATTTGCCCAAATCACCAGACCCAGCACCAGAAAATCTGCCCAAATCGGTAAGCAGACAGCAAGCAGTATCACAGACAGCAACTACACTAGACCTGAAAACTTTGCCCGGACACCTCAAATATGCCTATTTGGGGGCTGGAAAAACACTTCCAGTCATCATCTCCAACCAATTAAGCCAGCAAGAAGAGGACAGCCTCCTAGAAGTGTTGAGAAAGCATAAAGAAGCAATTGGGTGGACCTTGGAGGACACAAAAGGCATCTCACCATCAACATGCATGCATCGAATACTCATAGAAGAAGAATGCAAACCTGTCCGTGAGGCTCAAAGAAGGCTGAGTCCACCAATGATGGTGTAATACCCGGTTAGACTCCGGTATCGGAATTCCTACCGTCCTGTGAAATCTCGGATGTCGGAAACCTCTAGAAGGGTAAAATCATGTTTTTATAAAATGTTCTAATGTATTTTATGATTTTAAGTAAGGAAGCAACTGAGTTTCGAATGAAAAAGACCATGGAGACATTTCCAGGTTCGGCCGCCGAACATGGGATAGTTTAGGGGGCAAGTTAGGATTCTGAAAGTGGCTCAGGTTCGACCACCGAACCTCATGTTCGGCTGCCGAACTTGCATGAGTTTTGGAGGCACTTTAGGCTTCCGAAGGTGGTCTGGCCAGCCCCTATAAAAGGGATCCATGGTCGAAACGGGCATGCTTTCTCCCCTATTTTCGGCCAACGGTGAGTCCATGCTTCCCCATGGTTGGTTTTGTTGATTTTTCTCAAATCTTTCAAGTTTTAACGAGTTCTAACTTGGTTTTGAAGAGTTTTGGAGCTAAGATCAAGTTTTAGAGCTTGGAGACCCAAGGAGCTAGATTTCTCCCATCTCCGAGTTGGATCGCCTCCCCTCTCGATCTCCAAGAGGTAAGAGTAGATCCTTAGCTCATTACATGTTTTAAACAAGTTTTATGAAAGTTTATGGGGTAGAAATGCATGTTTAGGTTAATGTTGAGTTTTTGGTCAATGTGTGTTGTATATGTATGTTTGATGTGTTTGTTTTGGGGTTTAGGTTAGTTTGAGACCCCTATTTGCTTATGGAAGTATGTATGCATGTTTTGGAAGTGTTGGTTTTGAGTTGAATGGTTTGGGAGGCAAGTGTGCATTGAAGAGGCTGAGTTCTGCCATTTGGAAGAACTCAGGTTCGGCAGCCGAAGGGACTTTAGGCCGCCGAACCTGCCTGTAGAGGCAAGCCCTTGGCTGCCAAACCCTGCCCCCGAAAGTTGGACTTTCGGCTCTGGAAGGGAGTTTCAGCCGCCGAAGGTGCCGCCGAACATGCATGAGTTTCGTCTCTGGAACCACTTTCGGCTGCCGAAAGTGCTACCGAAAGTGGCTGAGTTTCGGCTCTTGAGGGACTTTCGGCCGCCGAACTTGAGGTTCGGCGGCCGAACCTGGGTTTTCCTTCAATGCTATTTTCATGCAAAAACTCATTTCCTTTTTTACTTAAAAGCATCAAATGCATCAAAACATTTTATGAAAACATATTCCTACCCTACTAGAGGTTTCCGACATCCGAGATTCCACCGGACGGTAGGAATTCTGATACCGGAGTCTAGCCGGGTATTACATTCTCCCCCCCTTAAGAACATTCGTCCCCGAATGTTCCTCAACTAGCACATAGCAAGGCATACACCTAACATACATACAAAACACATAAAATTCACAAGGGACTAACCTCAGAAAAGATAAGGGTACTGCTGGAGCATGGACTCCCGTGTCTCCCAAGTGCATTCTTCCATATTGTGGTGGTTCCATAGGACTTTCACCATCGGAATTTCCTTATTTCTCAGCTTCCTGATCTGGGTGTCTAGGATCCGTACTGGCTGCTCAACATAGGTGAGCTCTTCTTGGATCTCCACATCAGGCTCACTAAGAACCTTGCCCGGATCTGACACGAACTTTCTCAACATGGAAACATGGAAAACCGGATGGATTCTTTCCATTGAAGCAGGTAAATCCAGCTTGTACGACACATTCCTAATCTTTTGCAAGACTTTAAAGGGTCCGATGTATCGTGGGGCTAGTTTACCTTTCTTCCCAAAGCGAACCACTCCTTTTATTGGAGACACCTTGAGCAATACCAGATCCCCCTCCTGAAATTCTACCTGTCTTCTGCGGATGTCTGCATAACTCTTCTGTCTGCTTGCAGCAGTCTTGATCCTTTCTCTGATTATGGGTACTACCCTGCTGGTAATCTCTACTAGCTCAGGCCCTGCTAAGGCCTTTTCTCCAACTTCTTCCCAGCAAACAGGTGATCTGCACTTCCTCCGATACAAAGCTTCATATGGAGCCATCCCGATGCTAGCATGATGGCTGTTATTGTAGGCAAACTCCACCAAGGGTAGATGCTGCCTCCAAGAACCGCCAAAGTCCAGCACACACATTCTAAGCATATCCTTTATGGTCTGGATGGTCCTTTCTGATTGTCCGTCCGTCTGTGGATGGAAAGCAGTGCTAAAATCCAACCTGGTACCCATGGCATTCTGCAGACTCCGCCAAAATCTGGAGGTGAATTGGGGCCCTCTATCGGACACTATTGAAACATGAACCCCATGCAGCCTGACGATCTCATCAACATACACCTGCACCAACTTGTCCACAGAATAGCCACTCCTGACAGGGATGAAGTGAGCAGATTTGGTGAGTCTGTCCACAATCACCCATATGGAGTCCAATCTGTTGGACGTCGCCGGTAACCCCACTACGAAGTCCATAGCTATATTCTCCCATTTCCACTCTGGAATAGGTAGCGGGTTAAGCATTCCAGCCGGCTTCTGATGTTCTAGCTTCACCCTCGACACACTTCGCAGGCTGACACAAACTGTGCCACTTCCTTCTTCATAACTGGCCACCAATAAACCTTCTTCAGATCTTGATACATCTTGGTGGCTCCGGGGTGAACGCTGTATCTTGCATTATGAGCCTCTCTCATAATGTCTCCTTTTAGCCCTATGTCATCTGGTACACATAGTCTGCTCCCATAGCGGAAGATCCCTTTGCTGTCGAATCTGAACTCACTATCTTTGCCTGACTGAACAGTCCTGGCAATCTTTACTAACTCTGGGTCCTCATGCTGTTTCTGAGCCACCTGCTCCAGAAACACGGGTGCCACTCTCATCTGGGCCACTAAAGCACTTGTACCAGACAACTCCAACTGTAGACCTTCATCAATGAGCTTGTAAAACTCCTTCACCACTGGCCTCCTCTCTACCGATATGTGGGATAAACTGCCAAGTGATTTCCGGCTTAAGGCGTCTGCCACAACATTCGCCTTACCCGGATGGTACTGAATTTTGCAATCATAGTCACTCAGCAGCTCTACCCATCTCCACTGTCTCAAATTCAAATCTCTTTGACTCAGGATGTATTGCAGGCTCTTATGATCTGTAAAGATCTCACATTTTACCCCATAGAGGTAGTGCCTCCACATCTTGAGTGCAAAGATTACTGCTGCCATCTCTAGGTCATGCGTGGGGTAATTTAACTCGTGCTTCTTCAGCTGTCTAGAAGCATAAGCAATCACCCTCTCATTCTGCATTAGCACACAGCCCAGTCCCACACGGGACGCATCACAATAGACTGAGAAGTCTTCATTACTAGATGGCAGAGTTAACACTGGTGCTGAAGTCAACCTCTTCTTGAGCTCTTCAAAACTCTCTTCGCATTGGTCGGTCCATACAAACCTCTGATTCTTCCTGGTCAATCTGGTCAGAGGAGCTGCAATATTTGAGAAGTCCTGAACGAACCTCCTGTAGTAACCTGCCAAACCCAAGAAACTCCTGATCTCTGTCACTGAAGTGGGTCTAGGCCAGTTAGCCACAGCTTCTACCTTCTTGGGGTCCACCTCTATCCCATTCTCTGACACTACATGCCCCAAGAACGAAATGCTCCTCAGCTAGAACTCACATTTAGAGAACTTGGCATACAAGCCATGCTCCCTCAAGGTCTGTAGAACCAACCTCAGATGATGGGCATGCTCCTCTGCATTCCTGGAATACACTAAGATATCATCTATGAAGACAATAACAAAGTGATCCAGGTATTGGCTAAACACTCTGTTCATGAGATCCATGAATGCTGCAGGGGCGTTGGTTAACCCGAACGGCATTACAAGGAACTCAAAATGCCCATATCTGGTCCTGAAAGCTGTCTTTGGCACATCATCTTCTCGGATCCTCAGCTGATGGTACCCTGATCTCAGATCTATTTTGGAGAAACAACCCGCTCCTGATAGCTGGTCGAATAGATCGTCGATCCTTGGCAATGGGTACTTATTCTTGGTAGTGACTTTGTTCAACTGCCTGTAGTCGATACAAAGTCTAAGGGATCCATCCTTCTTTCTCACAAACAAGACTGGTGCACCCCAAGGTGAGGTGCTCGGTCGGATGAAGCCCTTTTCTACCAGCTCTTGCAACTGTTCTTTCAATTCCTTCAACTCAGCTGGAGCCATCCTGTAGGGAGGGATAGAGATCGGTCGGGTTCCAGGCATCAATTCTATCTCGAACTCTATCTCCCTAGCAGGTGGTAAACCTGGCAGTTCGTCTGGGAAGACGTCTAGAAACTCTCTAACCACTAGCACCGAGGCGGGCTCTCTAATCTGACTGCTAAGCTCTCTCACATGAGCCAAATACCCCTGACATCCCTTCCTAAGCAGCCTACGAGCCTGAAGAGCTGATATCAGACCTCTAGGTGTACCCCTCCTGTCTCCCCTGAAGACAACCTCTGACCCATCCTGACCTCTGAACCTGACTACCTTGTCCCTGCAGTCCAAGGTAGCACCATGGGTAGATAACCAGTCCATCCCTAGAATGACGTCAAAATCTGTCAAGTCTAGAACCACAAGGTCGGCGGATAGGCATCTTCCCTCTACAAAGACTGGACTGCATTGGCAGACTGACTCTGCCACTGATGGATCACACTTGGGTCCACTGACCCAGAGAGGACACTCTAACCCAGAGATCATCAACCCCAACCTCTGTACGGCTCTCGGAGCAATAAAAGAATGAGATGCACCAGGGTCCATCAAGGCATACACATATGAACAACCAATGACTAAGTTACCTGCCACCACGGTGTTAGATGCATCTGCCTCCTGTTGAGTCATCGTGAAGATCCGTGCTGGAGCTGAGGGACCTTCACCTCTGAAACCCGCTGAAGAAGAGGCTGCCCCTCTCCCTCTACCTCTGCCACTGGCCTGAGTCGTGGCTGGAGCTGCTGGCTGCGCTACACTATCTGAAGCTGTCTGCTGGGACTGTGCCATCGGGGCTGTTCTTGGACATTCTCGAGACATATGCCCCTCCTGACCACATCTGTAACAGGCTGCCGTCCCAAACCGACATACTCCCTTGTGTGGCTTACCACACCTTGCACAAACTGCATTATCCGCACCAGAGCTTGAGCCACCTCCCAATCCCAGACTGGACTTAACCTTGTTCCAGAACTTGTTCTTCTTAGACTTCCTGGGACCTCTGTCCCACTTTTTACTACCTGAAGCTACTGCACTCATTGAAGAAGAGCCTGGGGTCTTAGAACCAGAAGGCTGTGCCACTGACTGCTTAACTGTCCCCTGAATAATGGCACTGGCCTCCATTTTTCGGGTCATGTCCATAATGGCATGGAAGCTCTCCCTATCTGCTGACTGGATCAAGGAGGAATATCTGGAGTGGAGTTTCATGATATACCTCCTTGACCTTTTCTGGTCTGAGTCAAGATTTTGCCCTGCAAATGGCAACAGCTCCAAGAATCTGTCCGTGAACTCATCAATACTCATATCATCAGTCTGCCTCAACTGTTCAAACTCTATCATCTTTAATTCCCTTGAGCTGTCAGGGAAAGCCCATCTTGCAAACTCGTTTGCAAACTCTTCCCAAGACAAGCTGTCCACCCTCGGATTCACATAATTCTTGAACCACTCTCGTGCCTTCTTACACTCAAGTGTGAACCCGGCCATCTGAATGGCTCTACTATCATCAGCCCCAATCTCATCTGTGATCACCTTGACCCTCTCAAGATACACAAACGGGTCATCCCCTTTTTCATACTGGGGAGCACCCAACTTCATGTAGTCGGTCATCTTGACCTTGCTCCCACTGGCTGAGCTAGGTCTAGAAGGTTGACCAACTGGGGCTGTGGGTTCTGTAGGTGGTGGAGGTGGTGCAACATTTTCTGAGGTAGGGTTTGCTGGATTTGGATAGTAAGGTGGGGGTGGATACATTGGGTATTGTGGGTATGGTGGATAATAAGGTGGGTATGGCATCTGTGTGGGATAAGGGCTAAAGCTATGGTACTCCGATGTGCCTCCCATCGAATATCCAGGGTTTTGTGAGAAGGGTGGGTAGTAAGGTGGCTGAACAAATCCCGAGGCCTGGGTGCCTCCTTGGGATTCTCCCATTCCTTCTTCTGACATGCTAACTCCCAGACTGCCATCCCTCCTCTGCTCTACATCCATATCATCCCCCATGTCCTCTGACATTCCTCCCTGAACTGTTCCTCTTACTGATCTACTTCTACCCAGATCCAAAGACCTTCTAGGGTCTCTTACTGCTCTTTCCCTGCTAGACCTGCTTGACATTGCCCTAGGCAATGCTGGAGGACGGGCGCTCGTGCCCTCATCCTCAAGTGGTACTCTAGTCAATCTTGCTGATCGACGAGTTCCTCTCATCCTGTTTCTGAAAAACAGTACACATCACATAAACATTAGCATCATATGGTTCATGTGGGCACACATGAACCCGCATCACACATCATAGCTGTAATACCCGGCTAGATTCTGGCATCGGAATCCCTACCTTCCGGCGGAATCTCCGTTGGAATCTGGAATTTCTGAAGAATGCCAAAGGCTTCTAGAGGGGTAAAATGTGTTTTCTAAAATGTTTTCACATGATTTCATGGTTTTAAATGAAAAAGAATTGAGCTTGAAAAGAAAAAGACCAAGGAGGCGTTTGCCAGGTTCGGCCGCCGAAAGTGAAGTTCGGTCGCCGAACATGGAAAGGCTTCGGGAGTGCTTTTGGCCTCCGAAAGTCTTGTTTGAACGAGCCAAGGTTCTGCCACCGAACCTCAAGTTCGGCCGCCGAACATGCATGAGTTTAGGGGGCACGTTAGGCTGCCGAAGGTCTTTGACCAGGCCACCTATAAAGGGCCCTCAGATCGGAAATGGGCGAGTTTTCTCCCCTTTCTCGAGCTCAGGTGAGTTTTTGTCCTCCCTTGGTCGTTTTCATGTTTTTCTTCATCTCTTTCATGTTTTCATGAGTTCCATGGTCATTTTGAAGAGTTTTCAAGCTTAGATCGAAGTTTTGGGAGCTTGGATTCTCCACACCTCCGAATTAGAGATCACGCACCCCTCGATCTTCAAGAGGTAAGTGTAGATCTTTGCTTTCCTAGTGTCTTTTGAAGTTTTATGAAGGTTTTAATGGTAGAGTATGGGTAGATATGCATGTTAGGATTTATGTGGGTTTTATGCCCAATGTATGTTATGTGATGCTCATGTATGTTTATATGATGCTATGTTGAATGTTTAGGCTAGGTTATGCATGAGGGAGAGTGTATGCATGAGTGGGCAAGAGCAAGTGAGATTATGGGTTGTTTTGATGGTTTTGGCCTATGTGGGTCATAAGCTATCTATATATGTTTTGATGTTGTTTTTGGAGTTTAATCAAGCTATTAAGCTCCTTTGTGCATGGTAACGGGTTTATGCATGTTTTGGTAAGGTTGGGTGCTTGTTTTGGGGTGTTTGGAAGGTTTGGGAGGCTTAAATGCATGAGAAGCTGAGTTCTACCCTTCTGGGAAGAACTCAGGTTCGGCCGCCGAAGGTGGTTTCGGCCGCCGAACCTGCCTTTGAACGCATGGATTGGCCGCCTAACCTTGCCCCCGAAAGTTGAGTTTTGGCTTGAAAGCAGGCTTTCAGCCGCCGAAGGAAGGATTCGGCCGCCGAAAGTGCCTGACTTTCGTCTCTGGAGTGGGACTTTCGGCCGCCGAAGGTGCCGCCGAAAGTGCCCGAGTTTCGTCTCTGGAGGAGGGTTCGGCCGCCGAAGGTGCCGCTGAAAGTGCCCTGTCCAGCCTTTTCAAGGTTGTTTTCTATGCAAGTTTAAGTGATGTTTTAGGGGGGTTTTTGGGGAGTTGTTTATGAGTTGTTTAAAGTGTGTTGGCACCTCATTCGAGTCCACCTGCGTAGGATCGGACCCGAGGGATCGAGGAGGCCATCAGCGTTAGCAGTTGCAGAGTCGGTCCAGCGTCTGCCAGAGGTGAGTAGAACTAACTTAATCTTTTATTTTATGAAATCAAATGCCTAGAGCATGTTCATGCATCATGTTTATATGTAATAGGTTGATTGCACTAGTTACACGAATATGAAGCATTGCATTATTTACTGTTGATGGAGATTGGACCAAGGACGACCCCACTAGCCCTAGAGATGTTGTGAGACCTGGCCGGGCCAGGCATACATATACAGTTGTTGTAAGACCTGGCCGGGCCAGGCATACGAAGGTTGTGAGACTCGGCTGGGCCGGGCATACTGAGACTGGAAGGGATGTTTTGGGGTTGGGTCCAATCCGTGATATGACTTGTTTGTGCTGTGACGCATTTCATGAAAGCATGTAATTAATGAACTGTTTTCTTTGTTTCTACTCACTGGGCTTTTTAGCTCACCCCTCTCCCCTAACCCCAGTTTTGCAGGTCAGTGGTAGGCCAGGAAGACGTCAAGAGTAAAAGTTTTGCTTATGTAATAGTTTTAGATTAGCACTTTCAGTGTGGACATGTATTGTACATTGATATAATGTTTTGTAAGAGAATGTAATGTAAAGTTATGTTTATGGATTAGTACTGTGCTTGGCCCTGAGACTTGGTTAGTCCCTGTTTAATACATGATGCATGTTATGCTAGATGTTGAGTTATGTTTGAACTAATCTTGTGGCATGTGTTGTGTACCACGCTATGGTAATGGATGAGGACCCTAGTGGAGGTCTTGTGTTGTGGCTTGATGCATGCACAGGTTAGGTTTGGTTCTCTGGATGTGACTCCGGCTTGATGTATGCTATGTAGACCCAGCTAGAGTTTTGATGAGGGCTCTAGTAGGGGTCCTTTTATGTTGTCAGTTATGTTGCATACAGGTTAAGCTCGGTTTATACATCATATGTTTCATTTTTTATGTTAAAGTTTTGATCATGTATGGGATTTGTCCAGGTGATAGGAGGTATGTTTGGCTTGCTACGGGTCCCGACGGCCTTAAGCCGATCTGGATCCTAGCGCCGGTGGCGGTTCGGGCCGTTACGGTAGGGTATCGGTTTCCGGGTCGTTACAATAGCATATCATTAATGCACATGCATATAATCATGGCATTTCACATCATCATGCAAGACAGGACTCCACATCCTATCCTAGTGGACATGATCTTCCTATTGTGCTTGACCTTCTATAACAGCTATGAGCCCGACACTCTAGGTCCGACCATATGAACCTGGGGCTCTGATACCATTCTGTAACGACCCGAAACTTGCCCCCGAAGGTGCCGCCGAAGGTTAGAGACTTTCATCTCTGGCGTGTATTTTAGCCCCCGAACCTTGCCCCCGAAAGGGTTCGGCAGTCGAAAGTAGAGATTCGGCCGCCGAAGGTGCATGAGTTTCGGCTCTGGAGAGGACATTCGGCCGCCGAACCTGCCGCCGAAAGTGTCCTGTCCAGCTTTCTTTTGCATGCTTTATATGATTGTTCTAGGATCTTTTAGGGGGTCTTTGGAGAGTTGTTTAAGAGTTGTTTATGAGTTGTTTAGGTTGTGTTTGACACCTCATTCGAGTCCATTTGTGTAGGATTGGACCCGAGAGATCGAGGAGGTCGTCAATATTAGCCGTTGCAGAGTCAGTTCAGTACCTGCTCGAGGAGCAGAGGTGAGTGGAACTAAACTAAATGTTTTATGAGAAATGATATATATTTGTAGCATGTTTCATGCATCATGAGTTTCATGAGTATGCAATAGGTTGATGGCATTAGAAACACGACTATGATGCATTGCATTGTTTATTGATGGTGTGGATTGGACCCAGGCGACTTCAATAGCCCATGGATCTGTTATGTCTAGGTAAGACCTGTGTGAGCTCCACAGGAGGGGCCGGGCGCTAGTACATGTAGTGACGAGCTCCGTAGGGGGCCATGCACCGACAGAGGGAGTTTTGGGGTCATGTCTAAATCCGAGATGTGAAATGTTTGTGCAGTGACGCATTTCATGAAGGCATGTAAGGAATAAACTGTTTTCATTGTTCCAACTCACTGGGCTTTAGTAGCTCATCCTTTTCCCTTAACCCCAGGTTTGCAGGGCCAGAGGTAGCCAGGGGAGATCAGAAGCAACAGGGAGTCAGTTATGGTATTGCTTGTGTTAATAGAGTAGTGGACATGATGTAAATTAAAGAGATATCTGTCCAATGATGTAATAGATAGTAAGTTAGTGTGTTTATGGTTTAGTATGTGCTTTGCCTAGTGTATGTTTAATCCCTGCTGTATGCATGTATCCTGTTTTACGTTTCTTGATGAGAAATGTGTCAAACTAGGCTTAACATATAATGTGTTTAGAAAACTCCAGTGATTAGGGAAGAAAGGGTTGCAATCCCTTGACCCAAAGCGGAAACCAAGACTAACTGGTGATATGCTGACCCTAAGAGAGTGGGTTCTAAATTTTCAGACATAGGGCATGGAGGTTGAGCTTGGTAATGGATCGCTGGTGTAGGCCCTGGGGGCTGTTTCAGACTGATATGTCTGAGTGTTTTAAGGTTAAGCCTGGTGGGTTTACAGTAAAAGTTTGACAAGCTCGTGGTCTAGTTGGATCATGTATGGGACATTTGGAGTTCAGGTTAGGCTTGCTACGGGTCCTGGCGGCCTTAAGCCGATCTGGATCCTAGCGCCGAGCAGTTTGGACCGTTACAGAGGGGTACCGGTTTCCGGACTGTTACAGAGGACCCCAGCAGTGAGACAGCTGCTTCAGTGTCTTGTCAGAGCTAGCCTGAGGTGAGTAGAATGACTCTTTATATTTCAAAGCAAATATTGAAAGTTTTAGCATGATTCACGCATCATGAATGCCATGAGATATATTAGGTTGTTTGCATTAGAATTCACGAATATGTTGCATTGCATATTATGTTGTTGTTATGGATGAGCATTGAATGATCCATTAGCCCTCGTACGGTATGGAAGTCCAGGAAGACCTGTAACGACCCGAAAATCGGACCGCTACCGGCGCTAGGATCCAGATCGGCTTAAGGCCGCCGGGACCCGTAGCAAGCCTGACATATAACCTGAAAACCTGTTTAATCCCCTACATGATCAACAACATACATAAAAATTAAAACTTTTCTTTCATTCATACACCAAACTCAACCTGCATGCACTGAACATAATCATAAACATGATCCCTCTATGGGATCTCATCAATGCCCCAAAAGGGCGATACAACATATGTTGAGTTGGTTTACATAAACATCATAAAAAGATTTAGGATCATGCATTAAAAGGGATACCTTACACATAGGTCAAGCACAACCTCTAATCCTCAATATCATCACATTACATAACTATTCATAACATTACAATTTATCATGTCCACATTCTATCTATTACATGCCAAAGACTTCAATACTCTTGCTGACCTCCTGGTCTACCCTGTACCTACAAACCTGGGGAATTTGGGAGAGGGGTGAGCTACTAGAGCCCAGTGAGCAGAATAATAAAGCATTTAAAACACATGCTATCATGAAATGCATCACATCACAACTAGTCATATCAAGGATGAACTTGTCACCATTTAGCCCTCTACATACTCCAATCATGCCAGGGGCGTAGTGCAGGCCACACTTGGTCTTTCTCTTATACATAACATAGCATACATAATCCATGGTGCCGGGGGCGTAGTGCAGGCCACGTCCGGTCTTTCTCTTACATAGTGCCAGGGGCGTAGTGCAGGCCACACCTGGACTTCCATATCATATCATCGTGTCATAACATTTTATGCAATGCAACATATTCGTGTAACTAATGCAATCAACCTATTACATATAAACATGATGCATGAATATGCTTTAAGCATTTGATTTCGTAAGATAAAAGGTTTAATTTAGTTCTACTCACCTCTGGCTAGCTCTGACACTGACAGAAGCAGCTGACTCACTGCTGAGGTCCTCGGTTCCTCGGGTCCGAACCTACACAGGTGGACTCAAGTGAGGGACCAACATACTATAACATGACTCTGAAAACATCCCCCAAAAACCCCCTAAAACACCTTAAAACAATCATGCGAAACATGCAAAGGAAGGCTAAACAGGGCAGGTTCGGCGGCACCTTCGGCGGCCGAAAGTCCCAGACAGAGACGAAAGTCCCTTTTCGGGGGCAACTTCGGCAGCCGAAAGGCCTGCCTCCCAGGCAGGTTCGGCGGCCGAAAGTCCTTCGGCTGCCGAACCTGGTTTCTGCCAAAGGGCAGAAACTTGGTTCCCTTTGCACAAAAACCTCTCCTTCCTATTCCAACATGCATATAACTCATTCAAATCATGAAAATATACATACATTGGCTCCTAGGGGCTTCAAACTATCTTAAACCCCAACTACAACACACAACAACAACACATTGCTAAAAAACACAACATAAGCTCATAAACCTAACCATAAGCTAAACATACATTCTACCTCATAGATCTTACATAAAACTTACTTAAAACATGCAATGAGCTTAAGATCGGCTCTTACCTCTTGAAGATCGAGAGAGAGACGACCTAAACTCGGAGATGGGAGAGATTTGAGTTCTTGAACCTCAAAGCTCCAAAACTTGCTCAAAACTTGAAAATCTTCAAAACAAGATGAAAACTAGTGAAAATCGTGAAAGATTTGAAGGAAAAACTCAAAGATTGGTGAGGAACGGCGGAGAGCTCACCTTGGCCGACAATGGGGAGAAAAGCTCGCTCGTTTTCGGCTAAGGGACCCTTTTATAGTGGCTGGCCAGGCCACGTTCGTGGGCCGAACGTGCCTCCGCATGCATGCCATGTTCGGCGGCCGAACTTGAGGTTCGGCGGCCGAACCTGGACTTCCCTCACTTATGCCTTCGGGGGCCTAAGGCACACCCGAAATGCCTGCATGTTCGGCGGCCGAACTTGAGGTTCGGCGGCCGAACCTGGGTTTTCCTTCAATGCTATTTTCATGCAAAAACTCATTTCCTTTTTTACTTAAAAGCATCAAATGCATCAAAACATTTTATGAAAACATATTCCTACCCTACTAGAGGTTTTCGACATCCGAGATTCCACCGGATGGTAGGAATTCCGATACCGGAG
The DNA here is from genome assembly GCF_001659605.2 of Manihot esculenta. Lineage (NCBI taxonomy): Eukaryota > Viridiplantae > Streptophyta > Magnoliopsida > Malpighiales > Euphorbiaceae > Manihot > Manihot esculenta. Next base: position 22,905,628 of record NC_035170.2, read on the forward strand.
TCTAGCCGGGTATTACAAGACCCATTCTACGTCCCTGGCACAAAGTAAGAGAAAGTCCAGGAAGACCCATTCTACGTCCCTGTCACATTGGAATGTTATGATATGTTATGTAAGAGAAAGACCAGGACCCATTCTACGTTCTGGTACTATTGGATATGTAGAGGGCTATTGGTGACAAGTTCATCCTTAATGTGATTTGTTTGTGATGTGATGCATTCCATGAAAGCATGAACTTTAAATATAATATTTTATTATTCTGCTCACTGGGCTCTAGTAGCTCACCCCATTTCCTTAATCCCCCAGGTTTGCAAGTACGAGGCAGTCCGAGAAGTCAGCTAGGGTAGGAAGTTTTATGTATGTAATAGCTAGTAAGTGGACATGAGAAAGAATATGATGTAATGAATAGTATTGAACAGTCTTGTAATGTAATGATGTATATTGAGGTTTAGAGTTGTGCTTGACTCTAGCATGTATGGTTAATCCCTTTGTACATGGTTTATAAAATGTTTTATCACTGTTTATGTAAACCAAACTTAAATTATGATATGTTACCCCATTGGAGTATTTGATGAGGACTCCAGTGTGGGGTTTGATGTTTATGATTATGAGTTGTGCATGCACAGGTTAAGTTTGGTAAATGAAAGAAAGAAAGTTTAAAATTTTTATGCATATGTTTGATCATGTATGGGATTAAACAAGTGTACAGGATGTATGTTAGGCTTGCTATGGGTCCCGGCGGCCTTATGCCGATCTGGATCCTAGCGCCGGTAGCGGTCCGGTTTCCATATCATTACAGTTGGAGGTTGTGAAGAAAGAAATAGTGAAGCTCCTAGATATTGGGGTGATCTACCCCATTTCTGATAGCAAATGGGTGAGCCCCATCCATGTGGTACCAAAGAAGACTGGGATTACCATTGTCCCCAATTCTGAAGGAGAGCTAGTACCCACTCGTGTGCAAAATGGGTGGAGAGTTTGCATGGATTATAGAAAGCTCAATGCAGCCACAAGGAAGGACCATTTTCCTTTACCCTTCATGGACCAAATGCTTGAAAGACTTGCTGGAAAAAGCCATTACTGCTGCCTTGATGGATACTCAAGATTCTACCAAATCCCCATTGCACCCGAAGATCAAGAAAAGACCACTTTCACATGTCCATTTGGCACCTTCGCATTTAGGAGGATGCCCTTCGGTCTTTGCAATGCACCAGCCACCTTCCAAAGGCGCATGATGAGTTTTTTTTCTGACTATGTGGAAAAAATTATTGAGGTTTTCATGGATGATTTCACGGTGTATGGCAACTCCTTCCAAGAATGCCTATCCAACTTGGAGAAGATACTTCAAAGATGCTTGGAGGCAAATCTAGTTTTGAACTATGAAAAATGTCACTTCATGGTCAGCCATGGCCTCATCTTAGGCCGCATTGTTTCAGCAAAAGGGATGGAGGTGGACAAAGCCAAAAGAGACACCATAAAAAACTTGCCCTATCCAACCAGCATTCGGGAGATTAGATCTTTCCTTGGCCATGCTGGTTTTTACAGGAGGTTCATCAAAGATTTTTCCAACATAACTCAGCCTTTGTGCAGGTTATTACAGCAGGACGTGCCATTCAGCTTTGATGAAAATTGCAAAACAGCCTTTGATTTGGTCAAATCACTGCTAGTCACTGCCCCAGTCATCCAGCCACCTGATTGGACCCTTCCATTTGAGATCATGTGTGACGCTAGCAACTTTGCTGTAGGTGCAGTGTTGGGACGGAGCAAAGGTAACTCTGCTCATGTCATTCACTATGCCTCACGCACCCTAGATGCTGCACAATGCAATTATTCTACCACAGAAAAAGAGTTGCTGGCTGTTGTATTTGCATTGGAGAAATTTTGGTCCTATCTACTTGGGACAAAGGTGATTGTTTATTCAGATCATGCTGCACTAAGGTACTTAGTCAAGAAAAAAGAAGCAAAACCAAGGCTGGTACGTTGGATACTGCTGTTACAAGATTTGATGTGGAGATTCGTGATAAGAAGGGGAAGGAAAACCTTGTAGCTGATCACCTCAGCATAATACTGACCGAGATGGAGACCTCTCCCATCAACGAAAATTTCCCTGATGAGCACCTCTTTGCTGTCCAAGAAGAGGAACCATGGTACGCTGATATAGTAAATTACCTTGCCACAGGTGATTTACCTTCTGATTTGCCCAAACACATGAGAGACAAGATCAAGAAAGATGCAAGGTATTATGTGTGGGATGAGCCTTACCTATGGAAGCATTGTGCAGACCAAGTCATAAGGAGATGCATTCCAGATCAAGAAATACATTCTGTCCTAGCCTTCTGCCACTCATATGGCTGTGGAGGACATTTTGGGCCACGCAAGACAACCCTGAAAATCCTTGAATGTGGGTTATTTTGGCGTAACATGTTTAGAGATTCTTATTTATTTTGTAGGTCATGTGCAAGATGCCAACAAACGGGAAACCTTGGCAACCGAAGTGAAATGCCACAAGCACCTATCATGGTTTGTGAAATCTTTGACATTTGGGGCATTGACTTCATGGGACCATTCCCACCTTCCTTTGGCAACACCTACATACTTCTGGCTGTGGACTATGTGTCCAAGTGGATAGAGGCCAAAGCAACAAGGGCTGATGATGCAAAAGTGGTTGTTGACTTTGTGAAATCCCACATATTCTCCAGGTTCGGTCTGCCCAAAGCCATAATCAGTGACCGAGGCACCCATTTCTGCAACAAGGTAGTGGAAACTCTCCTTAAAAAGCACCATGTTGTCCATAGAACTTCTACTGCCTATCACCCTCAAACAAATGGGTTGGCCGAAGTCTCAAACAGGGAGATCAAGTCCATCCTTGAGAAAACAGTTTGCCTAAATCGCAAGGACTAGAGTGTGCGCCTCAATGATGCCTTATGGGCATATAGAACAGCCTATAAAACTCCAATTGGAATGTCTCCATATAGGCTGATTTATGGAAAAGCTTGCCATCTACCCGTAGAACTTGAACACAAAGCCTATTGGGCTATCAAAAAGTGTAATCTTGATGAAAAAGAAGCTGGAGCCCATAGAAAATGGCAAATTCAAGAGCTAGAAGAAATTCGGTGTGATGCATATGAAGCTTCATGGGATTATAAAGCTAAGACTAAAGCCTTCCATGACAAACACATCTTCAGAAAACACTTCCAGGTTGGTGATAAGGTTTTGCTTTTTGATTCAAGGTTCAAATTATTCCCTGCGGTCTAGATGGATTGGGCCATTCTTGGTAGAACACATCTACCCACATGGAGCTGTGGACATTCGCAACCCACAAACCAGCAAGGTATTCAAGGTTAATGGGCACCGCTTGAAGCAATTCTATGAGGGATTTACTGTACACCTTGTGGAGGAGGTTTCCTTGGATCCCCCTTCCCCAGCCTGCTGAGCAAGACAAGGCTGTCCAGCCCAAGACAGAAAGCAGGGCGCTACTGGGAGGCAGCCCAGATGAGAGGATTTGCCCAAATCACTGGGGCAAATCAACTGAGTGTACCATAGTCACAAGTGATTGGGGCAGGTGATGTGCCCAAATCGCCAGGCCAAATCGCCAGGGTCCATCACAAAGAGAACATGACTAATCAGGCAATCACACCGAAGAAGTGATTTGGCCAGGTGATTTGCCCAAATCACTGACCAAATCACCCTGCCGAGAAGCCAGGACCCAGCGAGGACCCCAGTAGTGAGATAGCTGCTTCAGAGTCTGTTCAGAGTCAGCCTGAGGTGAGTAGAATGGATTTTTATGTTTCAAAGCAAATAAATTTCAAGCATGTTCATGCATCACGAATGCCATGATATATACTAGGTTGCTTGCATTAGAATTCACGAATATGTTGCATTGCATACTTTGATGTTGATATGGATGGATGTTGGATGACCCATTAGTCCTCGGTATGATATGATGACGATGATACGGTATGGAAGTCCAGTGAGGCCCATTCTACGCCCCTGGCATGATGTAAGAGAAAGACTAGTGAGGCCCATTTTATGCCCCTGGCATATTGGAATGTTATGTTATGTTATGTTAAGAGAAAGACCAGTGAGACCCATTCTACGCCTCTAGCACCATTGGAATGTATAGAGGGCTATTAGTGACAAGTCGATCCTTGATGTGATTTGTTTGTGATGTGATGCATTTCATGAAAGCATGAATTTTAATATATTGTTTTACTATTCTGCTCACTGGGCTCTAGTAGCTCACCCATTTTCCTTAACCCCCAGATTTGCAAGTTCTGGATAGATCAGGATGTTAGCAAGAGTAAAGGTTCTATGGATGTAATAGTTAGATGTGGACATGAGAAAATGATGAAAGATAATGTAATGTAAAGTATGGTGTAAAAATGTTATGAAGTTTAGTATTGTGCTTGGCCCTAATGTTATGTTAATCCCCTTCTGTACATGAGCGTTATAAAATGTTTTAATGTTAAGAAATGTTAAACCAAGCTTGATGTATGATATGATGTCCCACTAGAGCATTTGATGAGGGCTCTTGTGTGGGGTTTTTATGTTATGGTTATGATGCATGCACAGGTCAAGCTTGGTGAATGAAAAAGTTTAAAATTTTTATGTAAATGTATGATCATGTATGGGATTATCAGGTATGACAGGTTGTATGTTAGGCTTGCTATGGGTCCCGGCGACCTTAAGTCGATCTGGATCCTAGTGCCGGTGGCGGTCCGATTTCGGGTCGTTACATATACTGTAAGAGGGTGGAGATAAATATAACATTTTCTGATAATCTAGTAATAATGTAGCCGACTCATTGGTAAATGATATTTACCGGCTAATTGGTCGAGAATCCCGTGATCATAGGCGTAAAGGGGATCTACTAGATTATATATGTTAATGGTAACTTCCTTACAGAGTTTCGCCCTGACGTTAAGAGGGCGAGTCTGTCTGACCTAAGACCGATCTGTCCTGAAACATCAGAGTCTTCTTTTCTCTTGAATCCGAACACCATGGTCGTTTTGGACTTCCTTTGTATGGGTGAGATCGCATATTGGTTTATCTCACATGGTCTGTCTTGTGGTAGTATCAATAGTTATTTATATTATTATCTCAAAATTATAAATAGTTTGCATCTTTACAAAGAAATATACTCCCATTTTTTACTTTATTTTTTCTCTTCTCTATATTTTCTGCTAATTTATAAATTACAAATAAATAATTATTATCCTGATCTTGCGCCTCACGTCTCCTTTCTCGTAGATTTCTACCAATCACAGCACAGTATCATTCCAATAAAGTTATCAGCCTAATCTCATCGACATTACTAATTAATGAGTTTTTTCATATTGTAAAGACTAATTAATAATTTTTTTATAATTTTTTTATTACAATGAAAAATAATATTATTATATACATATATTATAACAACCTTTTTAAGTAATATCTATATAATATTTTCCCTTTATATACTCCTCAAATATAAAATATAAAGATCTTCTTATCTCTGTTTAATATTCAATGTTGTATTATTTATACTACACACGATAACTATTTTTATTGGCAAAATAGAAATCCAATGCCAAAGAAAAGTTCAAGTAAACTCTATTTATGATTGGTTTCTGACATCTTCATTATACATCTTTAATGAAATGAAAGTAAGAGGAAAAAAAATACAAACTGTTATTAGGGATTATTTTATTAAAAGTAATCTCTATTAGATATATAAACTTGGCCTTCATAAATTTTAAAAAGTAACTTATATTTAAAAAATATATTTCGGCAAAAAAATATTTTTTTAATAAAATAACTTATTATTCATTGTTAAATTAATTTATTTTTTATAAATTCTAATTTAAAAATAAAATATATTAATAAATTTATATATAAGAATTTTAATAAAATTTTCAAAGTGAATACTTTGAAAATTATTTTCTTAAAATGATTTAATTTTTCCTTTAACTAAAGAAAATATTTTTTTATTAATTAATTTTTCTGAATGTGTCAAATATTATAAAATATATAAAATGATTTTCAGTAAAACAAATGCAGTACTTAATTTTGATAAAAGTACAAATATTTGATAGTAATTTATCAAAAGGAAACTTCATACATACTGAAAAGAAATGCTCTCATCCAAAAGCTGTTTTGGATTTCTTATTTATTAAGGAAACAAACATGAAAATCCAATAATGAAAAATGCAAGGAAACAATCATAGACATAATGATAATGTGACTGTGGACTTTGCTCCAAGACTTGAATTATTCCTAGGGCTGTAAATAAGCCAAGCTATTCGTGAGCTACTCGAGACTCGACTCGATAAAAGCTCGACCGAGTTCGGCTCGTTTTTTAAACGAGTCAAGTTCGAGCTCAATTTTGAGACTCGTCACTTAAACGAGCTGAGCTTGAGCTCCATAGTATTCGGCTCGTTAAGGCTCGCGAGCTGACTCGTTTTTAGGCTCGCGAGCTGACTCGTTGAGAAGGCTCGCGAGCAGGCTCGTTGAGAAGGCTCACGAGCAGGCTCGTTGAGAAGGCTCACGAGCAGGCTCGTTAAATAGGCTCGTGAGTAATATTGTTTAAATAAATCGGTGAACCAATTCGTTAAATAAATTTATGAACAAGTTCATATATTATTAAAAAAATAAAAATAACTATAAAGTTATAAAATTTAAACTATTATAAATACTTAAAAATTATAGTATTGAAAATTACAAATAATTAAGATTAATTATTATAATTAATATTCTTTAAAATTAAATTATAAAAATCTTTTGTATATAATTATTATAATAAGATTCCATAAAATTAATGTATAATCACAAATAATTAATATTAATTATTATAATAAGTATTCTTTAAAATTATAGTACTACATGATAAATTGAATTGTAAAAATTATATACATTTTAAAATTAAAGTATAATTATAAAAAAAATTTTGTATATAATTAAGCATACAATATAAAAGATGATAATAATTATCAAAATATATTAATAATAATTAATTAAGGTTATATGGATGTTGAAGTTGAAATTCAAGTTAATTAATTGAACAAGTATGAAGATGATTATGAAGATAATTAAATTATATTAGCTTGTTTCAACTGTTGGAAGTTGGAATCAACTTTATTCGTTTGATATTAAATTTTGTGTGTAATCTAATTTTATTATGTTGTTGAATTTATATTTATTTGTGTTATTTTAGTTATAAATTGTGTTACGTAATTTTTTTTATGTACACTCTCTTTTTTTATATTATTTAAATTAATGATGATTAAAAACTGATTAAAGTGTAATTATTAATTCGAGCTCGAACTCGAATTAGGCTCGTTATTAAATCGAACGAGCCTTTCACGAGTCGAACTCGAATCGAGCTCGATTATAATATTTAATTCTCGAGCCGAGTTCGAATCAAATATTAGAGCTCGAGTCGAGTTCGAACTGGAGCTTCCAAACTTTTTTAATAAACGAGTTTGAGTTTCACAAAGCTTAGCTCGACTCAGCTCGATTACACCCCTAATTATTCCCGCTTGTGAAACATCTTCCAAAAGCGCACTGAACTCTTCTAGTATCATCCGCGGTTGAAGAGATAGCATCTTCACATAATACAGAGATTAGCATTAGAGATGACAGACCATTTTCAGTTAGAAAGATGCATGGCTCTTGGCATCACTTTGGAATCCTTACTTTTTTATTTCCCACTGATGTGGGACGTCACACAAGGAGAGATGAAGTTTGGATTCTTTTACCATCATGTTTCTAAAAGAAGAGGCTGTGGCAGATACCTCCAATTAGTGGGAAACAATTCAAATACCTCCAAATCAAAGTTATATACAATCAGAACAGTAAGTTATTAACTGTGGAAGATAAGATGAAGGCAGAACAGAGTAGTAACCTACAGGATAGAAGCATTTGTCTAGAAAAATTAGATGATTTTATTTAAAGTAAAAAAGACATGAAGGAAAGAAGAACTAACCCATGAAAGCAGAGGATCCTTCTTCTTACAATAAATATCGGCCCTCCTTTTGAATATCACGTCCATCTATCCGAACATTTAGAATGTGAGAAATATTGGGCCAATCTGCAGCAGTATCGTGTCCGCATCTTTCAGACAAACGGGGGCAACCTCTAATAGTCAATCGTTGTAAAGCGGTGATTTGACGCATTCCTCTTGATAGCGATTCCAATTCAGGGCAGTCATCTATACTTAGATTTTCAAGTGCTGTGAGGTTGCCTATCCAATCAGGCAAAGCCCTCAAATTAGAACAACTCCAGATAGAGAGACGCTGCAAAGTGGTAACATATTGAAGCTCCCTTGGTAGAGACACCAGATTTGATAGATTAGAAAGAGTGAGACGTCGTAGACTTAAAAGACATCTCCATTTAAATATCCCACGTTCATCCTCATCACTAATTTCCATACTGTGGCCAACAAATAGTTCCTCAAGTAAGCTGAGGTTCTGCATCCACTCACTAGGTAGAGATGCTAGATTCTCAACACCCTGTAACCACAAAGTCTTTAATTTGGAAAAAGAAGCAGTAACTGAAGAAGAGGCTGATGGTAATGCAGAAGCCATTGCAGCCATCTGCAATGTCCGCTGCAATGGTCTTATGCTGACATAGGAAAGATCAAGCCTCGTGTCCAGAGATGGAAATCTTGGCATTAAAGTCAAGTTAGGGCAATTTGAGATCATTAAGTGAGAAAGACAAGGAAATTGAGGCACCATCTTAGCTTCCATACATGTTCTCCACCACCCTTTCAGATTACGGCAAAAGTCAATGTTAAGAAACTTTAGGGATGGAAAGAATGTTGTTGTTGTTGATGCAGATAAAGCAGAGAACAAATTATCTTCATCTGATATGTACTCTAGAGAATCAAACTGACTAATATCGAGAGATTCCAAATGAGGCAGATTGTCCAACGGCGGCAGATGCTCACATTTTGGACATTTATATAAAGTAATATCGACAAGATTTGTGATAGAAGAAAGCCAATTTGAAAACCTCAAACCTCCATAGCACTGAACATCCAAGTGTTTCAATTTCGGGTGAGGGTGTAGATTATCCAACAGCAACTCACTATTTCCACCATCGCTATCTCGCCATTTCAATCTCAAGGAGTGAAGGTGCTTCTTTTCCTTGAGATTTACTTGGTTGGACTCCAACGCAGCATTTTTCACATTTTCAAGTCCTTGAATGGAGATTGTACCTCTAAGCTGGTTTAGGCTATTCAACTCATTCAACGAGGAACATCTCCTTCCTTCATCACTTCCCACAACGAAAGTTGATAAAGTCTGCAGATTTGTTAATCTCCCCAATCCCAATGGCATGAAATCAAGCCTATAACAATGCCTAATAATAAGTTGTTTGAGACAAATCAATTTCCTCATGTCAGTTGGTAATTCTTCAAAACGCTTACAGTCCTCGAGTATTAGAGTTTGCAAATTATACAAATTGCAAATAGAGTTTGGAAGTGAACTGATTTCATTATTCCCAAACAATCCAAGATACCTCAAGTGTTTCAACTTTCCAATTGAATCTGGCAATTCATTGATATTGCATCTTAAACTCAAAGCACGTATGCTCCTACAATTTGAAAAGATACTGTCTAAATACAAGCTTAACTTATCACCATAATAATCACAATACAGTGTCCTCAATCCTCTATTTTTTAGCTGCTTGAAGCATTCCTCAAAAGACAAATTTCCAGAAAACACATGTTGGATTCTATTAGGAACATATTTAGTATTATCATCAAGTACTAAACAACTATCTCCTGCCATTGACTGTGCAAGGTCACTGATAAGGTCATGCATTTTATAACAGTTATTCGCCTTTTGGAAAAATGACCTAAATAACAATTCATTGAAGTATCCTTCCCCAATCTCCTCTAAATTTTCATCTTTACTTTGACTCCGAGATTGAACATAGCCTTGTGCCATCCATAATTGAATTAAATCCTCCTTACCAAACTCATAATCTTTAGGAAACATTGCGCAGTATGCAAAGCACTGCTTTAAATGATATGGTAAGTCATCATAACTCAATTTCAACACTGGACCAATATCACTATCACTCTCAAAGACCTTCCACAACTCATTTTCTAGGATAGACAACCATTCACTTTCACTACTTCTTAGCTGCATTATGCCTCCTATAGCTCTAATTGCAAGTGGAACTCCTTTGCACTTCTTTGCAATTTCTTTCCCAATTTCTATTAGATTTGAATTCACTCTACTTGTCCCCTCTCTAAATGCTAGCATCTCAAACAGATCCCATGATTGATCTTCTGTTAGACCCGCTAGAGCATATGGACAGTCTACACCCATGGCTAAAGCAACTCGTGTGCTACGAGTAGTTACTAAAATTCTACTTCCTATGGCACCAACCATCAAATATTTCCTCAATTGACTCCAAATCCTATTGTTTATATTCCACACATCATCCAACACCAACAAGTACTTTTTGCCTTCTAAACATTGTCTAAGTTCGATTTGTAATTGTTCCAGAGATAAGTTGGGCACTTCATTGCTAGTTGCACTTTTAAGGATGAGTTTAACTAGCATTTCAACATTTGACTCCTCAGAAACACATACCCATAACTTCAAATCAAAATAATTCACCACTTTCTCATCATTAAACACTAACTGGGCAAGTGCAGTCTTTCCCAAGCCACCAAACCCAACAATTGCAGCTACAGAAATATTGCTTTGATTCACTGGACACATCAATGATTTTATGATCTCCTCCTTATCCTTATCTCTTCCTATAATTTCTGATTTCAACACAAATGAGTCTGTCTCCCTCCAACTACTCTTTATTCGCATATCTACTCCAACTTCCTTCCTTATTATAAAGCCAAAGTCAGACATTTCTTTGGCAACTTCATCTAGCCTTTCTCTAACATCTTTAATTCTATGACTCATCTTGAAACGAAATGCAATTTGATTTGAGGAAGAAAAGAAGTCGCATACCTTCCTAACCACTCTTCCCTGACCTTCAACCTTTCTTCGCAAACCTTCAGTTGCTACGTCATCCAACAAGTCATCTGCATCGTAGACAACCTCTTTAAGCCTCCTTATCCAGTCCTTCACTGCACGGCTTTCCTCTTGCTTCTCATCAGCATCTATAAGTATTGCTTTGATGGTGGAGAGAGTTGTTTGAAGCTTCCTGAGATCATTTTTGAAGCCATACACCAAATTAATTTCTTCAGAAGCAATTGAGGTCAACTTTGTTAATAAGTTTTCTGCAATGCTGAATGGGATTTGTTCAGCCATCTATAGAAGGATAATAAAAGAAAACTGGGCTAGATGAAATTGTACAAAGTTGGAGAAAATTTGTGAATTTGTGAAAGATGAAGCAGTCCATAATTAATGAGCCAATATATAGAAGAAAGCATTACATTCTCCAAGTAGAAGCAGCAAAGTATTTTTATTCCTAAGGTAGAAGCAATGAATATGATAAATTGAAAAGGATGAATGCATACAAGAAGTTATGCTTTGCCTGTTATGGAAGTAATTTCCTAGAGAAACATGGATAGTATAACTTGACTTTGGTGATGAGCACCATTCGGTTTAAACCGAAAAAATTCTTAAATATTTTAATTATAATTTAAAATATTAAAAATAAAGTGAAAAAATAAAAAATTTATTAAAAATTGAAACCGATCAAATCGAATCGAATCGATTTGAATCAGTCTGATTCGATTCAATTCGATTTCTAAGTAAATTCAATTCGATTTGATTTTTATAAATACTAAAATTTCAATTTTCGATTTATTCATTTCAGTTCGATTTTAAACCGAACCGATCTGAATGCTCACTCCTGACTCAGACATAGATTCTCTCTCTTCGTTTGGAAGGATTAATTTCATTAAAAAAAAAATTAGAATGACTTCTTATAATTTTATAGACAATTTCAATTTATTTTAAATAAAAAATTAAATTTTTTATTCAAAATAAGAGAAATAATAAAAAAAATTAAAGTTTTACAAAATTTTTTATTCTAAAATACTATAAGTGAAAAAATACTAAAAATAAATGGACCGAACTAAATTAATTTGAAAATTCGGTTCGATTTTTTATTCATTTTGATTCAGTTTGATTCGATTTTAATAAAAAAAATAAAAAATTAAACCGAACCGATTAGTGATAATAATATGTTATTTTTAATAATATAGAGAAATTATATCATATTAAATTAAAATATTTTAATTAAATTCTAAAATACTAAAAATAAAGTGAAAAAATAAAAATTTATTAAAAATTAAAATCGATTAAATCGAACTGAATCGAACCGAATCAGACTGGTTCAGTTCAATTTAATTTTTAATCAAAATCAGTTTGATTTGATTTTTATAAATACTAAAATTTTAATTTTTGATTTATCAGTTCGATTCGATTTTGAACCGAACCGATTAAGTGCTAACCCACTCAGTCATATATTCTCTCTTTATTTGGTAGGATTAATTTCATAAAAAAAAAAAATAGACCGAATTCTTATAATTTTACAGAAAAAATCAATTTTTTTAAATGAATTTTTTTTAAACAAAAAAATTAAATTTTCTTATTCAATATAAGGGAAATAATAAAAAAATTAAATTTTTACAAAATTTTTTATTCCAAAATAGAGAAACTATTCCACATGACCATATTTAAAAGCAATGTCTATTTCCTTTTCTTTTGTTTCTCTTTTTCCTTTTAGGTGGGGTTAGGTACTTAATTGGATGGTTCGGAGAACAAGAAGCTTTTATTCCAAACAATCAGAAGCATGCATTATTCTAATCCATCTCCATTATGTTTGTGTTAATTTGTATAAAAAATAAAATAAAATTGGCTAAACTGAATATCCAATAAATATAGGGGTGAAATTGAATATTTAGGTATAAATTAGATGTAACATATACAAATTTTGTATTTCGCGACTATGAAACTATTTATTAATAATAGCAATGAAAAATTATATATAGCAAAATTAAAAATTCATATAATTAAGAAAAATAATTTATTTTTTATTTTTTAATTATGTATATAAAAATACTAAACTCCAAAAAATGACTTGCTTATTTTAAAAAATAAAATTATTTTTTAAAAAAATAATTTAATTTTTTATTTAATAAAGAAAATGTTTTATATTAATCATTATTTGTCTAGCCTTTTCCTAGTTTGTATAGAAACAAAGAAGCCATGACCATAACTGCGGTGCCTGAAACAGCAACTTGGTTGTGGCGGATAATTATTAATCATTATTTGTCTAGCCTTTTCCTAGTTTGTATAGAAGCAAAGAAGCCATGACCCCGGTATGTGGAGGAGGCGCGGGATGTCCAGACCCATTTGCATTCCCACTGACAGTGACGAGGAGGCTATGGAAAACCCTCCACCCGTCCCCAACAACGCTGACGTTGGAACGACCGAGGAAGCACAGACCAGACGTCCCGATACACCAGACGTCCAAACCTATCACCGGCGAAACAAGGCGACGATGATTGAACCACCACCTTCTTCTCTAACAGTCGCGATGGACACCCCTGAAGGCGAAACACCTCCAGAAGCCACCACTTCCACCGGCCATGGGCAGAAACGGCCAAGAACACCTTCACCGCCACCACCGCCACCACCGCCACCACCGCCGAGTCCAGAGCGACAACCAGAGACTCCCATTGACACACATCCCGCGAGCCACAAAGAAGGCCATCTGCCTGATGATTTGCTCAAACCAGCCCACCCGGATCACATCACTCAAGCCTGACTTTCAACAAGGCATCTGAACGAGCCAGGCTAGACAAAGTCTCTTCTCTGCCATAACATCCAGGTAAGTACATACACCATGGCACTCTTGAAGCACTGAGACTTCAAAATCAGGTACGTTCCCTTGTTTTTGCCATTGGCACAACCTATCAAGAACTCTGTGACAATCCACCTGACACTTACTCACCCACCAGGTCCAAAGACCTGTACCTGAAAAATCCCTGCCTAAAATACCTTCACAGATTCTTGGCCTACACATTTTCTGGGAGGAAGGATGCACCCAACATCCTGACCAGAACAGAGCTGCACATTCTGTGGTGCATGCACACACACTAGAAAAACCACTTTGGATATTGGGTCGCCACACAAATTTCCAGCACTATCCAATATCACAGACCATTGATTATGGGGCATTTAATCACTGCCATTGCAGTGAATCTAAAATTACTGCACTCAGCACACACTGACCTCACCCCCACTAACAAACCAACCCCCCTGGACCTTCGAACTTTGGATGATATGGGATTGCTTTGCAAAGTGGGGGACATTTTTTCCATTTCACCTACAGGACCCCTCACACCACGCCATGAGCGTGTGTTCAGGAAGAAAACGGCCATCCAACCCACAATAGTCCAGCAACCTACCCCAACAGATGGAACAGCAGGAGAAACAAGACAGGAACCAGCAGATGAGGCACCCCAGCAAGAAGCAAATCAGGCCCCTGAAGACGTAGCCCCAAACCAGACAATAGAGGCTCGTCTCACCAGAATTGAGGATAGAATGCATCATATAGAGCACCTGTTGCAACTGCTGATGGACCACTTTCTGCCTGCAGACCAGGACAGACAGTGATTTGGCCGAGTGATTTGCCCAAATCACTGACCAAATCACCCACAGGCCAGGAAGTCCCTTACCCTCTTGATTTTTATTTATTTAACATTGAGGACAATGTCTGCAATAGGTGTGGGGGTACTTGGGGAATATTTTGCACTGTTTGCACCATCCTTTGTTTTCTTTTGCATTCTTTTTGCTTCTTTTTGCATTAGTTTTACCCTTTTACACACACCAAAATTTTTTTTTCTTCTCACACACATTTTGTTTTTTCACTTCTACACATATGCACACACACACATATTTTGTTTTGGCCTTTGCTCTACTTAGCATAGATGACAAAGTTAAAAAAGCTTCCTATCTCATGACCCCATTAAATTTTTCAACTCTTTAAACCTAAATTGAGCCATTTACAGTGTGTTACCTTCACTTAGGGAGTTCTTTCTCTTGAATTGAATCTTTAAATCTGCTGTGGCCAATAGGAAATGAAAATAAAAATACATGCAATAAAAAGTTAGTGTAACTCTCTATGAGTTGATCAGCCCAAATTGTTATGAAAAGGAAAAATAAGGAGAAAAACTCAGCAAATCAAAAAGCACAAAACACAACCTGTTTCGATGGTCTAAGACTATGAACAGAGCTAGTAGCCACTTGGACAAGTGACCAACTGAGTAACCGGGGGTGGGTATCACCAATATGTACCTTCGCGTAAAAAGGTTGGTGACTTTTTCAGGCAAGAATAAAAAGTGCTGCTGAATAAAAAAGCTTAAAAGGGGGCAAGTCACTCTTAGGGGTTGCATTAAACCTAATATAAAAGAATAAGCATGATCAAGTCAAAAACTTTCCCTTGGCCATGGTAGGTGATAGGAAACAAGGAAAGAAGGGGCAACCTTAGTACATGTATCCTACACTGTGGTGTTTCAATTTAGGAATCTAGGGGGCTGATTAAGTGGTACTTAGGCTCAAAAGAAAAAGAAGCTTGATTGGCTAAGTTATTTGTTGCTTGAGGACAAGCAAAAAGTTAGGTGTGGGGGTATTTGATCAAACATAATTTAGCCACATTTCTACTATCTTATTACTGTTTAATTACACATTTTTCAGCTTAATCTATGGTTTTTATCATTTTTTACAGGAAAGGAAGAAAATGGAAAGTTGGAAAAAAAGTGCAGGAAAAGCTGGAAAAGTGATTGGGTCAGAGTGATTTGGCCAAATCAAGCAAAGGAAGCTGAGGCAGAAACCTGGAAGTAAATCCGCATAAATGATTTGGGCAAGTGATCTGTCCAAATCACCCGCCCAAATCACATTGACGCAGAGAGACAGCAGAAGCGGAAAAAGTGCAGAAAACTGAAATTCAAAAGTGGAGAAGTCCAAATCCATTTTAAATACTACAAGATCAGTCCCAAGAGCCACGAAAAAGTCTTTCACTTAAAGAATTCCATTCACAATTAAATACAAAAACAAAAGAGGAATCAAAGACTACAAAGAAGAAGAAGTCAAGATTGGGATTTCCAAACCCTAATTGGATAAGGATTCTCCAGCTATAAAAGGAGACAATATCCAAACCAGCAGGATCATCTCTCTCCACCTTCGGAAATTCTGCAGAAGCACAGCAGTTTTTCTTCTTTTCTTTCTTCTTTTCTTTTGTGATTTTGTCCATCATGAGTGGCTAAACAATTCTGTAACGACCCGAAAATCGGACCGCTACCGGCGCTAGGATCCGGGTCGACTTAAGGCCGCCGGGACCCGTAGCAAGCCAAACATACATCCTGTGAACCTGCTTAATCCCATACATGATCAACAACATATATAAAAAAAATTAAAACTTTTCTTTCATTCATTTTCTCATACACCAAACTCAACCTGTGCATGCACTGAACATAGCCATAATCATAAACTTAACCCCTTTGTGGGATCTCATCAATGCCCCCAATGGGTGGCATAACATGTGTTGAGTTGGCTAAACATAGACATCAATAAACATTAAGATCATGTATCAAAAGGGATTACAATATCCATAGGGTCAAGCACAACTTCTAAACCTCAATCTCATAATCAACATATACATGACATAACTATTCATAACTTTTACATCATCTTACAATTTATCATGTCCACTTTCTAACTATTACAATTACAAGACTTTACTCTTCTTGACTTCTCTGTCTAGCCCGTACCTGCAATCCTGGGGGATTAGGGAAAAGGGGTGAGCTACTAGAGCCCAGTGAGCAGAATAATAAAACATTTGCAACATATGATAACATGAAATGCATCACATCACAGCTAATCACATCAAGGATGAATTTGTCACCAATAGTCCTCTACATGTTCCAACTGTGCCAGGGGCGTAGAATGGGCCTCACTGGTCTTTCTCTTACATAATCATAACATAGCATGACATAACATTCCATAATGCCAGAGGCGTAGAATGGGCCTCACTGGTCTTTCTCTTACATAGTGCCAGAGGCGTAGAATGGGCCTCACTGGTCTTTCCTACCGTATCATCATCATATTATAACATACGAGGACTAAAGGATCATTCAACATTCATCCACATCATCAACATATTATGCAATGCAACATATTCGTGATTTCTAATGCAAACAACCTAAATATCTCATGGCATTCATGATGCGTGAATTATGCTAAAACGGGTTTATTATTTAAAAGCATAAGAGTTATTCTACTCACCTCTAGCTGAAGCTCTACTGACTCAGAAGCAGCTGAACTCACTGCTGGGGTCCTCGGTTCCTCGGGTGCGAACCTACACAGGTGGACTCAAATGAGGGACCAACCAAACATGAACATAACTCTAAACTACTCCCCAAAAACCCCCTAGAACATCATGAAACAATCATGCACAACATGCAAAGAAAGGCTGGACAGGGCACTTTCGGCGGCAGGTTCGGCGGCTGAAAGTCCCTCCAGAGCCGAAAGTCAGGCAGGTTCGGCGGCACCTTCGGCGGCCGAAACTCCCAAACAGAGACGAAAGTCTCCTTTCGGGGGCAAGCTTCGACAGCCGAAGGCTGCCTCCACAAGAGGGTTCGGCGGCTGAAAGTCCTTTCGGCTGCCGAACCTGGTTTCTCCCGAAGGGCAGAAACTTGGTTCAAACATGCACAAATGCCTCAAACTCATGCCATTATGCATTTAGCTCAACCAAAGCATGCATACAAGCTCCTAGGGGTCTCAAACTACCTTAAACCCCAACTACAACACATCAAGCAACACAAATCCAACATACATTGCTCAAAACATAACATAAACTCAAAAACCTAACTATAAGCTAAACATGCATTCTACCCCAAAGATCTTCATAAAACTAACTTTAAACATGCAATGAGCTTAAGATCGGCTCTTACCTCTTGAAGATCGAGAGAGAGACGACCTAAAACTCGGAGGTGGGAGAGAGTGGGTTCTTGAACCTCCAAGCTCCAAAACTTTGCTCAAAAGCTCAAATCTTCAAAACAAAGTTAAAACAGATGAAAATCTTGAAAGATCTAGAGGAAAAACATCAAAGATTGGTGAGGGACGGCGGAGAGCTCACCTTGGCCGAAAATGGGGAAAAAGCTCGCCCGTTTTCGGCTAAGGGACCCTTTTATAGTGGCTGGCCAGGACACATTCGGGGGCCGAACGTGCCTCCGCATGCATGCCATGTTCGGCGGTCGAACTTGAGGTTCGGCGGCCGAACCTGGACTTCTCTCACTTATGCCTTCGGGGGCCTAAAGCACACCCGAAATGCATGCATGTTCGGCGGCCGAACTTTGAGTTTCGGCGGCCGAACCTGAGTTTTCCTCCAAGGGTGTTTTTATTCAAAAACTCATTTCCTCTTTACTTAATATCATCAAAAACATTAAAACATTTCATGAAAACATGGTTTTACCCTTCTAGAAGTCTCCGACATCCGAGATTCCACCGGACGGTAGAAATTTCGATACCGGAGTCTAGCCGGGTATTACATTCTCCCCCCTTAAGAACATTCGTCCCCGAATGTTCCTCAACTAGCACATAGCATGGCAGACACATAATGTAACGACCCGAAAATCGGACCGCTACCGGCGCTAGGATCCGGGTCGGCTTAAGGCCGCCAAGACCCGTAGCAAGCCTGACTTGTAACCTGAATACCTGTTTAATCCCATACATGATCAAAACATACATAAAAATTTAAAACTTTTCTTTCATACATCCAACTCAACCTGAACATGCACTGCACATAACCATAATCATAATCATGATCCCTTTGTGGGATCTCATCAAATGCCCAAAGGGCGATACATCATGAGATGAGTTGGCTTTCATGAACATAATAAAACATTTTTGATCATGTAATAAAAGGGATACCTCATACACAATGTCAAGCACAATATCTAATCCTCAATATCATTACATGACTGAAACTGTACTTTTACATAACATTAATACATTTATCATGTCCACACTATCTATTACATACATCAGACTTTATCACTCTTGTAAACCTCCTGGTCTACCCTGTACCTGCAATCCTGGGGAAAGTGGGAGAGGGGTGAGCTACTAGAGCCCAGTGAGCAGAATAATAAAACACTTAAAACATATGATAACATGAAATGCATCACATCACAGCTAATCACATCAAGGATGAACTTGTCACCAATAGCCCTCTACATGGTCCAACTGTGCCAGAACGTAGAATGGGTCCTGGTCTTTCCCTTACATATCATAACATAACAGTGTCCAACTGTGCCAGAACGTAGAATGGGTCCTGGTCTTTCCCTTACATAGTGCCAGCGAACGTAGAATGGGTCCCACTGGTCTTACTTTCCGTACCGTACATATCATATCGTCATATCATAGATCGAGGGCTATGGATCATCCAACATTCATCCACATCAACAATAAAATGTGCAATGCAACATATTCGTGAATTCTAATGCAAGCAACCTAGTATATCTCATGGCATTCATGATGCGTGAATCATGCTAAAAAGTTCATCATTTACTTTAAAACATAATGAGATATTCCACTCACCTCTGGATAGCTCTAACCAGACACTGGGACAACAGACTCACTGCTGGAGTCCTCGGTTCCTCGGGTCCGAACCTACACAGGTGGACTCAAATGAGGGACCAAACATACGTGAACATAACTCTAAACTATTCCCCAAAAACCCCCTAAAACATCATGGAACAATCATAGAAAAACATGCAAGAAATGGCTGAACAGGGCACTTTCGGCGGCAGGTTCGGCGGCCGAAAGTCCCTCCAGAGCCGAAAGTCAGGCAGGTTCGGCGGCACCTTCGGCGGCCGAAACTCCCAGACAGAGGCGAAACTCATGCATGTTCGGCGGCACCTTCGGCGGCCGAAAGTCCCAGACAGAGACGAAAGTCTCCTTTCGGGGGCAAGCTTCGGCAGCCGAAGGCTGCCTCCACAAGCATGTTCGGCGGCCGAAGGTTCCTTCGGCTGCCGAACCTGGTTTCTCCCAGAATGGCAGAAACTCAGCTCGTCTATGCATTTATGCCTCCAAAACTATCCAATCATGCATAAACCTATTCTACAACATTCCCAAACATGCATAAGCAAACATACAAGTTCCTAGGGGCATCAAACCATCAAAAACCCCAACTACAACACACAAGCAACTCACATTGTCCATAAACACATATAAAACCCATAAACCTAACCATGAGCTAAACATGCATTCTACCCCATAGATCTTGCATAAAACTTGCTTTAAACATGAAATGAGCTTAAGATCGGCTCTTACCTCTTGAAGATCGAGAGAGAGACGTCCTAAACTCGGAGGTGGAAGATTTTGAGTTCTTGAACCTCAAAGCTCCCAAAACTTGCTCAAACTCGGAAATCTTCAAAACAAGATGAAAACTAGTGAAAAACTTGAAAGATTTGAAGGAAAAGACTCAAGATCGGTGAGGGGTGGCGGAGAACTCACCTTGGCCGGAAATGGGGAAAAAGCTCGCCCGTTTTCGGCTAAGGGACCCTTTTATAGTGGCTAGCCAGGCCACGTTCGGGGGCCGAACGTGCCTCCGCATGCATGCCATGTTCGGCGGCCGAACTTGAGGTTCGGAAGCCGAACCTGGACTTTCCTCACTTATGCTTTCGGGGGCCTAAAGGTGCTCCCGAAGGCATGCATGTTCGGCGGCCGAACCTGAGTTTTCCTTCAAGGTTGTTTTCATGCAAAAACTTATTTCCATTTTACTTAAAACCATGAAATATCTTAAAACATTTTATAAAATCATGATTCTACCCTACTAGAGGCTTCCGACATCCGAGATTCCACCGGACGGTAGAAATTTCGATACCGGAGTCTAGCCGGGTATTACACATAACATACATACAAAGCACATAAAACTCACAAGGAACTTACCTTAGAAAAGATAAGGGTATTGCTGGAGCATGGACTCCCGTGTCTCCCAGGTGCACTCTTCCATATTGTGGTGGTTCCACAAGACTTTCACCATCGGGATTTCCTTGTTTCTTAGCTTTCTGATCTGGGTGTCTATGATCCGTACTGGCTGCTCAACATAGGTGAGATCCTCTTGGATCTCCACATCAGGCTCATTAAGAACCTTGCTCGGATCTGACACAAACTTCCTCAACATGGAAACATGGAAAACCAGATGGATTCTTTCCATTGAAGCAGGTAAATCCAGCTTGTACGACACATTCCCAATCTTTTGCAAGACTTCGAAGGGTCCGATGTATCGTGGGGCTAGTTTACCTTTCTTCCCAAAGCGAACCACTCCTTTCATTGGAGACACCTTGAGCAATACCAGATCCCCCTCCTGAAACTCTACCTGTCTTCTGCGGATGTCTGCATAACTCTTCTGTCTGCTTGCAGCAGTCTTGATCCTTTCTCTGATTATGGGTACCACCCTGCTGGTAATCTCTACTAGCTCAGGCCCTGCTAAGGCCTTCTCTCCAACTTCCTCCCAGCAAACAGGTGACCTGCACTTCCTCCCGTACAAAGCTTCATATGGAGCCATCCCGATGCTAGCATGATGGCTGTTATTGTAGGCAAACTCCACCAAAAGTAGATGCTGCCTCCAAGAACCGCCAAAGTCCAGCACACATATTCTGAGCATATCTTCGATAGTCTGGATGGTCCTTTCTGACTGTCCATCAGTCTGGGGGTGGAAGGCAGTACTGAAATCCAACCTAGTACCCATGGCATTCTGCAGACTCCGCCAAAACCTGGAGGTGAACTGGGGCCCTCTATCAGACACTATTGAAACAGGAACCCCATGCAGCCTGACGATCTCATCAACATACACCTGCGCCAACTTGTCTACAGAATAGCCACTCCTGACAGGGATGAAGTGAGCAGATTTGGTGAGTCTGTCCACAATCACCCATATGGAGTCCAATCTGTTGGACATCGCCGGTAACCCCACTACGAAGTCCATAGCTATATTCTCCCATTTCCACTCTGGAATAGGTAGCGGGTTAAGCATTCCAGCCGGCTTCTGATGTTTCAGCTTCACCCTCTGACACACTTCGCAGGCTGACACAAATTGTGCCACTTCTTTCTTCATCGCTGGCCACCAATAAACTTTCTTCAAATCTTGATACATCTTGGTGGCTCCGGGGTGAACGCTGTATCTTGCATTATGAGCCTCTCTCATAATGTCTCCTTTTAGCCTTATGTCATATGGTACACATAGTCTGCTCCCATAGCGGAGGATCCCTTTGCTGTCAAATCTGAACTCACTATCTTTGCCTGACTGAACAGTCCTGGCAATCTTCACTAACTCTGGGTCCTCATGCTGTTTCTGAGCCACCTGCTCCAGAAACACGGGTGCCACTCTCATCTGGGCTACCAAAGCACCTGTACCAGACAACTCCAACTGTAGACCTTCCTCAACGAGCTTGTAAAACTCCTTCACCACTGGCCTCCTCTCTGCCGATATGTGGGATAAACTGCCTAGTGACTTCCGGCTTAGGGCGTCTGCCACAACATTCGCCTTACCCGGATGATACTGAATCTTGCAATCGTAGTCACTCAGCAGCTCTACCCATCTCCTCTGTCTCAAATTCAAATCTCTTTGACTCAGGATGTGCTGTAGGCTCTTATGATCTGTAAAGATCTCACATTTTACCCCATAGAGGTAGTGCCTCCACATCTTGAGTGCAAAGATTACTGCTGCCATCTCAAGGTCATGTGTGGGGTAATTCAACTCATGCTTCTTCAGCTGCCTGGAAGCATAAGCAATCACCCTCTCGTTCTGCATTAGTACACAACCCAGTCCCACACGGGACGCATCACAAAAGACTGTAAAGTCCTCATCACTAGATGGCAGAGCTAACACTGGTGCTGAAGTCAACCTCTTCTTAAGCTCTTCAAAACTCTCTTCGCACTGGTCGGTCCACACAAACTTCTGATTCTTCCTGGTCAACCTGGTTAGAGGAGCTGCAATCTTCGAGAAGTCCTGAACGAACCTCCTGTAGTAACCTGCCAAACCCAAGAAACTCCTGATCTCCGTCACTGAAGTGGGTCTAGGCCAGTTAGCCACAGCTTCTACCTTCTTGGGGTCCACTTCTATTCCATTTTCTGACACTACATGCCCCAAGAACGAAATGCTCCTCAGCCAAAACTCACACTTAGAGAACTTGGCATACAAGCCATGTTCCCTCAAGGTCTGCAAAACCAACCGCAGATGATGGGCATGCTCCTCTGCATTCCTAGAATACACTAAGATATCATCTATGAAGACAATAACGAAGTGATCCAGGTACTGGCTAAACACTCTGTTCATAAGATCCATGAATGCTGCAGGGGCGTTGGTTAACCCGAACGGCATTACAAGGAACTCAAAATGCCCATATCTGGTCCTGAAAGCTGTCTTTGACACATCATCTTCTCTGATCCTCAACTGATGGTACCCCGATCTCAGATCTATTTTGGAGAAACAACCTGCTCCAGCTAGCTGGTCAAATAGATCGTCGATCCTTGGCAATGGGTACTTATTCTTGGTAGTGACTTTGTTCAACTGCCTGTAGTCGATACAAAGTCTAAGGGATCCATCCTTCTTTCTCACAAACAAAACTGGTGCACCCCAAGGTGAAGTGTTTGGTCGGATGAAGCCCTTTTCTACCAGCTCTTGCAACTGTTCTTTCAATTCCTTCAACTCAGCTGGAGCCATCCTGTAGGGAGGGATAGAGATCGGTCGGGTTCCAAACATCAATTCTATCTCGAACTCTATCTCCCTAGCAGGTGGTAAACCTGGCAGCTCGTCTGGGAAGACGTCTAGAAACTCTCTAACCACTGGCACCGAGGCGGGCTCTCTAACCTGACTGCTAAGCTCTCTCACATGAGCCAAATACCCCTGACATCCCTTCCTAAGCAACCTACGAGCCTGAAGAGCTGATATCAGACCTCTAGGTGTACCCCTACTGTCTCCCCTGAAGACAACCTCTGACCCATCCTGACCTCTGAACCTGACTACCTTGTCCCTGCAGTCCAAGGTAGCACCATGGGTAGATAACCAGTCCATCCCTAGAATGACGTCAAAATCTATCAAGTCTAGAACCACAAGGTCGGCGGAAAGGCATCTTCTCTCAACAAAGACTGGACTGCACTGGCAGACTGACTCTGCCACTGATGGGTCACACTTGGGTCCACTGACCCAGAGAGGACACTCTAACTCAGAGATCATCAACCCCAACCTCTGAACGGCTCTCGGAGCAATAAAAGAATGAGATGCACCAGGGTCCATCAAGGCATACACATCTGAACAACCAATGACTAAGTTACCTGCCACCACGGTGTTAGATGCATCTGCCTCCTGTTGAGTCATCGTGAAGATCTGTGCTGGAGCTGATGGACCTTCACCTCTGAAACCCGCTGAAGAAGAGGCTGACCCTCTCCCTCTGCCTCTGCCACTGGCCTGAGTCGTGGCTGGAGCTGCTGGCTGCGCTACACTACCTGAAGCCGTCTGCTGAGACTGTGCTCCAAAAGCTGCCCTAGGACACTCCCGAGCCATGTGTCCCTCCTGCCCACATCTGAAGTAGGCTGTCGTCCCAACCAGACATACTCCCTTGTGCGGTCTCCTACACTTCTTGCATACTGCATTGTCCGCACCAGAACTCGCGCCACTCCCCAGTCCCAGACTGGACTTGACCTTGTTCCAAAACTTATTCTTCTTCGGCTTCTTGGTGGTACTGCTCCACCTCTTGCTGCCTGAAGCTGCTGCACTAAAAGAAGAAGAGCCTGGGGTCTTAGAACCAGAAAGCTGTACCACTGACTGCTTAACTGTCCCCTGAACGATGGCACTGGCCTCCATTTTTCGGGCCATATCCACTATGGCATGGAAGCTCTCCCTATCTGCTGACTGGATCAAGGAGGAATACCTGGAGTGGAGTTTCATGATATACCTCCTTGACCTTTTCTGATCCGAGTCAAGATTTTGCCCTGCAAAAGGCAACAGCTCCAAGAATCTGTCTATGAACTCCTCTACACTCATCTCATCAGTCTGCCTCAACTGCTCAAACTCTATCATCTTCAGCTCCCTTGAACTATCTGGGAAAGCCCATCCTGCAAACTCGTTTGCGAACTCTTCCCAAGACATGCTATCCACTCTCGGGTTCACATAATTCTTGAACCACTCTCGTGCCTTCTTGCACTTGAGTGTGAACCCAGCCATCTGTATGGCTCTACTATCATCAGCCCCAATCTCATCTGTGATCACCTTAACCCTTTCAAGATACACAAATGGGTCATCCCCTTTTTCATACTGGGGAACACCCAACTTCATGTAGTCTGTCATCTTGACCTTGCTCCCACTGGCTGAGCTAGGTCTAGGAGGTTGAGTAGCTGGGGCTGCTGGTTCTGCTGGAGGAGGAGGTGGTGCAACATTGTCTGAGGTAGGGTTTGCTGGATTTGGATAGTAAGGTGGGGGTGGATACATTGGGTATTGTGAATATGGTGGGTAGTAGGGTGGGTATGGCATCTGTGTGGGATAAGGGGTGAAGCTAGGGTAATCCGATGTACCTCCCATCGAATACCCGGGATCTTGTGAGAAGGGTGGGTAGTAAGGTGGCTGAACAAATCCCGAGGCCTGAGTGCCTCCTTGGGATTCCCCCATTCCCTCTTCTGACATACTAACTCCCAAACTGCCATCCCTCCTCTGCTCTACATCCATATCATCCCCCATGTCCTCTGACGCTCCTCCCTGAACTGTTCCTCTGACTGATCTGCTTCTACCCAGATCCAAAGACCTTCTAGGGTCTCTTACTGCTCTTTCTCTATTAGACCTACTAGACATTGCCCTAGGCAATGCTGGAGGACGGGCGCTCCTGCCCTCATCCTCAGGTGGTACTCCAGTCAATCTTGCTGATCGACGAGTTCCTCTCATCCTGTTTTCCGAAAAATAGTACACATCACATAAACATTAGCATCATATGGTTCATGTGGGCACACATGAACCCGCATCACACATCATAGCATATCATTAATGCACATGCATATCATCATGGCATTTCACATCATCATGTAAGATAGGACTCCACATCCTATCCTAGTGGACATGACCTTCCTATTGTGCTTGACCTTCTATAACATCTATGAGCCCGACACTCTAGGTCCGACCATATGAACCTAGGGCTCTGATACCATTCTGTAACGACCCGAAAATCAGACCGCTACCGGCGCTAGGATCCGGGTCGACTTAAGGCCGCCGGGACCCGTAGCAAGCCAAACATACATCCTGTGCACCTGCTTAATCCCATACATGATCAACAACATATATAAAAAAATTAAAACTTTTCTTTCATTCATTTTCTCATACACCAAACTCAACCTGTGCATGCATTGAACATAGCCATAATCATAAACTTAACCCCTCTGTGGGATCTCATCAATGCCCCCAATGGGTGGCATAACATGTGTTGAGTTGGCTAAACATAGACATCAATAAACATTAAGATCATGTATCAAAAGGGATTACAATATCCATAGGGTCAAGCACAACTTCTAAACCTCAATCTCATAATCAACATATACATGACATAACTATTCATAACTTTTACATCATCTTACAATTTATCATGTCCACTTTCTAACTATTACAATTACAAGACTTTACTCTTCTTGACTTCTCTGTCTAGCCCGTACCTGCAATCCTGGGGGATTAGGGAAAAGGGGTGAGCTACTAGAGCCCAGTGAGCAGAATAATAAAACATTTGCAACATATGATAACATGAAATGCATCACATCACAGCTAATCACATCAAGGATGAATTTGTCACTAATAGTCCTCTACATGTTCCAACTGTGCCAGGGGCGTAGAATGGGCCTCACTGGTCTTTCTCTTACATAATCATAACATAGCATGACATAACATTCCATAATGCCAGGGGCGTAGAATGGGCCTCACTGGTCTTTCTCTTACATAGTGCCAGGGGTGTAGAATGGGCCTCACTGGTCTTTCATACCGTATCATCATCATATCATAACATACGAGGACTAAAGGATCATTCAACATTCATCCACATCATCAACATATTATGCAATGCAACATATTCGTGATTTCTAATGCAAACAACCTAAATATCTCATGGCATTCATGATGCGTGAATCATGCTAAAACGGGTTTATTATTTAAAAGCATAAGAGTTATTCTACTCACCTCTAGCTGAAGCTCTACTGACTCAGAAGCAGCTGAACTCACTGCTGGGGTCCTCGGTTCCTCGGGTGCGAACCTACACAGGTGGACTCAAATGAGGGACCAACCAAACATGAACATAACTCTAAACTACTCCCCAAAAACCCCTAGAACATCATGAAATAATCATGCAAAACATGCAAAGAAAGGCTGGACAGGGCACTTTCGGCGGCAGGTTCGGCGGCCGAAAGTCCCTCTAGAGCTGAAAGTCAGGCAGGTTCGGCGGCACCTTCGGCGGCCGAAACTCCCAGACAGAGGCGAAACTCATGCATGTTCGGCGGCACTTTCGGCGGCCGAAACTACCAGACAGAGACGAAAGTCTCCTTTCGGGGGCAAGCTTCGGCAGCCGAAGGCTGCCTCCACAAGAGGGTTCGGCGGCCGAAAGTCCTTTCGGCTGCCGAACCTGGTTTCTCCCGAAGGGCAGAAACTTGGTTCAAACATGCACAAATGCCTCAAACTCATGCCATTATGCATTTAGCTCAACCAAAGCATGCATACAAGCTCCTAGGGGTCTCAAACTACCTTAAACCCCAACTACAACACATCAAGCAACACAAATCCAACATACATTGCTCAAAACATAACATAAACTCAAAAACCTAACTATAAGCTAAACATGCATTCTACCCCAAAGATCTTCATAAAACTAACTTTAAACATGCAATGAGCTTAAGATCGGCTCTTACCTCTTAAAGATCGAGAGAGAGACGACCTAAAACTCGGAGGTGGGAGAGAGTGGGTTCTTGAACCTCCAAGCTCCAAAACTTTGCTCAAAAGCTCAAATCTTCAAAACAAAGTTAAAACAGATGAAAATCTTGAAAGATCTAGAGGAAAAACATCAAAGATTGGTGAGGGACGGCGGAGAGCTCACCTTGGCCGAAAATGGGGAAAAAGCTCGCCCGTTTTCGGCTAAGGGACCCTTTTATAGTGGCTGGCCAGGACACGTTCGGGGGCCGAACGTGCCTCCGCATACATGCCATGTTCGGCGGCCGAACCTGGACTTCCCTCACTTATGCCTTCGGGGGCCTAAAGCACACCCGAAATGCATGCATGTTCGGCGGCCGAACTTTGAGTTTCGGCGGCCGAACCTGAGTTTTCCTCCAAGGGTGTTTTTATTTCAAAACTCATTTCCTCTTTACTTAATATCATCAAAAACATTAAAACATTTCATGAAAACATGGTTTTACCCTTCTAGAGGTCTCCGACATCCGAGATTCCACCGGACGGTAGGAATTCCGATACCGGAGTCTAGCCGGGTATTACAAATTCTCTTTTCTAGTTGAAGTTGGAATTTCATATTTGTAATGAATTGGGAGATTTAAAACTCCATTATTAAACTCTTATTTACCTTCAATATTTATGCAACCTGATCTTTCTATAATTATTGCTTTGCTTTTAGAATCAATTAAGGCCTATTGTTTTTAATTGCTTGAGTAATATATTGTTTGAATAATTTAGGTCCATAATTGCTTAGATTGTTTAAACTCAAGTATAATCAGTTGCATAATCTGAACTTGACCACGCGGTTGGCAAGGTTAGAGTTGGGTTTCTCTAAGTCCTAATGCAGTTAACATTTGTGCGATGCTAAAAGCCCCAAGGACGTTCCTTGGCAACTTGTTAACTAGAGTTTGATTAGCGAACGTTTCCTAATCAAACTAAAACTAAGGAGGAATATGGATTGTGAGAAGTGTCTTCCACATCCTAAACTAACTTATTGAAATAAATAAGAGTATCAAAAAGTCAATGATCAATTCTAAACAAACTGAAATTCATCCATGCTTCGACTAGAATCCTTTTCCCATTGAAATTCTTATCCTTTTAAATTATTGCTTTCTCTTGCTATTTAGTATTAATTCATCAAATCAAACCCCCCTTTTTAATTATTTGTCATTTACTTGTCCAAGTCATTATTAGGAAAATCCATAGTGTCAAATTCCTATTGTTCGACCCTATTGCCACTATCTACAAGTTAATTGTTGATTGTTTAATAGGTTTATTTTTGACGGCTTCGATAACCGCTATCACTATTATAAATTGAATCGTACCATCCAATGTTACGCGTACACATTCCATCCTCTTGGACATCCTGACTATTGGCCTGCAGCAGTTGGACTTCCTCTTGTGCCTGGCATTTCTAGAATAAGAAAGAAGGGATGGCCGAGGTCTTCTAGAATACGTAATGAGATGGACTGAAGGTCAAACAAAATAAAAGAAACGTCTAGAGTCCATTGTTCCATATGTGGCAGGGTGGGGCACAATAAGAAAACTTGTATGGGTGGGGAATCAAGTAGATAAATATTGATCATTTCATGTAATTATTAAGTTATTTTCAATAAATTAGTTTATTTTTATGACATAAGAAATATATAAGAATTTTAAACATAATTAAATATTGAAATGTAAGTGATATTTAATTTTTGTAAATGACTTTTTTGAAGAAGCAGTATACAATAAAATTATGTTTCATTAGTGAACAAACGACTATAGATTTCATTAGTAAAATCTAAACAACTTCATTTCACCACAAAGAATATGCAACTGTAACAACAAAGGGACAGGCTATCATCTGATTGATCAATCTCAACAATTAACAAAGTCATATGAACATGCAAAGTAGTCTGCAAGGCAACCAGTTATTCAAAAACATTCAACTCACAGCAACCATGAATCATAACATGAACTGTAATGAAGGCATAAGGTTGCAAATTGCCAACGTTATTCTCATGAAAAAAAATGGCCAAATAACCTTCATAGCTAAAAAACACTCAGGTATTTGCGCTTATAAATCTGAATATTATAATGCTGGACCGACAATATCAGTCTATTCATAACTCATTCTATCACCAATAGGCATGTCCAACTTCACACCAATATCATCTGTTGAATAATCACTATGAACCTAGAGAGGAACCGAGACAGGAACAACAAATAAATGAGTTAACTCATGTTAAAATTTACATAGCCACAATTAATGCATTCAAATCGTAATCTCAGATCACCAACAAGAAATTTTGAATTCAGCAACTCACCAAATAGAGACCCCACCATTACAAATAAATCAAACAATATAACAATAAGAGTGTAATCGATTTAAGTTGACATATATGATTATAAACTGATATCCGCATCAACCCGAACAAGGTAAATAAAAAAAATCAAACAAGATCCTATCACAAAGCATAATTGATTAAAAATAAAAAATTACACGCACCAATTTAAAATATGGAATGATATCAGTTAAAGCTTCCTAAAGTCTCCGCCAAAGATGTCATGTCTAATTACCACCTGCATTGCCCGAAATGATAGTGAATCATAATAATCAATCAATATCTTTCAATAGGCACAACTAAATACCCCGAAAAAAATATTAAACATAATGAAAATAATTCAATTAAAACACTTTGTACATACATAGTCAACTCACAGTCAGTGATGATCACCAGTACCACACCTTTGATGTCTCCTCTCATGTGGCTCCCGTAAGCGACCGTGCCATGGTCCTGGTGCAAGAAATTGCTGGAGATCTAGATCTTCCTGTGTCGGTGCATTGAAACCTGAATCATGCACCACAGCTGCAAAGGGATCGGATTGTCCAAACAGACCGACACCAGTCTGGCCATATCCTAATCCAGCTGATAGCGGTTGTCGAAGCCATCAAAAATAAACCTATTATCAATCAACAAATAATTTGTAGATAGTGACAATAGGGTCGAACCACAGGGATTTGACACTACGAATTTTCCTAATAATGACTAAGGTAAACAAATAAAGTAAAAAGAGGGGGGTTTGATTTGATGAACTAAAACTAAATAGCGAGAGAAAGCAATAATTTAAAAAGATGAGAATTTCAATGGGAGAAGGATTCTAGTTGAAGCATGGATCTATTTCAGTTTGTTTAGAATTGATCATTGACTCTTTAATACTCCTATTTATTTCAATAAATTAGTTTAGGATGTAGAAGACGCTTCTCACAATCCAAATTCATCCTTAGTTCTAGTTTGATTAGGAAACGTTCGCTAATCAAACACTAGTTAACAAGTTGCCAAGGAATGTCCTTGGGGATTTTTACTTTTCAACTGTTAACTGCCTTAAGTCTTAGAGAAACCTAATTCTATCATTGCCAACCGTGTGGTCAAGTTTAGATTATGCAACCGATTATACTTGAGTTTAAACAACCTAAGCAATTACGGACCTAAATCATTCAAACAATATATTACTCAAGCAATTAAAAGCAATAGGCCTTAATTGATTCTAAAGGCAAAGTAATAATAATAGAAAGATCAAGTTGCATAAATATTGAAAATAAAGAAGAGTTTAATAATGGAGATTTAAATCTCCCAATTCATCACAAACTGAATTTTTCCAACTTCAACTAGAAAAGAAAAGTGTTTAGCCACTCATGGTGGACAAAATACACAAAAAGAAAGGAGAAAAGTAGAAGAAGAGAGGCTGCTGAAATTCTGCAGTGTTGCTGATGATATTATGCAGAAAATCTGATGATGCCTTGCTGGTTTGGGGCTGTCTCCTTTTATAGGTGAAGAGTCCTAGTCCAATTAGAATTTGAAATCCTAATTTGACTTGGTCTTTTATAGTCTTTTATTCCTTCTTTGCTTTTGTATTTAATTATGAATGAATTCTTCTTCTTGAGAAAGTCTTTCTTGGGAGTGACTCTTGGAGATGTTCTAGATTGATCTTGTAATGTTTGAAGTAGGATAGAACTTCAATGCTTTTGAAATTTGAAATTTGCCTCTTTCCCGCGCTACTGTCCGCCTCTGCTTCAGTTTGATTTGGGCAGTTGATTTGCCCAAATCATTTGCCCCAATCGCTCACAAGTCAGTCCCAGTTTTTTGCTTCAGCTCCTTGTCAGTGATTTGGCCAAATCACTTCGACCCAATTACTTTTCCAGCTTTTTCTGCACTTTTTCTCCAACTTTCCATTTTCTTCCTTTTCTGCAAAAACATTATAAAAACCATAAATTAAGCTGGAAAATGTGTAATTAAACAGTAATAAAGATAATAAAAATGTGGCTAAACTATGTTTGATCACCAGCATTATATCCTGCAAAAATATTATCGGTAGTTCCACCTAACATTTGAAACTGCCTAGAAGAGAAAGGCTCATTCGCAGGCTCCGATGGAAATGCAGGAAAAACCGATCCTACTGGCGTATATGGCACACCATATGCACCGGTCGTAAATGAAGGCATTGTATTTGGTCCAGGTGTCCATCCCATAAACTGACTCTGAGAAGGATATAATATAGAAGGCACCTGAGATGAGCTGGATGGCACATGAGAGGAACTGGGTGCATCTTTGTATGCTGATTGTGACTGATGATATTGGATAGGGGGAGGAACTGGATGCACATCCATATCACCTTGTGCTGCTTGTGCGTGATCCCTCCTACGGTCCCTAGCATGACCATGAGTCCTACTCCTACTACCACGTGAAACAGAATCTGGAATAGGTAGATCAGCTGGGTCAGCCATGTTGGACGGTGCAGCAGGTGCTGGATGTGGAGCTGGCAACTGTGTTTGACGCCTCTCTTCCATCATACAAAACGAAACAGACTGAATGAGGTCGCAAATAGCTGTCATGCTCCCAGTCGTCGGGTTGGTAGCAATGGCATACATATACTCCAGACCATCCTCATGCACAACATATCATCAATTATAATATTTAATATGTGCTGTTATTATTTAAAATGACACAAAAATCATAAATTTTTTACCCCTGATCCCATTGCCGCTCCTTTAATTGAAATCCAATGTCTGGACACCCTACGGTACCACTCCATATACTCTGAGTGGAAATTGAGTGGCTCTGTTGCTGGTGGGCCAGTTACTATTCTTCTATCCCGGGTGTTCCAGCGCGCGATCCAATGAGAGTGCACTTCTGCCCAATTTGTGTCACTCTTCCGCAGATCAACATCATGGAGTGCAGCAGGTTGTTGAGGTTCGGCAGAAATATGCTGCTACATACCAAACTGTCGCATAACCTGATCTGGCTGATGCCAGTATATAATATGGAAGCAGACAAGTGGGACAACAGCTCTCCAAATTTCTTGTCCTTGGCGACAGTATTCCGGAAGCGACTCAATTAGGGCATTAGTGTAAGGCTCCCAAATGACCTGAAATGAACATTCAATCTTTATAACATAATTAATGTACATTTAAATTATTAATTTATTTTAACAATATTACTTTCTCGGGTAATAAACGATCAAACTGATAATGCAGCTCTACTAATACGTGGGTGATAACCTCCGTAATCTGTCTGGCATTACTCCACCTGCACAACATATTATATTACCAATCATATCTTTAAATATTATTTTTTTAAAAAAAATAATAATATAATATTACACACCTACTGCCTAGTGGAGCGTCATGATGTGGTACCCGGTTAGACAGTGTAGGCGCAACTACTGTAATATGTTCCCATGCCCATATCTGAAGGATGAACAGTGGACCAGCCATCTGCATAACTTTCGAATTTGTCGCCTTACATAACTGTCTGTATAACCATGCCAGACATTCCCCATCCCAGTTATAGTTGCCCACTTCTTCTAGATCGGCTAACAGAGGTAAAAACATAAGGTTCACACGTGAAGCAGAAGTATCACTAAACAAGGATCCAATGACCCTCAAAATGTATGCTCGTGCGAACCGCTCTACAACTTATTGATCAGCATCATCTGGAAGTTGACTAAACTTCTCAGCTAGCCAGATCATTTTCAGATAACACCCTCTTATGGCATTGTTAGGTGGAACAACACCTAACAATGCCTCACAAACTGATGGCCAATGGTGGCGTGATCGGCCTGTAACAGCTGCACCATTGACAGGCAACCCTGTTATTAGCCCTACATCCTGAAGGGTTATGGTCATTTTCCCTTCGAGAAACATAAATGTATGCGTCTCTGGTCGCCACCGCTCAATAAGAGCCATAATTAAATGCCAATCTAGAGCAAAAAAACCAAGCCGTATTACACCATAGAAATCTAAACGACGCAGGTGAGGTATTATTTGATCTGGAATATCGTCCAAATATAAAATTGTACCCGTTCTTCTGCAACCTATCGCCCCACTTTCTATAGTTTGTTGCCATATAGTCTCAGACTGATGTTCGGCTTGTCCATATAGCAACGATGGATCATTGGGACCCGGTAAAATATAATCACGGTGATCACGACGGTTGCGTCTTCCCTCCATATTTAATTATACAAAATAATATACAATATCATATGTTATACAAATATACATTCACAAACATTATTATATTCATAATCACTAACAATATTCAAACATCATTTATTCATTAAATAATAGTACATAATTTAACACTACAATAACATACATATTATAAAAAGATTATATCCATAAGAAACAATAAATACTACTAATTAAAAAATATTCCATTTTAAAAAATATTCCATTTAAAAATCAGAATAAATATTATATCCAATAATTCAATCAAATATTTAATTAAAAATCACAACAAATATTCTATCCAATAATACAAAAATTAATTTTAAATATTTTATTATAATTTTATTTATTTTATTATAATACAAACATTAAATATTTTATTAATTTTATTGTATTACAAAAAATAATTTCAAAGCATTAATTTTATTATTTTCAAAAACTTAATTTTAGTATAATACAAAAATTAATTTTAAATATTTTATTATAATTTTATTAATTTTATTATAATACAAAAATTAAATATTTTATTAATCGTATTAATTTTATTATAATACAAAAAATAATTTCAAAAAAATAATTTTATTATTTTCAAAAATTTAATTTTAGTATAATACAAAAATTAATTTTAAATATTCTATTATAATTTTATTTATTTTATTAAATTTATTATAATACATAAAATAATTTCAAAAAATTAATTTTATTATTTTCAAAAATTAATTTTAAATATTTTATTATAATTTTATTAATTTTATTATAATACAAAAATTAAATATTTTCTTACTCGTATTAATTTTATTATAATACAAAAAATAATTTCAAAAAATTAATTTTAGTATTTTCAAAAAATTAATTTTATTAAAAGACAAAAAAAAGTTAATTTTAAAATTATAAAAAATAGAACGGATTAAATATTTTAAAAAATTTAAATTATTATATTCTTAAAAAACTATTAAATTTTATTACCTTTCTAATTACATTTATTATAAAAATATTAAATTTTATTACATGTTAAAGAATATTTACAAAAACTTATTTTCAAAATAAAATTCTTACTAATCAATTTATATATTATTATAATTCAACAACAAAAAATTTTAAACTAGTAAAAAAAATAGAACGTATTAAATATTTAAAAAAAATTATTATATTCTCTAAAAACTATTAAATTTTATTATTTTTTTTAATTATATTTCTTTTCAAAATATTAAATTTTATATGATATTGAAAAAAAATTTACAAAAACTTAAATATAAAATATAATTAATACTAATCAATTTATATATTATTATAATATTTGAATTTAAAATATTCTATTATTTTTTTTAAAAAAAATTTCAAATATGATTTAAAATGTTTCTTCAGACATTACTTTATAAATATTTAAAGATGTACATTATATTTATTTAACTTTATTACACTCTTTAATTATATTTTACAGATAAATTACCATAAAAATATAATTAAATAAATTTTTTTAATTAAAACATTGATGCACGGTTAACATTTTTTTGAAAAAATTATTATTTATTCTCTTAAATTAAAATACTAATTATTTAATTTTTAAAAATTTTAAACTTCATTTAATAATATTTCTAAATTTATAAAAATTACATAAAAAATTACATTAATAATATCATTTAATATGAAATATCTTATATTTTTTTAATTAAGATTTAATATTTTAATTTATTATTTCATTTTTATATATAAAGTAAAAAATATATATATATATTTTAAAATAAAAAAAAAAGTTTTAGAAATACCTGATGATGATATAGAGATCACGCTGTGTTGAAGAAGAATATTTCAGCGTGTTGAAAGTGAAGGTGTACAAGTGATGGCCTATGGCAAAGTGTGGAGAGAGTGAAGTGAAGAGTTGGAGAGGGAGAAGTGAAGAGCTGGAGAAGGGGAAGAAGAGCTGGAGAGGAAGAATGAAGAGCTGGAGAAGGAGAAGAAGAGCTGGAGAGGAAGAATGAAAATTGGGAAAAAGAAGGGAGAAGTGAAGAGCTGGAGAAGGGGAAGAAGAGCTGGAGAGGAAAAATGAAGAGCTGGAGAAGGAGAAGAAGAGCTGGAGAGGAAGAATGAAAATTGGGAAAAAGAAGGAGATGGTGGGAGACTTGGCTTTAAAAGCTAAAGCCTCCTCGGACCTGCATGCAAAATAAAAGTGTTCGGCTTTATTTGGATTCCTGACGAAGCATTGATACTTGTGCGTGTTCAGCACCCAAGGTGCCGAACACGGCACATTAGTCATGGGTGGCAGGAAACAGTGTTGAAGCCATATCAGCCACGGGAGCAATTTCAAATTGCTCCCGTGGCAGGAAATAGCTTGTTCGACACCATTGGTGTCGAACAAGCTGGCCTGCGTGGCAGTTCGACACCCATAGTATCGAATAAGCGTGTTGGCAGTATGACTACCGAACACGCTGGACTGACACACAGAATCCGAAAATATTTTCAGATCTCACATGAATTGATAAATATTTTTTGTTTTATGTATGGATTGAAAAAATGAGCAATAGAGTTTAAACCTTATGTCGCTTTTAATGTCTTTCTGGACCTTAGATAATGTTCTATATAATTCTGTTTAGACCTGAACCTTTTTTAATGGAAATTATTTTAATTTTTTGAAAAAAATAAAAAAATATTCTCATAAAATATTATTATAAAAAATTTAAAGTTGATTTCAAATAATAGTTTAAAATAGTTTATATTATTATTAATTTTATGATTATTATTTAATTTATATGGTATGACAAAATTTACTAATTGGTCTGTCGATTTTAAAAAATGTGTTAAAAAGGTTTTTGGCATTTAAAAAAATCTACTACTTAATCATTTTATGAATATTATCGTTAAATATTTTATTATTTAATCCCTATCATTTTGAAGAACTTATTAATTAGTCCTTCAAATTTTTAAAAAAATTACTAAAGTTATTCCTTTCATATCATATATATTATAGATATTTTAGAATTTCTTTTTATAATATTTAATGGTTAAAAATAACAGAGAGATTAATTAGTAGATTTTTTAAAACGTCAATAATATTTGAATGCATTTTTTGAAGGATCATTCAGTGAGTTTTTTATAATATAAGGATTAAGTAGTATTTTTTTTTATTTTTTTAATAATATGTAATATTTCTTCTATCCAATAATTTTTTTTGTCTATTTTATTCTTTTATATATATATATTAAGAAATACAATTTTTTTTATTAAATTTCTAATTATATTTATTTTAAATATATTAAATTTTATTAAATGTTAATATATATTTTGATAGATTTTTTAAAAATTAAATAAAGTTACAATACTCTATTTATATATTATTTTAATTTAAAAAAAGAAAATAAATAATAATGAGACGAATAGGGATGGCAACGGATCGGGTATTTTCGGGTACCCGATCCGACCGAACTCTAATAGAATGGATTTGAGTAGTTATAATCGGATTTGAGATGGGTTCGGGTTTTAAAAATAATACCCATTGCGGGTTCGGATCGGATTCGGGTTTTATGTACAGGGTACCCACTACCCGAACCCGTTTATATAAATAATTAATTTAATATAAAAAATATATTTTACAATAATATTTATAAATTTTTTTATATATTATTTAAAAATTTAAATTTAAATATTCTTGAGAAATATTAGATTTTTTAAATGAAAATTATTAATGAAAAATATTTTTTATATAAATTATTAATTAAAATATATAAAATTAAATGAGTTCGGGTTTTATTCGGATAATAATAATTGGGTTTGGAACGGATTCGTATAGTTTAAATTAATTTTTAATCGGGTTCGAAACGGATTCGGATATTACTAATATAAATCGGATTCGGATTCGAATAATTTAATTTTCGCGATTACCTTACTCGTCATGAGTCGATTGTGTTTCGAAATTGGAGATTTAATTTTATTTTTTCGAATTAAATTGAAATTAGCCCACTTTAAAACAGTTCAGGCGGTTTCCATTTTTAATAGTTTCAATCCGATTTCAGTTCGGTGTTAAAAAGATCACGATTTTATTTTTATGGTTTTGATTTTAATTTTAATTAATTTTAAATTATAAATAGTTAATTTCATTTCGATTTAAAAAAATTAAAGGTACAAAATTTAAATAAAATGTAAAAAAATAAATATAAGTATTAAATTTTATTGAATATATATTTTATTAAATAAGTAAATTGTAAAATGTATCTTGATATAAAAAATAAAATAATATAAATATAATATAAAAATAAAATAGTATACATATAATATAAAAAGAAAATAATATTGTATTTAAATATAAATAATATTTTTTTATAAATTAAATGGAGACTGCACAATCTAAAACAAATCAAAATTTTTAAATTAAATCCAACGGCAAAAAAAAATAGAATATAAATATAAATCAAATTAAATTAAATAAATGTGCATTTCATCTATTATAGAATTAAGGACTACAATTTATCAATGAAATCTTAGCACTAACACTTTAATTCACTGCAATAAGAAGAGACGTGTTGACATTAAATTTTGGTAAATATTTTCGTAAGAGTTACTTTCATGCGAGAATGAGTGAGGGAGAATCGAGGATAGAGATTCATTAAAAACAAGCAAATAAAATAAAGGATGAAAACAAACCCTTCTCTATACCTGAAGGCAAAAATGAAAAATCAATAAATCAATTGGTAAATAAATCATTTGTATTTAGAAAATGTAGAATTTGTCTTGATGTATTAAACTTTTCATCCAATATATTAAGAAACAAATATGTTATCATTAATATGGTATTGCATTCTACATTGGCCGTTCAAATGGCTGCATATAGCTCAGAAAATCTCATTATGTTGCTTCTATTAATTTCTTGGGAAAGATGGTATGTTGAACTCTTTAAACTCTAACTCCTTATTTAAAATTAAAGATTTCACAAAATAGTAATAATTATTTTTTATTTGAAATGGTAGAATTTATTTCTTTCTTAACTTAGAAAAATTTTCACTTTCAAATGAGATGAGATTCTTTTTGTAAATATGTCAAATAGAGAATAAATAGAACAATAAAAAATATCAAATAATAATAATAATAAAAACTATGCAGCATATGAGCAAAGAAGTGGATATATTTATCATTGGTTTTTAAAAAAATGGCAAGGGCCTCATATCCAAATTCTTATGAATTTTCTTATGATTTATAGTGGTTTATACTTGAACTCACACTTGTAATCAAATTGTTGAACTGCATGTGCCCAATTAAATACCAAGTTCAATTAAGGTTTTTTTTTTTTAATGATGAAATCAGCAAAATTCAAGTGAATCTAAGTGTTGGACCTAAATGTCCTAATCCTTGTTTTGATGATTAATAAACAATTGGTGTGCTACTAATTATCTTTAAAGGTATTTGTATTGAGCTTGCAGGTCCCCTATTGAAATAAATAAAATTGTTTCTGTCACAAAAGTGAAAAGTGCCTAATATGGAAGCATACCACAAGAAAGGGATAAGAAATTATTTTTGTTTATGCTTTGTTATATTTTATTCATTGTGAATTTCAAGAAATTGATTGTGATGGCTCAAGATTCCTTCTTTTCTAAAAGTTCTTTTAGATATGGCCTTTTTTTTCTAAGTACTTGACTTTCAGGGATCAAAATGAAATTTTCCACACTGAAATCAAGCCCTAACCTGCAAGCTATTTGGGAAGCAAAAAAGCGATAAAAGAAGAAGTTTGTTTTGGCATATGGCCATTAAAAGCAGCTCTGCTACATTTTGACGTTTTCTTGAGGGGCAATGATGCAATATTTTTCCGAAATGGTACCAGAAAATCTAGTTCCAAGCTTCTCAATGGCCAGTGGACACACAACCATAAAGAACGTTAATCCCACATCGGCCAGAATTAAAACTCATTAATATTTTATGTTTCCAATGCAAGGGCAACATAAATCGCCGAGCTCAGTAACGTGGGCTTGTAACCCAAGTGGGGGCTCTAAGGTGTTGGAACGTTGTTCGAGCCCCTTACGGCAGGATAAGGCTTGGCTAATTTCTGGCTTGCCCGTTCCAAGTTGAGAGTTAAACCATGGGACTTGGGCGAAGGCTTGGGTCTCCTAGTTCCCAGAGCAAAGGGTAATGCGTGAGGCTGGCTTCACAGAGCAGCGATTACCTCTCGCTCCCAGCAGTGGAAGGATAACAGGTCGGTGCCATCCTAGGCCATATGGCTAGATGGGCTGTGCTAACCTGGACCATCACTTTTTTCCCATTCACATTCTAATTTTTTTATTAAAAAAATATTTGAGAATTAGAGTAATTGAAAATAAATAGCAATGAACAACCCATAATTGCTACTCATATTATTATTCTAATCTCCAAATAAATTTCTTGGCTACTGTGATAATTGAATAATTAGAAATTATTTCTTCCACAGATTTGTATAAAAAACATACATTTCCTTTAATAGAATCAATCTCAGTGGGTAATCTAAGCTGAATAAAGGAATGAATTGTGCACCACCGATACCTTTCAAAAGATCTAAATGGTCTGCAGCAATACATTGCACTTTCATTTCCTAAAAGTATACGATCTGGGATTCAAGATTTTCTCCATTTACAAAAAGAATTACTGATCCAAGTCCTTGACGGATTTAGACATCTAGTTTCAACCGCTATAAATAAATACATATATTGGAAAGTTTTGTGGTAGTTCTAAATTAATGGCATTCAAAATAAGTCTCTCTTCTACTTCTCCTCCCAAAAGAATCGCCTTTAGGATTCTTCCACTGCTAAACCAAATGGTCTGAGCTTCTCCCTGAACTGCTCCATTTGATCCCTGTTGACCAGTGTCGATGATCCGACTTGTCGACCGACCTTTCCGACGTCTTGACGACTTACCGATCTATAGTGGTTTAAGGCTTGATTTGTGTGTAAATATCTTTTCTTTCCTTTTTTGTCTTATGCAGTATAAGAAATTTAGTTTGTACAACGCAGGAAGTTTGGCTTATACTGTATAGAAAGTTTTGCATTCTTAAGTTTTTCTAAACAGGGTGAACCTGGTGTATATATTGTCACTTTCCTACCAATGAAAGGAAAATGATTTTTATTCTCAAATTGTGTGATTCTCCAAATTTTACATGGTATCAGAGTCATGGAAGTTGAAAAGAAACACGGGAGAATTCAGGAACAATGAAAAATTCTTCAAATCCTTATACACTAAATTTAAATGATAACCTAAGCAATTTGACTACCTAAGTGCAGTTGTACAGAGAGAAGTACAAAAAATGGACAAGGGCCATGTGGACTGCGTTGAGAGAAAAAAAATGACTTTATCGATAGATCCGTCAAACAACCGGCAGACGATGCAGCGGAACCAAAAAATAAGTGGACAGTTAACTCCATGTTAGTTTTTTGGTATTTAATATCATTGGACCAACACTTCGATCGACTATCTCTCACGTCGAAAGGATGAAGAATTTGTGAGAAGATATTAAGCAGAGATTCCCACGAATGCAATAGTTGAGAACTGACCTTGCAAACTATAGGCCGGATGATCAATCCATTGTGTCCTATTTCAGTAAACTCAAAACCTTGTGGGATGATATTAATAATTATGATTAGATAACAATGTGTGCATGTGCAGACTGCAAATGCAATCATACCATTGAAATGGAGCAAAAGCCGGAAGAAAAAGAGTTCATCAGATGGGCTTGGATGAACAAAGTTATGGTACTATCTCCTTTGCCTAATTTGAATTGTTCTTATGCTATGGTGGTTCAGTAAAAGTGAGTGAGAATTGTGACAAGAAGCAAAGATGCCCTGTGAGTTTCACAATTTGAGCCAATTGTCAGAATTCAGGGGATAAAGATAAAATTTCTATTTGCTCTCATTGCAATCGAGAGGGTTATGACACTGAAAGTTGTTTTCAGTTAATAGACTACCAAGAATGGTGGGATACTTGACGTCGTGGCAACTCAGTACTTAAAAGCCTCTGGGACCGATATGTTCATAAACAGCAGAAAATCTTCGTTGAAGGGACCGACACATTCATAAACTTTAAAAATCTTTTTAGAAGGGACCAACATATCCATAAACCGCAAAAAATCTTTATTAGAGGGAGTCCATAAACTGTAGAAATCTTTATGGAAAGGGACCGGCATGTCCATAAACTGCAGAAGATCTTTGTTGAAGGGATCGACATGTCCATAAACTGTAGAAAATCTTTGATAAAAGGACCGACATATCCATAAATTGTAGAAATCTTTGTTGAAGGGATCAACATATTCATAAACTGTAGAAAATCTTTGTTGAAGGGATTGGCATGTCCATAAACTGATATCTTCACCAAGGCTTTGCGCAAAGATTCATTTCATTTCCCCCTAGGCAAGTTGGGCATTCGGAATCTTCATGCTCCATCTTGAGGGGGAGTGTTGGAAGTGACCTATCAATCAGACATCCCGATGATCCAACCTATCGACATCCTGTCCTGAGGTATGTTATGAGGATCGACCTCTTAATGACCTACCGACCTGTATCGACCTATCCGACGTCTTGACAACCTGCCGACCTGTAATGGTTTAAGTCTTGATTTATGTGTGAATATTTTTCTTTCTTTCTTTGTCTTGTGTATTATAGAAAGTTTAGTTTGTACAGCGTAGGAAGTTTGGCTTATACTGTATAGGATGTTTTGCATTCTTAGAATTTCCTAAATATATATTGTCACTTTTCAATCAATAAAAGGGCAAGGATTTTCACTTTCAAATTGTGTGATTCTCCAAATTTTACATCTTCTTGGCATTCCATTGCAGAATCGCATGTGCCTCAGACACCATGGCTCCTGCTCCCTGCACGCAATTAAAGACATCATGCGGATACTCGTTGCTTCTTTCGTTCAGGATAATAAGACACATTAGATTAAGGACATTGATAAACTGGATGATGCTTGGTGCGTTGGGTCATCTCATGGGTGACTAGTGCTTTTGGATGATGAAGCAAAACTTTTTCTCTCAACCTAGACATGGCCATGGACGGGTTCCGGTGGAACCAACGGTTCAATTTATTTTTTGAACCGTATTGGAGACGGTCTGATTTAAAACGTTTGAAAATGGTTTCAATTTCTTAACGATTTTGGTCAGATTCTAGTCCGGTTTTAAAATGGTTACGATTGTGATTTTTTATTGGAAAAAACTTAAATTAAATACAAAGAAATAAATATAAGTCTTAAATATTATTGAATATATATTTTATTAAATAAGTAAATTGTAAAATGAATCCAT
This sequence comes from Manihot esculenta, assembly GCF_001659605.2. Lineage (NCBI taxonomy): Eukaryota > Viridiplantae > Streptophyta > Magnoliopsida > Malpighiales > Euphorbiaceae > Manihot > Manihot esculenta. The sequence continues at coordinate 22,949,292 of NC_035170.2, forward strand.
TTATGATATAAAAAATAAAATAATATACATATAATATAAAAATAAATAATATATTTTTTACAAGTTAAAAATAGATTTCCACTTATTTGATAATTTAACTTGTTAATACATCAATTTTAAGTGATACAATTTTTAAAATAATTTATTTAAAAAATAAAAAATCAAATCAAAATCGAACTGTCGGTTCGAACTAGTTAGTTTCGATCCGATTGTGGTTCTGGTTCACACGAGGGGAAACATAATCGTCCTTCTAGTCCAAGGTTTATGTCTGGTTTAGGAACCAGTCAGGTTCCGGCAGAAACAGAGCTACAGTGAGTCAAGGGGCACGTAGGCCCATTAAGGAGATGAAAAGCTCTCTGCTAAATTTTTAATGTGTTCTATATCCATGGCATAAACTCGGAGTTTCTAATTAAGGAGGAGAAACAATACCATCTTATATCATCTTATGGATATAGAGTATTCAATGAATTTTTTTACTTATTATTATTTAGGGAAATTTCTGTGATTGTTATTAGGACCAAATGAGATGATGAATATGGAAAGTAATAATTTACCCGATTCCAAAAAATCAAATTTCCATTATTGTAAAACATTAAATTAGGGAATGATATCTTTCGATTTTGAATAAAAGTTTATCCTATTCCAAAAAATCAAATTTCAATTATTATGAGATTTTTTTCAAAAAAAAAAAAAAAAATTATTATGAGATTTTAAATTAGAGAGTGGTATTTTCAGATTTCAATTATTGTTAGATTTTATTTTTTTAACATCTCAATCAAACAATAAAAATAAATTATTTTCTAAAAAACATATTTTTTGAAAAATTATTAAATTATTTTTTAAATTAATAATAAAAATTTAACGATTGATTGGTATTTAGAGTTCGCGAATTCAAATTCTACAATAAACTAATTATTTGAATTCTCCTTTCAAACGGTAACAAATGCTATAACTCATGCAACTGCATAGCAAATATGTTAAAGAGTAAATGAATAAATGTGCAATTAGCAGTTGTACTACATTTGCAAATTCCTAAATCAAATCTTAAAAGAAAAAAGAAGAAAGAAACATGTTCTAGTTTACAATTTAGTATTGCTCAGTATAGAAGATAAATTGTTAGTTCTGGGTAAATTTGATTAGCTATGCCGTCAAGAAAACGGTTATGATTGTGATGTTTTACTGAAAAAAACTTAAATAAAATACAAAGAAATAAATATAAGTCTTAAATATTATTGAATATAGGAAACAAAGGTTGGATGAGAATGAAGGTGGAATCAGACAACCTTCAAGTAATTCAAGCTCTTCAGGCTGTCTCTGTGACTGATTTTTCTATTTTTGGGGGGTATTGTTTCAGATTGTAAATCTCTAATTCAAGAGATTAGTGGGAACTTGTTAGTTTCTCATGTATTTCGTTCGGCAAACAAAGTTGCTCATGCTCTTGCACAAGCAACGCGTTTATTTCCGAACATGTTGGAGTGGTCGTTCATCCCTCCTGATTTTGTGATTCCTCATTTGAATTAATATAATTCTATCTATTTATTTTCAAAAAAAAAATATTATTGAATATATATTTTATCAAATAAGTAAATTGTAAAATGAATCCATTTATGATATAAAAAATAAAATAATATTACATTTAAATATAAATAATATTTTTTTTACAAGTTAAAAATAAATTTGCACTTATTTGATAATTTAACTTGTTAATACATCAATTTTAAGTGATACAATTTTTAAAATAATTTATTTAAAAATAAAAAATCAAATCAAAACTGAAATGTCGGTTCGAACTAATTAATTTCAATCCGATTGTGGTTCTAGTTCACTCGAGGGGAAACATAATCGCCCTTCTAGTCCAAGGTTTCTGTCTGGTTTAGGAACCAGAACTTGTTGACCAGTCAGATTCCGGCAGGAACAGAGGTACGGTGAGTCAAGGGGCACGTAGGCCCATTAAGGAGACGAATAGCTCTCTCCTAAGTTTTAAATGTGTTCTATACCCATGGCATAAACTCGGAGTTTCTGATTAAGGAGGAGAAATAATATCATCTTATATCATCTTATGGATATAGAGTATTCAATGCATATTTTTTACTTATTATTATTTAGGAAAATTTTTGTGATTGTTATTAGGACGAAAATTTTTATTGTTATTAGGGAGTGATGTCTTCAAATTTTGAATAAAAATTTATCCTATTCCGAACAATCAAATTTATCCTATTCTAGTTTTCAATTTAGTACAAGATAAATTGTTAGTTCTGGGTAAATTTGATTAGCTATGCCGTCAAGTATCATTCATTTTGCTTGCTTCAATTTTCAAAGAGCTAAGGGTCTGCAGTATTTTGCCATGACCTTTGGGAAGAACATATGTTGAGCTCCTTCAACTCTTATTATTGGAAATATAATCCTTGATGCAACCTAAAGAAAAAGAAGAATATTAGGGAAAAAAGAAACAAAAAACTATGACTCATACAACTTAAAAGTGTAGTCAATATACATACTGAGATCATTCTAGCCCCCATCCATATCCTCTTGGCAGATGGCAATGTAAATACCAAGCGACCAACACCATAGACAGCCACAGCAAAGAAGTGCATAACCAAGCTCAATGGCTGAGGGTTTAAACCTGAGAGTAAAGCAATAGGTCCACTTGAAAATACACCTCCGAGGCTCAAGTAGTCGAAACATGCTCTACGCATTTCATCTTGTGCTGGATCATGTGATGCACTAAAGACTTTGTATAAGGCTCCTGCCAATGTATTTATAGTAGATGCCACTGGCTGGATAAGAAAGAAAAGAACACATGGTTAACATAAATTTACTCTTTTCCTTGCTCTCTTTCTATGAAAATAGACAGACTATATGCTTGACTACCTTGCGAAGTGTGTAGAAAGATTTAAGATATTCACAAAGGCCAGATGCATCACTTAAATCATGTAGAGGTCTAAGAAGATTCCTTAGAACAACTATATCAGAAAGCGCCACAGTCATTCCTCCTCCAGTTAAAGGATGCCTCATGTTAAATGCATCACCTAAAAGAAGAGCACCTGGAGTGGGATGAGGAGCAGCAGGCATGCTCCTATTAGGCATTGTTCTGATGTTTCCTTTGTTAATGGCAGAAATGAAAGCATCAAATAGCTCATGAGGAATCTGAAACATGCAAGTTCCTGATGAGTCCAAGGAATCAAAGAGTAATGACTTGTAATTTCAAAAGAAAAGAAAAGAACATCTCCTCCATGCATTATAAACTGAGTCATGATCGAAAGCTCCTTTAAGCTAATAACTATATTAAGGATCAAATTAAGTAAAAGTTAAAATAACAAATAACAAATGGTTGTATTAGCAGGCTAAATAAGCAAGTTATTAATACCTGGGGAGCCACTATGGATTTTAAATAGTTGGCCATTTCACCATTGGAAATTGATGGCAGTTTTTGGCTTACTGGTATGTCAACCAAGCAACGAATTTCTGAGCTACTAATACATGTCCATGATTCTGGTATGGAAGCTCACAGTTCTCCAATATCAAAGCAACAAAGCAAGAGGGGATTTCAACCTGCAAACATTACAAAGCAAAATCCATAAATTACAAGTGAAATTGTGAATAAGACATTCATAGCTATTGCAAGTTTGAAACCCGATCTTGACCTTGGCATTGCAAAGAGAGCGTCGCAAGTTTGAAAAACAACCATCACAAACTATTGTTAGTGGAGCAGATGCAGCAAGTTCTTGACCAGTTTTTGTTTTGTATTGGACACCCTTGATTGTTCCATTTGCTTCAAGCAAGGATGTTACTGTTCCTTGTTCCAATCTTACACTGTAAAGAGAAATTAGAGAAATTAAGTTATGAACTTACACGTTTAATGAAAAAGGTTTCATTAATGGAATTGGAAAGGAAACGATGATTACTTGGTTAGACTAGCAGCTTTTTCTCGCATCCTTTGGATGAAACGTCCATTGTGAAAGCTTCTGCCAGAGACGTTAGAATCAAAGCTTTGCAAGGGATAGGAAAGTTTAGTACTTCTTCCACCCTTGTAAAGAGCATATCCAAATACTTGTTGGGCATCGATGTCTTCTACGCAATCTGCAGCCACTCAAAATGTATATAGTCTAAGAATTAGAAGTGACAACATTGGTTGTAATAAAAATTTTGGAACTTCCTATTCTGGTTACCTTGTGATGACCGCTGGATTTCTTCACCCCAGAACAGGGGCTTGACCACAGCCAAAGGCCCATGACACAGAGGCCCACGTACTTGATACCCCCCAACAAGCCTGGCTCATTCCAGCTTCCGGGCCGGGCTCGACCAAGCTTCCTCACTCAGTCCAGCCTGATCCCTGACCAGCAGACCCCTCTCAGGCCCAGCGTCCAGCCCAACTCTCGGCCCAGCCCGGGGTCCAGAACAGTACTCACCAGACAGCCTGGCAGATCCGCTCGAACGTACGCATGAGGAGAATCAGAGGCCGTTACGCATGTAACAGGCAGCTGATACCCTAGTACACCCGAATCTGTATGGCAGAGACGCGTGGCCCAATCCTGGAGAGACCTTTACACGTCACCAGCAAGCAAGACAATGTATAAAAGAGGAGTCCCCTCCTCAGAAAGTTTGAAGCCTTATTCTGTAACACAAAACCCTTGAAAAACCCTATTCTATTGGATCTCAGATCGCCAATTGGCGCCGTCTGTGGGAAAACGAAGGAGATCTTTTCATCACCGGAGTTTTCACTTTCAAAACCCATTGAGATCCACGATGGCAAACCACCAAGACAGTAACCTTAATATTCCAAATGACCAGAGCTCTGCCCAAGATGGGCAGCAGTTCTCCTTTTCTAGTCCTGCAATGGTGAATAACCAAACACCTATTTCTCTTAACCCCTCGCCAAACCCGGCAGGGAATACTCACACCATGACCCTGTCTAACCAAGACATTCAAACCATGGCTCTCCAGCTACAAACCACTGCTCACTGGTTGGGCCAGATAATGCAACAAAGGGGACTTAGCACCCCAGCAAACGCACTCCCAGTAGTGGAGGAACCCAGAACCGATGAACCTCAACCTACCTCTGCCCGCCTCCGAACTAACAACCACGATACCGGAGAAGAGGAAGAACCGGAGGCCCGAATTCATGGGAGAAGGGCAAGAGAGTTGATAGAAAATGAAGAAGTGGACGACTATTCTACTGAAACAACCAGGGAAACGGGAACTGAAACAGAAGAGGAAGAATGTAGTTTGGGCAAAAGAACCAGCCCAGAAGACGAGAAAATGAACCAAAAGCTGAAAAGGTTGAAGGAGCAGCTCCTAACTGAGCTAGGTAAGAAAGATCAGAGTCAAACCTCCTTGCCTACTTCTTCTCCCTTCTCAAAGTTAATGCAGCAGGAGACCGTTCCCAAAAAGTTTATGATGCCGCCGATGGCGGCCTATAATGGGGCTGGAAACCCGAGAGAACATGTCATGAACTATAAGACCTTCATGGAGTTGCAAACTCTGTCAGATGCTCTGATGTGCAAGGTGTTCCCAACAACGCTCTCGGGACCAGCGAGGGCATGGTTCAACAGCCTGGAGGCCGGAAGCATTAAAAGTTTTGGAGACCTTGCCCTCCGCTTCATCAGCCGGTTCGTAGCCGGGGTGCCAGCAGATAGGAAGACAAGCTATCTGGAAACAGTTAGGCAAAAAGCTGGTGAATCTCTCAGAGAGTATGTCGCCCGTTTCAATACGGAGGCCCTGCAGATTCCCGAGCTCGACGAAGGAAGGGCGGTAGAGGCCATGCAAAAGGGAACAACCTCTGCCGAGTTCTTTGGTTCTTTGAGCAGGAAACCTCCGACCTCACTGGCCGAGTTGATGAAGAGGGCGGAAAAGTACATAAGGCAGGATGACGCCTTAGTAACGAGTAGATTTGCCAAAGGGGTGGCAGGAAAAGAGAAAGCCCCGGAGGAAGGAAGGCTGGAGAAACACGAGAAGAAGCGTGGGAAGAGGCCTGAGCCATATAAGCAGGCCTGGGAAAGAAGGGATCAAAGGCCCCCCCTCCTCCCAGGGCTCATGAACCACGAGTGCTCCCCCCTTGGGTTCCTGAGAAGCCTACTCCCCTCAACGCTTCCAGAGCCGAAGTGCTCATGGCAGTCCAGGATAAGGAGTTCCTCCAGTGGCCTAAACCCATGAGGTCGGAGGCAGATCAGAGGAATCCTGACAAGTATTGTCAGTACCACCGGACACATGGCCACGATACAAATAACTGTTTTCAGTTAATTGCGGAGATTGAAAGATTGATAAAAAGGGGGCATCTCAAAAATTTTGTGAAGAAACCGGAGGGGCAGAGGCCTCCGCCCAGTCCAGCAGCCCAGATGCCCAGAAGAACCGGAGCTGGACCAGTGAATGATGGGTCTAGTGGGACTATTAATATGATTGTTGGAGGAACTGGAGGACGGATGAGCCGTCGAGGAAAGAAGAGAAACCGGGAAGGAGAGATCAGCAATGGCGAGGTCATGCAGATCGTTGAACACTCACCCATGGCCATCGTTTTCTCTTCAGAAGATGCACAGGGCATTCAGATGCCCCATGATGACGCGCTTGTTATTGAAGCAGTCATTCATAATTTTCGGGTGAAGAAGGTTCTGGTGGATGATGGGAGTAAGGTCAATTTATTGCCATATCGGGTTTTCCAGCAGATGGGAATCCCGGAGGAACAGCTGGTTCGGGACCAGTCACCCATCAAAGGGATCGGAGGAGCACCGGTATTTGTAGAAGGGAAGGTGAAGCTGGCCCTTACCTTGGGAGAAGCACCCAGAGCTCGCACCCATCATGAGGTGTTTTTGGTGGTTAAACTCCCACTGAGTTACAATGCGATTTTAGGGAGGCCGGCGTTGTTTAGCTTTGAAGCTGTCACCAGCATCAGGTATTTAGCACTCAAGTTTCCAACGGAAGAAGGAGTGGGAATGGTTCGGGGCAGCCAAGAAGAAGCAAGGGCGGTATACTTGGCCACAGTAACAGAACCGAGCTCAACTGGAGAAGCACTCGACTCGGAAGTTCTGGAGGTCAGAGATGAAACAAAAGAAGCCCGGACAGAGCCAGTCGGAGAATTGGAGACCTTCCCCTTATCAGAAGCAGATGCAAGCAAGGTTTTCAGTCTTAATGCCAACCTCACCAAAGAACAAAAAGGTGAAGTCATGACTCTGATCCGAGGTCACGCGTCGACCTTCGCATGGAAGCCCTCAGACATGCCAGGAATTGACCCCAAAGTGATGACACACCGATTGAATGTCCTCCCCGAGGCCAGACCAGTGAAGCAAAAGAAGAGAGTAGTAGGAAGAGAAAAACAGCAAGCCACCCGGGAGGAAGTACAGAAGTTAGAAGAAGCAGGCTTTATTAGGGAAGTAATGTACCCACAATGGTTGGCAAATCCTGTGTTAGTCAAAAAAGCCAATGGCAAATACAGGATGTGCATAGATTTTACCGACCTAAATAAAGCCTGCCCCAAAGATTGTTACCCCCTCCCCGATATTAATAAAATGGTCGATTCAACGGCCGGATTTGATTATATGTCTTCTTTGGATGCTATGTCTAGTTATCACCAAATCCCAATGGAGAAGTCGGATGAGGAGAAAACCTCATTTATAACTGAAGACGGGACTTACTGCTACAAAGCTATGCCTTTCGGATTAAGAAACGCCGGGGCAACTTACCAACGATTAATGAATAAAATCTTTAAGAACCAGATTGGCAGGAATGTAGAAGTGTATGTGGATGACATGGTGGTTAAAAGTTCAACTTTTCAACAACACATAGCAGATCTGAGGGAGATATTTAGGGTGTTAGATCAATACAGAATGAAGTTAAACCCAGCAAAATGTGCTTTTTTCATCAGAGGAGGAAAGTTCTTGGGATACATGGTGAGTGGAAGAGGCATTGAGCCCAATCCGGAGAAAGTAAAAGCCATATTGAATATGCCAGAGCCGACCTGCGTAAGGGACGTCCAGAGATTAACCGGGAGAGTGGTGGCGCTTAACCGATTTATGTCGAAGTCAGCAGAAAAGTGTTTAACATTCTTCAAAAAGTTGAGAAAGGTACCAAACTTCGAATGGACGGAAGACTGCCAAAAAGCTTTCGCGGAACTTAAGAAATATCTTAGCTCGCCTCACGTGCTCAGCAGTCCCATAAAAGGGGAAGAGCTTCTGATATATTTGGCAGCCTCAGAACAGGCAATCAGCGCGGTACTAGTAAGGGTAGAAGGAGGAGAGCAGAAACCTGTTTTCTACATCAGCAAGATACTTAGAGACACTGAGGTCAGGTACTCGAACATTGAAAAATTGGCTTATGCCTTGTTGTTAGCAGTCCGGAAATTCAAAGTTTATCTGGAAGGCCACCAAGGAGTTGTGATGACGAACCAACCCTTAAAGAAGATCCTACGTAGGCCGGAAACTTCAGGACGGATGTTAGCATGGTCCGTGGAAATCAGCCCCTACTGTCTGGAATACCGACCTCGGACAGCAATAAAATCTCAAGCGCTGGCTGACTTCATAGCAGAATGCTCATTCAACGAGGAGAAGGAAGAATCATCCTCGGAGATGCCTAGAAAGGAAGGAGAGCGAGAGCTTTCCCAAGAATTTAGCTGGAAGCTATATGTAGACGGAGCATCAGGATCTGAGGGCAGCGGCGCAGGGATAATGCTTAAGGGGCCGGAGGGCTTCAAAGTGTGTTATGCTTTACGGTTAGAATTCAAGGCTTCTAACAATATGGCCGAGTACGAGGCCTTGGTGAATGGGATGTTGGTAGCCTCGGAAGTAGGGGTAACCGACCTCGAAGTAAATAGTGACTCTCAGCTAGTGATCAACCAGGTAACGGGGGTATATCAAGCCAGAGACCCCATCATGCAGAACTATCTCGATAAAGTAAAAGCCATAGAAGCCGAGCTCACAGAGCGGGGAGTTATTGTCAGATATCAAAGAATACCTCGGGATGAAAACGAGGAGGCAGACCTGCTTAGTCGATTGACCAAAGAAGAGTTAGAACAGCTCCCTGACGAAGTATACATACAGCATATCCGCACACCTGCTTTCCAAAAGACAAACACAGTACTGCAAGTGGATCAGAACCCAACGTGGATGAGCCCCTATCTAAAATATTTGGAGAAGGGTGAACTCCCTGAAGACAAAGACGAAGCCAGAAAGATAGCAGCTCGAGCTGCCAACTACCAAGTAATAAGGGGAACTTTGTACAGAAAGGGGAAGTCCAGCCCATGGCTCCGATGTGTGAGTCCGGAAGAAGCTGCAAAGATAATGGAGGAAATACATAGAGGCCTATGTGGGGCTCATGAGGGAGCAGGGACATTAGCCAACAAAATATTCAGGCAAGGATACTACTGGCCTACTGTTAAGAAAGAAGCAGAAGAGTTTGTCCGAAGGTGCGACGTATGTCAGAGATTTGCTAATGCCATCAGGACCCCTGCCACTCCTCAAGCAAGCATATCCAGTCCATGGCCTTTCTCACAATGGGGAATTGACATCCTGGGACCTTTCCCCAAGACTACGGGGCAAAGGAAATTTGTAGTAGTGGCTGTGGAATACTTCTCGAAATGGCCAGAGGCAGAAGCAATAGCAACAATCACAGCCAGAAAAATGATAGATTTTGTATGGGGGCATGTCATCTGCAGATTTGGCATACCTAGAGTGCTTATCTCAGACAACGGCAGACAATTTGACTGCAGCACCTTCAAAACCTTCACGACGAACATGGGCATATGGCATAAATTCTCCTCCGTGGCCCATCCTCAGACCAATGGTCAAACGGAAGTCACTAACAGAGCAATCCTCCAAGGATTAAAAAAGCGGCTGGACGGTGCAAAGGAAAACTGGGCAGAAGAACTCAATAGTATCCTATGGGCACTCCGAACTACTCCCAGAGCACCCACTAAGGAAACACCGTTCGCACTCGCTTACGGTACAGAGGCCGTAGTTCCAGTTGAATTACAGATCCCCACTCATCGAGTTCAATTTCTCAGTGAGGACACCAATGGGGACAAGTTAAGAAGCAACCTGGATGCTCTTGAGGAAGTTAGGGAAGAAGCACAAGTCCGAACTGCTGCTTATCAACAACGAGCGGCAAGATATTATAATCAAAAGGTCAGAGAAAGAAGCTTAAAGGTGGGAGACCTGACTTTAAGAAACTTGGAAGCTACAGGAAAAAGAGCAGCCGCAGGCAAGCTAGCACCGACCTGGGAAGGTCCCTTCAAGGTGACAAAAGTGGTTAAGCCCGGGGTATACCGAATTGAAGATATGCAAGGAAACCCCGAGCCCCACGCCTGGAACATCCAGCACTTAAAAAGGTACTTCCCTTGAAATATATGTAAAGAAAAATATTGTACTCTGAAAGGCACAAATAAATAAAATAACGCCATTCTTTACGCAATGATGTTGTCCCCATTAAGAATGTTACTTCTCTTTGAAAAAGAAAGAACAAAACTAAAAGACCGGGATCCCCAAGATCTCCCGGATACAAGACCAGGATCCCCAAGATCTCCTGGCACTAGACAACCCTACTGAGACCTCCTGGAGGTAGAAGACCGGGATCCCCAAGATCTCCCGGACAGAAGACCAGGATCCCCAAGATCTCCTGGCGAAAGTAGACCTCCTTGAGACATAGAGACCTCCTGGAGGTAGAAGACCGGGATCCCCAAGATCTCCCGGATACAAGACCAGGATCCCCAAGATCTCCTGGCACTAGAAAACCCTACTGAGACCTCCTGGAGGTAGAAGACCGGGATCCCCAAGATCTCCCGGACAGAAGACCAGGATCCCCAAGATCTCCTGGCGAAAGTAGACCTCCTTGAGACATAGAGACCTCCTGGAGGTAGAAGACCGGGATCCCCAAGATCTCTCGGATACAAGACCAGGATCCCCAAGATCTCCTGGCACTAGAAAACCCTACTGAGACATAGAAACCTCGGTGAGGCAGAAGACCAGGATCCCCAAGATCTCCTGGCACTAGAAAACCTTACTGAGACATAGAGACCTCGGCGAGGCAGAAGACCAGGATCCCCAAGATCTCCTGGCGAGAGAAGACCTCACTAGCACACAGATACCTCAGTAAAGAAGAGGATTGGGATCCTTTAGAACTCCCAGGAAAACAAAATAAAGAACAGTCGGTGGGACCCCGAGGTCACCCCAGCACAACCAGGATTTCGCAAGATCTCCTGAAAACAAAAATAGTTGGCAAAGGACTTAAGAGCCTCCCAAAAATAAAAATTTCCCATACAGGAACAATTTACAACAATATATTTCCGACCTCACAAAAACAGAGAGGCCCGGAGCTGCTAAGAAAATTCAAGGTTCCGACCTAAAAGCTAAAGAAGTGCCTAGGACGAGCTCCCAGCTCGGATAAACTTATCTCAAAAACTCAAGGTACAAAAGAAAAGGTCGAGCTCCTAAACTCGCATCGATATTCTTAAAAGCCCAAAACCAAGCTCCCAGCTCGGATAGGTTCATATTCTCAAAAGATCAAGACATAAAGGCCAAAAAGAAAGGCCGAGCTCCCCCCATAGAAGGACTCATAAATGAAGAAATCCTTAGGAAGATACTAAGGCTGTAATCAAAGCCTAAATCAGTTTCTCTGGAACAAGTATACAAAGTCACGGCCAAGAAGGCAGGGCTAAAAAGCAAACATGCAAAGTCGCCAATAAAAAGGTATGAGATTTGCTCTCTCTAACTATCAGCTGAAGAGCTGAGTTCGCAACCTAAGATAAATTCAAAGATACATAAAGAAGACACATGAAGAGCAAGAATAGTAGGGGAAAAGAGGAAACTGATATTTCATTAAGATGATAATTACAAATTATCCCTCCGGCGAGGTGGGAGGATAAATAGTCCTTAAAGGACTTACACCAGTGAGAACACCCTCGCCTACAATATCTCTATTTACAGCCCCCTCCGAAGGAAGCTCGGTGTCCCTTGGGCCAGAGCTCTCAACATTAATGGCAGGGGCAACATCTGACCCAGGGTGAAGGTTTTCTTTCACAGAATCAGGGTCGTCTTCCTCCGACCCTAGCTCGGATCCCTCTGAAGAAGACTCAGCTGGCCGATCTCGGTCCCTCCGGCAATCTCCTCGGGGCAAAGGGAAATCATCCTCCCCGTATAGCACTAACTCGCCATCTGAGTCCACTTCGCGCCTACGAAGCTTGGCCAAAGGAATATCAGGAGCCTGTCTAGCTTCTCTTAAACCGCGATTGTAGCCAGTTACATACATGCGGTAGGCCTTATCAAAGATAGCCTGTTTCATTTCACTAGAAGCTTTATACTCATCAAGATGTTCTTCACAAGCCTCGGCTACAAATTCCTCAAACTCAGAAGAATCTTTGTAGTCCTGAAGATGAGCTTCACAGGCCTGCTCAATTTTACCCTTTAGCTCATCAGACTCCTGATACTCCGCTATGTACTGATCGCGCTTCAGCTGAGCCTTCCCTTCGGCATACTTTACCACCTCAAGCAGGGCTAAACATTTACGTTCCAAAACTCTGACTTCATTTTTCAGCTGTTGTTGGCGAAGGTCGAACTCTTCAGCCGAGGAAGTCAGGTCTCTGATACGGTCAGAGCTTGTGCTCAACTCCTGCTCAAGGACCTGCACCCGAGCTAAAGCCGTCTCTCTCTGAGCCTTTACTTCCTCCAGATGAGTCTGAAGTCCTTCGAGATCAGCCTTTAAGGCATCAAATTGGCGCTGGACTTCAGCTTTCTGGCTAACGGCCTCATCTCTCTCCTTGAGAGCCTCTGTCATAGAGGACAGCTGCTCTAGCACTCCTCTACAGCGAACCTCCAAGGTAGCTGCCCTCTCATCAGCCTCCTGGAGAACATTGCGAGACCGAGACAACTCATCTTCTAAGGACGAGGTATGCTTTGCTGTCTCGGCTGTTTTCTCTTCAGCCTTTCTGAGGGCCTCCAACGCAGAATGCAATTCCACCTGGAGGGACTGGATCTGCTCCCGAGCAGCTACCAAATTGCCCCTCGCATCACTGGTGGCAGATATATTCTCCTCCAGACGTGCCTCTTCAATTCGGCGATCTACGGACTCTCGGAGGGAGCGATCACGGACATCCACCTCCATAAAGAGGCCCGTCACCTAACATGAAAACGCAACCATCAAGAAAAAGAAACAAAGCAAACTGAAAGGAGGGGGAAAAATGACTTACCATTAGAAGCATCTCCCTAATGGACGATCCGAGCTCCTCACGAGAGCGAGACTGGAAGGATGCTTGCTCCTTGGTAAAGCTGGCTAAAAGGCCGGTCAGAGCAAGAAGGCGTGGATCCGAGGCCTCTGTGGCTCCACCAAACATTTGCTCCCTAAGAAGGTCGGCAACAGCACTGGCCGGAGACTCGGATGTAATACCCGACGTCTTTAGAGAATTGCCAGGAGAAGGCAATAACGGGTCAGCAGCAACACCTTTCCCTTTCCCAATGGGAGGAAGAGCTGGAGAAGATCCTGTTGCAACCCTGGACTTCTTCCGGACAGGAGAAGAGGCAGATTTTCCAGAAGAGGCTGGGCGCTTGCCTCCGATCTTTGCTGGAATGCCCTCAGAACCCTCAGGTTCAGTCCTCACAGGGGCAGGGGCACCTTCACCAGAAACCTCTGGACTTTGATCCCCTAGGAGGATGATCTCCATCCCCGTCCCAGAGGTCTCCTTGTCTTCAGCAGGGGACTTAAACTTTCCCCTTGACACCTCCTTAGTAGAATGGGCAGCACCCTGTCCCACTTGTTCAGTAGACTTTGAGCTCAACCCACCACGGCTAGATGGCTGAGCTGATTTAGTGCTGTGAGAGCTCGGCTTGGAAGCTCGAGAAGAAGCTTTACCAGAAGGCCGGCTGACTTTCTCGGAGGAAGCGACCTGAGCTAGCTCTATAGCAATCTCAGTTATAGAACGCCCATCCCCGAAGGCGTCAAAAATTGCGTGCATGTTCTCCCGAGACAGGTCAAGGTTCTTGGGGAATTTGATGCCGTCCATTTTAACCTCAGAAGCTGCAAAAAATAAGAAGTTATACAGAATCAGCATATTACCTGATATTCTTAACAACGAAGAAACAGAGTAGCCGGACAAAGCACTATACCCGTGTCCTGGATATCCCTAAGGTTGGACGCAAACATACACTTCTCGACATCATACTTCCTCTCAACGGAAGTCAGTCGAAGCAGCCCAACCTGCTCAATAAGACTCAATTCGGGCAGATCGTTACAGCCCGGAAAGATCTCCCCCCAACTTAGGTCCACATCCCAGGATCGGCAGGACCCTAGTTTCAGCTCCGCCACAAGGAAATTCTCTATCCACCCCTTTATAGAATCCTTGTAGCCCGTAAGAAGAGATAGCCCATTGCGGGGGGAAAAATAATAGAAGTTCTGCTTCGCCCTAACCAGGCGGAAAAAAGTAACAAACAGACAGGCCGTAGGTGTGAAACCCCAACACAGACAGATAGACTCGAAACAGGACATGAATAAAATGGAATTTGGGGATAACATTCGAGGAGTTACCCCAAAGTATTCAAAGACCTCAACAAAGAAAGGGGAAAAAGGAAACGGTAGACCAAATTCTCTCTGCTTTAGGAAAAACACTATGCTACGACCCTCTTGGGGATCCACTAAACCAGGAGGGGGAGGGTAGGGAAGAACTATCCTCTCATTTGGACGAGGTGCTCGAATAAAATACAACGGAGTATCTAGAAGCCTCCGGGAGATGTAATCAGTTATATTGGAAGACGTAATACGCGACTCAAGGTTAATAACATCAGGAAGCTTTGAACTTGCCATTGAAGAACAAGGGAGCGTACCTGAGAACACAATAAGGTGAAAAACGCAAAGGGAGTCGCAGGAAGACAGAGAGCAGAAGAGAGTTAATTTCTTCGGAAGACAGAAAGAATTCGAAATGAAAGGCAATGATGAGACGGAACGTTGATCTGAACAGTTTTGTCTTGGAGCGGCGCGATCATTAATTGCTCTCGAAGTTTACCCTCTCAACGGTTAAGTAATAACCGGAGAGAAGGTAAAGGGGCAAAAGGATGATCGAGTAGGCTTGTCTACATCTATCAAGGGCCAGGCCCACAATGATAGCCCATCACTTAAAGGCCCAGGCAAGCCCAACTTGTTCAGACCTGATCTCCAGCCAAGACAACGTAACCCACAAGATTCATCACTTCACCACATCCATGGCAAGTATCAAGGAAATGGAAAGAAAAACTCAAAGATGCAAGCAGATGAAAGCATGATAAAGGTTAGACCTACTCATCACATAGAATATATAAGATTTGACTTGTTAAAACAAGGGTACCTCGGATCTATACTGAGCTGAGTGCTTAGAGTTCAACTTATCAGAAGCCGAGCTCATAGGTCGGAATAGTCCAGCTCGGACAACATGACCTGAGAGCCCGGCCAGCTAACCCAGAGCTCATTTCACTAAGCGAAAGACAGAGCTCTCAGGTCGGCTAGCCTAGCTCGGACAACGCACCTGAGAGCCCGGATGAAGGAGACTCAAAGCCCAATTCATCTAAGTAGAGACCGAGCTCATA
This sequence comes from Manihot esculenta, assembly GCF_001659605.2. Lineage (NCBI taxonomy): Eukaryota > Viridiplantae > Streptophyta > Magnoliopsida > Malpighiales > Euphorbiaceae > Manihot > Manihot esculenta. The sequence goes on from NC_035170.2 coordinate 22,964,819, forward strand.
GATCGGTCAGACAACCCAGTTCGGAAATATGACAGCCCAGTTGGCTAAATGGATCCGAAGTCCGGCTCACGAGTACAGTTAGTTCAGCTCGGAAAAAACAAATTTCAGTTAAAGCTACGAAGAAAAGCAGTTTCAGTACTCCATCCATGGTAGAGAAAGAACAACTCAAGTATGAACGAAAACGAGAACTTCATTAAAAGAAAAGCACATTACAGCACATTACAAAGGCCTACACTACGGGACGAAAGACTATCCTTAAAGGATTTACATAGCCACATGCATCATCGTCAACAATTACATCGTTATCACCTATCCTACTACTTCGGCCTTCGGTTCGGAGAAACTCTCGCAGCTCGATATGTGAGTTTGGCAGAAAGAGCTGCAGAAAGCCAAGAAGTTAATCCTCATAAGCGTTTCCCATGGATCCTCTGTAGGTCGGCATTCGGTTGCCCAAGTGTGATACGCGTGACAAACTCACATGTCATATGCTGTGTGTATATCACGCATAAAAAAACACGGGCTTCAGATTACGACCTCAGGAGGATCGCCGGGCTAACGTGTGAAGGTACCAGCAGAAGCTTGACTGAGTGTAGCAGATCTCAGTCTCGCGTAATACTGGTACTTCACATCAAAGAAACTAATAATACTGGTGCTTCACATCAAAGAAAACAACAAGCCGAGCACTTGAGCCCCTTCCATCTATATCCAAAGAAGGCAGCAACGGGGGAGGTCGGCCAGAAGATCTGGGCAAAATAATTTCAGCAACTTGCCGAATGGTCCCACCCATCGACCGCCCTACCAGACGGATCCCCAAAGCAACATTCAAACTCCTTAGAGGTAACATCCACTCCTCTGAAATTTTGAATTGACTCATCTTCGTCTCAGGTACTACGAAAGAGTCCCAAAACAGAGATAAGTTAGCACAATTTTCCGTCGAGAGGATAAAAGTAAGATTAAAACAAATTCCTGGGGCAACACAGCAATGTAATATCAAGCTCGCCTTCGCCCGCTTGAAGAAGGCACCAAATGGATCCTTCACAGATAAAACAAGAAAATCTCTCTGTTCCAACAAAGTGCCTGGGAATGGTAAAGAGGTGAGGTTAATATATATATCCAAAAGTTTATGTTTTGCAGGACAAGGCAGAGCCGAATTCTCAATTAATGCTGTCAGAATCCTTAAAAGATGTTCATGAGAAAGGAAAGAAAAGACATGTCCAGATAACAATGACAGGAAAGCAAAAATAATCGAGAACGCGGAGAATAAAGAAAAGTCCGAAAGAGGAAAGAGCAGATAAGATTCAGAAACTGCGCAAAGACAAAAAAATGAAAGAGTATTATAAAGACACCTGGACACGAACAGGCGCGGCCATGATGGTTCTTGATATTCACCCCCTCGGCAGTTGGAGCAATAACTCCCGAGAAGGTGAAGGGGCAATTAATGACCGCTGGATTTCTTCACCCCAGAACAGGGGCTTGACCACAGCCAAAGGCCCATGACACAGAGGCCCACGTACTTGATACCCCCCAACAAGCCTGGCTCATTCCAGCTTCCGGGCCGGGCTCGACCAAGCTTCCTCACTCAGTCCAGCCTGATCCCTGACCAGCAGACCCCTCTCAGGCCCAGCGTCCAGCCCAACTCTCGGCCCAGCCCGGGGTCCAGAACAGTACTCACCAGACAGCCTGGCAGATCCGCTCGAACGTACGCATGAGGAGAATCAGAGGCCGTTACGCATGTAACAGGCAGCTGATACCCTAGTACACCCGAATCTGTATGGCAGAGACGCGTGGCCCAATCCTGGAGAGACCTTTACACGTCACCAGCAAGCAAGACAATGTATAAAAGAGGAGTCCCCTCCTCAGAAAGTTTGAAGCCTTATTCTGTAACACAAAACTCTTGAAAAACCCTATTCTATTGGATCTCAGATCATCACCTTGAAGTCCCAACTCAATTAGTTTTAGGTAGCCACCAGGTTGGAGAAGTTCTCCAACAATTCTGTCAGGCTCAGTCAAGTCTCTTTCAATCACATGTACGTTCCTTCCATCCTGCATTGGAGAGAAGGAAACAAGGACGTAAATCACATATTTCTGATAGATTAAAAAGCAAGCACACAAGAAGTAATAGACAGAGAGAGTTACCTTGCCAAGAGTATAAGCAAGAGCAGAACCTGCAACCCCAGCTCCAACAATAATTACATCTGGTTTCTTGTCTTTCTCTGCCTGGTCTATTCCATTTTCAGAGCTCTCTAATTTTTCATATCCTGCAACTCCTCTTGATGTTGTGGCTTTCTTCTCTGCTGTTAATCTATACAACAACACAAACCCCAACAAAGAAGCCATGATTCCTCCCATTAAGTATTCAGATTCCATTTCCAGAAGCAATATAAGAATTGTACAAGTGATGGTGAATTTTGAAGTCGTGTAGAAAAATGATTTTCTGGTTCCTTTATATAGTTTTCCAAATGTAGGACTAAATTGATGAAATGGTTCTACTAAATCAAATACAATGAGATTTGGACAGATGCATAAGAATGAAAAATGTTGTCAAGATCTTCAAAATGAAATCAGTCTAAAAGACCACAAAATGGATTTCATTTGTTGTTTTTATTAAGCTGTCCATATTTGGAGTTTGGAGTCTTGTATTTGACCAAATAGGTCTTGAATTGCAGCAGTTGTCCAATGCAATTATTTGACTGGTAATGTAGTAGAATTGGAACCACATACCAAAAGTCCTCACGTGATACTACTGCTCAAGTGGGTTTTAACACTAGCACAGGTTAAGGATTTCTTGTCAGGATAAATTACTAGTCAAACATAACCCAAAGCCAATCACAAACTCAAAAATAAAAACAGTTACAAGTAGCTACAAATTATCATAATATATAAGATGTCTTTTCCTTATTAAAAAATAAGTTATTTTCTTTAAAATAATTTAATTTTTTTAATAAAAAAATATTTTTATTAATTTTTTAAATATTTTAAATGTCAAAAAATATGAAAATTCATAAAACAAAAGGAGAATTCAAGAAATTTAGCTCAACTCAACATATAAATAAATAGTTGTACAAATTAAATGAGATTCATTTATTTTTACTCTCTCCTATCCTTTTGGTTAAGATATAAACCAATTATAATAACTTTATTTTATTTTCAATACAACTTGTCTTTAATATTTTATTTTTTTAAATAATAATTCAAATTATCATTACACTTTAATTCAAATCATTAGTAATTGATGATCTGAAATCCAGAAAATAGGGTTTTACAATGGGTTCTGTAAGACTGGAAAAAACTTAGATCTAGAGGAGAGTATTTCTCCTTTTATATGTTTCCTTTTGGCAGCTAGTGACGTGTAACAGAACGTGTATCATTGGACCACCTGTCCCTGCTACGTTAATACGGACGTACGAGGGAATCAGACCTCTGTCCCATGCATAACGGCCCCTGATTCTCCCCAGGTACGCATGCGGATGGTCCCACAAAGCGAATGGGCTGAACTCCTTCTGGGTTCCGAGCTGGGCCAGAAGATAAGGATAAGGCTGGGCCCAGAGGAGATATGCTCATTGGGCCGAATGAGCTGGACCGGCCTGATTGGAGAATCTGACTGGAGTCCGGTCTTTGAGCCGAGCGGGCTGGACCTGGCTCTTAAAAGAGATTTAGAAGCCTTCAGATTATGGGCCGTCCTAATGGGCCTAGCCTCAATCCGGGGTGAAGAAACCCAGCGGTCATCAATTGCCCCTTTACCTTCTCGTCAGTTATTGCTTCGACTGATGAGGGGGTAAATCCCTATAATCATTATGACCGTGTCTGTTTATGTACTGCTTCCTTCGTAATGCCTTTTCATCTTTTTGTCCTTTTGACTTTCGAGTCCCCTCTGTCTTTTTCCATTTCTGGCTTTCCTCTGATCTTTGTGCGTGCTATCGTCTTCACTTTCTTGCTTTTATTTTCCAGATACGCCTTCCTTCCTTTTCTATGAATATCCTTTAAGGATCCTGATGCCGCTAGCCTAAAGTCTAGCATCACATCGTTCAGCATAAGAACCTCCTTCTCGGGGTATCTTTCGATATCGCCCCCTTCTTCCCTTTCAGGACCTTCGCCAGGATGGAGGGATCTTTCCTTCTGATCCATATGCCTCTGGTATAATCGATCTTCATGCAAGTGTGAACTCCTTTCTCTTATTCCTTTTCTTCCATGGGATTTTTATAGCATTTCGAGATTGATTCTCAAGTGTCAGCCACTAATTTTATTCCTTTCATATTTTCTTTTGAACCTATTTGTCCGAGCGGGGGTTTCACATTCATGAGGCATCCGTTTGGTACCTTATTCGGGCTGGTTAAGGCGAGCCGAAAGTTTTATTACCTTGTCCCTTATAGATGTCCGTTTTGATCTTGCTTTTGTGATTCTTGTTGAGAGCCGTTCTGACTTGCCCCGGTTTTGGATTTTTTGCAGTTTCTTAGGTGAAGATGAATCAGATTGAACCCCCTAAAATTCTTACGCTGTCCAGGGGGAGCCTTAATGTAGCCCTGGATGCCCTCCTAGTTGGACGATCGGCGGGGGGTTTACCCAGCTAGTGACCGAAGTTATATCGTTCGGTTCGTCCAGCCGGCCTCCTTCTCTTGTTCCTGTCCAAGCTTCAAGGTCGAGCGAGGACTCCGGTTTGACGACAGCGAAGCCTGCCCCGTCTTTTGGCGATGCTTCTGGAGAGAGGCCTGAGGCCTTCATAGCTGAGATGGGGACCCTTGCTAGCGGGGCTGAGATCGCCTTGGTGAGGAATGTCTATGGGGTCCCTTCCGAGGTCGGTCCGACTGCCGAGGATAAGGAACTCAGCTTTGTGGATGATGGGGGTGTAGCGGAGAAGGTCGGAGGCAAGTGTCCTATTCTCCTCAAAGTGCTTTTCTTGGTTCGCGCTCCAAAGAAGTCTTGGGCTTCCGGAAGATCGACTCCTATCTTTCTTTCTCCCGGGGAGGAGGAGAGGATTCTCGTGGTGCCCCTGATGTCTGCTCCTGACTCAAACTCATGGAATAACATGATTTCTGAGGCTTACTGTGAGATACAAGATGCTGTTCACACACGTAATATCAGCAAGGGTAATCTGCTAAAATTAGTCCAACATAGTATATGTGGGGATTTGCAACATTCACTTGTTCCATTGCTCTTCAGAATGCCTCGTCAATTTTCCTCGGCTTGCTCAAGTGTATCGTGCATCACACTTGGGCGACAGGAAGCCTGCTTATGACGGAACAGTGAGAGATGCTTATGGGGATCAACTTGTTCAGCTCTCCTATAATAACGAGATAGAGTTTGGTTGGCGAGTAGGGGACCTCTAAGGGAGTTTAAGGAGTCCGTCGAGCTAAAAAGGGAACAGGGTAGATAATAGCGCCTCTGGTTGTGTAAGTCCTTTGAGGACAGTTTTTCGTTCAGTGGAGTAGGCACTTGTAACATGCTATAAATGTACTTTTCTTTTAATGAAACTTTATTTTTACTTATTTTGCTTGTTTTCTTCTTTTTGCTTTCAAACTCATCAGAACTAGAATTCTACTAATTGACTGAACTTTTGGCTTATAGACTCATTTATTTTGCTAAGGCATTCTTATCTGTAAGCTCTTTCCGGGCTGGACTATCCTTACTTATAAGCTCTGTTTTTAACATGGGGCTGGACTCTCGTCCTGCAAGTTCTTATGATTCTTGCAAGGACAACCTCATTTTTCTCTTATTATTTCGTTATTATGAGCTCGGTCATACAGCCCTTGTTTAATAGTAGTGTGTCAGATTGCGTACCTTTGAAGGTGATAAGCAGGGCTGGCCTTTTTGTTCTTAGTTCCAATTTGATAAGAGCTGAAACTGGGGTTTCATCTGCTCATGCCTTTGGATTTTTCCTCGAATTGCCCCCTTTACCTCCTTAGTATTTATGACGCGAGTGGTGAGGGGGTAAATCCCTAAACTTCATTTGGAATGGCACTGCTTCAATTTAGACGATTTTGCCTCTCTGTCTGGTGATGAGTTCGGGTATCTGGTCTCCTTTGAGGTTATCCTTTGTCAGTTGGTGCGGTGTGGGCTGTATGCCCCACTGGGAGGGGGAGTTCGGCTGTGTTATCGTTGTCCTCTCCCAGGGTTGTTTTTGCTAAGCGTTTATTTATTGCGAGTTGATCCGAGCTGTGGGTGGGATCATTTGCTTTTGTCGTGAGTTCACCCGTTCAGCTGACCAAGGAGCTCGAACTTTTGTTATTTACTTGGATTTTCGTGCTACAGCTTTTGCGCTGTTTGTGTGATGGGCTCATGAGTTCGGAAATTCTCCTTCTTTTTTGTGAAGTCAGCGCTTAATTTCTTGCTTTCTTGACGAACCTCAGACGGGCTGTATTTCAAGGCTCCCGGTCATTTTTGTTCTGAGGAAATCTTGTTGATCCCGTCGGCCGTTTTTGCTCCAGGAGATCTTACGAGATCCTGGCCGTTTTTGCTCCGGGGAGATCTTGTTGATCCCGCCGGCCGTTTTTGCTCCAGGAGATCTAACAGGATCTTGGCCGTTTTTGCTCCGGGGAGATCTTGTTGATCTCGCCGGCCGTTTTTGCTCTAGGAGATCTTACGGGATCCTGGCCGTTTTTGCTCCGGGGAGATCTTGTTGATCCCGCCGGCCGTTTTTGCTCCAGGAGATCTTACGGGATCCTGGCCGTTTTTGCTCCAGGAGATCTTACGGGATCCTGGCCGTTTTTGCTCCGGGAGATCTTTGAGATCCGCCAGCCGTTTTTGCTCCAGGAGATCTTACGGGATCTTGGCCGTTTTTGCTCCGGGAGATCTTTGAGATCCGTCGGCCTTGTACCTTCTTTGAGGTTTTCTGTAAGATTCGGGCTTTGTGGCCTTACTGTCGCTTCGTCATCTCAGCTGGCTTTGTGCCTAACTGAGGTCTTGAGCAAGATTCAGGCTCATTGGCCTTACTGTCGCTTCGTCATCTCAACTGGTTTTGTGCCTAACTGAGGTCTTGAGCAAGATTCAGGCTCATTGGCCTTACTGTCGCTTCGTCATCTCAGCTGGTTTTGTGCCTAACTGAGGTCTTGAGCAAGATTCAGGCTCATTGGCCTTACTGTCGCTTCGTCATCTCAGCTGGTTTTGTGCGTAACTGAGGTCTTGAGCAAGATTCAGGCTCATTGGCCTTACTATCGCTTCGTCATCTCAGCTGGTTTTGTGCCTAACTGAGGTCTTGAGCAAGATTCAGGCTCATTGGCCTTACTGTCGCTTCGTCATCTCAGCTGGTTTTGTGCCTATCTGAGGTCTTGGGCACTTGTGCCTGTTTCATTTTTTCCTTTTGTTTCTTTTATGAGAGCCATGTGAGCAGAGACAAATAATGAATTGAGACGATAAGCATCGCCTGTTTTATTACCATGCTTTTAAAATACAATAAGTCTTTTGCATTTATCGATACCTCAAGGGAAGTATCTTTTCAAGTGTTGGATATTCCAGGCGTGGGGCTCGGGGTTTCCCTGCATATCTTCAATTCGGTATACTCCTGCCCTGATCACTTTTGTTATTCTAAAGGGGCCCTCCCAGGTCGGTGCTAATTTGCCTACTGCTGCTCTCTTTCCCGTAGCCTCCAGGTTTCTCAGGGCTAGGTCTCTCACCTTTAGGCTTCTTTCCCTGACCCTTTGGTTGTAGTAGTGAGCTGCTCGTTGTTGATAAGTGGCAGTTCAGACTTGGGCTTCCTCTCTAATCTCTTCGAGGGCATCAAGGTTACTTCTCAGTTTGTCACTGTTGGTGCTTTCGTTAGCAAATTGAACTCGACGAGTGGGAACTTGTAACTCGATGGGGACTACGACCTCTGTGCCAAAAGCAAGTGCAAAGGGCTTTTCCTTAGTGGACGTTCTGGGGGTAGTTCGGAGTGCCCTTAGAATGTTGTTGAGCTCTTCCGCCCAGTTCGCTTTTGCCCCATCCAGCCGTTTCTTCAATCCTTGGAGGATAGCTCGGTTGGTGACCTCCGTTTGGCCGTTGGTCTGAGGGTGGGCCACCGAGGAGAACTTGTGCCATATGCCCATGTTGGCCGTAAATGCTTTGAAGGTGTTGCAATCAAACTGCCTGCCGTTGTCTGAAACGAGCACCCTCGGTATGTCGAATCTGCAGATGATGTGCCCCCAGAGAAATCTATCATCTGGCGGGCTGTGAGAAGTACTCCACAGCCACCACTACGAATTTTCTCTGTCCTGTGGTCTTGGGAAAGGGCCCTAAGATGTCTATTCCCCATTGTGAGAAGGGCCAGGGGCTGAATATGTTGGATTGAGGAGTGGCTGGGATATTGATGGCGTTGGCAAACCTCTGGCATATATCGCATTTCCGGACGAACTCTTTCGCCTCTCTTTTGACAGTGGGCCAATAATACCCTTGCCTGAATATTTTATTAGCTAGCGTTCCTGCCCCTTCGTGAGCTCCACATATTCCTCTGTGTATCTCTTCCATCACCTTTATCGCCTCCTCCGGGCTCACACACCGGAGCCATGGGTTGGACTTCCCCCTTCTGTACAAGGTCCCCCTTACTGCTTGGTAATTAGCCGTACGAGCTGCTATCTTTCTTGCTTCATCCTTGTCTTCAGGGAGTTTTCTGATCAAGCATAAATTAGCCGCATTTTTATTATCCTTTTTATTGCTTATTTACACATTTTTTAGTTTAATTTATGGTTTTTATCTTCTTTTTACAGAAAAGGAAGAAATTGGAAAATTGGAGAAAAAGTGCAGAAAATTGACAGAAAAGTGATTGGATCAGTGATTTGCCCAAAACACTCAAATCACCGGGCAAATCACTTTGACAGCAGAAACCTGGAGGCAACAGGCAGAAGTGATATGGGCAGTGATTTGCCCAAGACACTGGAAGACACTGGCCAAATCACTCGCAGAAGACAGAGAGCAGAAAACTTGACTGACTCACAGAAAAGTGATTGGGTCAGTGATTTGCCCAATCACTTGAAGAAACTGGTCAAATCACCGAGCAAATCACTTTGACAGCAGAGCGGAAAATTGGGCAGAAAACAGAAATCCGAATTTTCAGATGTCCAAATCCAACCCAATCACTACCAACATAAAACCAAGAGCCACGAAAGAGCTTCTCATCCAAGGAATTCCAATTGCAATTAAATTCAACATCAAAAGAGGAGTCAAACACCAAATCAAAAAGGGATTTCAAAACCCTAGATAGATAGAATTCTTCAGCTATAAAAGGAGAGCCTCCAAACCAGCAAAGGCATCTTCTGATCAGCAACTCAACTCGTCAGAAACTCTCCAGAAATTCTGCAGCTTCTTCCCTTTTTCTCTTCTTTCTTTTGTGTATTTTGCCCACCATGAGTGGCTAGTTTCCTTCCTTTTCTAGTTGAAGTTGAGAATATTCAGATTTGTGATGAATTGGGAGGTTTAATACTCCATTGTTGAACTCTTGTTTGTTTCAATATTTATGCAAACTGATCTTTTCCATAATTATTACTTTGCTTTTAGAATCAATAAGGGCCCATTGCTTTTAAATTGCTTAAGTAATATTGTTTGAATGATTTAGGTCCGTAATTGCTTAGGTTGTTCAAATACACATTTAATCAAGTTACATAATCTAAACTTGACCACGCGGTTGGCAAGGATAGAATTGGGTTTTTCTAAGTCTTAATGCAGTCAACAGTTGTTCGATGCTACAATGCCCCAAGGACGTTCCTTGGCAACTTGTTGATTAGTGTTTGATTAGCGAACGTTTCCTAATCAAACTAGAACTAAGGAAGAATTTGGATTGTGAGAAGCGTCTTCCACAACCAAAACTGATTTATTGAAATCAAATAGGAGTCTTTAATAATCAATGATCAATTCTGAACAAACTGAATTAGACTCACACTTCAGCTAGAATCTCTTTCTCATTGAAATTCTCATCTATTTAAATTATTGCTTTATTTTGCTATTTAATTTTAATCATCAAATCAAAACCCCCCTCTTTTAATTACTTGTTATTTACTTGACCTAGTCATTATTAGGAAAATCATTGGTGTCAATTCCCTGTGGTTCGACCCTATTGCCACTATCTACAAGTTTATTGTTGATTGTTTAATAGGTTTATTTTTGACGGCTTCGACAACCGCCTATCACTTTCCTTTTTCCAGATATTCCAGGTATGGGGTCATCCAGGTCTGGCTTTGTTCTATCTGCAATACAGTGATTGTTTTATTAAAAGTAGGCATGTTGATGTGTTGTATGTATACCTCGTCAGGGAGCTGTTCTAATTCTTCCTTTGACAATCGACTAAGCAGGTCTGCTTCCTCATTTTCTTCTCGAGGTATTCTTTGAAATTTGATGGCAACACTCCTGCTCATGAGCTCGGCTTCTATAGCTTTTACTTCTGCCAGGTAATTCCGCATGGTCGGGTCTCTGGCCTGATATGCCCCAGTTACCTGATTGATCACCAGCTGGGAGTCACTATTCACCTCGAGATCAGTTGCCCCTACTTCCATTGCCACCAGTATCCCGTTTATTAGGGCCTCATACTCCGCCACATTATTGGAGGCCTTGAATTCTAGGCGCAAAGCGTAGCAGACCTTGAATTCTCCAGGCCCCTTGAGCATTATTCCGGCGCCACTGCCCCCCGCGCTTGATGCCCCATCTACATATAACTTCCATTTGAACTCTTGCAAAGGCTCTCCCTCACTTCCCTTCTCCAACACTTCTGAAGAAGACTCTTCCCGCTCTTTGTTGAATGTACATTCTACTATGAAGTCGGCAAGGGCTTGAGATTTTATAGCTGTCCAAGGTCGATATTCTAAGCAGTAAGGGCTAATCTCTACGGACCAAGCCAGCATCCGGCATGAGGTTTTCGGCCTGTGTAGAATCTTCTTCAGGGGTTGGTCCGTCATCACTATACCTTGATGGCTTTCCAGGTAGACCCTAAACTTTCGAACTGCTAGCAACAGAGCATACGCCACCTTTTCAATGTTCAGGTATCTAATCTCGGCACCCTTAAGTACCTTACTGACATAAAATACCGGCTTTTGTTCTCCTTCATCTACCCTTACCAATACTGCACTAATCGCTTGTTCAGAGGATGCCAAGTATATCAAGAGTTCCTCTCCTTCCAAGGGGCTACTGAGCACATGAGGAGAGCTGAGGTAGCTTTTGAGCTCTTTGAAAGCTTTTCGGCAGTCTTCTGTCCATTCGAAGTTTGGCACTTTCCTTAACTTTTTGAAGAATGGTAAGCACTTTTCTGCCGACCTTGACATGAATCGATTAAGCGCTACTACTTTCCCGGTTAATCTCTGGACGTCCCTTACACAGGTCGGTTCTGACATATTCAGTATGGCCTCTACCTTCTCCGGATTGGGTTCAATGCCTCTTCCACTCACCATGTACCCCAAGAATTTTCCTCCCCTGATGAAAAAGGCACATTTTGCTAGGTTCAGCTTCATTCTGTACTGTTCTAATACCCCGAATACCTCCCTCAAATCTGCCATGTGCTGTTGGAAAGTTGGGCTCTTAACCACCATATCACCTACGTAAACTTCTATGTTTCTGCCGATATGATTTTGGAAGACCTTGTTCATCAGTCTTTGGTAGGTTGCTCCGGCGTTTTTCAACCCGAAAGGCATAGCCCTATAGCAGTAAGTCCCATCTTCTGTTATGAACGAGGTCTTTTCTTCATCCGACCTATCCATTGGGATTTGATGATAACCAGACATAGCATCCAAAGAAGACATATAATCGAAACCGGCCATAGAATCGACCATTTTATTAATATCAGGAAGGGGATAACAATCTTTAGGGCAGGCCTTATTCAGGTCAGTAAAATCTATGCACATCCTATATTTGCCATTGGCTTTTTTGACTAATACAGGATTTGCTAACCACTGCAGGTACATGACTTCCCTGATAAAGCCTGCCTCTTCTAACTTCTATACTTCCTCCCTGGTGGCCTGTTGCTTCTCCCTTCCTACCACCCTTTTTTTCTGCTTTACTGGCATGGCCTCAGGGAGGACATTTAACTTGTGCGTCATTACCCCTGGGTCAATCCCGGGCATGTCAGAAGGCTTCCAGGCAAAGCTCGATGCATGACCTCGGATTAAAGCCATGACCTCGGTTTTCTGTTCCTTGGTGAGGCCGGCGTTGAGACTGAAGACTTTACCTGTTTCTTCTTCTGATAAGGGAAAAATCTCCAGTTCCCCCACCGGTTCTGTCCTGGCCTCTGTTTTCTCATCTCGAACCTCCAGGACTTCTGAATCCAGCCTTTCCTCTATTGAGCTCGGCTCTGCTACCGTAGCTAGGTACACTGCTCTTGCTTTCTCCTGGCTTCCCCGAACTACTCCCACCCCTGCTTCTGTGGGGAACTTCATCGCCAGATATCTGATACTGGTGACGGCCTCAAAGTCATATAGCGCAGGTCTTCCCAGGATTGCGTTGTAGCTCAGAGGGAGTTTGGCCACCAAAAACACCGCATAGTGGGTGCGAGTTCTTGGTGTTTCTCCCAAGGTGAGGGCCAGTTTCACCTTCCCCTCCACGGGCACCGGTACTCCTCCAATCCCTTTGACCGGTGCTTGGTCCCGGACCAGCTGTTCTCCGGGAATTCCCATCTGCTGGAAAACCCGGTAAGGCAACAGGTTCACCTTGCTCCCGTCATCCACTAGGATCTTCTTCACCCGATAGTTGTGTATGACAGCCTCAATGACAAGGGCATCGTCATGGGGCATCTGAATACCCTGAGCATCCTCCGGAGAGAAAGTGATGGCCATGGGAGTGTGCTCGACAACCTGCATGACCTCAGTACTGTTGCCTTCCCCTTCTTGACTTCTCTTCTTTCCCCTGCGGCTCATCCGACTCCCTGTTCCCCCAACAATCATGTTGATGGTCCCATGGATCCATCTTTCACTGGTCCAGCTCCCGTTCTCCTCGGTACTGGGACTGCCGGATTAGACTGAGGTCTCTGTCCCTCCGGTCTTTTCACAAAGTTTTTCAGGTGCCCTCTCTTTATCAGCCTTTCTATTTCTGTTATCAATTGGAAGCAGTTGTTGGTGTCGTGGCCGTGTGCGCGATGGTACTGACAATACTTGTCAGGATCTCTCTGGTTTGCTTCTGCTTTCATGGGCCGAGGCCATTGGAGGAACTCCTTGTCCTGGATGGCCATGAGCACTTCGGCTCTAGAAACGTTGAGGGGAGTCGGTGTTTTCGGGACCCACGGGGGGAGTGACCTTTGTTCTGAGGCCCGAGGGGAAGGTCTTTGGTCCCTTCGATCCTAGGGTTGTCGGTAAGGCTCAGGTCTCTTGCCATGCTTTTTCTCGTGCTTCTCCGGCCTTCTCTCCTCCGGTTCTTTCCCCTTATCTTCCGCTCCTTTGGCGAACCTGCTTGTCTCCAGAGCATCATCCTGCCTTATATACTTTTCGGCCCGTTTCATCAGCTCGGCCAGTGAGGTCGGAGGCTTTCTGCTCAACGAGCCAAAGAACTCTGCTGAGGTCGTCCCTTTCTGCATGGCTTCTACAGCCCTTCCTTCATCGAGCTCAGAGATCTGCAGGGCCTCTGTATTGAAACGAGCGACGTACTCCCTGAGTGATTTGTCTTTTCTCTGCCTGATTGTCTCCAGGTAGCTCGTCTTCCTATCCGCAGGCACCCCGGCAATAAACCTGCTGATGAAGCGGGTGGCTAGATCTCCAAAACTGCCAATGCTTCCTGCCTCAAGGCTGTTGAACCACGCCCGTGCTGGCCCCGAGAGCGTCGTAGGAAATACCTTGCACATCAGGGCGTCTGACAGAGTTTGCAGCTCCATGAAAGTCTTGTAGTTCAAGACATGCTCCCTAGGGTTCCCAGCCCCGTCATAGGCTACCATTGGTGGCATCATAAACTTCTTAGGCACAGTCTCCTGTTGTACCCATTTTGAGAAGGGTGAAGCAGTGGGTAGGAGAGTTTGGTTCTGATCCTTCGCTCCCAGTTCGGCCAAGAGCTGCTCCCTCAACTTCTGCAGCTTTTGGTCTACGCTCTCCCCTTCCCGCCTAGGCTTCCTCTCCTGATGGGCCTCCTCTTCCCATGTTTCACTCCCCATTCTTTCGGTGGTTCCGGCGGAGTAGCTATCGACTTCATCATTTTCTATCATCTCCCTCGCCCTTCTCCCATGAACTCGAGCTGCCGGCTCTTCCTCTTCTTCGGCTCTCCTCCTCCCGTCTCCGGTTTCTTGGCTGACAGTTCTGGGGTGGTTGAAGGTAGGCTGAGGTTCGTTGGTCTGGGGTTCTTCTACCACCAGTGACACGTTGGCGGGGGTGCTAAGGCCCCGTTGTTGCATTATCTGCCCCAACCAGTGGGCGGTGCTCTGTAGTTGAAGGGCCATGGTTTGGAGGTCCTGGTTGGACAAGGTGGCGGCGGAAGCATTCCCCGCCAGGCTTCGCGAGGGGTTGAAAGGGATTGGTGTTTGGCTATTTGGTGTTGTAGGACTGGAAAAAGAGAACTGCTGCCCCTCTTGGGCAGAGCTCAGGTCATTTGGAGTGACAAGATTGTTTTCGTTGTGGTTAGCCATTGTGGATCTCAGTGGGTATTTGTGAGAGTAGAACTCCGGCGATAAAAAGATCTCCTTCGTTCCCACAGACGGCGTCAATTGATGATCTGAGATCCAGAAAATAGGGTTTTACAATGGGTTCTGTAAGACTGGAAAAAACTTAGATCTAGAGGAGAGTATTTTTCCTTTTATATGTTTCCTTTTGGCAGCTAGTGACGTGTAACAGAATGTGTATCACTGGACCACTTGTCCCTGCTACGTTGATACGGACATACGAGGGAATCAGACCTCTGTCCCATGCATAACGGCCCCTGATTCTCCCCAGGTACGCATGCGGATGGTCCCACAAAGCGAATGGGCTAAACTCCTTCTGGGTTCCGAGCTGGGCCAGAAGATAAGGATAAGGCTGGGCCCAAAGGGGATCTGCTCATTGGGCCGAATGAGCTGGGCCAGCCTGATTGGAGAATCTGACTGGAGTCCGGTCTTTGAGCCGAGCGGGCTGGACCTGGCTCTTAAAAGAGATTTAGAAGCCTTCGGATTATGGGCCGTCCTAATGGGCCTAGCCTCAATCCGGGGTGAAGAAACCCAGCGGTGATCAGTAATGATTTTTTATTTGTATAAAACTTAATATCCTTATTTTATGTTAAAAATGGATACAATTTAAAAGTAGCCAAAAAATATTATTTTATAAACTAAAATAATTGTCATTGTTTAATCTATATAAAAAAATAAAATGAACAAAAAATAAAATGAACAAAAAATATGTGATACAAGAAGTGGATACATGGTATATCAAACGAGGGATAGAATTATCTTCAAGACGGTAACTTTAATAACTCTTAAAACCTTCACTAAATTAGAGGATAAATTTTGCATAAAACTTTATTTACAATTAATCACAATATAAAAATTAAATGAGATTTATTTATTTATATTTGGACAACCATAACCCGAGTTATTTCACGAATAAGCGGTTGAATTAGTAGGAATTATTTGTTTGGTTTAATTTTTTGTAATTATTTTTGATACTCTTTCTGTTATAAGTTCCATCAAAAGGTATAGGAGTTAGCAATTATCAGCTCTTCATTTGCTCTGATAGTGGCTCCATGGTTATGTTAGACTGAAAATATCATGAGCTGCCTCTTTTTCTGGTGGACATTGGTGCTCAATCATCATGGAATCAGTTGGTTTGCATGGTGCACTTCTTCTTTGGTTGATATGGTCATTGATTTCTTGGTCGATCATGGTCAATTATGGAGGCTTTGGATAGATGGGTTGGATTTAAAACT
Organism: Manihot esculenta; assembly: GCF_001659605.2. Taxonomy (NCBI): domain Eukaryota; kingdom Viridiplantae; phylum Streptophyta; class Magnoliopsida; order Malpighiales; family Euphorbiaceae; genus Manihot; species Manihot esculenta. The sequence goes on from NC_035170.2 coordinate 22,980,575, forward strand.
GTTATTTTTTTCTTATTTGAGTGATGCTCTCATCGATATGATTAGGAGTAGTGTAAATTGATGTCATTGTAGGGATGCTAAGAGGAAGCTAGGTTGGTTCGGTGTAATGCAGGTGTTGGACAGTGGGTGCATGCTATCCGGTGGTCCTTCGAGTTAGGGTTTATGGGATTCTTATGATTTTGAGTTGTAGTTTAGTTTTCTAATTATTTTGATATCTAATCTTAATTTACTAGATATTATTAAATGCAATGCCTTTTCAATGTTTAATTTGCCTGTCCAAACTTCAAAGAATATAAATAATAAAAAAAAATATTCACATTATAGATTGAAAAATTGTTTTTTCTCATTCTTCTTTTTTTCTCTGAGATATTAGTCTCTTTGTTTACTGTCACACCCTCTATCTCCTTTGGCCCATCCGGATATGGGACATCGGTCTCGACTGACCGGATAGTGAGTTTTTCACCTCTAGATTGTTTATTTATTTAATACAATTTTTTTTAATAATATGTAATGTTTCTCTTACTTAATGTATTAAGTAGTAATTTTATTATTTATTTAATAATATGTAATATTTCTCCTATCTCATAATTTTTATCTATTTTATTTTTTTATATATATTATGAAATATAATTTTTTTATTAACTTTCTAATTATATCTATCTTAAATATATTAAATTTTAATATATATTTTAAGATATTTTTTAAAAATTAAATAAAATTACAATAGTGAATTTATATATTATTCGATAACCGTTGGCACTCAGGCCATAGTCGAGCTATTGCAGGAGAGTCAGACCCAAAACCCATCAGAACCCACTACGCAAGCTGGCCCATTAATGCGCAACCCAGTCCACAATCGGACAGACCGATCTAGCTGAGTTCGGGCTCAGAGGAACCCAACTCATCTGACGTTATGGGGGAGTAGGGAAACAGGCCTAACTATGCTGCAACTCTATCAGCACGAGCGTCGAAAGAAAATTAAATGGCCGCCTGACGATGATGAGAAGGCAAGTACCGGCTCTGTATAATAGGGACAATGGCACTATAGAGTAGGGTGGCGGTTATGCATCACTAGAGGACAAGAGAAAAAGAAATAAAAAAGAAAGGTGTGAACCATTCAGGGTAAGCTTACTCACTCATACCAAAACCTACCTCTTTCTAAATCTCAGATTATCATTATTCTAAATTAAAAAAAATAAATAATAATTTTAAAATAATAAAAAAATAAAAATTATGAGACAGAAATAATAGATTAGATATGGTCATGGGTTGATTCTGGTTCGAAACTGGGGATTTGATTTTATTTTTCGAATTGAATTTAAACTGGCTCGCTTTAAAACAGTTCAAGGCAGTTTCGATTTTTTAATGGTTTCGATCTGTTTTCAGTCCGGGTTTAAAGCGGTCACCATTCTAATTTTAATTTCAATTAAATTCAAATTATAAATGATTAATCCGACTTCGATTTTAAAAAAATAAAAGTAAAAAACTTAAATAAAATATAAAAAAAATAAATATAAGTATTAAATTTTATTGAATATATATTTTATTAAATAAGTAAATCATAAGATGTATCCATTTACATGATATATGTTAGAATGATTATAAAAAATCAATCCAAAGTTTTATGAATTTTTCTTATGATTTATAGTGGTTTATGCTTGAACTCACACTTATAATCAAATTGTTGAACTGCATGTACCCAATTAAATACCAAGTTCAATTAAGGTTTTTTTTTTTTTAATGATGAAATCAGCAAAATTCAAGTGACGTTTTCTTGACGGGCATAAGGACATTAAAGAATGTCAATCCCATATCGGCCAGAATTAAAACTCATTAATATTTTATGTTTCCAATGCAAGGACAATGGAAATCGCTGAGCTCAGTAACGTGGGCTTGTAACCCAAGTGGGGGCTTTAAGGTGTTGGGACGTTGTTTGAGCCCTTATGGCAGGATCAGGCTTGGCTAATTTCTGGCTTGCCCGTTCCAAGCTGAGAGTTAAACCATGGGACCTGGGCGAAGGCTTGGGTCTCCTAGTTCCTAGAGCAGAGGGTAATGCGTGAGGCTGGCTTCACAGAGCAGCGATTACCTCTCGCTCCCAGCAGTGGAAGGATAACAGGTCAGTGCCATCCTAGTCCATATGGCTAGATGGGTTGTGCTAACTGGACCATCACTTTTTTCCCATTCACATTTTATTTTTTTTAAAAAAATATTTGAGGATTAGAGTAATTGAAAATAAATAGCAAAACTTTAGAAGCATATCAAATTAATAATGAAATGACTAACTCCCTATTCATATATGATAACAGGTCAGTGCCATCCTGGTCCATATGGCTAGATGGGTTGTGCTAACTGGACCTTCACTTTTTTTCCATTCACATTTTATTTTTTTAAAAAAAATATTTGAGGATTAGAGTAATTGAAAATAAATAGCAAAACTTTAGAAGCATATCAAATTAATAATGAAATGACTAACTCCCTATTCATATATGATATCAAAATAAAGTACTTCACCTAATCTATGACTTGCATATTAAAGGAGAAAAAACACAGCAGAATTGCTATTGATATTTTCATTCTAACCTCAAAATAAATTTTGAGGCCTCCATTTTCAGTAAAAATAATCATAATGGGACAATTGAATAATTAGAAATTATATTTTCCACATATAGCTGAACAAAATGCAAAGATACATTTCCTTTAATAGAATCAATCTCAGTTGGTAATCTAAGCTGTACAGAATAAAGCAATGAATCGTGCACCACCGATATCCTTCAAAAGATCTAGGTGGTCTGCAGCAATACATTACACTTTCATTTATTGTAAGTATACGATCTAGGATTCAATATTTTCTCCAATTTGACATGGAGCAACTAGCCTTGGATTTTACGGCAAACTTGGACCGGAGCTAACTTTTGCATTTTAATTATTTTTTTAGATATTTTGGGTATTTTCATAATTTTATATATTAGGGTTTTGTTTCTATTATAAATAGCCTCCCTTGGCTATTAGAAAGACACTTTTCAATCTTTGAGAAATTTCAATAAGACTTTTAGTCTTCTAGTCTATCTTTTCTCTTATTTCGTCTTAGCTAAACGATATTGGTTAAAATTCCTGACAGAGTCTAAATAGTCTTTTATTGATATCAGAGCGAAGTTCGATCATGGTAGATAACCAAGAGGCACGACTTGCTTCGATTGAGGCACCTTTGGCACAATTGAGGGAGATGATCGAACAACTGACCCTACAGTAGGGAATTCACCAACCCGCCGCCGTCGCACACCCTCAGCCAGTCGCCAATCATGTGGCCGCCAATCCTGTGGTCGCCAATCCTGTGGTCGTCAATCCTTTGCCTGCAATTTCCCAACATAATTATCAGGAAGGTTACAAGATCAAAATAGACCTTCAAAACTTTTCTAGTTCGTTAGATGTGGAATCTGTTCTTGATTGGCTGGCAAAGGTTGAACATTTCTTAAAAGTTATGAACGTGAAAGAGGATCGCAAGGTTCCAATTGTGGCTTATAAGTTAAAAGGGGGTGCAGCAGCCTGGTGGAATTCGATTCAAAATGAACGCTATCGGAGGAGGCTGGAACTCATACGAAACTTGGTGTTGATGAAGCAGATATTTGAACAACGGTTCTTGCCTAGCGATCACGCTCAGATTTAGTATAACAGGTATCATGACTGTGTTCAGGGGAACTGAAGGGTGGAGAAATTAGAGCTGCCTACACAGCCACACCCTTCGCCATACAAAGTCGGATTGATTAAGAAAGGTCCGACAATTGAGGTCAACAGAATCTGCAGCGTGCCTATCTTGATCGGTAAATCTTATACTGAACATGTTAATTGTGATGTTGTGGATATGGATTGTTGTAGAATTTTACTAGGTTGCCCTTGACAGTTCGATGTTGATGTCTTGCATAAGGGGAAAGAGAATTCATACATGTTCACGTGGAATCAAAAGAAGATTACTATCTTGCCTTCCGGTTCTGCGAAACATTCTAAAGTGGAAGGGAAGAATGTTGTTGTTGTTTCCACTGGAGTACAGAGGCTATCAGGCATAGTTGAGAAATTTGGAGGCACACTGGCCTTATTGGTGAGAGCAAAAGGTACAATGGAGGGTGCACCATCTTTATCACCACCCGTCAAAGAGCTATTGAAGGAGTTTCCTAAGATAGTGGAGGAATCATCCAAGCTTCCACCTCTACGGGGTATCCAATATCAGATTGATCTCATTTCTGGATCAAAACTACCGAATCTGGCTCATTACAAGATGAGTCCAAAGAAAAGTGAAATCCTCCAAGACCATGTGGAATTTGCTCACAACAGTGTTGTCCATAGCTCCGCAAAGATGTCACTGTTTGCTGTTGTGTATAGAAAAGTCCCAGCGCATACAGTTGATCTTATTGCCCTTCCCACAGGTTCTCACAATAGTATTATAGCAAGCAACTTGGCAAAGCATCACGTAGATGTTTTCAAACAGGTATAACAATGCCTTACAAAAGCCAATGACAAATATAAAGCTACAGCTGATAAACATAGGCGTTTCAAGTCCTTCAATGTCGATGACGAAGTTATGGTATATTTACGCAAGGAGCGTGATGGAGGACAGAAAAAGCTTGACGCCAAGAAGATTGGTCCATTCCGGATCATTCAGAAGATCAATTACAATGTCTATGTTCTTGACCTCCCATATGAGATGAAAATTTCCAAGACGTTTAATGTGGCAGATCTATTTCAGTACTACCCTGCTGATGACAACTCGAGGTCGAGTTCTTTACAAGTGGAAGGAAATGACATGGAGCAACTAGCCTTGGATTTTACGGCAGACTTGAACCGGGGCTAACTTTTGCATTTTAATTATTTTTTTTGGATATTTTGGGTATTTTCATAATTTTACATATTAGGGTTTTATTTCTATTATAAATAGCCTCCATTAGCTATTAGAAAGACAATTTTCAATCTTTGAGAAATTTCAATAAGACTTTTAGTCTTCTAACCTATCTTTTCTCTTATTTCATCTTAGTAAACAATATTGGTTAAAACTCCTGACGGATTCTAAATAGTCCTTTATCACAATTACAAAAAGGATTACTGATCCAAGTCCTTGACAGATTTGGATACCTAATTTCAATTGCTATAAATAAATACATATATTGAAAAGTTTTGTGGTACTTCTAAATCAATGGCATTCAAAACAAGTCTCTCTTCTACTTCTCCTCCAAAAAGAATCGCCTTGTGGATTCTTCCACTGTTAAACCAAATGGTCTGAGCTTCTCCCTGAACTGCTCCATTTGATCCCTGTTGACTAGTGTCGGCCACGTCCTGATGATCCGATTTGTCGACCAACCTGTCCGACGTCTTAACGACTTGCCGACTTGTGGTGGTTTAAGACTTGATTTGTGTGTGAATATCTTTTCTTTCCTTCTTTGTCTTATGAAATATAAGAAATTTAGTTTGTACAACGCAGGAAATTTTGTTTGTACTATATAGAAAGTTTTGCATTCTTAAGTTTTTCTAAATAGGGTGAACCTGGTGTATATATTGTCACTTTTCTGCTAATGAAAGAGAAAGAATTTTTATTCTCAAATTGTGTGATTCTCCAAATTTTACATGGTATCAGAGCCATAGAAGTTGAAAAAAAACATGGGGAGAATTCAGGAACAATGAAAAATTCTTCCAATCCTTATACACTAAATTTAATTGACAACCCGAGCAATTTGACTACCTAAGTGCAATTGAAAGAGAGAAGTACGAAGAATGGACAAGGGCCATGTGGATCCAAACTATAATTACTTTATTTTATTTTCAATACAACTTGTCTTTAATTTTTTATTTTTTTTAAATAATAATTCAAACTATCATTACCCTTTAATTCAAATCATTAGTAATGATTTTTTTATTTGTATAAAACTTAATATTCTTATTTCATGTTAAAAATGGATATAATTTAAAAGTAGCCAAAAAAATATTATTTTATAAATTAAAATAATTATTATTGTTTAATCTATATAAAAAAAATAAAATGAACAAAAAATATGTGATATAAGAAGTAGATACATGGTATATCAAATGAGGGATAGAATTATCTTCAAGACAGTAATTTTAATAACTATTAAAGCTGTAACAGCCCGGACGTGATCCCCGGCACTGTTACCGCTCACGGCCCAGGACTATCCCTCGCCTGGCCTCTTGCCACCTCGGGCTTTCCACTGGCGTCGTGAGCAGCTCTTAACATCCCTTCACCCTCACGGGTTCCAGGCAGGATTTGTCCCCTTGGGTTCTCGTCAAACGCATCCTTCCCCAAGTGGATTTGGCCCAAATTTCCCTTAGGAAATTAGGTCGCCTCCCCCACTGCTCGAACCCTTGACCTCCCACTTTAAGGGAATAGTCTGGTGAGAGTGAGGGAGGCGACCTAATTTCCTAAGGGAAATTTGGGCCAAATCCACTTGGGGAAGGATGCGTTTGACGAGAACCCAAGGGGACAAATCCTGCCTGGAACCCGTGAGGGTGAAGGGATGTTAAGAGCTGCTCACGACGCCAGTGGAAAGCCCGAGGTGGCAAGAGGCCAGGCGAGGGATAGCCCTGGGCCGTGAGCGGTAACAGTGCCGAGGATCACGTCCGGGCTGTTACATAAAAAAGGCGCCTTTTTATGTAACAGTGCCGGGGATCACGTCCGGGCTGTTACAAAAGCCTTTACTAAATTCGAGGATAAATTTTGCATAAAACTTGATTTACAATTAATCACAATATAAAAATTAAATGAGATTTATTTACTTACATTTGGACAACCATATAATCCAGGTTATTACATGAATAAGCGTTTGAATTAGTAGGAATTTGTTTGGTTTAATTTTTTGTACTTATTTTCGATGCTCTTTCTGTGACAAGTTTCATCAAAAGGTATAGGATCAGCTCTTCATTTGCTCTAATAGTGGCTCCATGGCTATGTTAGACTGAAAATATCATGAGCTACCTCTTTTTCTGGTGGACATTGGTGCTCAATCATCATGGAATCAGTTGGTTTGCATGGTGCTCTTCTTCTTTGGTTGATATTATCATTGATTTCTTGGTCGATCATGGTCAATTATGGAAGCTTTGGATAGATGGACTGGATTTAGAACTGTTAGTTTTTTCTTATTTGAGTGATGCTCTCACTGATATGATTAGGAGTAGTGTAAATTGATGTCATTGTAGAGATGCTAAGAGGAAGCTACATTGGTTCGGTGTAATGCGGGCATTGGGCATTGGGTGCATGCTATCCGGTGGTCCTTCGAGTTAGGGTTTATGGGATTTTTATGATTTTGAGTTCTAGTTTTGTTTTCTAATTATTTTGATATCTAATCTTAATTCACTACATATTAATTATCAAATGCAATGCCTTTTCAATGTTTAATTTGTCTGTCCAAACTTCAAAGCATATAAATAATATAAAAAAATTCACATTATAGATTGAAAAATTGTTTTTTCTCATTCTTCTTTTTTTCTCTGAGATCTTAGTCTCTTTGTTTACTGTCATACAGTCTATCTCCTCTGCCCCATCCAGATAGAGGGACCTCGTTCTCGACTGACCGGATAGTGAGTTTTCTACCTCTGGATTGTTTATTTATTTAATACAATTTCTTTTAATAATTTGTAATGTTTCTCTTATTAAATGTATTAAGTAGTAATTTTATTATTTATTTAATAATATGTAATATTTCTCCTATCTCATAATTTTTATCTATTTTATTTTTTTATATATATTAAGAAATGTAATTTTTTTATTAACTTTCTAATTATATCTATCTTAAATATATTAAATTTTAATATATATTTTAAGAGATTTTTTAAAAATTAAATAAAATTACAATAGTGAATTTATATATTATTCGATAACAGCTGGGCCAATGATACTCAGGCCATAGTCGAGCTCTTGCAGGAGAGTTAGACCCAAAACCCATCAGAGTCCACTAAACAAGTTGGCCCATTAATGCCCAACCCAGTCCACAATTGGACAGACCGACCTAACTGAGTCTGGACTCATCAAAAAGGGTCCCAACTCATCTGACGTGATGGGGGAGTAGGGGAACAGACCCAGCTATGCTGCGACCCTATCAGCACGAGCGTCGAAAGAAAATTAAATGGCCGTCTGACGATGATGAGAAGGCATGTACGCCCGTATGTACGGCTCTGTATGATAGTATGATAGGGAGTGGCACTATAGAATAGGGTGGCAGTTATGCGTCACTGAACGATAAGAGAAAAAGAAATAAATGAGGAAGGCCTGAACCATTCAGGGTAAGCCTACTCACTCATACCAAAACCCTACCTCTTTCTAGATCTCATATTATCATTATTCTAGATTAAAAAAAATAATAATAATTTTAAAATAATAAAAAAATAAAAATTATGAGACAGAAATAATAGATTAGATATGGTCATGGGTTGCTTCTTGTTCGGAATTGGGGATTTGATTTTATTTTTCGAATTGAATTTAAACTGGCCGCTTTAAAACTGTTCAAGGCAGTTTCGATTTGTTAATGGTTTCGATCTGTTTTCAGTCCAGGTTTAAAGCGGTCACCATTCTAATTTTAATTTCAATTAAATTCAGATTATAAATGGTTAATCCGACTTCGGTTTTAAAAAAAAAATTAAAGGTAAAAAACTTAAATAAAATATAAAAAAGTAAATATAAGTATTAAATTTTATTGAATATATATTTTATTAAATAAGTAAATCGTAAAATGTATCCATTTACATGATATATGTTAGCATGATTATAGAAAATCAATTTTTACATGAGTATAGAAAATCAATCTTTGCATGATTATAAGAGATTTGTTTAGCATAATTATAGCGATTATTATTCTTGTCATAATTAACTCATACTCTTCTGTGTATATAGATATAATATCTCTGTAAAATATATAAAATAGAAATATAAAATTTTATTATTATTATTTGTACTCTTTCTGCCTGTATTTCACACACTGTTCATCTATGTTCCTTTGCAATTAAGGAACAAATGGAGAATCTGACATTTCAAAATCTATTGCAACGTTTCCAACTGGCTCCAACTATAATCTCTGGGGGTATGAACTGTTTTTTAATAGGTCACAAACTTTGGCGTATTGTCATTGGCGAACTGTTATCCAACGTTCTTGTCCTCACACCTCTCAGCAGAATGGGAGAGCCGAACGCAAGCATCGCCACATTCTTTATTCTGTGATTCTGATACCAGCTCCCCCCACCTGCTCGTGTTGAACCTGCACCAGTTGTTGATTTTGTACCTATGCCTGCATCTCCTCCTACCACTACTCTCCGTCGTTCTATTCGGTCAGTCAGTTTATGTCTGCTCCTTGTTCAACTCATTTCTCTGCAATGCTTCGAATCTTTCGTTATATCAAAGGAACTCTTTTTCATGGTTTACACTTTTCAGCTACCTCCTCCTTGGTATTATCTGGCTACTCTGATGCTGATTGAGCCGGTGATTCGACTAATCATCGCTCTACAACTGATTATTATTTTTTCTTGGGAGATTCTCTTATCTCTTGGCGTAGCAAAAAAATAAAAAAAAAACTATTGTTGCTTGTTCTAACAATGAATCTGAATATTGTGGTCTTGCTGATGCTATATCTAAACTGCTTTAGTTATCACTCTTCTGCCACCATTCTTCATTGTGACAATAGAAGTGCCATACAAATTTCTCATAATGATGTCTTTCATGAGCGTGCCAAACACATTGAGATTGATTGTCATTTGATACATCATCATGTTGCTCATGACACCATATGTTTAATTCCTGTCTCGTCTCGTCTGCTAGCCAAAATGCGGATATTTTCATCAAACCGCATTGCTTCCAAGATCTCTTATGCAAACTCAAGTTGGCACCTGCGCTACCACCTTGAGTTTGAGGGGGTGTTAGCATAATTATAGGAAATCAATCTTTGCATAATTATAGCGATTATTATTCTTGTAATAATTAGCTCATACTCTTCTGTATATATAGATGTAATATCTCTATAAAATATATATAATTTTCTTATTATTATCTGTACTCTTTCTGCTAATAATATAAATAATAAAATAATATATATATAATATAGAAATAAAATAATATTATATTTAAATATAAATAATATTTTTTTATAAATTAAAAATAAATTTAAATTTAATTATTTGATAATTTAATTTGTTTATGCACTTAAAATTAATTTTTTTAAAATAATTTTTAAAATAATCTAACTATCTAATTGAATTTCTTAGGTCAATTGAGATCGATTCCATAGAGATTATGAACTCAAACACAAACCATCATTTCTGTTAGAGTTGGAATGTAGAATTTTTTTCAAACATATTAATTAGAAAAATGTTAAAATCTAATTTAAATTTAAAATTAATGTTTTAGAAATAAGAATGTTAAATTTTTTTTTTAGTTTTTTATTTTTTATTTGAAAAATAGTGTTGGTTTTCAATTACAATATTAAAAAGTCATTCCCACTGTGTTTAGAACATTCTTTGAGCAAGAAAGGAAAACAATAAGAGGAAAATATGGGAGGTAAAAGAAAGTAGATGATAAGTTATTTTCTCAAGGAAAATAAAAGAGAAAATTTGTTTATTTTCTTTAACAATGCAGGAGATTATGTATTTGATAAGTCCCATGGATTATATAGGTTAAATGCAGACGGCGGAAACTAAAACAAATCAAAATTTTCAACTTAAATCCAACAAAACAAAAAGATAAAAAATAAATATAAATCAAACAACTCAAAATGTAGTAATGAAACTGTCTGTATCGTAAATGTGGATTTCATCCATTACAGAAATTAAGGACTACACAAGTTATTAATAGAATTTTAGCACTTGCACTTCGATCCACTACAATAAGAAGAGACATGTCAACATTAAATTTTGATAAATATCTTCGTAAGAGTTACTTTTTTATGAAAATGAGTGAATGAGAAAACGAGGGTAGAAATCTATTAAAAACAAGCAAATAAAATAAAAGATGAAAAATAAACCATTCTTTCTATTTCTTCTTATCCAAATGATATAGGAACTTCTTTGGATAATGAAAGATATAATTTTTTTAATTTGTTTGTTGAACTCTATTTTATATTCTCCTAATCCATAGTTACATTAGAATGTTAAAGAGTAAAAAGGAATAAATAATTTGTATTTGGAAAATGAAGAAAGTATTAAACTTCTTATCCAAATGATATAAGAAACAAATGGCTGCATATAGCTAAGAAAATTTCATTGTGTTGCTTCTTTTAATTTCTTGCTTTCAGGGAAGAACATATATTGAACTCTTTTTTTTAATTTATTTAAAATTAAAGATTTCACAAAATATTAATAATTATTTTTTATCAATTTTTTTGTTTGAAATGAAAGAATTCTTTCTTTCTTAACTTAAAAAATTTTCATTTTCAAATGAGATGAGATTTCTTTTGTAAATTTTCCAGAGCGAGAGTAAATGGAACAATAAAAATGTCAAAGCAAATAATAATAATAATAATAATAATAATAATTATAGCAGCATATGACTTAACTCAAGCAAAGGAGTTAAAAAAGTGTTTCCTTGGAAAAAATAGTTTGAAAAAAAGTTATTTTGTTATTTTATATTCTCGTGATTAAATTATATGAAAAATAATTTTAAATTATCTTTTAATATTTTCAAATGATATTTTTAAAAGAATATTTTTCTCGACATCAACTCCAATGGTAATGTCAAATAATCCCTTAAAACAATAGATATATTACTTAATTCCTTTTCAAAGATCAAATATTTCTAAACATACTTGACAGACAAAGAACATAATTGATCAATTTGCTAGAGAGTTTATTTATCAATATCTTTTGATAGGTTTATTAATGGTTTTTAAAAAAATAGGAAGGCCACAAAGCAAAGTTTTATGAATTTTTCTTATGATTTATAGTGGTTTATGCTTGAACTCACTCTTATAATCAAATTGTTGAACTGCATGTACCCAATTAAATACCAAGTTCAATTAAGGTTTTTTTTTTTTTTAATGATGAAATCAGCAAAATTCAAGTGACGTTTTCTTGAGGGGCATATGTGTAATACCCGGCAGATTCAGACATCGGAATTTCTACCGTTCGGTGGAATTCGAGGATGTCAGAGGGGTCTAGACGGGTAAGAGAAGGTTTTCTACATTATTTGTAAGTATTGTAAAGGGTTAGAATGAAAAAGGAGTGAGGTTTGAAGAGAAAAGGCATTGGGGACAAAGGCCAAGTTCGGCTGCCGAAGGTAAGTTCGGCCGCCGAAAGTGCCCAATGTTCGGCCCCCGAAGGTGAAGTTCGGCCCCCGAAAGTTGCATGGTTTTGCATGCAGTTTCGGCAGCCGAAACTGGGGTGGTCGGCTAAGTTGTGCATGCTCCTCAGTCCGTGGTTTGGCCAGCTGTTGCCTCCAGATCATGGCTAGAGGATAAGGCCACGTCTCCCATGACTCATCTGCAAGCTTTTAGTAGCTTAGGCAGAAGGTTAGTCGTGATTTGTGTGAGTTGAATGTGTTTGAGAGAAAAGAAGAGTTGTGAGGGTTTGAAGCTTTGGAGGAGGAGTTGCTGAGTTTGCTTGTTCCTCTTCTGATTTCAGGGGGTAAGGGACGTCTTTAAGTTTGTTTTAATGAGTGGTAACAGTTGTTTGTTTAAAGAGGTTATGGAAGTGTATGCATGAGTTGCATGCTTAGGTTAGTTTTGATGTTTTAATGGTGAAAGCATGATGATATGTTGTGTTAGTTGTTTTGTTGGAGTTTAAGTTGTTTTAAGCTCCTTTATGCTTGTTAAAGTGTTTATGCATGTGTTAGAGGGGTTAAATGCATGTAGTGAGGGCTGAGCAGGTGATGGAGGGACTGGCAGGCGTCCTTGTGCACGAAACTGAGTTCTGGATGAACTCAGGTTCGGCCGCCGAAAGTCCAAGTTAGGCCGCCGAACATGCCTGACTTTCGTCTCTGGAGGAGACATTCGGCCGCCAAAGGTGCCGCCGAAGGTGCCCTGTCCAGCCTTCCTTTGCTTGTTTTGCATGCATATGTTGAGGTAGTCTAGAGGGGTTTTGGGAAGTTGTCTAAGAGATGTTTGTCTATGGTATAGCGTATGTTTGGTGCCTCATTTACGTCCTCCATTGTAGGAGTGGACCCGAGGAACCGCAGAGTTTAGCAGTCGTAGCTGTCTCAGAATTAGAGGTAGCCCAGAGGTAGCCAAGCAGAGGCTACAGGTGAGTGGAACTAACTGTACTATTTTACATTCAGAAATGACACGACTCGAGCATGATCCATGCATCATAAAATGCCATGTTATGTATTAGGTTGTATTGCATTAGATTCCACGAATATGCTGCATTGCATAAGCTGATAATTGTGTGGATGAATGTTGGATGATCCTTAGCCCTTGATAGAGCACAGATACAGAGTTATGGCATGAGATCGCCATACCAGGTCGCTCCTGGATAGTCCAGGTTGCTCCTGGTACTATGAGTGAGACAGCGGGGCTGTCAGATCAGAGCTCAGAGAAGTCCAGGTGAGGCCTAATCGCCCCTGGCACAGTTGGACATGTTATGATATGAGTTACTTAAGAGAAGTCCAGGTGAGGCCTCATCGCCCCTGGCAAGTTGGACATATTACTATATGTATACAGTAAAGGGCTATTGGTGACAAGTTCATCCTTGAGATGATATGTTTGTGATGTGATGCATTTCATGAAAACATGTAATTAATGAACTGTTTTACTGTTCCTCCTCACTGGGCTCTAGAGCTCATCCCACTCCCTTGACCCCAGTTTTGCAGGTTCTGAGATAACTATGGGAAGTCAAAGTCAGCAAGAGTACAGAGGAAAGTTATGCTTGAATGTATGTTGTAATAGCTTAGTGGACATGATGTAATTGAAAGATTAGTTGGAATGTAATAGATAGACATGTACTGTCATATACTGGATAGACTTATGCTTTCCCTAGTGTCACTGCTATGTATGATTCATCCCTTGTACACAATCCTGTTTTACGTTTCTTGATGAGAAATGTGTAAGTTAGGCTTAATGTATGGCTTCGATGAGATACCAGTGGGATGTGTTACAGATTGTGTAAATCCCTGGACCACAGCAGATAGTAGTCCCTGGTACAGGCCCTGAGGGCCATTTCAGATTGACATATCTGAGTAGCAATGGTTAAGCCTACAGAGTTGTACAGGATTGTGAGTATTGTTTTGTGTTATGAATGGGATTTATCAGGTACACAGAGAGTATAGTCGGCTTGCTACGGGTCCCGGCGGCCTTAAGCCGATCTGGATCCTAGTGCCAGTGATGGTTCGGACCGTTACTGAGGGGTACCGGTTTCCGGGTCGTTACAGATTGGTATCAGAGCATAGGGCCTCTAGAGTACGATGTGCTGAGTCAGTATACTCAGGGATCAGAGATATCTCACATCGGAAAGAGGTTAAGCTGTTAGAGTTTTAGATCTTTGGAGTACGGTGTGTTGAGCGAAGATGCTCAAGGATTAGATTCCCACATCGGACTGAGGTGTAGTCTTGTATAGGAGGGAAAGCACAATAGGTAAACGTATGTCCACTAGGATAGGATGTGGAGTCCTGTCTTGCATGATGATGTGAAATGCCATGATGAGCTACATGTGCTATGAATATGTTTGCTATGTGCTGAGGATTCATGTGTTCTCACATGGATCATTTGATGACATTTTTGTGTGCTGTTGTGCTTACAGAGGCAGGATGAGAGGAACTCGTCGATCTGCGAGATTGATTGGAGCTCCGCCGGAGAATGAGGACATGGATGTCCATCTCCCTATTTTGCAAAGGGCAACAGCAGATAGCTTAAGTAGCGAAGGTACATCAGGGGACCCTAGAAGGTCTATTGAGGAGAGTAGAAGGGGAGTTGTCCAGAGTGGTATGTCAGGGCTTATGAGAGAAAGAGAGAAGGATGACCAGAGTAGAGAGGGCGGCTTTGGTATGAGCGGATTAGGAGGAGATATGGGTGAGTCCCAAGGAGGCACTCAGGCCTCGAGGTTTGTTCCACCTCAGTATCCACCCTACCCGTGGGGGGCAGAGTACCCGATGGGAGGTACATCAGAGTTGCCTAGATATCACCCATATCCCACCTTTATGCCCTATCCTCCCTTTTATTCGCCATATCCACCATCATATCCACAGTATACCATGTTTCCACCCTTCTTTTGTTACCCAAGGTCAGTAAACCCTAACCCAGGGCAAGTTGCACCTCCTCCACCACCAGTAGAACCAGTAGCCCCAGTTATCCAAACACCTAAGCTTAGTTCACCTGGAGAAAGTATGGTGCAGCTGACAGATTATTTGAGGTTAGATGTTCCCCAATTTGAGACTGGTGATGACCCTGTTGAGTATCTTAGAATGGTTAAGATGATAACTGATGAGTTGGGAGCTAGTGAGCGTAGAGCCATTCAGATGGCAGGGGTCACATTGAAATGTGAAAAAGCAAGGGAATGGTTCAACCAGTATGTGGATTCGAGGGTAGAAAGCTTATCCTGGGAGCAGTTTGCTCATGAGTTTGTAGGAGGGGTTTTAGATAGGGCAAGGGTAAGTTTCCATGATATAGTAGTAATGGTACAGAAGAGGGAAGCTAGTACCAAACTTGCAGGGACAAGTGATGTTAATCTCTCCCCTCTGCATGAGGCTGATACCATGAGTAAGAAAGGAGGTAGAGGCCTCAGGAGATCAAAGAAGAATAAGGTCTGGAAGCAGATAAAGTCTGGTCTGGGCATAGGTGACGGATCGAGTTCTGGTTTGAACAACTCTAAATGTCCGAGGTGCGGTAGGCCGCACAAGGGAGTCTGTCTAGTAGGGACAACAGCATGTTTCAGGTGCGGACAAGAGGGGCACATAGCACGTGAGTGTTCCACCGCCACTTTGCTAACACAGTCCCAGCAGACAGTCTCAAACAGAGTGGCTCAGCCAGAAGCTCTAGCCATGGCGCAGGACAGAGGCAGAAGGAGCGGGATCACTCCTTCTTCCACAGGTTTCCCAGGTGAAGGTCCATCAGTGCCAGCACGGATCTTCGCTTTGACGCAGCAGGAGACTGACACATCGGACATGGCGGTGACAGGTACTTTTCACTTCCATATGTTTTGATGTGGTTGTTCATAGCACCTTTGATGTTTCGCTTTCCTTAGGGCCGTGAGAGCCGTCGAGAGTATGGGTTTGATAACTTCTGGGATTAGAATGTCCTCTTGGGGTCAATAGACTCAAGTGTGATCCGTCAGTGGCAGAGTTAGTCTGCCAATAGAGTTGAGTGCGCGTTTTGAGTAGATACCTTCCAGCTGACCTTGTGGTTCTAGAGTGACTGGTTGATGTCATTCTAGGGGTGGATGGGCTAGCTACTCATCGTACTGCCTTAGATAGCAGAGGCAGAGTAGTCAGGCTTTGAGACTAGGATGGATGGATCACAGGTAATGTGTGAGGGGACAAAGTAGAGATGCCTAGAAGTTTGCTATCAGCCCTAGAGGCTCTTACGCTGTTTAGGAGAGGTTATCAAAAGTTTCTTGCTTGTGTTAGAGAACAGCGTAGTTAGTCAGATTAGAAGGGGAACAGTTGTAGTGTCCACAGCCAGAGAAAAGTTGTCGATAGGACCCAGACAAGTCATCAGGTGTACCACCCGCTAAACGTAGAGAGTGAGAACGACGAATGGTAAAGATTGCACTACCAGAGTGCGAGAGAGGAAAAGCCAAATGAGTAATAGCGAGATAGTGAACCAGGAAAGATATTCGAGAGTGGTGCTATTAGATGCTTGTTATCCAGTTATAGGGAGAGTGCTCTCTCATCTCCGAGTGCAGCCCTCAAAGATAAGAAATAAGTCAAAGAACAGAGTAAGAAAAGAATAAGAGTAAGAGAAAAGTAAGTGTCATAGATCAAAAGAAAGAAAAAGAATACGCAAACTAGAATGAAATAGAGAAAGAAAAGAGTAAGACTAAGGGTCAGTTCAGGAGGAGCTTTCAGTTTACTCTGGGATTCGGTGGTAATTGAGGCAGAGGAAAGGGTTAGCCTTTTCATTAGTACGTTCCCGAGAGAAGGTCCGTTACCTATAGGTCGGATCTTCACTCTGACTCAGTAGGAAACTATCACATCGAACACAGTGACGTCAGGTATGCTCACTTGTGGATGTTCGAATGTGTATGTTGTTTGTTTTGCACCCGCGTGGTTCTACTTTCTTGTGACTTAGTGAGCTGTTAATCGAGTGGGTTGGATGCCTTCTAGGCTTTGCTTTGGGTTAGTAGACCCGAGTATGATCCATCTGAGGCAGAGTCAGTTAGTCAGAGCAGGGTAGCGGTTGGAGTGAGTAGAGACTATCCAGCTGACCTTATGGTTCTAGAGTTGACCAGTTGATGTCATTCTAGGGCGGATTGGCTACTTACTCATTGTACTATTTGTGTCTGTCTCTGTAGAGACACGGTAAGAGAGTTCAGAGGCTAAGATGGATCAGAGATTGTCCTTGAAAGGGACAGAGTATAGGTGCCTAGAGGTTTGATGTCAGCCCAGTAGGCTCAACGGTACACAGGAAAGGGTATCAGAGGGGTCTAGCTCTTGTGAGCAAGTGTAGGAGTCAGATCAGGGAATCAGCCTCAACGCCCATTGCTAGTGAGTTCTAGATGGTTGTCCCAGACGAGCTGTCAGGTTTTCCATCTGTCAGGGAGTCAGAGTTTGAAATAGGAGTGGTGTCTGGACGCGGAACCATTTCGTTCCTTCTTTCCTTCTACCCTACAGCATGGCACCTGCAAAGAGAGCATAGTCAGCATAGTATAGAGAAGCTTGGTAGAGAAAGGTTATCCCACCCTGGAATGGTCCAGTGTCAGTGTGAGAAACGAAGGATGAAACCTTGAGCTTGTGAGCAGATACACAAAATCACTACCAAGGACAGGTGTTCCCACGCAGGAGTCATAGTTTGTGGAGACAGCGAGTAGGAGCTGCTGATTCTCCACGATAGATCTAAGCGTTAGAGAGAGTTCAAAAAAAAAAAATACAAAAGCCAGTATAGTAAAGAAGAAAAAAAGGCGGGCAAGGATCAGAGTGCGCAGCAAAAGCGTAGAATCGTTCAGAAAACAGAGAAGCATGCCCAGTAGCTACTCAATGTAGTAATAGCTAGAGAACATGGCCTGAAGGCCAAGATCAGGGCATGTCTATTCCCTTGTGTTGTGTCACAAGTAGAGTGAGTGAGCGAAGCATAACCTGAGAGTCATTGCTCCTCGGACCGGAGTAAGTACAAGGAAACTAAGGGTAACGATCTAGCGTAGTGAGAAAGCAAAGACGAGCCAAAGAGAAAAAGAAAGGTAGCAGTCCGTATAGAGTATGGACACAGATTAAGCAGATAAAAATCCACAGAGTCAGAAAGTATGGCTAACCCGGGAGTATGTACTCCAGTGGTATCTGTGTCGCTTCTTAGAGGAAGGTGGTAGGCTTTTCTTATTTACTTATGTGTATATGTGTTTGTTGTGTGAACATTCGAGGACGAATGTTCTTTAAGGGGGGAAGAATGTAATACCCGGCAGATTCAGACATCGGAATTTCTACCGTTCGGTGGAATTCGAGGATGTCAGAGGGGTCTAGACGGGTAAGAGAAGGTTTTCTACATTATTTGTAAGTATTGTAAAGGGTTAGAATGAAAAAGGAGTGAGGTTTGAAGAGAAAAGGCATTGGGGACAAAGGCCAAGTTCGGCTGCCGAAGGTAAGTTCGGCCGCCGAAAGTGCCCAATGTTCGGCCCCCGAAGGTGAAGTTCGGCCCCCGAAAGTTGCATGGTTTTGCATGCAGTTTCGGCAGCCGAAACTGGGGTGGTCGGCTAAGTTGTGCATGCTCCTCAGTCCGTGGTTTGGCCAGCTGTTGCCTCCAGATCATGGCTAGAGGATAAGGCCACGTCTCCCATGACTCATCTGCAAGCTTTTAGTAGCTTAGGCAGAAGGTTAGTCGTGATTTGTGTGAGTTGAATGTGTTTGAGAGAAAAGAAGAGTTGTGAGGGTTTGAAGCTTTGGAGGAGGAGTTGCTGAGTTTGCTTGTTCCTCTTCTGATTTCAGGGGGTAAGGGACGTCTTTAAGTTTGTTTTAATGAGTGGTAACAGTTGTTTGTTTAAAGAGGTTATGGAAGTGTATGCATGAGTTGCATGCTTAGGTTAGTTTTGATGTTTTAATGGTGAAAGCATGATGATATGTTGTGTTAGTTGTTTTGTTGGAGTTTAAGTTGTTTTAAGCTCCTTTATGCTTGTTAAAGTGTTTATGCATGTGTTAGAGGGGTTAAATGCATGTATTGAGGGCTGAGCAGGTGATGGAGGGACTGGCAGGCGTCCTTGTGCACGAAACTGAGTTCTGGATGAACTCAGGTTCGGCCGCCGAAAGTCCAAGTTAGGCCGCCGAACATGCCTGACTTTCGTCTCTGGAGGAGACATTCGGCCGCCGAAGGTGCCGCCGAAGGTGCCCTGTCAAGCCTTCCTTTGCTTGTTTTGCATGCATATGTTGAGGTAGTCTAGAGGGGTTTTGGGAAGTTGTCTAAGAGATGTTTGTCTATGGTATAGCGTATGTTTGGTGCCTCATTTACGTCCTCCATTGTAGGAGTGGACCCGAGGAACCGCAGAGTTTAGCAGTCGTAGCTGTCTCAGAATTAGAGGTAGCCCAGAGGTAGCCAAGCAGAGGCTACAGGTGAGTGGAACTAACTGTACTATTTTACATTCAGAAATGACACGACTCGAGCATGATCCATGCATCATAAAATGCCATGTTATGTATTAGGTTGTATTGCATTAGATTCCACGAATATGCTGCATTGCATAAGCTGATAATTGTGTGGATGAATGTTGGATGATCCTTAGCCCTTGATAGAGCACAGATACAGAGTTATGGCATGAGATCGCCATACCAGGTCGCTCCTGGATAGTCCAGGTCGCTCCTGGTACTATGAGTGAGACAGCGGGGCTGTCAGATCAGAGCTCAGAGAAGTCCAGGTGAGGCCTAATCGCCCCTGGCACAGTTGGACATGTTATGATATGAGTTACTTAAGAGAAGTCCAGGTGAGGCCTCATCGCCCCTGGCAAGTTGGACATATTACTATATGTATACAGTAAAGGGCTATTGGTGACAAGTTCATCATTGAGATGATATGTTTGTGATGTGATGCATTTCATGAAAACATGTAATTAATGAACTGTTTTACTGTTCCTCCTCACTGGGCTCTAGAGCTCATCCCACTCCCTTGACCCCAGTTTTGCAGGTTCTGAGATAACTATGGGAAGTCAAAGTCAGCAAGAGTACAGAGGAAAGTTATGCTTGAATGTATGTTGTAATAGCTTAGTGGACATGATGTAATTGAAAGATTAGTTGGAATGTAATAGATAGACATGTACTGTCATATACTGGATAGACTTATGCTTTCCCTAGTGTCACTGCTATGTATGATTCATCCCTTGTACACAATCCTGTTTTACGTTTCTTGATGAGAAATGTGTAAGTTAGGCTTAATGTATGGCTTCGATGAGATACCAGTGGGATGTGTTACAGATTGTGTAAATCCCTGGACCACAGCAGATAGTAGTCCCTGGTACAGGCCCTGAGGGCCATTTCAGATTGACATATCTGAGTAGCAATGGTTAAGCCTACAGAGTTGTACAGGATTGTGAGTATTGTTTTGTGTTATGAATGGGATTTATCAGGTACACAGAGAGTATAGTCGGCTTGCTACGGGTCCCGGCGGCCTTAAGCCGATCTGGATCCTAGTGCCAGTGATGGTTCGGACCGTTACTGAGGGGTACCGGTTTCCGGGTCGTTACAATATGGACATTAAAGAATGTCAATCCCATATCGGCCAGAATTAAAACTCATTAATATTTTATGTTTCCAATGCAAGGACAATGGAAATCGCTGAGCTCAGTAACGTGGGCTTGTAACCCAAGTGGGGGCTCTAAGGTGTTGGGACGTTGTTCGAGCCCTTATGGCAGGATCAGGCTTGGCTAATTTCTGGCTTGCCCGTTCCAAGCTGAGAGTTAAACCATGGGACCTGGGCGAAGGCTTGGGTCTCCTAGTTCCTAAAGCAGAGGGTAATGCGTGAGGCTGGCTTCACAGAGCAGCGATTACCTCTCGCTTCCAGCAGTGGAAGGATAACAAGTCAGTGCCATCCTTGTCCATATGGCCAGATGGGTTGTGCTAACTGGACCATCACTTTTTTCCCATTCACATTTTATTTTTTATTAAAAAAAATATTTGAGGATTAGAGTAATTGAAAATAAATAGCAAAACTTTAGAAGCATATCAGATTAATAATGAAATGACTAACTCTCTATTCATATAATATATTATATAAAATAAATTGAATAATTAGAAATTATATTTTCCACACTGAACAAAATGCAAAGATACATTTCCTTTAATAGAATCAATCTCAGTTGGTAATCTAAGCCGTGCAGAATAAAGCAATGAATCGTGCACCACCAATATCCTTCAAAAGATCTAGACCATTGCGCTTTCATTTCGAGCTTTTTTTCATATCATGCAGATTTGAAAAAATTATTATCAAAACATGTAGAATTCAAAAATATTTTCGAATTCTGTGTGTCAAAGGACTGAGTTCGATAGTCATAGTGCCGAACAACCTTATTCGACAGCATGGGTGCCGAACAAAGGGCAGTTCGACAATATGAGTGTCGAACTGTTATATTTACCTGCAAACTGGATATGTTCGGCACTCAAAGTGCCGAACATATCTGGGTCTCAGGCATGCAGTCATAGTCATACACTCATGACTGCACGGCATACATGACTGCACGGGATGCAGTCATGCATGCACCATTAAAAGAAAAGTAATATGAAAAATAAAATATTTAAAATTATAAAATAATTAAAAAAATTATAATATGGTTGATTTTAAATTATTATATTTTTTCAAAAATAAATATTTATTTATTTTTAAGATATAAGTTTATATAAAAATAAATTTAAATTTCTTTTAATTTAATTGTTTAATTGATGGGGATTTTAATTTTTAAAAACCTTTATTTTTTAATATCATATATACAAATATTAATTTATTAATTTTTTAAAAATTTAAGAATTAATTAATATATTTTTTAAAATTATAAAAATTACACATATCACTATTTTAAATTTCTTCATCAGGTACTAATTTATTTCTTCATCATGGCGTTAATTTATTTCTGTGGCAGGGATGGAAATTTACCTGTTTCTTTTATCCAATTATTTCTTCATCATGGCGTTAATTTATTTCTGTGGCAGAGATGAAAATTTACCTGTTTCTTTTATCCAGAAGTACCTGATGAAGAAATTTGAAATAATGATGTATGTAATTTTTATAATTTTAAAAAATGTATTAATTAATTCTTAAATTTGTAAAAAATTAATAAATTAATATTTATATATAAGATATTAAAAAATAAAGTTTTTTAAAAATTAAAATCCCCATCATTAAATAATTAAATTAAAAAAAATTTAAATTTATTTTTATATAAACTTATATCTTAAAAATAAATAAATATTTATTTTTAAAAAAATATAATAATTTAAAATCAATCGTATTATAATTTTTTTAATTATTTTATAATTTTAAATATTTTATTTTTATATTAATTTTTTTTAACGGTGCATGCAGTCATGCATGCAGTGCAGTCCTGCATGCATGACTGCATGACTCATGTGCAGTCATGTGGTCTGGATATGTTCGGCACTCAAAGTGCCGAACATATCCAGTTTGCAGGGAAATATCGCAGTTCGACACTCATACTATCGAACTGCCCTTTGTTCGGCACTCATGCTGTCAAACAAGGTTGTTCGGCACTATGACTGTCGAACTCAATCCTTTGACACACAGAATTCGAAAATATTTTTGAATCCTACATGTTTTGATAATAATTTTTTCAAATCTGCATGATATGAAAAAAAGCTCTTTCATTTCTTGTAAATATACGATCTAGGATTCAAGATTTTCTCCAATTACAAAAAGGATTACTGATCCAAGTCCTTGACAGATTTGGACACCTAATTTCAACTGCTATAAATAAATACATATATTGAAAAGTTTTGTGGTAGTTCTAAATCAATGGCATTCAAAACAAGTCTCTCTTCTACTTCTCCTCCCAAAAGAATCGCCTTGTGGATTCTTCCACTGTTAAACCAAATGGTTTGAGCTTTCCCTTGAGCTGCTCCATTTGATCCCTATTGACTAGTGTCAGCCACGTCTTGATGATCCAACTTGTCGACCGACCTGTCCGACGTCTTAACGACTTGCCGACTTATTGTGGTTTAAGACTTGATTGATGTGTGAATATCTTTTCTTTCCTTCTTTGTCTTGTGAAATATAAGAAATTTAGTTTGTACAACGCAGGAAATTTTGCTTGTACTGTATAGAAAGTTTTGCATTCTTAAGTTTTTCTAAATAGGGTGAACCTGGTGTATATATTGTTACTTTCCTGCCAATGAAAGGGAAAGGATTTTTATTCTCAAATTGTGTGATTCTCCAAATTTTACATGGTATCAGAGCTATAGAAGTTGAAAAGAAACACGGGGAGAATTCAGGAACAATGAAAAATTCTTCCAATCCTTATACACTAAATTTAAGTGACAACCCGAGCAATTTGACTACCTAAGTGCAATTGAAAGAGAGAAGTACGAAGAATGGACAAGGGCCATGTGGACTGCGTTGAGAGCCAAAAAGAAATACGACTTTATCGATAGACCATCAAACAACCAGCGGACGATGCAGAGGAACTCAAAGAGAAGTGGACAGTTAACTCCATGTTGGTTTTCTTAGTATTTAATACCATTGAACCAACACTTCGATCAACTATCTCTCACGTCAAAAGGATGAAGAATTTGTGAGAAGATATTAAGTAGAGATTCTCACGAATGCAGCAGTTGAGATCTGACCTGGTAAACTGTAGGCAGGATAGCCAATCCATTGTATCCTATTTCAGTAAACTCAAAACCTTGTGGGATGAGATTAATAATTATGATCACATAAGAATGTGTGCATATGCAGATTGCAAATGCAATCTTACCATTGAAATGGAGCAAAAGTGTGAAGAAAAAAGAGTTCATTAATTTCTTATGGGCTTGAATGAAGAAGGTTATGGTACCGTGTAGTCTCATATCTTAAGCACTGCTCCTATGCCTAATTTGCATCGTTTTTATGCTATGGTGGTTCGGTAAAAGTGAGTGAGAATTGTGATGAGAAGCAAAGATGAACAGCACAACCCTATGAGCTTCGCAATTCGAGCCAGTGGTTAGAATTTAGGGAGGATAAAGATAAAAATTCTATTTGCTCTCATTGCAATCGAGAGAGTCATGACATTGAAAGTTATTTTCAGTTAATAGGCTACCAAGAATGGTGGGGTACTTGACCTCGTGGCAACTCAGGTGTGCAGGCAATACTCAAAAGCCTGGGACCGACATGTCCATAAACAGCAGAAAATCTTCGTTGAAGGGACCGACATGTCCATAAACTGTAGAAATCTTTATGGAAGGGATCGACATGTCTATAAACTGCAGAAAATCTTTGTTGAAGGGACCGACATGTCTATAAACTGTAGAAATCTTTATGAAAGGGATCGACATGTCTATAAACTACAGAAAATCTTTGATGAAGGGACCGACATATCCATAAATTGTAAAAATCTTTATTAAAGGGATTGACATGTCCATAAACTGTACAAAATCTTTATGGAAGGGACCAGTATGTCCATAAACTGCATGTCCATAAACTGATATCTTCACCAAGGCCTTGTGCAAAGATCAATTTCATTTTTCCCTAGGCAAGTTAGGCAGTCGGAATCTTCATGCTCCATCTTGAGGCGGAGTATTGGAAGCGACCAGACATCCTGATGATTCGGCCTGTCCACCAGACATCCTAAGGTACATTTTGAGGATCCAACCTCTTAATGACCTACCGACCTGTATCGACCTATCTGACGTCTTGACGACCTGCCGACCTATAGTGGTTTAAGGCTTGATTTGTGTGTGAATATCTTTTCTTTCTTTCTTTGTCTTGTGCATTACAAGAAGTTTAGTTTGCACAGTGTAGGAAGTTTGGCTTATATGGTATAGGATGAAGAAAGCAAGCTCGTTCGTGCCATTTTTCTATTAAGCACGTACTCACATGCACTGTTTTTCTGTTTTATTAATAAAGCACGTACCCACGTGCTCTGCATGTTTTAATTTGTTAAGAGTCAGTTGTCCACGTATTTTGTAACCCGAGTCTTGTGCGATGTGGATTCAAGCTCAGATTAAATTTCGTTTTCAGTTTGCAATGGTTGATTTGATTCAGTATAAATAAGAATGAAAAGCGGAAACAAGTCTCCTCGCCGCTAATTTTTTCAAAAAGAGAGTTTACACTCTGCACAAAGCAATATTCACATTCTCGTGAGTTTGGTTTGAGAGAGTTGCAGGAGGTCGGCAGTCCAAATACAGTGTTCGCACTTGGAAGAAGCAGTGCTCACACTCATTAAAGGAGATCGACCTCTAAGATACGGGAGGTTGGAGATCTGCTGCAGAGTTACAGGAGGTCGAAACTCAGCAAGACCTGCTGCAGAGTTACAGGAGGTCGGAGCTCGGCTAAATCTGCCTGCAGAGTTACAGGAGGTCGGAGCTCGGCTCCCGTGTTCACTTGCTTTCAGGAGATCGGCTTAAGAGGTTATAGGGGATCAGCCTCTCAGTCTACAATTGGTATCAGAGCCCGGGACCTTGTTTATGCCCAAATACATGCCTCGGCATGAACCATCATCGTCGAGTGCTGTCCGTAGTGGTAATGGCGGCAATGGTGGTCAGAGGGCAGAAACTGGTCTGACGTCATAAACCATAGTGAGAGCGCCCGTAAGAGAAGAGGGTGTCTCTCTACAGTATCCGCTCCTAACAAAGATAAATTATGCGGCTTGGGCAATCAAGATGTAAGTCTATATGCAAGCTCAAGGTGTTTGGGATGTCGTTGAGTCTGAAGATCCAGTTGATCCTCGTTCAGACCAGATTGCATTGGCAGCAATCTTTCAATGGATCACCGAAGACACCCTGTTACAGTTGGGGGTAAAGAAATCAGCTAAAGAGGCATGGGATGCTCTCAAGGTTATGAACCTCGGTGTAGAGAGGGTCAAAGAAGTATGAGCACAAGCTCTTAGATGGGAGCTCGAAAGCATAAGAATGGAAAATGGTGAGTCTGTCAATGATTTCACCGGAAAAATCTCAACTGTTGTCAGCAAGCTCCAAGCACTTGGAGAAGTGGTTAGTGAAACATATGTAGTTAAGAAAATGTTGCGTTCAGTATCCCCTAAGTATCTTCAGATTGCCTCAACCATAGAAAAATTCGGGAATCTGTCTGTAAAGACGATTGAAGAAGTAACTGATTCTCTCAAAGCTCACGAGGAGAGGTTGCGGAGCTACGACTCCAGAATAGACGAACACGTGCTACTCACTAAAGGCGAGTGGAAAGCACGAGCTGAGTCCTCAAAAACCAATGAAAAGCGTCCGTAGGACATGAATAGAGGTAGAGGACACGGCAGAGGCAGAGGAGGAGGTCGCGGCAGGGGTTGTGGCCCTTCTGGAACAGGCCGAGGTTAGGATGATGAAGGACAACACCATCAGAAGTTCGACATTAAAAAGGTCAGGTGTTACAATTACAACGAATATGGCCATTTTCAATATGATTGTAAAGCTGAAAGGAAGAAACATAATGAGGCACATTTAGTGGAACAATTCGAAGAGAAGTCGACGTTGTTGATGCTAGAAACCAGTGAGATGATTCACATCGGTGAAGAGAAGGAAGAGTAGCTAATGCTGAATGAAGAACAGATGCATGACTTTGAAGGAGTAGAAACGAAAGGAACCATGTGGTACTATGATATGGGGGCAAGCAATCATATGACAAGCAACAAGTAGGCCTTAACCGATCTCGATGAAACAGTCAAAGGGAATGTCAAGTTCGGTGATGGTTCTGTCGTCAAGGTAGAAGGCCGAGGTACTTTAGTATTTCAGTGCAAGAATGGAGATTATTTTAAACTAACAAATGTATACTACATTCCTCGATTAAAATCCAATATTATAAGCCTTGGTCAGCTCGACGAATTAGGAGCAAAAGTGGTGGTGAATAGAGGAATTCTCAGAGTATATGACACAAAGGACAAGTTGATAGCCAAGGTGCAGAGAACTGAAAATCGTCTGTATATGATGAGGATGATACAAGCTAAACCGAAGTGCCACTTGACAAGGTTGTCAGGAAAGTCGTGCCTATGGCATGCACGCTATGGGCATCTTAACTATCAAGCTTTACGCAAGCTTGCACAAGAAAGCGTGGTGAAAGGATTACCGGAGATAGAAACAGTGAAGTACGTTTGTGAACCCTATGTGATCAGCAAGCAGCATCGCACAAGTTTCCCAAAAGCAGGAGAGTATCAAGCAACTGAACCTGTAGAACTCATGCATGGTGATCTGTGTGGGCCGATATCACCTACCACATGCGGCGAAAATAGGTATTTCCTTTTGCTTATGGATGATTACAGTCGTTATATGTGGATTGAAATGCTTAGAAGCAAAGATGAAGTTTTTAATGCTTTCAAGAAAGTGAAAGCTCAGATCGAAGTCCAGTCTGAATGTAAGCTCAAAATGTTTAGAACAGACATAGGAGGTGAGTTTGCATCGAATGAGTTCGGAGAGTACTGCAAGTTATATGGCATCAAACGCCAACTCACTGCACCTTACTCCCCACAGCAAAACGGTGTAGTAGAGCGAAGAAACCAAACCGTAGTGGAGATGATGAGGTGTCTATTAAATAGCTCCGGGATGCGAGTTACATACTGGGGAGAAGCTGCACGTACTGCAGTATACATATTGAACAGATCACCTACAAGAAGTGTCCAAGGCATGACTCCGTATCAAGCGTGGCATGGAAGACTCCCAAGTGTTCATCATATGCGTATTTTTTGTTGCATTGCATATGCCAAAAACACAGCTCCTCACTTGATAAAATTGGATGACAGAAGCATGAAGCTGGTTTTATTGGGATATGAACCAGGGTCCAAAACATACCGGTTATTGAATCCAAATTCTAATCGAATTGTGGTAAGTTGGGATGTTGTGTTTCAGGAAGAAGAGAAGTGGAAATGGTAAGGCCAGACAACATCAAACTCCATAATAGAAGGACCACTTGTCATCACATACAAGGAAGCACAAATATAAGAAGACAAAAACCTCCAAAGTCAGGAACTAACACCAGCTTCCTTATCACCTATAGCCGGGTCAGGTCCAGAACATTCAGAGACAGGAGAAAGCAGCTCGGAGGGACCAAGGAGGTTTAGGACTCTTGAAGAAATTTATAACAACACAGTGGAGGTCGACCAAGACTACGGTCTTTACCTCATGTCAATTGAAGAACCATCATCTTACCATGAAGCTGCCTGTAGTGAACATTGGTGACAAGCAATGATAGAAGAAATGGAGGCTATCTGGAGAAACGGAACATGGGAACTAGCATAACTCCTAAAGGACTAGAGAGCTATTGGTTTGAAGTGGATCTTCAAACTAAAGAAGAATCCAGAAGGGGAGATCATTAAATATAAAGTCAGACTTGTTGCAAAGGGGTATGTACAGAAACAAGGCATAGACTTTGAAGAAGTCTTTGCTCCCGTAGCTAGGCTGGAGACTGTAAGAGTATTTCTTGTTGTAGCTGCTCAAGAAGGCTGGATAGTGCATCATATGGATGTCAAATCCGCGTTCTTGAATGGTGAGATAGAAGAAGAGGTTTATGTGACACAACCAAAGGGATTTGTTGAACAAGGGAAAGAAAAAAAGGTTCTGAAGCTATGGAAGGCCCTGTATGGTCTTAAGCAGGCGCCTCGTGCATGGAATATAAAGCTAAACAAATGTCTACGTGAACTAGGGCTTCAAAGATGTGTGATCGAACATTCAGTCTACAAGAAACACAAAGGAGATGAAGTGCAGATTGTGGGAGTATTCGTAGATGATTTGATAATCATGGGTTCAAAGCTGAGAGCAGTGGAGGATTTCAAAGCCAAGATGAGAGAGAACTTCGAGATGAGTGATCTTGGAAAGCTAAGCTACTATCTGGGAATAGAAGTCAAGCAAAGGCCGTGTAGTATCACCCTTAACCAGGCAGGGTATGCAGAGAAGATATTCGAGAAGCTTGGCATGGCTGAGTGTAAGCCATGTTGGGTTCCAATGGATACACGAGTAAAGCTGAGCAAATCAGACGGAAGTCCTCCAGTAGATGCAACACTATACAAGAGTGCAATCGAAAGTCTAAGGTACTTGGTGAACACTCGTCCCGATCTTGCATATTTAGTTGGGATGGTAAGTCGCATTATGGAAGCTCCAACAACGAAACATCTAGCGGCCATAAAAAAAATATTACGCTATGTGAAAGGCACTTTGCATCATGGCTGCAATTACAACAAAGTTGAAGAGAAGGAGTTCAAGCTGGTAGGCTATAGCGATAGTGACTTAGCCGGAGACGTAGATGATCAAAAAAGTACGATAGGGATAATCTATTTTCTCAGCCAAAGTCCTGTCACCTGGATTTCACAGAAGCAGAAAGTCGTAGCCTTATCTT
Source organism: Manihot esculenta (assembly GCF_001659605.2). Classification (NCBI taxonomy): domain Eukaryota; kingdom Viridiplantae; phylum Streptophyta; class Magnoliopsida; order Malpighiales; family Euphorbiaceae; genus Manihot; species Manihot esculenta. Next base: position 23,010,142 of record NC_035170.2, read on the forward strand.
CATGTGAAGCCGAGTATTTTGCTACAGCAACAAGGACTTGTCAAGGAACGTGGATTAGTAGGCTGTTACATGAGCTGATCGGTTGGAAGACAAACAAGTTTGTGTTAAGAGTTGACAACAAATCTGCAATCGCGCTCACAAAGAATCTTGTTTATCGTAACAGAAGTAAGCATATAGACATTAAGTTTCATTTTATTCGGGAATGTGTTCAAAGAGGAGAATTCGAAGTTGAATATGTCAAGACTGAAGCACAACTGGCTGACATTCTGACAAAGCCATTGTCTCGGGACAAGATCGACGAGTTGAGCATGATGATCGGGATTAGAGATGTGAAGAATAAGCTTACGGGGGAGAAATGAAGAAAGTAAGCTCGTTTGTGCCATTTTTCTGTTAAGCACATACTCACGTGCACTATTTTTCTATTTTATTAATAAAGCACGTACCCACGTGCTCTGCATGTTTTAATTTGTTAAGAGTCAGTTATCCACTTATTCTATAACCCGAGTCTTGCGCGATGTGGCTTCAAGCTCGGAGTAAATTTCATTTTCAGTTTTTAATGGTTGATTTGATTCAGTATAAATAAGAATGAAAAGCGAAAACAAGTCTCCTCGCCGCTAATTTTTTCAAAAAGAGAGTTTACACTCTGCACAGAGCAATATTCACATTCTCGTGAGTTTGGTTTGAGAGAGTTGCAAGAGGTCGGCAGTCCGACTATAGTGTTCACACTTGGAAGGAGTGCTCACACTCGTTAAAGGAGATCGGCCTCTAAGATACGGGAGGTTGGAGATCTGCTGCAAAGTTATAGGAGGTCGGAACTCGGCAAGACCTGTTGCAAGTTACAGGAGGTCGGAGCTCGGCTAGATCTGCTGCAGAGTTACAGGAGGTCGGAGCTCGGCTCCCGTGTTCACTTGCTTTCAGGAGATCGGCTTAAGAGGTTATAGGAGATCAGCCTCTCAGTCTACATAGGATGTTTTACATTCTTAGATTTTCCTAAATATATATTGTCACTTTTCTGTCAATGAAAGGGTAAGGATTTTCATTCTCAAATTGTGTGATTCTCCAAATTTTACATTTTCTTGGTGTTCTATTGCAAAATCGCATGTGTCTCAGACACCATGGCTCAGGCAATCAAATCAAGGACATCACGTGGATACTCGTCGCTTCTTTAGTCTCCAGGATAATAAGACATATCAGATAAAGGACATTGATAAACTGGATGATGCTTAATGCGTTGGGTTGTCTCATGGGTGACCAGTGCTTTTGGATGATGAAGCAAAACCTTTTCTCTCAACTTAGACATGGCCATGGACCGGTTTCGGTTTGGAACCAGCATTTCAATTTATTTCTTGAACCGAATCGGAGCCAGCCTTATTTAAAACGTTTCAAGACGGTTTCAATTTCTTAAGGATTTTAGTCAAATTTCAGTCCGGTTTTAAAACGGTCACGGTTGTGATTTTTTATTGTAAAAAATGTAAATAGAATATAAAAAAATAAATATAAGTCTTAAATATTATTGAATATATATTTTATTAAATAAGCAAATTATAAAATGAATCCATTTACATGATATAAAAAATAAAATAATATATATAATATAAAAATAAAATAAAATTACATTTAAATGAAAATAATATTTTTTTTACATATTAACAATAAATTTGCACTTATTTGATAATTTAACTTGTTTATGCATTAATTTTAAGTGATACAATTTTTAAAATGATTTATTTTAAAAATAAAAAATCAAACTGAAACTGAATAGTCGGTTTGAATCGGTTAGTTTTCATCCGATTGTGGTTCCAGTTCACACGAGGGGAACATAATCGCCCTTCTAGTTTAAAGTTTTCGTCTGATTTAGGTACCAGAAATGGTTGATCAGTTAGGTTTCGACAGGGACGAAGCTACGGTGGGTCAAGGGGCACCATAGGCTCTCTGAAAAATTACAAATCATTTAGGGGGTATTTAGATAGTTTTACATATAGAAAAAAAATTATTATTAGATCCCTATCTATTTAAAAAACTTTATTAATTAATCCTTATTCCAAAATTACTCGATTAAAATATTTTCTACTTTATAAAATTAAATTTTTTAATCTTTCTATCAAATAAATCCTTATCCGTTTTCAATATTATTTAGTTCATTTAATTTTAATTATTTTTTTTTTGTCCCTCCCATTTTCTATTTTTCCAATTCAAAAAATTTATTTTTTATTTTTAAAATTTCAACTCCAATGCATTAATTTTTTTAAAAAAATTATTCATTCATTGCCTAATTTAATTTGATATGCTATTGTTGTTATTAAAAAGTAATTATCTCTCTTAATTAGTTTCTAATATATTTATAAAATTAAAATTATTTGTTAAACTATCTAAATTAAGAGAAATAAATTTTAAAATTTTATAAATAAAAGTGTTTTACGATTAATTTTTTTATTAATTAATAAGTTTCATGGACCATTTAAATTTAAAAATAATTTAATTTTAAAAATATAAATTTAATGGGTAATAGGTTAGATAATTTAAATTTAAAAATACTTAAATATAAATAAGTATTATTTTTTATAGATAATATATTAGATTATTTAAATTTAGAAAAATGAAATAAAATATTGTTTCTATAATTAATGGGTTAGATAATTTAATTTAAAAAATAAAATTTATAATAAATATTATATTAAAGATTTTTTTTTCTACAATAAATACTATTAAAAGTCAATTTCATAATAAAATGAGAGATAAGATATTGTGATATTATGCTCTAATGATTTTCTTTATGCATTAATTTTGGAAAATTCCATTGAAATCGGGGATATCCATGCTTCTTCACCAATAAAGAAGAGGAAAATCCACCTTTTAATTCCAAGAAAAATGGTGGTAGCTGCAGAATATCTCATTTTTGCCAAAGTTAGTTGGTGAAATCATCCTATCGTTTTCTAGTGCTAAGGTATTGATTCACCACCTTTTTGGATTATTTCAAATCTATGACTTATTAGAGCTATTTTGTATTTTTTTTTTTTTTTGCATTACTTCAAATCTATGACTTATTAGAGCTACTTTGTTTTTTTTTAAATTATTGATTTGACTTATTAGAGCTACGTAGACCCATTAAAAGGACGAAAAACTCTCTCCTAAATTTTAAATGTATTTTATATTTATGATGTAAATTCGAAACCCGATCTTGACCTTGGCATTGGAAAGAGAGCGTCGCAAGTTTGAAAAACAACCATCACAAACTATTGTTAGTGGAGCAGATGCAGCAAGTTCTTGACCAGTTTTTGTTTTGTATTGGACACCCTTGATTGTTCCATTTGCTTCAAGCAAGGATGTTACTGTTCCTTGTTCCAATCTTACACTGTAAAGAGAAATTAGAGAAATTAAGTTATGAACTTACACGTTTAATGAAAAAGGTTTCATTAATGGAATTGGAAAGGAAACGATGATTACTTGGTTAGACTAGCAGCTTTTTCTCGCATCCTTTGGATGAAACGTCCATTGTGAAAGCTTCTGCCAGACACGTTAGAATCAAAGCTTTGCAAGGGATAGGAAAGTTTAGTACTTCTTCCTCCCTTGTAAAGAGCATATCCAAATACTTGTTGGGCATCGATGTCTTCTACGCAATCTGCAGCCACTCAAAATGTATATAGTCTAAGAATGAGAAGTGACAACATTGGTTTGCAGTAATAAAAATTTTGGAACTTCCTATTCTGGTTACCTTGAAGTCCCAACTCAATTAGTTTGAGGTAGCCACCAGGTTGGAGAAGTTCTCCAACAATTCTGTCAGGCTCAGTCAAGTCTCTTTCAATCACATGTACGTTCCTTCCATCCTGCATTGGAGAGAAGGAAACAAGGACGTAAATCACATATTTCTGATAGATTAAAAAGCAAGCACACAAGAAGTAATAGACAGAGAGAGTTACCTTGCCAAGAGTATAAGCAAGAGCAGAACCTGCAACCCCAGCTCCAACAATAATTACATCTGGTTTATTGTCTTTCTCTGCCTGGTCTATTCCATTTTCAGAGCTCTCTAATTTTTCATATCTTGCAACTCCTCTTGATGTTGTGGCTTTCTTCTTTGCTGTTATTCTATACAACAACACAAACCCCAACAAAGAAGCCATGATTCTTCCCATTAAGTATTCAGATTCCATTTCCAGAAGCAATATAAGAATTGTACAAGTGATGGTGAATTTTGAAGTCGTGTAGAAAAATGATTTTCTGGTTCCTTTATATAGTTTTCCAAATGTAGGACTAAATTGATGAAATGGTTCTACTAAATCAAATACAATGAGATTTGGACAGATGCATAAGAATGAAAAATGTTGTCAAGATCTTCAAAATGAAATCAGTCTAAAAGACCACAAAATGGATTTCATTTGTTGTTTTTATTAAGCTGTCCATATTTGGAGTTTGGAGTCTTGTATTTGACCAAATAGGTCTTGAATTGCAGCAGTTGTCCAATGCAATTATTTGACTGGTAATGTAGTAGAATTGGAACCACATACCAAAAGTCCTCACGTGATACTACTGCTCAAGTGGGTTTTAACACTAGCACAGGTTAAGGATTTCTTGTCAGGATAAATTACTAGTCAAACATAACCCAAAGCCAATCACAAACTCAAAAATAAAAACAGTTACAAGTAGCTACAAATTATCATAATATATAAGATGTCCTTTCCTTATTAAAAAATAAGTTATTTTCTTTAAAATAATTTAATTTTTTTAATAAAAAATTATTTTTATTAATTTTTTAAATATTTTAAATGTCAAAAAATAGGAAAAATATTTTTCATAAAACAAAAGGAGAATTCAAGAAATTTAGCTCAACTCAACATATAAATAAATAGTTGTACAAATTAAATGAGATTCATTTATTTTTACTCTCTCCTATCCTTTTGGTTAAGATATAAATCAATTATAATAACTTTATTTTATTTTCAATACAACTTGTCTTTAATATTTTATTTTTTTAAATAATAATTCAAATTATCTTTACACTTTAATTCAAATCATTAGTAATGATTTTTTATTTGTATAAAACTTAATATCCTTATTTTATGTTAAAAATGGATACAATTTAAAATTAGCCAAAAAATATTATTTTATAAACTAAAATAATTGTCATTGTTTAATCTATATAAAAAAAATAAAATGAACAAAAAATATGTGATACAAGAAGTGGATACATGGTATATCAAATGAGGGATAGAATTATCTTCAAGACTGTAACTTTAATAACTCTTAAAACCTTTACTAAATTAGAGGATAAATTTTGCATAAAACTTTATTTACAATTAATCACAAATGAGATTTATTTATTTACACTTGGACAACCATAACTCGAGTTATTTCACGAATAAGCGGTTGAATTAGTAGGAATTATTTGTTTGGTTTAATTTTTTGTACTTATTTTCGATACTCTTTCTGTTATAAGTTCCATCAAAAGGTATAGGAGTTAGCGATTATCAGCTCTTCATTTGCTCAGATAGTAGCTCCATGGTTATGTTAGACTGAAAATATCATGAGCTGCCTCTTTTTCTGGTGGACATTGGTGCTCAATCATCATGGAATCAGTTGGTTTGCATGGTGCTCTTCTTCTTTGGTTGATATGGTCATTGATTTCTTGGTCGATCATGGTCAATTATGGAGGCTTTGAATAGATGCGATGGATTTAAAACTGTTATTTTTTTCTTATTTGAGTGATGCTCTCATCCATATGATTAGGAGTAGTGTAAATTGATGTCATTGTAGGGATGCTAATAGGAAGCTAGATTGGTTCGGTGTAATGCAGGTGTTGGACAGTGGGTGCATGCTATCCGGTGGTCCTTCAAGTTAGGGTTTATGGGATTCTTATGATTTTGAGTTGTAGTTTAGTTTTCTAATTATTTTGATATCTAATCTTAATATCTAGTTCGATGGTCCTTCGAGTTAGGGTTTATGGGATTCTTATAATTTTGAGTTGTAGTTTAGTTTTCTAATTATTTTGATATCTAATCTTAATTCACTAGATATTATTAAATGCAATGCCTTTTCAATGTTTAATTTGCCTGTCCAAACTTCAAAGAATATAAATAATAAAAAAAAATATTCACATTATAGATTGAAAAATTGTTTTTTCTCATTCTTCTTTTTTTCACTGAGATATTAGTCTCTTTGTTTACTCTCACACCCTCTATCTCCTCTGGCCCATCCGGATATGGGACATCAGTCTCAATTGACCGGATAGTGAGTTTTTCACCTCTGGATTGTTTATTTATTTAATACAATTTTTTTTAATAATATGTAATGTTTCTCTTACTTAATGTATTAATTAGTAATTTTATTATTTATTTAATAATATGTAATATTTCTCATTTCTCATAATTTTTGTCTATTTTATTTTTTATATATATTAAGAAATATAATTTTTTTTATTAACTTTCTAATTATATCTATCTTAAATATATTAAATTTTAATATATATTTTAAGATATTTTTTAAAAATTAAATAAAATTACAATAGTGAATTTATATATTATTCGATAATCGTTGGCACTCAGGCCATAGTCGAGCTATTGCAGGAGAGTCAGACCCAAAATCCATCAGAACCCACTAAGCAAGCTGGCCCATTAATGCGCATCCCAGTCCACAATCGGACAGATCAGTCTAGCTGAGTTCGGGCTCAGAGGAACCCAACTCATCTGACGTGATGGGGGAGTAGGGAAACAGGCCTAACTATGCTGCAACTCTATCAACACGAGCGTCGAAAGAAAATTAAATGGCCGCCTGACGATGATGAGAAGGCAAGTACGCCCGTATGTACGGCTCTGTATAATAGGGACAATGGAACTATAGAGTAGGGTGGCGGTTATGCATCACTAGAGGACAAGAGAAAAAGAAATAAAAAAGGAAGGTGTGAACCATTCAGGGTAAGCTTACTCACTCATACCAAAACCTACCTCTTTCTAAATCTCAGATTATCATTATTCTAAATTAAAAATAAATAAATAATAATTTTAAAATAATAAAAAAATAAAAATTATGAGACAGAAATAATAGATTAGATATGGTCATGGGTTGATTCTTGTTCGAAACTGGGGATTTGATTTTATTTTTCGAATTGAATTTAAACTGGCTCGCTTTAAAACAGTTCAAGGCAGTTTCGATTTTTTTAATGGTTTCTATCTGTTTTCAGTCCGGATTTAAAGTGGTCACCATTCTAATTTTAATTTTAATTAAATTCAAATTATAAATGGTTAATCCGACGTTGATTTTAAAAAAATTAAAAGTAAAAAACTTAAATAAAATATAAAAAAAAATAAATATAAGTATTAAATTTTATTGAATATATATTTTATTAAATAAGTAAATCATAAAATGTATCCATTTACATGATATATGTTAGCATGATTATAAAAAATCAATCCAAAGTTTTATGAATTTTTCTTATGATTTATAGTGGTTTATGCTTGAACTCACACTTATAATCAAATTGTTGAACTGCATGTACCCAATTAAATACCAAGTTCAATTAAGGTTTTTTTTTTTTTTTTTAATGATGAAATCAGCAAAATTCAAGTGACGTTTTCTTGACGGGCATAAGGACATTAAAGAATGTCAATCCCATATCGGCCAGAATTAAAACTCATTAATATTTTATGTTTCCAATGCACAATGGAAATCGCTGAGTTCAGTAACGTGGGCTTGTAACCCAAGTGGGGGCTTTAAGGTGTTGTGACGTTGTTTTGAGCCCTTATGGCAGGATCAGGCTTGGCTAATTTCTGGCTTGCCCGTTCCAAGCTGAGAGTTAAACCATGGGACCTGGGCGAAGGCTTGGGTCTCCTAGTTCCTAGAGCAGAGGGTAATGCGTGAGGCTGGCTTCACAGAGCAGCGATTACCTCTCGCTCCCAGCAGTGGAAGGATAACAGGTCAGTGCCATCCTGGTCCATATGGCTAGATGGGTTGTGCTAACTGGACCATCACTTTTTTCCCATTCACATTTTATTTTTTTAAAAATAATATTTGAGGATTAGAGTAATTGAAAATAAATAGCAAAACTTTAGAAGCATATCAAATTAATAATGAAATGACTAACTCCCTATTCATATATGATATATCATAAAGTACTTCACCTAATCTATGACTTGCATATTAAAGGAGAAAAAACACAGCAGAATTGCTATTGATATTTTCATTCTAACCTCAAAATAAATTTTGAGGCCTCCATTTTCAGTAAAAATAATCATAATGGGACAATTGAATAATTAGAAATTATATTTTCCACATATAGCTGAACAAAATGCAAAGATACATTTCCTTTAATAGAATCAATCTGAGTTGGTAATCTAAGCCGTACAGAATAAAGCAATGAATCGTGCACCACCGATATCCTTCAAAAGATCTAGATGGTCTGCAGCAATACATTACGCTTTCATTTCTTGTAAGTATACGATCTAGGATTAAATATTTTCTCCAATTTGACATGGAGCAACTAGCCTTGGATTTTACGGCAGACTTGGACCGGGGCTAACTTTTGCATTTTAATTATTTTTTTAGATATTTTGGGTATTTTCATAATTTTATATATTAGGGTTTTGTTTCTATTATAAATAGCCTCCCTTGGCTATTAGAAAGATACTTTTCAATCTTTGAGGAATTTCAATAAGACTTTTAGTCTTCTAGCCTATCTTTTCTCTTATTTCGTCTTAACTAAACGATATTGGTTAAAATTCCTGACAGAGTCTAAATAGTCTTTTATTGGTATCAGAGCGAAGTTCGATCATGGTAGATAACCAAGAGGCACGACTTGCTTCGATTGAGGTATCTTTGGCACAATTGAGGGAGATGATCGAACAACTGACCCTACAGTAGGGAATTCACCAACCCGCCGCCGTCGCACACCTTCAGGCAGTCGCCAATCATGTGGCCGCCAATCCTGTGGTCGCCAATCCTGTGGTCGTCAATCCTTTTCCTGCAATTCCCCAACATAATTATCAGGAAGGTTACAAGATCAAAATAGACCTTCAAAACTTTTCTGGTTCGTTAGATGTGGAATCTGTTCTTGATTGGCTGGCAAAGGTTGAACATTTCTTTGAAGTTATGAACGTGGAAGAGGATCGCAAGGTTCCAATTGTGGCTTATAAGTTAAAAGGGGGTGCAGCAGCCTGGTGGAATTCGATTCAAAATGAACGCTATCGGAGGAGGCTGGAACTCATACGAAACTTGGTGTTGATGAAGCAGATGTTTGAACAACGGTTCTTGCCTAGCGATCACGCTCAGATTTGGTATAACCGGTATCATGACTGTGTTCAGGGGAACTGAAGGGTGGAGAAATTGCAGCTGCCTACACAGCCACACCCTTCGCCATACAAAGTCGGATGGATTAAGAAAGGTCCGAAAATTGAGGTCAACAGAATCTGCAGCGTGCCTATCTTAATCGGTAAATCTTATACTGAACATGTTAATTGTGATGTTGTGGATATGGATTGCTGTAGAATTTTATTAGGTTGCCCTTGGCAGTTCGATGTTGATGTCTTGCATAAGGGGAAAGAGAATTCATACATGTTCACGTGGAATCAAAAGAAGATTACTATCTTGCCTTCCGGTTCTGCGAAACATTCTAAAGTGGAAGGGAAGAATGTTGTTGTTGTTTCCACTGGAGTACAGAGGCTATCAGGCATAGTTGAGAAATTTTGAGGCACACTGGCCTTATTGGTGAGAGTAAAAGGTACAATGGAGGATGCACCATCTTTATCACCACCCGTCAAAGAGCTGTTGAAGGAGTTTCCTAAGATAGTGGAGGAATCATCCAAGCTTCCACCTCTACGGGGTATCCAATATCAGATTGATCTCATTTCTGGATCAAAACTACCGAATCTGGCTCATTACAAGATGAGTCCAAAGAAAAGTGAAATCCTCCAAGACCATGTGGAATTTGCTCACAACAGTGTTGTCCATAGCTCCGCAAAGATGTCACTGTTTGCTGTTGTGTATAGAAAAGTCCCAGCACATACAGTTGATTTTATTGCCCTTCCCACAGGTTCTCACAATAGTATTATAGGAAGCAACTTGGCAAAGCATCACGTAGATATTTTCAAACAGGTACAACAATGCCTTACAAAAGCCAATGACAAATATAAAGCTACAGCTGATAAACATAGGCGTTTCAAGTCCTTCAATGTCGATGACCAAGTTATGGTATATTTACGCAAGGAGCGTGATGGAGGACAGAAAAAGCTTGACGCCAAGAAGATTGGTCCATTCCGGATCATTCAGAAGATCAATTACAATGCCTATGTTCTTGACCTCCCATATGAGATGAAAATTTCCAAGACGTTTAATGTGGCAGATCTATTTCAGTACTACCCTGCTGATGACAACTCGAAGTAGAGTTCTTTACAAGTGGAAGGAAATGACATGGAGCAACTAGCCTTGGATTTTACGGCAGACTTGAACCGGGGCTAACTTTTGTATTTTAATTATTTTTTTTGGATATTTTGGGTATTTTCGTAATTTTACATATTAGGATTTTATTTCTATTATAAATAGCCTCCATTGGCTATTAGAAAGACACTTTTCAATCTTTGAGAAATTTCAATAAGACTTTTAGTCTTCTAACCTATCTTTTCTCTTATTTCATCTTAGTAAACAATATTGGTTAAAACTCCTGACGGATTCTAAATAGTCCTTTATCACAATTACAAAAAGGATTACTGATCCAAGTCCTTGACAGATTTGAACACCTAATTTCAACTGCTATAAATAAATACATATATTGAAAAGTTTTGTGGTACTTCTAAATCAATGGCATTCAAAACAAGTCTCTCTTCTACTTCTCCTCCCAAAAGAATCGCCTTGTGGATTCTTCCACTGTTAAACCAAATGGTCTGAGCTTCTCCCTGAACTGCTCCATTTGATCCCTGTTGACTAGTGTCGGCCACGTCCTGATGATCCGACTTGTCGACCGACCTGTCCGACGTCTTAACGACTTGCCGACTTGTGGTGGTTTAAGACTTGATTTGTGTGTGAATATCTTTTCTTTCCTTCTTTGTCTTATGAAATATAAGAAATTTAGTTTGTACAACGCAGGAAATTTTGCTTGTACTACATAGAAAGTTTTGCGTTCTAAAGTTTTTCTAAATAGGGTGAACCTGGTGTATATATTGTCACTTTTCTGCCAATGAAAGGGAAAGGATTTTTATTCTCAAATTGTGTGATTCTCCAAATTTTATATGGTATCAGAGCCATAGAAGTTGAAAAGAAACATGGGGAGAATTCAGGAACAATGAAAAATTCTTTCAATCCTTATACACTAAATTTAATTGACAACCCGAGCAATTTGACTACCTAAGTGCAATTGAAAGAGAGAAGTACGAAGAATGGACAAGGGCCATGTGGATCCAAACTATAATAACTTTATTTTATTTTCAATACAACTTGTCTTTAATTTTTTATTTTTTTTAAATAATAATTCAAACTATCATTACCCTTTAATTCAAATCATTAGTAATGATTTTTTTATTTGTATAAAACTTAATATTCTTATTTCATGTTAAAAATGGATATAATTTAAAAGTAGCCAAAAAAATATTATTTTATAAGTTAAAATAATTATTATTGTTTAATCTATATAAAAAAAATAAAATGAACAAAAAAATATGTGATATAAGAAGTAGATACATGGTATATCAAATGAGGGATAGAATTATCTTCAAGACAGTAATTTTAATAACTATTAAAGCCTTTACTAAATTCGAGGATAAATTTTGCATAAAACTTGATTTACAATTAATCATAATATAAAAATTAAATGAGATTTATTTACTTACATTTGGACAACCATATAATCCAGGTTATTACACGAATAAACGGTTGAATTATGAGGAATTTGTTTGGTTTAATTTTTTGTACTTATTTTCGATGCTCTTTCTGTGACAAGTTTCATCAAAAGGTATAGGATCAACTCTTCATTTGCTCTAATAGTGGCTCCATGGCTATGTTAGACTGAAAATATCATGAGCTACCTCTTTTTCTGGTGGACATTGGTGCTCAATCATCATGGAATCAGTTGGTTTGCATGGTGCTCTTCTTCTTTGGTTGATATGGTCATTGATTTCTTGGTCGATCATGGTCAATTATGGAGGCTTTGGATAGATGCACTGGATTTAAAACTGTTACTTTTTTCTTATTTGAGTGATGCTCTCACCGATATGATTAGGAGTAGTGTAAATTGATGTCATTGTAGGGATGCTAAGAGGAAGCTAGGTTGGTTCGGTGTAATGCGGGCGTTGGGCATTGGGTGCATGCTATCCGGTGGTGCTTCGAGTTAGGGTGATGACCGCTGGATTTTTTCACCCCGGACCAGGGGCTTAACCACAGCTAAAGGCCCATGACATAGAGGCCCACGTATCAGATATACCCAACAAGCCTGGCTCATTCAACCTTCAAAACCGGGCTCGGCCCAGCTTCTTCACTCATAACGACCCAGCCCACACGAAGCATGCTCTCTCCTCTCAGGCCTAGCGTCCGGCCTGACTCTCGGCCCAACCCAGGATCCAGAATAATATTCACCAGACAGCCTGGCAGATCCGCTTAAACGTACGCACGAGGAGAATCAGAGGCCGTTACGCATGGAGCAGGCGGCTGATACCCTAGTACCTCCGAATCCGCATGGCAGAGACGCGTGGCCCAATCCTGGAGAGGCCTTTACACGTCACCAGCAAGCAAGACAATGTATAAAAGAGGAGTCCCCTCCTCAGGAAACTTAAGCCTTATTCTGTAAAACATAAACCCTTGTAAAACCCTATTCTATTGGATCTCAGATCATCAATTGGCGCCGTCTGTGGGAAACGAAGGAGATCTTTTCATCACCGGAGTTTTCACTTTCAAAACCCACTGAGATCCACGATGGAAAACCACCAAGAAAGTAACCTTAACACCCCAAATGACTTGAGCTCTGCCCAAGAAGGACAGCAGTTCTCTTTTTCTAGCCCTACAACGCTGAATAACCAAACGCCTATTCCTCTTAATTCCTCACCAAGCTTGGCAGGGAATACCCCCACCATGATCCTGTCCAACCAGGACATTCAAACTATGGCTCTCCAGTTACAGACTACTGCTCACTGGTTGGGGCAGATAATGCAACAGAGGGGACTTAGCACCCCAATGAATACACTCCCAGTGGTGGAAGAACCCAGAACCAATGAGCCCCGACCCACCCCTGACCGCCTCCAAACTAACAGCCATGACGCCAGGGAAGAAGAAGAACCGGAGGCCCAAATCCATGGGAGGAGGGCAAGGGAGTTGATAGAAAATGAGGAGGCGGACAACTATTCCGCCGAAACAACCAGGGAAACGGGAACTGAAACGGAGGAGGAGGAATGCAGCTTGGGCAAAAGCACCAGCTCTGAAGATGAGAAGATGAACCAAAAGCTGAAACGGTTGAAAGAGCAGCTCCTAGCCGAGCTAGGTAAGAAAGATCAGAGTCAAACCTCCTTGCCTACTTCTTCTCCCTTCTCAAAGTTAATGCAGCAGGAGACCGTTCCCAAGAAGTTCATGATGCCGCCGATGGCGGCCTATAATGGGGCTGGTAACCCGAGAGAGCATGTCATGAACTATAAGACCTTCATGGAGTTGCAAACTCTGTCAGATGCTCTGATGTGCAAGGTGTTCCCAACAACGCTCTCGGGACCAGCGAGGGCATGGTTCAACAGCCTGGAGACCGGAAGCATTAAAAGTTTCGGAGATCTTGCCACTCGCTTCATCAGCCGGTTCGTAGCCGGGGTGCCGGCAGATAGGAAGACGAGCTATCTGGAAACAGTGAGACAAAAAGCTGGTGAATCCCTCAGAGAGTATGTCGCCCGTTTCAATACGGAGGCCCTGCAGATTCCCGAGCTCGACGAAGGAAGGGCGGTAGAGGCCATGCAAAAGGGAACAACCTCTGCCGAGTTCTTTGGCTCACTGAGCAGGAAACCTCCGACCTCACTGGCCGAGTTGATGAAGAGGGCGGAAAAGTATATAAGGCAGGATGACGCCTTAGTAACGAGTAGATTTGCCAAAGGGGTAGCAGGAAAAGAGAAAGCCCCGGAGGAGGGAAGGCCGGAGAAACACGAGAAGAAGCGTGGAAAGAGGCCTGAGCCGTATAAGCAGGCCTGGGAAAGAAGGGATCAAAGGCCTCCTCCTCCTCGGGTTCTTGAACCAAGAGTGCTTCCTCCTTGGGTCCCGGAGAAACCGACTCCATTAAATGCGTCCAGAGCCGAAGTGCTCATGGCTGTCCAGGATAAGGAGTTTCTCCAGTGGCCTAAACCTTTGAAGTCGGAAGCAGACCAACGGAATCCTGACAAGTATTGTCAATATCATCGGACGCATGGCCACGATACCAACAGCTGCTTCCAGTTGATAGCAGAAATCGAGAGGTTGATAAAGAGGGGGCACCTAAAGAATTTTGTGAAGAAATCGGAGGGGCAGAGGCCTCAGCCCGGTCCGGCAGTTCAAACGCCGAGAAGAATTGGAGGTGGTCCAGTGAATGATGGGTCCAGTGGGACCATCAACATGATTGTTGGAGGAATGGGAGGACGGATGAGCCGTCGAGGCAAGAAAAGAAACCGGGAAGGAGAGACCAGCAATGCGGAAGTCATGCAGATCGTTGACCATTCTCCCCTGACCATCACCTTCTCCTCAGAAGATGCTCAGGGCATTCAGATGCCCCACGATGACGCGCTTGTCATTGAAGCCGTCATTCATAATTATCGGGTAAAGAAGGTTTTGGTAGACGACGGGAGCAAGGTCAACCTGCTGCCATACAGAGTGTTCCAACAGATGGGGATTCCGGAAGAGCAGCTAGTCCGAGACCAGGCACCAATCAAGGGGATCAGAGGAGCACCGGTACTCGTAGAAGGAAAAGTGAAGCTGGCTCTTACCTTGGGAGAAGCGCCCAGAGCTCGCACCCATCATGAGGTGTTTTTGGTGGTCAAGCTCCCGCTGAGTTACAATGCGATTTTGGGGAGACCGGCGTTGTTCAACTTTGAAGCTGTTACTAGCATCAGATATTTGGCACTCAAGTTCCCAACGGAGGAAGGAGTGGGGATAGTACGGGGCAGCCAGGAAGAAGCAAGGGCAGTATACTTGGCCACAGTGACGGAACCGAGCTCAACCGGAGAAGCGCTTGACTCGGAAGTTTTGGAGGTCAGGGATGAGACAAAGGAAGCCCGGACAGAGCCCGTTGGAGAGCTGGAGACCTTCTCCCTATCAGAAGAAGAAGCGAGTAAGGTCTTCAGTCTCAATGCCGGCCTCACCAAAGAACAAAAAGGTAAAGCCATGGCCCTGATCCGAAGTCACTCGCCGACCTTCGCATGGAAGCCCTCGGACATGCCGGGAATTGACCCCAAAGTGATGACACACCAACTGAATGTCCTCCCCGAGGCCAAACCTGTAAAGCAGAAGAAGAGAGTAGTGGGAAGAGAGAAGCAGCAAGCCACCCGGGAGGAAGTGCAGAAGCTAGAAGAGGCAGGTTTTATTAGGGAAGTTATGTACCCGCAGTGGTTGGCAAATCCTGTGTTAGTTAAAAAAGCAAATGGCAAATACAGGATGTGCATAGATTTTACTGACCTGAATAAGGCCTGCCCTAAAGATTGTTACCCCCTCCCTGACATTAATAAAATGGTCGACTCAACGGCCGGATTTGATTATATGTCCTCTCTGGATGTTATGTCTGGTTACCACCAAATCCCAATGGAAAAGACGGATGAGGAGAAAACCTCATTTATAACTGAAGATGGAACATACTGTTATAGGGCTATGCCCTTTGGGTTAAGAAATGCGGGGGCAACTTATCAGAGGTTGATGAATAAAATTTTCAGAAACCAGATCGGCAGAAACGTGGAAGTGTATGTGGATGACATGGTGGTCAAAAGTTCAACTTTCCAACAACACACGGCAGATTTGAAGGAAGTATTTGAGGTATTAAATCAGTACAGAATGAAGTTGAACCCAGCAAAGTGTGCCTTCTTCATCAGAGGAGGAAAGTTCTTGGGATACATGGTAAGCGGAAAAGGCATCGAGCCCAATCCGGAGAAGGTAGAAGCCATATTGAATATGCCGGAGCCGACCTGTGTAAGGGACGTCCAGAGATTAACTGGGAGAGTAGTGGCGCTTAATCGATTTATGTCGAGGTCGGCAGAAAAGTGTTTGCCATTTTTCAAAAAATTGAGAAAGGTTCTGAATTTTGAATGGACAGAAGACTGCCAAAAAGCCTTCACAGAGCTTAAGAAATACCTCAGCTCGCCTCACGTGCTCAGCAGCCCCATAAAAGGGGAAGAACTCCTGATATACTTGGCAGCCTCAGAGCAAGCAGTCAGCGCAGTACTAGTAAGGGTGGAAGAAGGAGAGCAGAAGCCTGTCTTCTACGTCAGCAAGGTGCTCAGAGATACCGAAGTCAGATATTCAAACATAGAAAAATCGGCTTATGCCCTGCTGTTGGCAGTCCGAAAATTCAAAGTTTATCTAGAAGGCCATCAAGGAGTTATGATGACAGATCAACCCCTAAAGAAGATTTTACGCAGGCCAGAAACTTCAGGGCGAATGTTGGCTTGGTCCGTAGAGATCAGCCCCTATTGTTTGGAATACCGACCTCGGACAGCTATAAAATCTCAAGCGCTGGCTGACTTCATAGCAGAATGCTCATTCAATGAGAAGAAGGAAGGATTATCCTCGGAGACACCAAGAAAGGAGGGAGAGGGAGAGGTTTCCCAAGAATTTAGCTGGAAACTATACGTAGACGGAGCGTCAGGCGCTGAGGGCAGTGGCGCTGGGGTAATGCTTAAAGGGCCGGAGGGCTTTAAAGTATGTTATGCTTTACGAATGGAGTTCAAGGCTTCCAACAATATGGCCGAATATGAGTCCTTGGTGAATGGGATGCTGGTAGCCTTGGAAGTAGGGGTGACCGACCTCGAAGTAAATAGCGACTCTCAATTGGTGATCAACCAGGTCACGGGAGTATATCAGGCTAGGGACCCTGTCATGCAGAACTATCTTGATAAAGTCAAAACTATAGAGGCCGAGCTCACAGGTCGGGGAGTTATCGTCAGGTTTCAAAGGATACCTCGAGATGAAAACGAGGAGGCAGACCTGCTTAGTCGGTTGTCCAAATAAGAACTAGAACAGCTTCCCGATGAAGTATATATACAGCATGTCCGTACACCTGCTTTCAAAAAGGCAAACACAACATTGCAGGTGGAACAGAGCCTCACATGGATAAGTCCTTATCTAAAATACTTAGAGAAGGGTGAGCTCCCTGAAGATAAAGACGAAGCCAGAAAGATAGCAGCTCGAGCTGCCAATTACCAAGTAATAAGGGGAACCTTATACAGAAAAGGGAAGTCCAGCCCATGGCTCCGATGTGTGAGCCCGGAAGAGGCTACGCGAATAATGGAAGAGATACATAGAGGCCTATGTGGAGCTCACGAGGGAGCAGGGACATTAGCCAACAAAATATTCAGGCAAGGATACTATTGGCCCACTATTAAAAAAGAAGCAGAAGAGTTTGTCCGGAGGTGCGACGTATGTCAGAGATTTGCTAACGCCATCAGGACCCCTGCCACTCCTCAAGCAAGCATATCCAGTCCATGGCCTTTCTCTCAATGGGGAATTGACATCTTGGGACCTTTCCCCAAGACTACGGGGCAAAGGAAATTTGTAGTAGTGGCTGTGGAATATTTCTCGAAATGGCCAGAGGCAGAAGCAATAGCCACAATCACAGCCAGAAAGATGATAGATTTTGTATGGGGGCATATCATCTGCAGATTTGGCATACCCAGAGTGCTTATCTCAGACAACGGCAGACAATTTGACTGCAGCACTTTCAAAACCTTCACGACGAACATGGGCATATGGCATAAGTTCTCCTCTGTGGCTCATCCTCAGACTAATGGCCAAACAGAAGTCACTAACAGAGCAATCCTCCAAGGATTAAAGAAGCGGCTGGATGGTGCAAAGGAAAATTGGGCAGAAGAACTCAATAGCATCCTATGGGCACTCCGAACTACTCCAAGAGCACCCACTAAAGAAACACCGTTCGCACTCGCTTACGGCACAGAGGCCGTAGTTCCAGTTGAGTTGCAGATCCCCACTCATCGAGTCCAATTTGTTAGTGAGGACACTAATGGGGACAAGTTAAGAAGCAACCTGGATGCTCTTGAAGAAGTCAGGGAAGAAGCTCAAGTCCGGACTGCTGCTTATCAACAACGAGCAGCACGATATTACAACCAAAAGGTCAGGGAAAGAAGCTTGAAGGTAGGGGACTTGGCATTGAGAAACCTGGAAGCTACAGGAAAAAGAGCAGCCGCAGGCAAACTAGCACCAACTTGGGAAGGACCTTTTAAGGTAACAAAAGTGGTCAAGCCAGGGGTATACCGAATCGAAGACATACAAGGAAACCCCGAGCCCCATGCTTGGAACATCCAGCACCTAAAAAGGTATTTTCCTTAAAATATTTGTAAAGAAAAAAACGTTGTATTTTGACAGACATAAGTAAATAAAAATTGTTTATACAATGTGATTATCTTTATGAATAACGTTCTACATAAAAAGATCCCCTGAAATAAGGCCTCAGTTAGGCACAAAAACCAGCTGAGATGACGAAGCGACAGTAAGGCCAATGAGCCTGAATCTTGTACAAAACCCCAAAGTAAGAAACAAAAAACAACCGGCGAGGCCCTGAGGTCGTCCCGGAAATTCAAAGACAACCAGGATCCCGTAAGATCTCCTGGAAACAAAAACAACCGGCGAGGCCCCGAGGTCGTCCCGAAAATTCAAAGAAAACCAGGATCCCGTAAGATCTCCTGGAATAAAAAACAACCGGCGAGGCCCCGAGGTCGTCCCGGAAATTCAAAGAAAACCAGGATCCCGTAAGATCTCTTGGAACCAAAAATAGGTCGGTGAAGGACTTAAGAGCCTCCCGAAATGGCAAATTTCCCCACACCATATGCAGGGACAACTTATAAAATCCAATTCCGACCTCAGAAAGAGCCCAGAGCTGAAAAAAAAAAAAAAAAAAAAAAGAGAGACTGAGCTCCCAGCTCAGATAGACTTATCCTCTCAAAACTCAAGGTACAAAGGAAGAGGCCGAACTTCCAGCTCGGATAGTCAGGCCTAATAGCTAAAAAAGCGCCGATCTCGAATTAAGATGCTAACAATAAAAGTTTAGCTACAAAGCAAGAGACCGAGCTCCCAGCACGGATAGACTTACATCCTCAAAAGCTGAAAGTATAAAAGGCCACTGAAAGAGACCGAGCTCTCTCCAAAAGGACTCATAAATGAAGAAATCCTTAGGAGGATAAAAAGGCTATAATCAAAGCCTAAATCAGTTTATCTGGCACAAATCTACAAAGTCACAACCAAGAAAGAAGGACTAAAAGCACAAAACAGACATGATAGTCGCCATTAAAAAGATACGAGATTTGATCTCTCAGACTATCAGCTACGAGCTGAGCTCGCACCTTAAGATCAATTCAGAGCTTATGAATGCAAAATATGTAGTTTACATCACAAATACGAAGAGTAGAGATAAATTTCAAGAAATATGAAAAACAAGAATAAAGAAGAAGGAAACTGATATTTCATTAATGACTATTACAATTTATCTCTCCGGCGAGGCAGGAGGATAAATAGTCCTTAAGGGACTTACATCAGTAAGAACACCCTCACCTGCATTATCTCTATTTACAGCCACCTCTGAAGGAACCCTTGGGCCAGAGCTCTCAACATTAATAGTAGGGGCAACTTCTGACCCAGGGTGGAGGCTCTCTTTCTCAGAATCAAGGTCATCTTCCTCCGACCCTAGCTCGGATTCCCCTGAAGAAGACTCGGCTGGCTGGTCTATGTTCCTCCGGGAATCTCCTCGGGGCAAAGGGAAATCATCCTCCCCGTATAGCACTGACTCGCCATCTGAGTCCACTTCGCGCCTACGAAGCTTGGCCAAAGGAATATCAGGAGCCTGTCTAGCTTCTCTTAAACCGCGATTGTAGCCAGTTACAAACATGCGGAAGGCCTTATCCATGATTGCCTGTTTCATTTCACCAGAAGCTTTATACTCCTCAAGATGTTCTTCACAAACCTCAGCTACAAATTCCTTAAACTCAGAAGAGTCTTTGTAGTCCTGAAGATGAGCTTCACAGGCCTGTTCAATTTTAACCTTCAGCTCATCAGACTCCTGATACTCCGCTACACACTGTTCACGCTTTAGCTGAGCCTTCCCTTCGGCATACTTTACCACCTCGAGCAGGGCTAAACATTTACGTTCCAAAGCCCTGACTTCATTTTTTAGCTGTTGTTGGCGAAGGTTGAACTCTTCAGCCGATGAAGACAGATCTTTGATACGTTCAGAACTTGTGCCCAATTCCTGCTCAAGGACCTCCACCCGGGCTAGGGCACGTTCCCTCTGAGCCCTCACCTCATTCAGGTGAGCTTGAAGCCCTTCAAAATCGGCCTTTAAGGCCTCATATTGGTGCTGGACCTCAGCTTTTTGGCTTACAGCCTCATCCCTCTCCTGAAGGGCCGCTGTCATAGAGGACAGCTGCTTTACAACCTCTACACAACGAGCTTCCACCTCAGCTGCCCTCTCATCGGACTCCTGGAGAACCCTGCGAGTACGAGACAGCTCTGATTCCAGGGATTTGCTATGTTCTGCCGCCTCAGCCGCTCTGTCCTCAGCTCTTTTAGAAGCCCCCAGCGCAGAATGCAACTCCACTTGGAGAGACTGGATCTGCTCCCGGGCGGCTGCCAGGTGGCCCCTCGCGTCGCTGGTGGCAGTCAGGTTTTCATCGCGACGCGCTTCCTCGATCTGGCGGTCCACGGACTCCCGGAGAGAGAGGTCACGGGCATCCACCTCCATAAACAGGCCCGACACCTAGTACGGAAGAACAATTGTCAAGAAAACAAACAAAGCAAACTCAAAGAGAAGTGAAAAAATAACTTACCATCAGAAGCATTTCTCTAACCGTGGATCCGAGCTCCTCACGAGAGCGAGATTGGAAGGACACCTGCTCCTTGGTAGAACTGGCCAAGTGACCAGTCAGGGCCAGAAGACGAGGATCCGAAGCCTCTGTTATCCCGCCGAACATCCGCTCCCGGAGAAGTGCGGCAACAGCAGAGGCCGGAGACTCAGAGGAAATGCCTGATAGGTCCAGAATGTTGTCAGTGGGAGACGACGAAGGAACAGCAGAAACAACCTTCCCTTTCCCAATGGGAGGAAGAGGTGGGGAAGGACCCGCAGCAGTCCTGGATTTCTTCCGAGCAGGAGATGGGGTAGGCGTTCCAGAAGGGGTTGGACGCTTGCCCCCGGTCTTTGATGAGATGCCTTCAGATCCCTCAGGCTCAGTCCTCACAGGGGCAGGGGCACCTTCAGCAGAAACCTCTGGGCTTTGACCCTCTAGGACGATGATCTCCATCCCTATCCCAGAGGTCTCCTTGTCTTCAACAGGGGACTCAGACTTCCCCCTGACACCCCCTCAGTAGAATGGGCAGCACCCCGCTCCACTTGTTCAGAAACTTGGGTCTGCTCCACAATAGCTAGGGAAGTTTCCCTCACGACCTCTGAGGAGGCTGGAGCAGATCTAGACCCTTCAGCAAGCGACAAAGTTGAGCTCGACCCACCGAGGCTAGATGGCCGAGCTGACTTGGTGCTGCGAGAGCTCGGCTTGGAAGCTCGAGAAGAAGCTTTGACGGGAGGTCGGCTGACCTTCTTGAAGGAAGCAGTTTGAGCCAGCTCCGCAGCAATCTCAGTTACCGAACGCCCATCCCCAAAGGCATCAAAAATTGCATGCATATTCTCCCGAGATAGGTCAAAGTTCTTGGGGAAATTGATGCCATCCATTTTCACCTCAGAAGCTGCAAAAAACAAGAAGTTACAAAGAGTCAGCATATTTTCTGATATTACGAGCAAAGAAGAAACAGAATAACTAGACAAAGCGCTATACTCGTGTCACGGATATCCCTAAGGTTGGAAGCAAACATACACTTTTCGACGTCATACTTCCTCTCAACGGAAGTCAGTCGAAGCAGCCCCACCTGCTCAATAAAACTCAATTGGGGCAAATCGTTACAGCCCGGTAAAATCTCTCCCCACGTTAGATCTACTTCCCATGATCGGTAGGACCCTAACTTCAGCTCCGCCACAAGGAAATTCTCTACCCAGCCCTTTATAGAATCCTTATAACCCGTGAGAAGAGATAACCCATTACGGGGGGAAAAGTAATAGAAGTTTTGCTTCGCCCTAACCAGGCAGAAAAAGGTGACAAACAGACAGGCCGTGGGTGTAAAACCCCAACCCAGACAGATACACTCAAAACAAGACATGAACAAAATAGAGTTTGGGGATAACATCCGAGGAGTTACCCTGAAGTATTCGAAGACCTCAGTAAAGAAAGGGGAAAAAGGAAATGGCAGACCGAATTCCCTTTGCTTTAGAAAGAACACTATACGGCGATTCTCTTGGGGATCGATCAAACCAGGAGGGGGAGGGTAAGGAAGAACTATCCTCTCATTGGGAAGAGGCGCTTGAATAAGATACAGTGGAGTATCTAAGAGCCTCCGGGAAATATGCTTAGTTATGTTGGAAGGTGTGATATGCGACTCAAGGTCAAAAACATCAGGAAGCTTTGAACTTGCCATGGAAGAACAAGGAAGCGTACCTGAGAAAACGATGGGATGAAAAACTGTAGAAGGAGTTGCAGGAAGACAGAGAGCAGACAAGAGCTAGTTCTTCAAAAGACCGAAGGAATTCGAACAGAAAGGCAATTATGAGGCAGAGCG
This sequence comes from Manihot esculenta, assembly GCF_001659605.2. Taxonomy (NCBI): domain Eukaryota; kingdom Viridiplantae; phylum Streptophyta; class Magnoliopsida; order Malpighiales; family Euphorbiaceae; genus Manihot; species Manihot esculenta. The sequence continues at coordinate 23,032,924 of NC_035170.2, forward strand.
TTGATCTGAACAGTTTTGTCTTGGAGCGGCGCGATCATTAATTGTTCTCGAAGTTTACCCTCTCAACGGTTAGGTAATAACCGGCGAGAAGATAAAGGGGCAAAAGGATGATCGCTGGGCTTATCTACATCTATCAAGGGCCAAGTACACGATGACAGCCCATTATTTAAAAGCCCATTCGCCATCCACATAATACAAGCCCAACTCATCAGTCAGAGCAACTTAGCCTACTACTTTACCATCCCTATGGTAAATGCCGAGGAAACAGAGGGGCAAGTCATGAAAAGACCCAAAAGTACAAGCAAATGGGAGCACGATAAAGGTCAGACTTGCTCATCACTTAAAAAGTTATAAGATTTGATTTATCGTTAAACAAAGGCTGTGAGATCGGAAAGAGGCGCCAAGAGCACCTCGGGATCATACAGAGCTGAGAGCTCAGAAATTAACTCAAGGATTAAAAGGCCGAGCTCACATGTAATACCCGGCTAGAATCCGGCATCGGGATTCCTGCCTTCCGGCGGAATCTAGGGTGTTAGATCTCTCTAGAAGGGTAGAATGTGTTTTCTAAAATGTTTTCACATGATTTCATGGTTTTAAATGAAAATGAATTAAGTTTCGAAGAGAAAAAGGCCAAGGAGGAAGAACCCAGGTTCGGCCGCCGAAGGTAATGTTCGGCCGCCGAACATGAGATGGTTTCGGATGGACTTTTGGCTTCCGAAAGTTGAGTTGGGCAGAAACCAGGTTCGGCTGCCGAACCTCAAGTTCGGCCGCCGAACATGGGGGACTTTAGGGTGCTGGTTTGGCCGCCGAATGTGGCTCAGCCGGTCGCCTATAAAAGGCCTCAGACCGACAATGGGCGAGTTTTCTCCCCATTCTCGTGCCCAGGTGAGTTCATGTCCTCCCTTGGTCGATTTCACGTTTTCCTTCAATCTTCTATGGTTTTTATGAGTTTCATCCTTGTGTTTGAAGATTTAAAGCTTAAAAGGAGTTTTGGGAGCTTGGAGCTTTTGGAACTTGGATTCTCCACACCTCCGAGTTAGGGGTCACACCACCCTCGATCTTCAAGAGGTAAGTGTAGATCCTTGCTTCCCTAGTGTTTTCATGAAGTTTTATGAAGTTTTTGATGGTTGAGTATGGGTAGATATGCATGTTTAGGTTTATGTGGGTTTTATACCCAATGTATGTTATGTGATGTTTGTGTTGAGGAGTTTATGTTAGTTTATGCTCCTTTATGCTTGTGGGAGTGAGTATGCATGATTGAGAGAGAGTATGTGAGGATTTGGGTATATTTGAGTTTGGTTTTTGGCTTGGCAGAATCGGACCTGTTGTCCAGAGGGGACCAGGTTCGGCCGCCGAAAGGAGTTTCGGCCGCCGAACCTGCATGGGAGGCAGTCTGTAGGCTGCCGAATGTGCCCCCGAAGGAGGGACTTTCGTTTCTGTCCTAGGGTTTCGGCCGCCGAACCTGCCGCCGAACCTACCCGAGTTTCGTCTCTGGAAGGGACTTTCGGCCGCCGAAGGTGCCGCCGAAAGTGCCCTGTCCAGCCGTTTCTTGGGTGTTTTCCATGCATGTTTAAGTGATGTTTAGAGAGGTTTTTGGGGAGTTGTTTATGAGTTGTTAGAATGTGTTTGGCACCTCATTCGAGTCCACCTGTGTAGGATCGGACCCGAGAGACCGAGGAGGCCATCAGTGTTAGCAGTTGCAGAGTCAGTCAGCGTCTGCCAGGAGGTGAGTAGAACTAAACTTAATCTTTTATGCACAAAATCTAATGCCTAAAGCATGTTCATGCATCATGATTATATGTAGTAGGTTGATTGCACTAGTTTCACGAATATGACGCATTGCATTATTTGATGTCGATGGAGGAAGGGTGGACCGAGGCGACTTCAATAGCCCATATCTGTCACGAGTCTTGTCTTAGTCCTTTGAGAGCCGGACAAGTACATGTAGGAAAGTCCATGTGAGCTCTCTGTGGACCAGACACCATGTCAGGTATGTTACAGGCCTTTGTGAGCTCCTATGGGGGAGCCGGGCACCGACAGAGGGATTTTTGATGTCATGTCCATCCTCTGAGAGGAAAGATGCATGCAAAAAGACAGACTCTCAGAAACCAGGGTCCGTGGGGAATAAATATTGCATAAGCCCCGAGGCGGACAAAATTATGTGATTTCTCTGTGTTATGATGCATTTCATGAAAGCATGTAATTAATGAACTGTTTTCTCTGTTTCTACTCACTGGGCTTTTTAGCTCACCCCTCTCCCCTAACCCCAGTGTTGCAGGTTTAAGTCAGAGCTCAGAAGTCAGCAGGGTAAAGATTAAGAGACGTGTGTTTTATGTAATAGTTTATGTTTATGTATCAGTTTAGTAGTTTTAGAAGTGGACATGTAATATAAGTTGATGTAATATTAGATGAGATAATGTATGTAGCTGATAGTAGAGTTAATGTTTATGGATTAGCGTGTGCTTGGCCCTATAGTTTGGTTAATCCCTGTTGATGCATGATTATGAAATGTTTTTATGTTGAGTTGAGAACCAGGCTTGATGTATGTAATCTTGACCCAGCTAGAGCATTTGATGAGGGCTCTAGCATGGGAAAGTTTATGTTCACAGTTATGTTGTAGCATACGGATCAAGCTTGGTGTATGTTCAGATTTCAGGCTTTATGTTTAAGTTTTTGTTCATGCACGGGATTTTACCAGGTAATAGTATGTATGTTGGCTTGCTACGGGTCCCGGCGGCCTTAAGCCGATCTGGATCCTAGCGCCGGTGATGATTCGGGCCGTTACAGAGGGGTATCGGTTTCCGGGTCGTTACAGAATGGTATCAGAGCTTTGGGCCTCGAGAGTACGGTGTGTTGCACATCGGAAAGAGGTTGGCTTAGAGGTCATAGAAGGGCAAGCACAATAAGAAAGATCAAGAGTAGAATCATGTCCACTAGGATAGGATGTTGAGTCCTGTCTTGATGATGATGTGTAATGCCATGATTTTATGCATGTGCATTAATGTTATGTATGTATGATATGTATGCAGGTTCATGTGTTTCCATATGAACCGTATGATGCTAATGATTGATTGTATGCTTGTGTGTTGTTCTTCAGAGGAGCCAGAATGCGAGGTGCTCGTCGATCTGTAGAATCGACTGGAGTTCCATTTGAGAGGGAAGGTTTGGACACCTTTCCCCCTGCTCTGCCAAGAGCGCAGTCGTGGGGAGTCAGCAGATGGGGAACATCAAGGGACCCTGGAAGGTCTTTTGATGTAAGCAGAGAAGCAATGGCTCCAAGAAGGATGTCAGCTAGTATGAGAGAAGTAGAGTCAGATGTTCAGAGAAGGGATGTCAGTATGGGAGTCAGAGTACCGGAAGAAGGTATGGGAGATTCTCAGGAGGATGCTCAGACTCAGGATTCCAGGATCTCAGGTTCAGGAGGGATTGATCCCTCCACTCTGAGTACAGCCGCCACGAAAAGTAAGAAGTGGAGCAGAGGCCTCAGAAAGTCGAAGAAGAAGTTTTGGCAGAATCTGAAGGCAAGTCTGGGTTTTGGTGGTTCGAGCTCTGGCTCAGGCAGTTCAAGATGCTTGAGGTGCGGAAGGCCGCACAAGGGAGTCTGTCTCGCGGGGACGACAGCATGTTTCAGGTGCAGACAGGAGGGGCACATAGCACGTGAGTGTCCTACTGCGCCCTGGTTGGCTCAGTCCCAGCGGACAGATGCAGGTAGAGCGTCTCAGCCAGCAGCTTCAGCCATGTTTCTGATTAGGGGTCGAGGCAGAGGAAGAGGTTCAGTCCCTCATTCCTCAGGTTCCCGTGGAGAAGGTCCGTCAGCTTCAGCTCGGATCTTCACCCAAGCTCAGCAGGAGGCAGACACATCAAACATGGTGGTGTCAGGTACGCTCACTTTTGGATGTTCTGATGTGTATGTTTTTGTGAACCCTAGTGTTTTTCTCTTTCTTTAGTTGCTCTAGGAGCCGGCGAGAGGTTGAGTCGATAGCTTCTGGGCTAGAGTGTTCTCTTGGTCAGTGGATTCATGTGTGATCCATCTGTGGCAGAGTCAGTCTGCCGGTCCAGTTCTGTGTCAGCTGAGGGTAGATGCCTTCCACCCGACATTGAGGTCCTAGACTTGACTGTCTGGACGTCAGTTTAAGGTTGGACTGGGTTTTCTACTCGTGATGCTATCTTGGTCTGCAAAGACAAGGTAGTCAGGTTCAGAGGACAGGATGGGTCAAAGATTTTTCTTCTGAGGGGACACAGTAGGGATGCCTAGAGGTTTGATGTCAGCCTGTAAGGTTCGTAGGGTGCGTAGGAGGGGTTGTCAGAGGGTTCTAGCTCTTGTTTGAGAGTTCAGCAGTCAGGTCGGGGAACCAGTCTCAGTGCCAGTTGTTATAGAGAGTTCTTAGATGTCTTCCCAAGCGAGTTGTCAGGTTTACCATCTGTCAGGGAGTTAGAGTTTGGTATAGGAGTGGTGTCTGGACGCAGAACCATTTCTACCCTTCCCTATAGGATGGCGCCTGCATAGAGAGAGGTAGCAGTAGAGTAGAGGTGAGGCTTGGTAGATAAGGGTTTTGTCCGACCTAGTACTTCACTCTGGATTGCTCCAGTATGGTTGTGGGAAACGAAGGATGAATCCTTGAGACTTTGTAACGACTGTAAGCGGTTAAACAAGGTCACTACCAAGGGCAGGTATTCCCATGTAGGATGGATGATCTATGGGGACAGCTAGTCGGAGCTGGTTGTTTTCCAGGCTAGATATGAAATTCGGGTACTACCTGTGAGAGTTAGAGTTAGTTTTGGGTTAGTAGTGAGACGAAGCCAGTTAGTTAAGATGTAGAGAAAAGAGAAAGGATCAGAGTAGCGCAGCAGAAGCTTGTGGAGTTCAGGAGAAGGTGAGGTATTGCTAAGATATGTTTGAAAGGTCGGGAGTTCTTACTCCAGCAGTGCCTGTGTCTCTCTTTTAGGAGAGAGGTTTTTAGGTTTTGCTTGCTTGATTGCTTGCTTGTTTATGTATGATTGATGCTATGTTTCAGATGCCTGTTTGTTTGTGGAACATTCGGGGACGGATGTTCTTAAAGGGGGGAAGAATGTAATACCCGGCTAGAATCCGGCATCGGGATTCCTGCCTTCCGGCGGAATCTAGGGTGTTAGATCTCTCTAGAAGGGTAGAATGTGTTTTCTAAAATGTTTTCACATGATTTCATGGTTTTAAATGAAAATGAATTAAGTTTCGAAGAGAAAAAGGCCAAGGAGGAAGAACCCAGGTTCGGCCGCCGAAGGTAATGTTCGGCCGCCGAACATGAGATGGTTTCGGATGGACTTTTGGCTTCCGAAAGTTGAGTTGGGCAGAAACCAGGTTCGGCTGCCGAACCTCAAGTTCGGCCGCCGAACATGGGGGACTTTAGGGTGCTGGTTTGGCCGCCGAATGTGGCTCAGCCGGTCGCCTATAAAAGGCCTCAGACCGAAAATGGGCGAGTTTTCTCCCCATTCTCGTGCCCAGGTGAGTTCATGTCCTCCCTTGGTCGATTTCACGTTTTCCTTCAATCTTCTATGGTTTTTATGAGTTTCATCCTTGTGTTTGAAGATTTAAAGCTTAAAAGGAGTTTTGGGAGCTTGGAGCTTTTGGAACTTGGATTCTCCACACCTCCGAGTTAGGGGTCACACCACCCTCGATCTTCAAGAGGTAAGTGTAGATCCTTGCTTCCCTAGTGTTTTCATGAAGTTTTATGAAGTTTTTGATGGTTGAGTATGGGTAGATATGCATGTTTAGGTTTATGTGGGTTTTATACCCAATGTATGTTATGTGATGTTTGTGTTGAGGAGTTTATGTTAGTTTATGCTCCTTTATGCTTGTGGGAGTGAGTATGCATGATTGGGAGAGAGTATGTGAGGATTTGGGTATATTTGAGTTTGGTTTTTGGCTTGGCAGAATCGGACCTGTTGTCCAGAGGGGACCAGGTTCGGCCGCCGAAAGGAGTTTCGGCCGCCGAACCTGCATGGGAGGCAGTCTGTAGGCTGCCGAATGTGCCCCCGAAGGAGGGACTTTCGTTTCTGTCCTAGGGTTTCGGCCGCCGAACCTGCCGCCGAACCTACCCGAGTTTCGTCTCTGGAAGGGACTTTCGGCCGCCGAAGGTGCCGCCGAAAGTGCCCTGTCCAGCCGTTTCTTGGGTGTTTTCCATGCATGTTTAAGTGATGTTTAGAGAGGTTTTTGGGGAGTTGTTTATGAGTTGTTAGAATGTGTTTGGCACCTCATTCGAGTCCACCTGTGTAGGATCGGACCCGAGAGACCGAGGAGGCCATCAGTGTTAGCAGTTGCAGAGTCAGTCAGCGTCTGCCAGGAGGTGAGTAGAACTAAACTTAATCTTTTATGCACAAAATCTAATGCCTAAAGCATGTTCATGCATCATGATTATATGTAGTAGGTTGATTGCACTAGTTTCACGAATATGACGCATTGCATTATTTGATGTCGATGGAGGAAGGGTGGACCGAGGCGACTTCAATAGCCCATATCTGTCACGAGTCTTGTCTTAGTCCTTTGAGAGCCGGACAAGTACATGTAGGAAAGTCCATGTGAGCTCTCTGTGGACCAGACACCATGTCAGGTATGTTACAGGCCTTTGTGAGCTCCTATGGGGGAGCCGGGCACCGACAGAGGGATTTTTGATGTCATGTCCATCCTCTGAGAGGAAAGATGCATGCAAAAAGACAGACTCTCAGAAACCAGGGTCCGTGGGGAATAAATATTGCATAAGCCCCGAGGCGGACAAAATTATGTGATTTCTCTGTGTTATGATGCATTTCATGAAAGCATGTAATTAATGAACTGTTTTCTCTGTTTCTACTCACTGGGCTTTTTAGCTCACCCCTCTCCCCTAACCCCAGTGTTGCAGGTTTAAGTCAGAGCTCAGAAGTCAGCAGGGTAAAGATTAAGAGACGTGTGTTTTATGTAATAGTTTATGTTTATGTATCAGTTTAGTAGTTTTAGAAGTGGACATGTAATATAAGTTGATGTAATATTAGATGAGATAATGTATGTAGCTGATAGTAGCGTTAATGTTTATGGATTAGCGTGTGCTTGGCCCTATAGTTTGGTTAATCCCTGTTGATGCATGATTATGAAATGTTTTTATGTTGAGTTGAGAACCAGGCTTGATGTATGTAATCTTGACCCAGCTAGAGCATTTGATGAGGGCTCTAGCATGGGAAAGTTTATGTTCACAGTTATGTTGTAGCATACGGATCAAGCTTGGTGTATGTTCAGATTTCAGGCTTTATGTTTAAGTTTTTGTTCATGCACGGGATTTTACCAGGTAATAGTATGTATGTTGGCTTGCTACGGGTCCCGGCGGCCTTAAGCCGATCTGGATCCTAGCGCCGGTGATGATTCGGGCCGTTACAGAGGGGTATCGGTTTCCGGGTCGTTACATCACAGGTCGGATTAGTCCAGCTCGGAAAACATAACTTGAGAGCTCGGTCGGCTAAAGGAGGCTCAAAGCTCAATCCATCAAGAAAAGACCGAGCTCACGGGTCGGTTAGTCAAGCTCGGAAGAGTAAACCGCCCGTCAAATTGGTTAAGTAGGCCTGAGGCCCGTCTCATCGACCAAAAGAAGAAGTTCGCGAAATACGGTCGATTCAGCTCGGAAAAAACGGAACAAAAGTTAGTTGGCTAAAGCTACGAAGAAGAGCAGTATCAGTACTTCATCCATGACAGAGAAAAGAACAAGCTCAAGTATGAAAAACAAGCATTTCATTAAAGGAAAAGTACATTACAGCACGTTACAAAGGCCTACATTACAGAATGGAAGACCACCCTTAAAGGGTTTACATATCCGGATACTTCATCATCTACGATTATCACCTACCCTACTATTCTAGTCTTCAGTTCGGAGGACTTCTCGCAGCTCGGAATGTGAGTTTTTCAGAAAAGGCCAAGATCTGTCCCGCTATTATAGGGGAACTGAACAAGTTGATTCCCATAAGCATTTCTCACTGTCCCCCTGGGCAAACGTTCGGTTACCCGAATGTGATGCACGGTACATTCAAACAAGCTCAGATATTGTATGCCGGCCGTGCACCACACATGAAAAACATAATTCTTCGGGCTATGGCCCCGAAGAGATCGCGAAGTACACATTCGAAGAATCGCTGGAGACTTGACTGAGTGCAGCAGATCCCAGTCTCACATAATACTGGTACTTCACATCGAAGGGAGCAATAATACTGGTACTTCACATCAAAAGGAACAATAAGCTGAGCATTTGCGCCACTTCCATTTATATCAAAAGAAGATAACAGGGGGGGAGGTCGACCAGAAATCCTGGACGAAGTAGTTTCAGCAACTCGCCGAATGGTCCCACCCATCGACTGCCCTACCAGAAGGATCTCCGAAACAACGTTCCAACTCCTTAGAGGTAACCTTCAATCCTCAAAATTTTGAATTGACTCATCTTCATCTCAGGTACTGCAAAAGGGTCCCAAAACAGAGATAAGTTAGGATAATCTTCCGTCGAGATGATAAAAGCGAGATTAAAGCAAATTCCTGGGGCAATACAAAAATCCCGCCGGAAGAAGGAAACAGACAGACAAATTCGAAAGAAAAATCCCTTTGCTCCCACAGAATGCCTGGGACTGGTAAGGAGGTGATGTTAATATATATCCGAAAGTTTGTATTTTGCAGGACAGGGGAGCCGAATTCTCAACTAATGCCGTCAGAGTCCTTAAAAGGTATTCATGGGAAAGGAAAGAAAGGACATATCCAGATAATGATGACAAGAAAACAAAGATAGCAGAGAACGCGGAAAGTAAAGAAAAGCCCGAAAGAGGAAAGAGCATATAGGATTCAGAAACTGCGCAACGATAAAAAGAGGAAAGGGTATTATAAAGACACCTAGACACGAACAGACGCGGCCATAATGGTTCTTGATATTCACCCCCTCGGCAGTTGGAGCAATAACTCCCGAGAAGGTGAAGGGGCAATTGATGACCGCTGGATTTTTTCACCCCGGACCAGGGGCTTAACCACAGCTAAAGGCCCATGACATAGAGGCCCACGTATCTGATATACCCAACAAGCCTGGCTCATTCAACCTTCAAAACCGGGCTCGGCCCAGCTTCTTCACTCATAACGACCCAGCCCACACGAAGCATGCTCTCTCCTCTCAGGCCTAGCGTCCGGCCCGACTCTCGGCCCAACCCAGGATCCAGAATAATATTCACCAGACAGTCTGGCAGATCCGCTTAAACGTACGCACGAGGAGAATCAGAGGCCGTTACGCATGGAGCAGGCGGCTGATACCCTAGTACCTCCGAATCCGCATGGCAGAGACGCGTGGCCCAATCCTGGAGAGGCCTTTACACGTCACCAGCAAGCAAGACAATGTATAAAAGAGGAGTCCCCTCCTCAGGAAACTTAAGCCTTATTCTGTAAAACATAAACCCTTGTAAAACCCTATTCTATTGGATCTCAGATCATCATAGGGTTTATGGGATTTTTATGATTTTGAGTTATAGTTTAGTTTTCTAATTATTTTGATATCTAATCTTAATTCACTACATGTTAATTATCAAATGCAATGCCTTTTCAATGTTTAATTTGTCTGTCCAAACTTCAAAGAATATAAATAATAAAAAAAAATCACATTATAGATTGAAAAATTGTTTTTTCTCATTCTTCTTTTTTTCTCTGAGATCTTTGTCTCTTTGTTTACTGTCATACCATCTATCTCCTCTGCCCCATCCAGATAGAGGGACCTCGTTCTCGACTGACCGGATAGTGAGTTTTCTACCTCTGGATTGTTTATTTATTTAATACAATTTCTTTTAATAATTTGTAATGTTTCTCTTATGTAATGTATTAAGTAGTAATTTTATTATTTATTTAATAATATGTAATATTTCTCCTATCTCATAATTTTTGTCTATTTTATTTTTTTATATATATTAAGAAATGTAATTTTTTTATTAACTTTCTAATTATATCTATCTTAAATATATTAAATTTTAATATATATTTTAAGAGATTTTTTTAAAATTAAATAAAATTACAATAGTGAATTTATATATTATTAGATAATAGATGGGCCAATGATACTCAGGCCATAGTCGAGCTCTTGCAGGAGAGTTAGACCCAAAACCCATCAGAGCCCACTAAACAAGTTGGCCCATTAACGCCCAACCCAGTCCACAATTGGACAGACCGACCTAACTGAGTCCGGACTCAGCAAAAATGGTCCCAACTCATCTGACGTGATGGGGGAGTAGGGGAACAGGCCCAGCTATGCTGCGACCTTATCAGCACGAGCGTCGAAAGAAAATTAAATGGACGTCTGACGATGATGAGAAGGCAGGTACGCCCGTATGTACAGCTCTGTATGATAGTATGATAGGGACACTGGCACTCTAGAGTAGGGTGGCAGTTATGCGTTACTAAAGGACAAGAGAAAAAGAAATAAATGAGGAAGGCCTGAACCATTCAGGGTAAGTCTACTCACCCATACCAAAACCCTACCTCTTTCTAGATCTCATATTATCATTATTCTAGATTAAAAAATAATAATAATAATTTTAAAATAATAAAAAAATAAAAATTATGTGACAGAAATAATAGATTAGATATGGTCATGGGTTGCTTCTTGTTTGGAATTGGGGATTTGATTTTATTTGTCGAATTGAATTTAAACTGGCCCGCTTTAAAACAGTTCAAGGCAGTTTCAATTTTTTAATGGTTTCGATCTGTTTTCAGTCTAGGTTTAAAGCGGTCACCATTCTAATTTTAATTTCAATTAAATTCAGATTATAAATGGTTAATCCGACTTCGGTTTTTAAAAAAAAATTAAAGGTAAAAAACTTAAATAAAATATAAAAAAGTAAATATAAGTATTAAATTTTATTGAATATATATTTTATTAAATAAGTAAATCGTAAAATGTATCCATTTACATGATATATGTTAGCATGATTATAGAAAATCAATTTTTACATGATTATAGAAAATCAATCTTTGCATGATTATAAGAGATTTGTTTAGCATAATTATAGCGATTATTATTCTTGTCATAATTAACTCATACTCTTCTGTGTATATAGATATAATATCTCGGTAAAATATATAAAATAGAAATATAAAATTTTTTTATTATTATTTGTACTCTTTCTGCTAATATGGTATCATAGCCGCAAGGCTTCGATTTCTAGTTTTTGGGGTCTCTTCTTTCTCTGCAATTCTGATTAGTTTTCTAGTTTCTGGGGTCTCTTCTTTCTCTGCAATTCTGATTAGTTTTCCTCCGAGACACCTAACTCTGCCTGTATTTCACACACTGTTCATCTATGTTCCTTTGCAATCAAGGAACAAATGGAGAAATCTGACATTTCAAAATCTATTGCAACGCTTCTAACTGGCTCCAACTATAATCTCTGGGGGTATGAAAAGTTTTTTAATAGGTCACAAACTTTGGCGTATTGTCACTGGCGAACTGTTGTCCAACGTTCTTGTCCTCACACCTCTCAGCAGAATGGGAGAGCCGAACGCAAGCATCGCCACATTCTTTATTCTGTGATTCTGATACCAGCTCCCCCCCACCTGCTCTTGTTGAACCTGCACCAGTTGTTGATTCTGTACCTGTGCCTGCATCTCCTCCTACCACTACTCTCCGTCGTTCTATCCGGTCAGTCAGTTTATGTCTGCTCCTTGTTCAACTCATTTCTCTGCAATGCTTCGAATCTTTCGTTATATCAAAGGAACTCTTTTTCATGGTTTACACTTCTCAGCTACCTCCTCCTTGGTATTATCTGGCTACTCTGATGCTAATTGAGCCGGTGATCCGACTAATCGTCGCTCTACAACTGATTATTGTTTTTTCCTGGGAGATTCTCTTATCTCTTGGCGTAGCAAAAAAAAAAAAAAAAAAAACTATTGTTGCTTGTTCTAACAATGAATCTGAATATTGTGGTCTTGTTGATGCTATATCTAAACTGCTTTAGTTATCACTCTTCTGCCACCATTCTTCATTGTGACAATAGAAGTGCCATACAAATTTCTCATAATGATGTCTTTCATGAGCGTACCAAACACATCGAGATTGATTGTCATTTGATACATCATCATGTTGCTCATGACACCATATGTTTAATTCCTGTCTCGTCTCGTCTGCTAGCCAAACTGCGGATATTTTCACCAAACCGCATTGCTTTCAAGATCTCTTATGCAAACTCAAGTTGGCACCTGCGCTACCACCTTGAGTTTGAGGGGGTGTTAGCATAATTATAGGAAATCAATCTTTGTATAATTATAGCGATTATTATTCTTGTAATAATTAGCTCATACTCTTCTGTATATATAGATGTAATATCTCTATAAAATATATACAATTTTCTTATTATTATCTGTACTCTTTATGCTAATAATATAAATAATAAAATAATATATATATAATATAGAAATAAAATAATATTATATTTAAATATAAATAATATTTTTTTATAAATTAAAAATAAATTTAAATTTAATTATTTGACCTATTTCAAAAAAAAATTTAATTATTTGATAATTTAATTTGTTTATGCACTTAAAATTATTTTTTTTAAAATAATTTTTAAAATAATCTAACTATCTAATTGAATTTCTTAGGTCAATTGAGATCGATTCCATAGAGATTATGAACTCAAACACAAACCATCATTTCTGTTAGAGTTGGAATGTAGAATTTTTTTCAAATACATTAATTAGAAAAATGTTAAAATCTAATTTAAATTTAAAATTAATGTTTTAGAAATAAGAATGTTAAATTTTTTTTTTAGTTTTTTATTTTTTATTTGAAAAATAGTGTTGGTTTTCAATTACAATATTAAAAAGTCATTCTCACTGTGTTTAGAACATTCTTTGAGCAAGAAAGGAAAATAATAAGAGGAAAATATGGGAGGTAAAAGAAAGTAGATGATAAGTTATTTTCTCAAGGAAAATAAAAGAGAAAATTTGTTTATTTTCTTTAACAATGCAGGAGATTATGTATTTGACAAGTCCCATGGATTATATAGGTTAAATACAGACTGCGGAAACTAAAACAAATCAAAATTTTCAAATTAAATCCAACAAAACAAAAAAATAAAAAATAAATATAAATCAAACAACTCAAAATGTAGTAATGAAACTGTCTGTATCGTAAATGTGGATTTCATCCATTACAGAAATTAAGGACTATACAAGTTATTAATAGAATTTTAGCACTTGCACTTCAATCCACTACAATAAGAAGAGACGTGTCAACATCAAATTTTGGTAAATATCTTCGTAAGAGTTACTTTCTTATGAAAATGAGTGAGTGAGAAAACGAGGGTAGAAATCTATTAAAAACAAGCAAATAAAATAAAGGATGAAAAATAAACAATTCTTTCTATTTCTTCTTATCCAAATGATATAGGAATTTCTTTGGATAATGAAAGATATAATTTTTTTAATTTGTTTGTTGAACTCTATTTTATATACAAATATCTCCTAATCCATAGTTACATTAGAATGTTAAAGAGTAAAAAGGAATAAATCATTTGTATTTGGAAAATGAAGAAAGTATTAAACTTTTCATCCAATTAAGAAACAAATCTGTTATCAAATGGCTGCATATAGCTAAGAAAATTTCATTGTGTTGCTTCTTTTAATTTCTTGCTTTCAGGGAAGAACATATATTGAACTCTTTTTTTAAATTTATTTAAAATTAAAGATTTCACAAAATATTAATAATTATTTTTTATCAATTTTTTTGTTTGAAATGAAAGAATTCTTTCTTTCTTAACTTAAAAAATTTTCATTTTCAAATGAGATGAGGTTTCTTTTGTAAATTTTCCAGACCGAGAGTAAATGGAACAATAAAAATGTCAAAGCAAATAATAATAATAATAATTATAGCAGCATATGACTTAACTCAAGCAAAGGAGTTAAAAAAGTGTTTCTTTGGAAAAAATAGTTTGAAAAAAGTTATTTTGTTATTTTATATTCTCGTGATTAAATTATATGAAAAATAATTTTAAATTATCTTTTAATATTTTCAAATGATATTTTTAAAAGAATATTTTTCTCAACATCAACTCCAACGGTAATGTCAAACAATCTCTTAAAACAATAAATATATTACTTAATTCCTTTTTAAAGATCAAATATTTCTAAATATACTTGACAGACAAAAGAACATAGTTGACACACAAAAGAACATATTTCTAAATATACTCAACTGTTGTCAACAAGCTCCAAGCACTTGGAGAAGTGGTTAGTGAAACATATGTAGTTAAGAAAATGTTGCGTTCAGTATCCCCTAAGTATCTTCAGATTGCCTCAACCATAGAAAAATTCGGGAATCTGTCTGTAAAGACGATTGAAGAAGTAACTGATTCTCTCAAAGCTCACGAGGAGAGGTTGCGGAGCTACGACTCCAGAATATACGAACACGTGCTACTCACTAAAGGCGAGTGGAAAGCACGAGCTGAGTCCTCAAAAACCAACGAAAAGCATCCGTAGGACATGAATAGAGGTAGAGGACGCGGCAGAGGCAGAGGAGGAGGTCGCGGCAGGGGTCGTGGCCCTCCTGGAACAGGCCGAGGTTAGGATGATGAAGGACAACACCATCAGAAGTTCAACATTAAAAAGGTCAGGAGTTACAATTGCAACGAATATGGCCATTTTCAATCTGATTGTAAAGCTGAAAGGAAGAAACATAATGAGGCACATTTAGTGGAACAATTCGAAAAGGAGTCGATGTTGTTGATGCTAGAAACCAGTGAGATGATTCACATCGGTGAAGAGAAGGAAGGGGAGCTAATGCTAAATGAAGAACAGATGCATGACTTTGAAGGAGTAGAAACGAAAGGAACCATGTGGTACTATGATATGGGGGCAAGCAATCATATGAAAAGCAACAAGCAGGCTTTAACCGATCTCGATGAAACAGTCAAAGGGAATGTCAAGTTCGGTGATGGTTCTGTCGTCAAGGTAGAAGGCCGAGGTACTTTAGAATTTCAGTGCAAGAATGGAAATTATTTTAAACTAACAAATGTATACTACATTCCTCGATTAAGATCCAATATTATAAGCCTTGGTCAGCTCGACGAATCAGGAGCAAAAGTGGTGGTGAATGGAGGAATTCTCAGAGTATATGACACAAAGGACAAGTTGATAGCCAAGGTGCAGAGAACTGAAAATCGTCTGTATACGATGAGGATGATACAAGCTAAACTGAAGTGCCACTTGACAAGGTTGTCAGGAAAGTCGTGCCTATGGCATGCACGCTATGGGCATCTTAACTATCAAGCTTTACACAAGCTTGCACAAGAAAGCGTGGTGAAAGGATTACCGGAGATAGAAACAGTGAAGTACATTTGTGAACCCTGTGTGATCAGCAAGCAGCATCGCACAAGTTTCCCAAAAGCAGGAGAGTATCAAGCAACTAAACCTCTAGAACTCATGCATGGTGATCTGTGTGGGCCGATATCACCTACCACATGCGGCGAAAACAGGTATTTCCTTTTGCTTATGGATGATTATAGTCGTTATATGTGGATTGAAATGCTTAGAAGCAAAGATGAAGTTTTTAATGCTTTCAAGAAAGTGAAAGCTCAGATCGAAGTCCAGTCTGAATGTAAGCTTAAAATGTTTAGAACAGACAGAGGAGGTGAGTTTGCATCGAATGAGTTCGGAGAGTACTGCAAGTTATATGGCATCAAACGCCAACTCACTGCACCTTACTCCCCACAGCAAAACGGTGTAGTAGAGCAAAGAAACCAAACTGCAGTAGAGATGATGAGGTGTCTATTAAATAGCTCCGGGGTGCGAGTTACACACTGGGGAGAAGCTACACGTACTGCAGTATACATATTGAACAGATCACCTATAAGAAGTGTCCAAGGCATGACTCCGTATCAAGCGTGACATGGAAGACTCCCTAGTGTTCATCATATGCGTGTTTTTTGTTGCATTACATATGCCAAAAACACAGCTCCTCACTTGAGAAAATTGGATGACAGAAGCATGAAGCTGGTTTTATTGGGATATGAACCAGGGTCCAAAGCATACCGGTTATTGAATCCAAATTCTAATCGAATTGTGGTAAGTCGGGATGTTGTGTTTCAGGAAGAAGAGTAGTGGAAATGGTAAGGCCAGACAACATCAAACTCCATAACAGAAGGACCACTTGTCATCACATACAAGGAAGCACAAATATAAGAAGACAAAAACCTCCAAAGTCAGGAACTAACACCAGCTTCCTTATCACCTATAGCCGGGTCAGGTCCAGAACATTCAGAGACAGGAGAAAGCAGCTCGGAGGGACTAAGGAGGTTCAGGACTCTTTAAGAAATTTATAACAACACAGTGGAGGTCGACCAAGACTACGGTCTTTACCTCATGTCAATTGAAGAACCATCATCTTACCATAAAGCTGCCTGCAGTGAACATTGGTGACAAGCAATGATAGAAGAAATGGAGGCTATCTGGAGAAACGGAACATGGGAACTAGCAGAACTCCTTAAGGACTAGAGAGCTATTGGTTTGAAGTGGATCTTCAAAGTAAAGAAGAATCCAAAAGGGGAGATCATTAAATATAAAGCCAGACTTGTTGCAAAGGGGTATGTACAGAAACAAGGCATAGACTTTGAAGAAGTCTTTGCTCCCGTAGCTAGGCTGGAGACTGTAAGAGTATTTCTTGTTGTAGCTGCTCAAGAAGGCTGGATAGTGCATCATATGGATGTCAAATCCGCGTTCTTGAATGGTGAGATAGAAGAAGAGGTTTATGTGACACAACCAAAGGGATTTGTTGAACAAAGGAAAGAAAAAAAGGTTCTGAAGCTACGGAAGGCCCTGTATGGTCTTAAGCAGGCGCCTCGTGCATGGAATATAAAGCTAAACAAATGTCTACATGAACTAGGGCTTCAAAGATGTGTGATCGAATATTCAGTCTACAAGAAACACAAAGGAGATGAAGTGCAGATTGTGGGAGTGTACGTAGATGATCTGATAATCACGGGTTCAAAGCTGAGAGCAGTGGAGGATTTCAAAGCCAAGATGAGAGAGAACTTCGAGATGAGTGATCTTGGAAAGCTAAGCTACTATCTGGGAATAGAAGTCAAGCAAAGGCCGTGTAGTATCACCCTTAACCAGGCAGGGTATGCAGAGAAGATATTCGAGAAGCTTGGCATGGCTGAGTGTAAGCCATGTTGGGTTCCAATGGATACACGAGTAAAGCTGAGCAAATCAAACGGAAGTCCTCCAGTAGATGCAACACTATACAAGAGTGCAATCGAAAGTCTAAGGTACTTGGTGAACACTCATCCCGATCTTGCATATTCAGTTGGGATGGTAAGTCGCTTCATGGAAGCTCCAACAACGAAACATCTAGCGGCCATAAAATAAATATTACGCTATGTGAAAGGCACTTTGCATCATGGTTGCAATTACAACAAAGTTGAAGAGGAGGAGTTCAAGCTGGTAGGCTATAGCGATAGTGACTTAGCCGGAGACGTAGATGACAAAAAAAGTACGACAGGGATAATCTATTTTCTCGGCCAAAGTCCTGTCACCTGGATTTCACAGAAGCAGAAAGCCTTATCTTCATGTGAAGCCGAGTATATTGCTGCAACAACAAGGACTTGTCAAGGCACGTGGATTAGTAGGCTGTTACATGAGCTGATCGGTTGGAAGACAAACAAGTTTGTGTTAAGTGTTGACAACAAATCTGCATTCACGCTCACAAAGAATCTTGTTTATCATAACAGAAGTAAGCATATAGACATTAAGTTTCATTTTATTCGGGAATGTGTTCAAAGAGGAGAATTCGAAGTTGAATATGTCAAGACTGAAGCACAACTGGCTGACATTCTGACAAAGCCACTGTCTCGGGACAAGATCGACGAGTTGAGCATGATGATCGGGATCAGAGATGTGAAGAACAAGCTTACGGGGGAGAAATGAAGAAAGTAAGCTCGTTTGTGCCATTTTTCTGTTAAGCACATACTCACGTGCACTGTTTTTCTATTTTATTAATAAAGCACGTACCCACGTGCTCTACATGTTTTAATTTGTTAAGAGTCAGTTATCCACTTATTCTATAACCTGAGTCTTGCGCGATGTGGCTTCAAGCTCGGAGTAAATTTCATTTTCAGTTTGTAATGGTTGATTTCATTCAGTATAAATAAGAATGAAAAGCGAAAATAAGTCTCCTCGCCGCTAATTTTTTTCAAAAAGAGAGTTTACACTCTGCACAGAGCAATATTCACATTCTCGTGAGTTTGGTTTGAGAGAGTTA